>NC_091287.1:383581660-384238327 GCF_032444005.1 Ranitomeya imitator | reverse complement strand
GCCCTTGGTTACATTGCCTTCCTCCTCTGATTTGGTGCCTTTGTTCTTCCAGCATGTGGTTCGTTTGCATGGCATTCCTGAGAATATTGTTTCTGACAGAGGTTCCCAGTTTGTTTCAAGGTTCTGGCGAGCCTTTTGTGGTAGGATGGGCATTGACCTATCTTTTTCCTCGGCTTTCCATCCTCAGACTAATGGCCAGACCGAACGAACCAATCAGACCTTGGAAACATATCTGAGATGTTTTGTTTCTGCAGACCAGGATGATTGGGTGTCCTTTTTGCCGTTGGCTGAGTTCGCCCTTAATAATCGGGCCAGCTCGGCTACCTTGGTCTCTCCATTTTTCTGCAATTCTGGGTTCCATCCTCGTTTCTCTTCAGGACAGGTTGAGTCTTCGGACTGTCCTGGTGTGGATTCTGTGGTGGACAGGTTGCAGCAGATCTGGACTCAGGTAGTGGACAATTTGACCTTGTCCCAGGAGAAGGCTCAACTTTTCGCTAATCGCAGACGCCATGTGGGTCCCCGACTTCGTGTTGGGGATCTGGTTTGGTTATCTTCTCGTCATATTCCTATGAAGGATCCTCTCCTAAATTTAAACCTCGTTTTATTGGTCCGTATAGGATTTCTGAGATTCTCAATCCTGTGTCCTTTCGTCTGACCCTCCCGGACTCCTTTTCCATACATAATGTATTCCATAGGTCGTTGTTGCGGAGATACGTGGCACCTATGGTTCCATCTGTTGAGCCTCCTGCCCCTGTTTTGGTGGAGGGGGAATTGGAGTATATTGTGGAGAAAATTTTGGATTCTCGTGTCTCTAGACGGAAACTCCAGTATCTGGTTAAATGGAAGGGTTATGCTCAGGAAGATAATTCCTGGGTTTTTGCCTCTGATGTCCATGCTCCAGATCTTGTTCGTGCCTTTCATGTGGCTCATCCTGGTCGGCCTGGGGGCTCTGGTGAGGGTTTGGTGACCCCTCCTCAAGGGGGGGGGTACTGTTGTGAATTCTGTGGCTGAATTCACTCTTGTGGTCACAAGTGGTACTGCAGCTTCTGGGCTTCCTCCCTCAGGTGTTCTGGTGAGCTCGTTGGCTGTCTTGTTATTTAACTCCACCTGATTCTGTCTTCCTTGCTCCTTGTCAATGTTCCAGTGTTGGATCTGAGCTTCTGGATCTTTCCTGTGGCCTGCTGCTCTGCTTAGATAAGTGCTTCTTTGCTTTTGTTGCTGTTTTTTCTGTCCAGCTTGTCTATTCGTTTTTGCTGGAAGCTCTGAGACGCAAAGGGTGTACCGCCGTGCCGTTAATTTGGCACGGTGGGTCTTTTTGCCCCCTTTGCGTGGTTTTTTGCTTTAGGGTTTTTTGTAGACTGCAAAGTTCTCCTTGCTATCCTCGCTCTATCTAGAATATCGGGCCTCACTTTGCTGAATCTATTTCATCCCTACGTTTTGTCTTTTCATCTTGCTAACAGTCATTATATGTGGGGGGCTGCCTTTTCCTTTGGGGTATTTCTCTGAGGCAAGTCAGGCTTGTATTTCTATCTTCAGGCTAGTCAGTTCCTCAGGCTGTGCCGAGTTGCATAGGTAGTGTCAGGCGCAATCCACAGCTGCCTTTAGTTGTGTTTAGGATAGGTTCAGGTATTGCGGTCTACAGAGATTCCACGTCTCAGAGCTCGTTCTATTCTTTTTGGGTTATTGTCAGATCACTGTATGTGCTCTGATTACTGGCACACTGTGTTACTGGATTGCCTTCATAACAGGACTCTAAGGGCTGCAATTAACTCTGAAGGCGTCTCCCTCGTTAACCTGTAATCAATGAAGTAGTTAAAAGGTCAGGGGTGGATTCCAGGTGTGTGGTTTTGCATTTGGAAGCTGTTGCTGTGAGCAGACAACATGCGGTCAAAGGAACTCTCAATTGAGGTGAAGCAGAACATCCTGAGGCTGAAAAAAAAGAAAAAATCCATCAGAGAGATAGCAGACATGCTTGGAGTAGCAAAATCAACAGTTGGGTACATTCTGAGAAAAAAGGAATTGACTGGTGAGCTTGGGAACTCAAAAAGGCCTGGGCGTCCACGGATGACAACAGTGGTGGATGATCGCCGCATACTTAATTTGGTGAAGAAGAACCCATTCACAACATCAACTGAAGTCCAGAACACTCTCAGTGAAGTAGGTGTATCTGTCTCTAAGTCAACAGTAAAGAGAAGACTCCATGACAGTAAATACAAAGGGTTCACATCTAGATGCAAACCATTCATCAATAACAAAAATAGACAGGCCAGAGTTAAATTTGCAGAAACACACCTCAAGAAGCCAGCTCAGTTCTGGAAAAGTATTCTATGGACAGATGAGACAAAGATCAACCTGTACCAGAATGATGGGAAGAAAAAAGTTTGGAGAAGAAAGGGAACGGCACATGATCCAAGGCACACCACATCCTCTGTAAAACATGGTGGAGGCAACGTGATGGCATGGGCATGCATGGCTTTCAATGGCACTGGGTCACTTGTGTTTATTGATGACATAAGAGCAGACAAGAGTAGCCGGATGAATTCTGAAGTGTACCGGGATATACTTTCAGCCCAGATTCAGCCAAATGCTGCAAAGTTGATTGGACGGCGCTTCATAGTACAGATGGACAATGACCCCAAGCATACAGCCAAAGCTACCCAGGAGTTCATGAGTGCCAAAAAGTGGAACATTCTGCAATGGCCAAGTCAATCTCCAGATCTAAACCCAATTGAGCATGCATTTCACTTGCTCAAATCCAGACTTAAGACGGAAAGACCCACAAACAAGCAAGACCTGAAGGCTGCGGCTGTAAAGGCCTGGCAAAGCATTAAGAAGGAGGAAACCCAGCGTTTGGTGATGTCCATGGGTTCCAGACTTAAGGCAGTGATTGCCTCCAAAGGATTTGCAACAAAATATTGAAAATAAAAATATTTTGTTTGGGTTATGTTTATTTGTCCAATTACTTTTGACCTCCTAAAATGTGGAGTGTTTGTAAAGAAATGTGTACAATTCCTACATTTTCTATCAGATATTTTTGTTCAACCCTTCAAATTAAACGTTACAATCTGCACTTGAATTCTGTTGTAGAGGTTTCATTTCAAATCCAATGTGGTGGCATGCAGAGCCCAACTCGCGAAAATTGTGTCACTGTCCAAATATTTCTGGCCCTAACTGTATATTAGCTCACACATACACATAATAGACAGGTCATGTGACTGACAGCTGCCGTATTTCCTATATGGTACATTTGTTGTAGTTTGTGTGTCAAACAGAAATCAGTCCCAGGAGCGCTGAAGGAAACTCAGACAACATATGTTGTTTGCCACAATGCGTTTCAACGGTAAACACCGTCTTCTTCAGGTAGAAGACGGTGTTTACCGTTGAAACGCGTTGTGGCAAACGACATATGTTGTCTGAGTTTCCTTCAGCACTCCTGGGACTGATTTCTGTTTGACACACATTCTCATCCTCCTTTGGAGGTATTCAACTGGAGCTGCAGTGGTGCTCGACAACTCCCTTTCATCTCCCCTTCCCTGGGTCAATTCCTCTGCGCTCCCCTCTGACTGCTTTCACTTATCTTATTTGTTGTAGTTTGTCTGCTTATTAATCAGATTTTTATTTTTGAAGGATAAGACCAGACTTGTGTGTGTTTTAGGGCGAGTTTCGTTTGTCAAGTTGTGTGTGTTGAGTTGCGTGTGGCGACATGCATGTAGCGACTTTTGTGAGATGAGTTTTGTGTGGCAACATGCGTGTAGCAACTTTTTGTGTGTCGAGTTGCATGTGACAGGTTAGTGTAGCAACTTGTGTGCAGCAAGTTTTGCGCATGGCGAGTTTTGCGCGTGGCGAGTTTTGTGTGGTGCCTTTTGAGTATGTGCAAGTTTTGTGTGAGGCAAATTTTGCATGTGTTGCAACTTTTGTGCATGTGGCAATTTTTCCGCGTGTGCAAGTTTTGCGTGTGGCGAGTTTTCCATGAGGTGAGTTTTGCACTTGTGGCGAGTTTTGCGTGAGCCTAGTTTTTGCATGTGGCAAGTTCTGCGCGTGGCGAGTTTTGAGCGGCGACTTTTGTGTTTCGACTTTTATGTGGCGAGGTTGGAGAATGTGTGGTGAAATGTGTGCTGAGGGTGATATGTGTTCAAGCACGTGGTAGTGTGTGGCGCATTTTGTGTGTGTGTTCATATCCCCGTGTATGGTGAGTATCCCATGTCAGGGCCCCACCTTAGCAACTGTACAGTATATACTCTTTGGCGCCATCGCTCTCACTCTTTAAGTCCCCCTTGTTCACATCTGGCAGCTGTCAATTTGCCTCCAACACTTTTCCTTTCACTTTTTCCCTATTATGTAGATAGGGGCAAAATTGTTTGGTGAATTGGAAAGCACGGGGTTAAAATTTCACCTCACAACATAGCCTATGATGCTCTCAGGGTCCGGACGTGTGACTGTGCAAAATTTTGTGGCTGTAGCTGCGACGCCTCCAACACTTTTCCTTTCACTTTTTCCCCATTATGTAGATAGGGGAAAAATTGTTTGGTGAATTGGAAAGCGCGGGGTTAAAATTTCACCTCACAACATAGCCTATGATGCTCTCAGGGTCCAGACGTGTGACTGTGCAAGATTTGGTGGCTGTAGTTTCGACGCCTCCAACACTTTTCCTTTCACTTTTTTCCCCATTATGTAGATAGGGGCAAAATTGTTTGGTGAATTGGAACGCGTGGGGTTAAAATTTTGCCTCACAACATAGCCTATGATGCTCTTGGGGTCCAGACATGTGACTGTGCAAAATTTTGTGGCTGTAGCTTCAACGCCTCCAACACTTTTCCTTTCACTTTTTTCCCCATTATGTAGATAGGGGCAAAATTGTTTGGTGAATTGGAACGCACGGGGTTAAAATTTCACCTCACAATATAGCCTATGACGCTCTCGGGGTCCAGACGTGTGACTGTGCAAAATTTTGTGGCTGTAGCTGCGACGGTGCAGATGCCAATCCCGGACATACACACACACATACACACACACACACATACACACATTCAGCTTTATATATTAGATTTTTCTCTGTTTTACCTTTTTTGACTTTTTAACTTTTTTTGCAGTAATCTCAATAAACATATCTGCTTCACTACGCGAGACTGAGACTTTTTGAGCGTTTTCCATATCAATACCAATGGACCATATATTATTCATATGGCATGCATAGAAATAATTTACATAAAGATTTATTGCCATTAGTGGAAATTATTGTTATTACATGTTAGGTTTAATTAAGAAAAATTGCAATCTTAATGTCAATGGATTCAATTAGTAAGTGAAAATAAGTAAGTGATTGACACTTCTGAATAACTAAATGATGGCAAAGAACAAAAAAACACTCTAGAAATTGCATTATCATTCAAGGCTAGGTATTCCTGATTTATTACACTGATAAGTATGTATGTTGTGTTGCAGTGTTGGTTGCTCAGAATGCATGATTCATAAGCAGTAACCTGGTATACACAGAGACCTTACTAAGCTCGAAGGAGAAAATAATCATGAGACAATTCTGCATTATGTTTCATGCTAGTGAGATGCAAATTACTGTGTCAGTAGCAACGGCAGCTACAAATTTCTGAAAGATCCTGAGACTCTGTGTGATTTCTAAATACGCTAAAGGCAGATGCAAACTAGAACTCTCCCGTGTATCTATAAAGCAAGCCATGGCAGATGGGCTTAAAGACTGTTTTTCAGAAACCTTCAAATCTATGCTGTATAACTTGTCCAAATGTGCTTAGGGCAACAGTGAGGTACTTTTGGCCAATTTTACAGTATGACCCTACAGCTATCTGTAAATAATCCTAATGTTTCCCTGAAATAAATCTTCCTAAAATACCAAGGAAAATATCGACCCCTCTGGAATAGATAAGAATTTGGCTTCTAATACAGCTTCATGTAAATCAGATATTCTGTGGTTGACCATACACTTGCTGATTCATTTATGGCCATGTGAGAAGCGATTTTTCTACATTGATCATGTTTCTGTGATTTAAAAGGACTCTCACGCACTAGTCATGAATACTTGATCTTCCCATTTCATACTTATAAAAGGGGCTAGATAGAAGCGCAAACAACAACACAAGTCTCAAATCCAAGTCTCAAATCCAATCGAGTTAGGTCTCAAAGACACTCTTGGCTGCTGATATATTTCAGAACATGCCCCATTCTTCTTCAGAGGCTGGTGATATAGGTTTTCATTCATTCTTTGTATCATGAATTGACTTTAAAATATCTTTTCTGCTCTATAAATTTATGACAGGGAAGTTATTCTTTCACTGCAAGTTGAACATTGCATTTGACCTAATTTATAGTAAATCACAATTTGTTGCTACAAAATTTAGACTTAGAGATGAGCTAGTGTATTCAAGTGGAAAATTGGATTCTCCTTGAATTTTACAAAAATTCAGAACACTTTTTTAAATTTGCTCAGTTCAAATGCAGCACAATTGCAGCCAGCTGGAAAGCACGCAAAATGATCCAAAACCCCCCCACTGCTGATCAGTCTTGCTGCTCTCATTGCCTACCATCTTTTCCTTGCAGAAGGCACATTTTCTTATTTCATCTTCCCCCATTATGCACATCCTTTATGACCTGTATCACTCTATGCCAGGTGTGATGCAGTGACCCATGTTACAGCCAGGGGACGCTGTATGTGCTCCTCAGAATATGCATGGAGGCATATCTGTAATGGTGATAATGAAACAGTGTCCAGCATGATTGTAAATGGCCGGTATGTGTCGCAGAGGGAGTCATCGCTGTAAACCTGTAGTATTGTTGTTCTGGGACCTGTAGTCCCATAAGTATATGTATAGTTAAAAGGGAGGCTTTGAGGGTTAGTCGGAGAGTTGCTGTGGATCGACAGGTCCACGAAGTCTGCAGTGCAGAGCCATGCAGAGCCTTGTGGAGAGTAGCTGCAGTTGCAGTAAGAGGTTCTGCAGAAGCAAGAGCTCAGTTGCAGCAGCAGCAGTTTGTGATCAGCACCCGGAGGTGCTGGTGGTTTGTGACTGCGGCAAAAGCTGTGGTAGTGCTAGCAGGAGCTGGTGAGGTGTTGGGAGAGGACATTGGTCCAGATCGTGCAGACTCTTAAAGGGCCATTGCTGACCCGAAGAGACATTTTTTTTGTACTGTGCGAACTGGTGCCTGAGAGTACTGTGACGAATCCACGGGGTGTACCCCAGGGATGGGCTGGTGTCCCTAATAGGGGTGGTGTCCCAAAAATTGAGCGGTAACTCAAACAGGGATGGTTTCCAAAAAAGGGGTGGAGTCCCAAAAGGAGGTGGTATCCCAAAAGGGAGTAGTTGCCCAAAAAGGGGTGGTGTCCCAATAGGAGGTGGTGACTCTAAAGGGGCCGAGTCCAAAAGGGGGCACTATCCCAAATAGGGGTGGTGGCAAAAAAATATGCAGCGGTGAATGCGCCATTGGACTTTAGCCAGGAACAACATAGTTCATGTTATGTAGGTCCATGCTGTGCTGTGGATTGCTCGGCCAATAAGACTTCACGTCAGTGTCCCTTCTGGCTAGATGGGGAAAGTGTGATAGACCCGGATGTAGAGTGTATTTGCTGACGATCTCTCCTGAGCATTCTGTGTTGCCTGGAACGGGGTTGAGAGTGAATGGCTCCAGTGGGGACATTAAAGGACATTTGACAGCCTGCCTCTATATTGACTTGACTGAGCGGTCCATGTACCACGAAGTGGGGGTAGTCCCGGACTTACTGTACACTATGGTAATAGGGCAGGAATTGGAAGCCCTATGGGACTATTGGATAAAATGAAAAGTGTCTGTGGAATTAATATGTATGAGAATTAATGCGGAGAATGCACCTCCTGGAGTTGACAGTCCTAAGTTAGGCATGACCAAAGGAAATGGCGGACGTACCCAAATTAGTGACATGATGGTGGTAGCCATACCAGAGCGTGTGACCGGATGGATGTGTGGGTCTTACCAACTCTGGGACTTGGCAGGGGTGACCAAAGGTGTGACCATTGAAGATGGGGAAGCTCCAGGAATGGTGTCCGACATCGTTAGAAATGGGGACCGCTGGTTCCAGGATGATCGATCGGGTGACTTAAGCGGTGACGAAAGTGGTGACGAAAGCGGAAAAGAGTGCAGTAAAGCTGACTCAGGTACAAGTGGCAAGTCTTCCTCCCATCACTGGAGACGTAAAAGAGGTAAAGGGGCTGAACAAATTGCACCCTCAGAGAAGATTGATAAAGAGGAGAATTCGACCACTGTCACCCGACAAATAGAGGAGGTCTGTCAAGAGCAGGCAAATGAGAGGTTGAAGGTGTCGAGTATGGAAGCCACCAACTCTGCACAGTTGGATCAGGTGAGTCACCTAGACTCTAAGCTCTTGGTAGTCAAGGCTCAGCTTAGAGAGAAGGAAGCACAGGAGGTCCAGGATCTCGCCAATGAGTTGTCTCATGAGAAGCAAAAGGTGACAGATTTACAGGCCGAGTTAAGGCATCTGAGAGACCAGAAATCTGAGGAAAACATGGCTTTGGAGTCTAGGCACAAGAACAGGGATGCTTAAAGATGCTTAAAGGGGCTATAAAAGAGAATGTCGAACAATAAAAGGCCCTGAGACAAGTGGCTGAGCACAGGGTGGATGAGCTGGAGAAGGAAGTCTCTGAGCTCAGAGGTCACCTGTCAATGTGGCAAAGTGTGAATAAGGCCTTAAGGAAAGATGTGGAAGTGCTCAGAGAAGCATTCAGAGGTCTTCTGCCAGAGGAGAAAATGGTGGTCAAAGACTTATAGCGGCTGTGGCAGAGTGGTAACGAGGTGAAGCTGCCAATGCCCATCCTGGCCAGGGTTCTGGAAGACCGTAAAGCGGAGGAAGAGTTGGCCCTAAAAGCAGAACAAGCCAGTCACCCGGTCATGACAGATGTCTTGATGGAAAGGTCCATGGCAAATTACGAGCCATCCGTCCATGAAGAAAATGAGCCTCTGCTCTTCAAATCTGTGATAGATGTACCCGAAGACATGTGAGAAGCATGTACCAGTGTGGATGTGCATGAGGCCTTTAAAAAGGCAATAGAAGCATGTAGTGGGCACCAGAGACGAAACAGTTGGTGATACTGTCAACTAGGGAAGTCACAGTGAAGCAGATGGCTATCCTGAAGGATATGCACCTATAATGTCTCCGCACAAAACAGATGATCCTGTTGAGGAATAAGGAAGCCGCTCGATGTTTGGCGCATGCCAGGAAAGCTCAAAGTTGGCTGGCCTTTGTGGAGGACATTGTTCAAGTACCAAGAGATCTGGTGGAGAAAGTTGTTGGAAGATTTGGAAAAGTGATGCAAGACCTGGTGAATAGATCCGGTGTGGTGAGAGTGAGGATTCCAGATGATGGTGAAGTCCAGGTAGCTGTTGAAGATGGGATGGTTCCATTTGTCGTAACTAGCTCAGTAGAAAGGCTTAGGAATATTTTAATGCTTCTTGAATAACCAGTGAGATATCTGAAGGAGAGAGAGCAGCTAAGACAGGACCTTCTGCAGATTAATAAACAGTTGCAGAATATAAGATGGTGACCACTTTCAATCCGGGTTTGGAGATATGAAAAGATCCCCTAAAGAATAGAAGAGTTTTAAGTAGTGATTCCTCTGTTAGCTCAGGGCTGAGTGACCCAGGCGGGAGACCCAGTAGCAGATGTAGTAATGAAGAGTCAGCCTCAGATCAGACACTAGGCTCCACTGGACTGTGGACTCATGACCGCAACAACTGTAGGTGGCGGCCATGGAAAGAAAGGTCCCGAGAAGTGGCATACTTAGAAAGTGGATTGACTAAAAAGGGTCTGGTGACACAGAGGGTGACTCAAGGATTGAAGCCCAAGGCCGACAAACTGACCGTTGGGGGTGGGGAGGCCTAACAAAGATGTGATGCTGAATGACGCCCAAAACCGGCTAAGATGGTCCTCTCGACTTGTAGGGCAATGAGACATGGGTACCCGGTCTCGGGACCCCTGGTTTATGTCAAGTGTTCAACACCACAAGTTTAAACAGAGGGAGAGGGTATGTGATGCAGTGATGCAGTGACCCATGTAACAGCCAGGGGGCATAGTATGTGCTTCTCAGGATACACATGAAGGCGTCTCTGTAATGGTGACAATGAAACAGTGTCCGGCATGATTGTAAATGGCCGGTATGTGCCGCATAGAGAGTTTTCACTGTAAGTCTGTAGTATTGGCTGTGGTCACGGACAAGATAAAGATCCCCAATTCACATCAGGACTACAAGATCTAAGGTGCTTTCAGCTGCGACACTTCTAATGTGGTTTACCTAATTATTTGTACTAAATGTCCAACTGGGGGTCTGTATGTGGGGGAGACAGGGCAAAAGCTTAGAACAAGAATGAATTCTCACCGCCACACAATAAGAGAAAAAAGAATGGATCTACCTGTAGCAATACATTTTTGTCTACCAAATCATAACATTATGGACATGAAATTACTTGTATTAAAAGGTAGCTTCAAATCTAAGAGAGACAGAAGAGTCTGGGAGTATAAACTGATGACGACCTTTGACAGTCTTACTGCAAGAATGAATGTGTCGCATGGATTTATGTCTTTTTACATCAACTAAGGAACTTGCCCCTCAGACTATGAGGAATCATCACAACAGAACCAGACCCCAATCAGAGGACAATAAAACATTCCTTATCTAAGAACTGGTCCAATATTTATGGACATAACTGTTTATCACTCATGGTAATTCTGCTTCATGTCACCTGTCTTATCCATGTTTTTTTTTTCTCTGTGCTATGTTGTGCATAAATATGTGATTCTTCAGAATTTATTTTAGTCTTTGCCTGATGAAGAGACCTGTGTAGTCTCAAAAGCATGTAATTTGTTACCATCTTTTCAGTTAGCCATTAAAAGGTATCAACCACTGAGGACTCTCAATTCTAAATATTTTGCTGGATATATAGTGATGGTTTTCCCACACAAAGACACAGCTCTGGCAAAAACTAAGAGACCACTGCAAACTGTTTAGTTTGTCGGATTTTTCTCTTGATATGTATATTTTAAATTGTTCTTTTATTTTATAAACTTCTGACAGCATGTCTCCGAATTTCCAAGCAATAAATTTTGTATTTTTTTCTAAAAAGAAAAATGAAAAAAAAATAGTGCTTTCAGACCTCAAATAATGCAACGTTCAGTTATAATAATTTAGAAACAACAATACAAATGTTTTAACTCAGGAACAGTTCAGAAATCAATATTTTGTGGAATAACCATGATTTTTAATCACAGCTTTCATGCGTCTTGGCATGCTTTCCACCAGTCTTTCATACTACTTCTGGTGCAAAAATTTAAGCAGTTCTTCTTGGTTTGATGGCTTGTGACTATCCATCATCCTCTTGCTTACATTCCAGAGGTTTTCAATGGGGTTCAGGTCTGGAGACTGGGCTTACCATTACAGGGTTTTGATGTGGCGATCTCTTAATTTTTGCCAAACTGTATATGCTGTCGCCTCCATTCAAAATCTATCATTCGCATTGCACCAAATTCTTTACCATTGAGCTAGTAGAAAATGCCAAACGAAAACTGATCACAAGACTGATCCTATAGTTTCCTACGGGTCAGTTTAACTGCCAAAGATATCTGTTTTGACAATGGACTTCCTCATGGCATGCTATTGTAAGGTGCCCAGGACGGTACTTGTGGCACTTTTCAAACAAATGGTGTCCCACTCCATTAATGTTAAGATGTATACATGCATTGTACTCACTTGTAGGCCAGAGGCCATCAATATCTCCATATCCTCAGATCTAGGACCAGCCGCACACACCGGGGGACATCAGATTTGTTTTAACAAGTTCAACTTTACTGGACAGTTCAATTACATTCTTACACACAGTATAGGGCACAGCACCCTATGGTTCAAGTTTTGTCAACACATTACATTTCAAGCCTTTGCTTATGTTTGGCTCAAACTAACTCTGTGCTTGATCCTCTTGTCATCACCAGGGATTTCCCATCTGGCCCCAACAGGTTCATTACTTCTCTCTCACGCAGTTCCCTGTCCAGTTTCCTCTGTATGGAAGGAATTATAACACACTCCTCAGTGCCTACTTCGGGCCATAGAGGAAGGTCACCAGGAAATTTGGTACACAACCTCATGCTGCCAGAACGATACGCACTCCACATTCCTCCAGCCCACTGCACCTTTAACTTACACTAACTAAACCAGGAACCAGCAAGTGATTCCTCTTTTAACTTGACCCTTCCCAACTCCCATGGTGAGCTGATCCCAAGCATTTAACTGTCTCTTTATTCTGTCTGCCCCAGAAGTCTGTTGCTGGGCAACGTGAACTTTCACCTGCTTAACTACAGTCACTTTCTTCTAACAGGATGCAAGAAGCATATTACACTTGCAATGCCTATTCATGTCAAATCTGCGCTATGTCCTAAACCCTAAATTATAACCTTTACTTTCCTACACCTGAGATGAGTGTAAGAGTTACCGTAGGCATTACCTTTGCAGTACCCACATAGCAGCATCAGTACATTAGTGACATTTGACATTACACATTTCACATTACACAATAAAACCACATGTCAATATTCACACTGCACAAATTGTTGTCTTCAGGGGCAGGTACCCGACAGTCTCTGTCATACCCTTACACATTGTTTCTCTGTCTGGCCATGACAGCTGAAAAAATAAATAACTATTTGAACAGTTGTGTCTTCTTGAGGTAAAAAGGAACTAGATTAATACAACTGAGGAAAATATATACTTTACCTTTACTATAGCATGATAGTTTCAATTAAAGCAGTTATCAGTTGTGAGAACCACCTAGATCTTGCTCTTATAAGTCTTTGTGGATTATTTCCTGCTTTCTGTTTAATATGACACTTTGACCAATCCATAATATCAAACTTAAAGGATAAAACAGTTGATCCTAGTCTAAAAAATAGGGAGAAACTGTATTACAGGACTAGCAAACGATAGGAGAACAAAGAAGGACCACTGATCCAATGTATAAAGATATATAAACAACACGTTTTATTAATACATATAATACATATAGAAAATACAAAAGAATATGGATACTTGGCAGATGGGACAGTACATAGACCAATATGTGCACGGAACGCCGATGCCACAATGTATGTAAGAGGAGGACAGCAGTATATGCTAATGATAATGATGACTCCCTATAGAGCATAGGAGATATACCTATATCATGATAAAATATCCAAAGAATATCCACCTATAGCTCAAAGTGATATACCTAACCTGCTATCCACCAAAGATGTAATACCAAAGGTATAGCTTGCTACATATATGGCTGTTGCTATATAATATTCATGCAACACTCAATAGACTGAAAAAGCGGCCAGCCATAATGCAAGAAATAACCCCAGTACATATCTCTACAATAAAACTATACCTGTAGACATGGCGACAAAGGTGCACGTGCACAAGGAACCTCGACGCGCGTTTTGCTGTCTCCTACAGCTTCGTCGGGAGGTAAAGTAGCCAGAAATGGACCCCCATATATAGCACCCATCTAATGCGGTAATTGGCATCACACTCAGTGGCGCATAACCCCCATGATGCAACGCCACGGAGAGCGCGTCGCTCAATGCGCCCGGTATCCGGTGACGCAGCTGGGTCACATGACCCGCCCGTATCCCAGACAACGAGCAACATAAACAGAGCGCCGTCCCACCATGGCGCTACAGCGCATGCACAGGTATGCGTGCATATTGCCACCAGAATAACTACATACAGCCCTTAATCACGACTCACACTACGCTGTAACGAAGCTATATATTAACAAGTCATACAGCTGCGACTACACTAAGTCTGCATTGACAGACGTATAGATAACCCGTGGATCAACCTGGTGATATTAAGTTAGATACATATTACGAATATAAATATAGCGGCCACGGGAAGATGATAACACTGTTAGTGCAAATAAACATCTCTAAAACAGTGATTAATAATGTATTACAGGACTAATCTGAAAAAAAAAAAATATATATATATATATATATATATATATATATATATATATATATACAGTTAGGGCCAGAAATATTTGGACAGTGACACAATTTTCACGAGTTGGGCTCTGCATGCCACCACATTGGATTTGAAATGAAACCTCTACAACAGAATTCAAGTGCAGATTGTAACGTTTAATTTGAAGGGTTGAACAAAAATATCTGATAGAAAATGTAGGAATTGTACACATTTCTTTACAAACACTCCTCATTTTAGCAGGTCAAAAGTAATTGGACAAATAAACATAACCCAAACAAAATATTTTTATTTTCAATATTTTGTTGCAAATCCTTTGGAGGCAATCACTGCCTTAAGTCTGGAACCTATGGACATCACCAAACGCTGGGTTTCCTCCTTCTTAATGCTTTGCCAGGCCTTTACAGCCGCAGCCTTCAGGTCTTGCTTGTTTGTGGGTCTTTCCGTCTTAAGTCTGGATTTCAGCAAGTGAAATGCATGCTCAATTGGGTTGAGATCTGGAGATTGACTTGGCCATTGCAGAATGTTCCACTTTTTGGCACTCATGAACTCCTGGGTAGCTTTGGCTGTATGCTTGGGGTCATTGTCCATCTGTACTATGAAGCGCCGTCCAATCAACTTTGCAGCATTTGGCTGAATCTGGGCTGAAAGTATATCCCGGTACCCTTCAGAATTCATCCGGCTACTCTTGTCTGCTCTTATGTCATCAATAAACACAAGTGACCCAGTGCCATTGAAAGCCATGCATGCCCATGCCATCACGTTGCCTCCACCATGTTTTACAGAGGATGTGGTGTGCCTTGGATCATGTGCCGTTCCCTTTCTTCTCCAAACTTTTTTCTTCCCATCATTCTGGTACAGGTTGATCTTTGTCTCATCTGTCCATAGAATACTTTTCCAGAACTGAGCTGGCTTCTTGAGGTGTTTTTCTGCAAATTTAACTCTGGCCTGTCTATTTTTGGTATTGATGAATGGTTTGCATCTAGATGTGAACCCTTTGTATTTACTGTCATGGAGTCTTCTCTTTACTGTTGACTTAGAGACAGATACACCTACTTCACTGAGAGTGTTCTGGACTTCAGTTGATGTTGTGAACGGGTTCTTCTTCACCAAATTAAGTATGCGGCGATCATCCACCACTGTTGTCATCCGTGGACGCCCAGGCCTTTTTGAGTTCCCAAGCTCACCAGTCAATTCCTTTTTTCTCAGAATGTACCCAACTGTTGATTTTGCTACTCCAAGCATGTCTGCTATCTCTCTGATGGATTGTTTCTTTTTTTTCAGCCTCAGGATGTTCTGCTTCACCTCAATTGAGAGTTCCTTTGACCGCATGTTGTCTGCTCACAGCAACAGCTTCCAAATGCAAAACCACACACCTGGAATCCACCCCTGACCTTTTAACTACTTCATTGATTACAGGTTAACGAGGGAGACGCCTTCAGAGTTAATTGCAGCCCTTAGAGTCCATTGTGCAATTACTTTTGGTCCCTTGAAAAAGAGGACGCTATGCATTACAGAGCTATGATTCCTAAACCCTTTCTCCGATTTGGATGTGGAAACTATCATATTGCAGCTGGGAGTGTGCACTTTCAGCCCATATTATATATATAATTGTATTTCTGAACATGTTTTTGTAAACAGCTAAAATAACAAAACTTGTGTCACTGTCCAAATATTTCTGGCCCTAACTGTATATATATATATATATATATATATATATAGATATATATATAGATATATATATTTATTTTTTTTTTGTAAAGGGTCTGTGGCCAAGGATAGTGGCTGAACTTGATGGACATGTCTTTTTTTCAACCCTACTAACTAAAGATGAGTAGATCATCCATGGTCCATGTCAGTGGTCTCTGACCATGGACAGAAGGTACACAAATTTCCCTACCCTATGGGATCCCAGGCTCAGCTGATGATTAGTTGGGCATGTGAGATGCCACCTGTTAGCTACACGTTGCACATATGCCATCACATTGAGCCAGCAAATCAACCCTGCTTCTTGAGCCAAAGAAATTTGTGCAGCCCCTGTCCACAGCTGTAAAGCCCTGACCTGGACCTGCGTGAAGCAATTCGCTCATCTTTAGTACTAACTATGTAACTAAGGATAACCATTTACATTCTCATTCAGGACTGACTTACATACAAAATATTAGACTAATTTATACTTAAATAAAGCATGTATGTCCAAGGGATTTTGGGGAAAAAATTAGGTAAATAATTATTAATAAATATAACCATTATAAAAAATATATATACATCTTTTTAAGCAGTATACGGTAAAATCTACAACATCACATTATAAATATATGCAATTATATTATTATTAAAAGAATCTCTTATGTAGACTGTAAAAATAATAAACATTAGTATGAGACATCCTTTTTCAAAAATAATAGACATGGAGGTGAGAAAGTAGTTGGACACATAGGGGCAGAACACCCTGCTCTTCTCTTTCAATAGAAAAGAACTTTCTGGATTCAGTACTTAATAATACTTTTAAGCTCCCAATGATCAGTGATAAGTGCATTATCAGCAGGGAAAATTTACCACACTAGGAAAGTCTGGCTATTTCTCAGAAGTAGAGGAAATTGGTTATTACTGACAAAAGTTCAGTCTTCATAAGTTGAAGTTGATTTTAAGTATTTTTCTGTAAACATTTGTGACGTGATTTCTTAGCTTACTTTGTATCTAGAGAAATATGACTGTTCTGCTCTAAGTCTTCATCCTGTAAAATATAAATCACTTTCTATCCTTATTTTCATCACCTCGGTGTACAATAAGTTGCATTATCACTTGCCATAATCCGCATGTGGTGATTTGTCTGTGGCCTTTTTGTTTATCTTTCATATTTTATTAGCACAAAAAAGACAGACAAAGAAGCATTAGGACCATAGTGATTATTATGGTCCTTCTAAGTATGTGCCCATTTTTCGAATAAAAAAGCACATCATGTGGAACTTTTTCTTATGTTAGAAAAACTGACATTATCAAATCCAAATGGACCCCATAATAATAACCAATAGGGTCCATGTACTTTTATTTTCATCAGTTCTGCAGGGAATCTATTTTAAAAATGGAATAGGTAAACAGAATGTCCAAACAGAAACGTGAACATAGTCCAGTATGTTTTAGAGACATTGCCATTGGTAGGTCAGTAAAACGCCCATCTTATATCTCAAGTTCCGATAGACACACAGCCATAATCCAGTCCCACTGCTTCGATCCTCTTGCAAAACAATGGCAAAATGATTTCTTGTACTCTGCTGTCCTGTCAATAAAATCTTGTGCAATGCTTTGGATATTTATGGGGCAAATGATTAAATTTTGGCTTATAATTTTTGTATTTAAAAATTTTATTTTCACCTTTCCTAAGACGTAATTATTTTCTGTATTTTCCACTTTATTTTATTTTTTTGCAACAAAGCTCAAAATAATGTCACAGTAATAGTTGTGCTGGGTCTATTTTGAACAAACAGCAGAGTCAAATGAAAGATCTTCCAGATCTTTTGCTTCTTTAACTCTTTATACACATAATTCATTAAATGAACATATCTAGCAGTGTATACCAGGCTACCAAACTATTAAGATAAGACTAAGGCTTTGAAAAACTTTCAGTTGGAAGAATTGTTGTTTATTGGCTCATTAGCAGATAAAGAAGTAGTCAGGGTCTCGATGACATATAACAACTTCAAGTTCTTGAGGGCTATGGTCTTTCCATATTAATTACTTGGCTTGTCTAGCACTGAGCAAATACCACTAGCTAAGACTCTTAACCATACCGGGGCCTGCAAAAGTATTTAGCCCCTTGGCTTTTTAACTATTGTGTTATTTTACAAATGTGTTGAAATATTTTTGTAATTCGATTTGCGTGTGATACATCAGCACTAAATAATTCTAAGCTGGTGAAGTGAGAAAAATAAAAGATCCATGGCAGGATCGAAACGCGTCGCTGGACTATCAGTGTCTGCTCTGTGCATACTATTATCCACTTGGGATTCTGCCTATCACCATGTTTTAACTGCTGAAGAATAAAGAAAGTTTTTTAAGGAGCTGGAAGGCTTGCCTATGTATTCATGTTGATGTATGTCAAGTCCTGACGGAGTTCCGTGCACCTGTGGCGGTCGGTGAGCTGGCTAAGGCTATCAGCCTAAACGCCTTTCTTTATATATCGGTGGTGATGCCCCTTCGAGAGAGCAAAATAGAAAAGAAGCTGCTCTGTTGATGTGACATCACAAGAATACACAGAATTGTTGACAATAGAGGTGTGAGACTTCTCTGAGTTGGCAAAATTTACACATGGAAAGGTTTTAATACTAGAAGTTAGGACAGTCACATTTGGGTACTCCATGACTCTGGTGAAATGGCTTTTACACTTTTTTAATTAAAAACAGTGTTTACTAAGTATCCTGGGTTATTTATGTGCACTATTTCTTTTTACTTACAGTAGGGTATATGTTCATTTTGTTTCATTTAATGGCCTGTATGAACATGCTCCTACACGTTGCCTGTATAGCAACTTGTATTCTAGTTCATTTAATTTGGTTTTGAATTTGATTAAAGACTGACTTAAGGTACCGTCACACTCAGCGACGCTGCAGCGATACCGACAACGATCCGGATCGCTGCAGCGTCGCTGTTTGGTCGCTGGAGAGCTGTCACACAGACAGCTCTCCAGCGACCAACGATCCCGAGGTCCCCGGTAACCAGGGTAAACATCAGGTAACTAAGCGCAGGGACGCGCTTAGTAACCCGATGTTTACCCTGGTTACCAGCGTAAAAAAACAAACAGTACATACTTACATTCAGCTGTCTGTCCCTTGCCGTCTGGTTCCTGCAATGACTGCTGGCCGTAAAGTGAAAGTGAAAGCACAGCACAGGGGTGAGTCACACAGCGGTGACTCACCGCTGTGGCTGTGCTCTGCTTTCACTTTACGGCCAGCAGTCAGTGCAGGAACCAGACGGCAAGGGACAGACAGCTGAATGTAAGTATGTACTGTTTGTTTTTTTACGCTGGTAACCAGGGTAAACAGCGGGTTACTAAGCGCGGCCCTGCGCTTAGTTACCCGATGTTTACCCTGGTTACCAGTGAAGACATCGCTGAATCGGTGTCACACACGCCGATTCAGCGATGTCTACGGGGAGTCCAGCGACGAAATAAAGTTCTGGACTTTCTTCCCCGACCAGCGACAGCACAGCAGGGGCCTGATCGCTGCTGCCTGTCACACTGGACGATATCGCTAGCGAGGACGCTGCAACGTCACGGATCGCTAGCGATATCGTCTAGTGTGACTACCTTTACTGTTTATAAAAAACGATGTGATAAATTAACATTATCTCTAAATGATAGTGTAGGGTTAGATAAATTTCAAGTGTAACTTTTTTTTCTTGTACACAAAAAATAGACCATTTTGTTTTCAATGTGTCGTATCCATTTTTTGGGTCTGTGTATCGGTTTTTACAATCTTTTGACATCTATTTTTCTTGTGTGAAGAAAACAATCAAACAATCTCAGCTTCTACCACCCATTAAACAGTAAAATGCGGAAAACACTCAGATGACATCTGTGTGCCATCGTCCTCCGTATTTCAAATAGACCTCTAACTTATGTTTGCGAGCATTATTCACAACAAGGATCAGAGTAAGACATGTCTCATTTTTGGGGGAGAGAATTGTAGACCATTGGCATACAAAAAACATGTGAAAAGGCACATTAATTACAATTAGCCCATGATTTATCTGCAAAACTAATGGATAGCAAGCACAGCAAAAAACTGATAAATACCTTATAACATTTCCTAATAGTAATTCTGAATCTTTATAATCGCTCACCACCATGTAAATTCATTGGATGTCTTTCAGGAAAATTTGAACAGTGGGGTCTTAAAATGAATGACTCAATCATTAAGTAAAAGTTTATCAGCAGTTTAAATGTAGACAGACATTTAAAGTGCTGAGCTCATTGAAAGTTCCATTTAAAATTCATAAGGAATACCTGTAATTAGGTTGTATTAATGTGCAATCTATTTGCTGTACAATGTAATTATGAAATTAATAATTAAATAGATGATGGGCAAAATGTCCTTTGGAGCATTCAAGTCTGATATAAAACATCAGCCTTTTTCTGTGTCATCTAATATATAATTGCCTAGAATACTACTTCCTGCAATTTGTGCCACCGTGGCTTTGTCCGGAGCTAATGTCCGGAGCTAATGTCCGGAGATTAATTGCCTAGAATACTACTTCCTGCAATTTGTGCCAACTTCCGTGGCTTTGTCCGGAGCTAATGTCCGGAGCTAATGTCCGGAGCTAATGTGCGGAGATAATGTCCGGAGCTAATGTCCGGAGCTAATGTCCGGAGCTAATGTCCGGAGATAAGTGACGTCAACAGTGTCCAGTGTCTGATTGGTTGCCGCCTGCTGCGAGCGACCAATCAGAAACGTGCCGTACTGTGACACACTCCGCCCGCCATTTTGGTGTGATTTTTGAATTTTTACCTCACAGCAAGTTTCTACTGCGTGGAGGCGGGCCCAGTGACGTTGCTCTTCAAGCTCCTGCCGAATTTCGTAAAAAAAATGATAATACCATTTACCAAAACTATATATATTTAGTTGTGAAGTGGTTCAGTGACATTTTCACACCAATTTTGAACTTTTGTTTGGTGTTTTCTCCATATACTGCCTATTATTTTTGTTCTTTCTAACTATTATTTATTAATTGTATTATTCTTACATTTGAATAAATAAAGTATATATGGATTCTAGACTCCCGATTCTTTAGAATCGGGCTGCCATCTAGTAATTAATATTTTATTGATAGCTTTGTTTCTCTTCATTTTTTAATTACTCCAATATTTTATACACTGCTATATGTATCACTATGTTTTTTCACTGGAATAAAAATTTCTTTTTTATCTGCAATTTCCTACTCGTCATAAATTACAGTTGTTATAAACCCCAGTAATCTATTTATGACTGAAGGAAAAATGTTTCCTATCTCCTGACAAAAGTGAATAACTGATTTCTAAAGGAGTTGATTGGGATCCATGTAGGTCCAACATTCCCTTTTTCTAAAAAAAATCTAAATACCACAGTTATAAAACAATAAAATTAGGCATACTCACCTGCACTAATTGCCAGTGGATCCAGCACTGGCCACACTAGACAATGATGCACATTTCACCCCACCTGATGACATGGAGCCTAGTGAACATAAGACCTGAAGGAACATATAAGTCACACTAGATTGTGGCCCGATTCTAACGCATCGGGTATTCTAGAATATGCATGTCCCCGTAGTATATGGACAATGATGATTCCCGAATTTGCGGCAGACTGTGCCCATCGCTGATTGGTCGAGGCAACCTTTATGACATCATCATCGCCATGGCAACCATTATGACATCTACGTCGATACTGTGCCCGTCGCTAAATCAGAAACGTGGGATTTCTACGTCCTTTATGACATCATCGTCGCTGTGCCCGTTGCTGATTGGTCGAGGCCTTGTGGCCTCGACCAATCTGAGACGCGGGATGTCTACGTTCTTTATGACATCATCGTCCCTGTGCCGGTCGCTGATTGGTCGAGGCCTGGCGGCCTCGACCAATCTGAGACGCGGGATTTCCTGGACAGACAGACAGACAGACAGAAAGACAGACAGACGGAAAAACCCTTAGACAATTATATATATAGATAATATCAGTCGAATACAGAAGATAGAAGAGCTGATCGGAGGACCAGTGGCAGCCGTTTTGGTAAGGGGAAGACAGAGTAGAGGTGAATATAAAACACTACAGTGGACGGTGGCCCTGAATCTAACGCATCGGGTATTCTAGAATATGTATGTAGTTTATTTATGAAGATTTAAGAATAATGCAATGAATACTCAGGATTTTCCGGGTAAAATATATACATTATCAGTGAAGTGGTGCTTAAATCCCGCTCCAATATCACTGATTGGTCGCGGCTGGCCGGGTGCGGCCAATCAGCGCAGCGGGGCTTAAATCTCGAGCCAATATCGCTGATTGGCTTCGGCCGGCCGCAACTAATCAGCGAAGCGTGGTTCAAATCCCGGGCCAATTCGCGGCCGGACTGAGCCAATATCGCTGATTGGTTGCGGCCGGCTGGGAGCTACCAATCAACGGAGCGTGGTTCAAATCCCACACCAATTCGCGGCCGGACTGCGCCTGTTGCTGATTGGTTGCGGCCAGCCAGGCGCGACCAATCAGCGAAGAGTGGTTCAAATCCCGTGCCAATTCGCGGCCAGACTGCACCTGTTGCTGATTGGTCGCGGCCAGCCGGGCGCGACCAATCAGCGAAGCGTGGTTCAAATCCCGTGCCAATTCGCGGCCGGACTGCGCCAATAACGCTGATATGAGTATATTTAGATGAGCACACGTCTCTGGAAAGTGAGAGCCATGATTAGGATAACTGCTCTGGAAGCTGCCTATGGTGGGGACTAATGATGTTGCAGGATTTATAACATTAGCTTGTGATAAACTCATAGAGAGGAGGAGGTAGGTGAGCAATTAACTCATGTATAGAAGTAAATTGGCTAAAAAGAGGTGGCTGGAAAATTAGAAGTTAACTTGTCTTCTGGAATGTAACTACTGCACATACTCATTCAGGTTCTGGTGGCCAAATTCCTTGTAAACAAGCTGCATACTATGCAAGAGAAAAGGAGAATCATAGCAGATAGAAAAAGCAAGTCAGCTCCAAACTTGCTTATTATCATGCAGTCTAGCTAACTAAAACAATTTAATAGCATGAGAAAACCCCTTTAAGCACCGCTAGCTTCAGGTTTTCGTGGGTCCCAGATGAAAGAGTCTCAGTGGACCCTTTTAACACATACCACGATTCGTGATGCACTGATACGGCAGACAAATATAGGTATAGAACAATGCCAAAGATTTTACTTACTTTTTGATTGCATGAGTGATATCTATTGTAAATTCTTCAACAGCACAGAAAAAGGACAGTATAGTCCTCCGTGCAGTATTATGTGCACCACATAGTGCTCCATACAAGATAATGAGCCCCATATAGTTCTCCATACAGTATTATGGGCACCACACAGTGCTCCATACAGTATAATGGACCCCATATAATGCTCCATAAGGTATAATAAGCCACATGTATTGTTCCATACAGTATAATGAGCCCCATATATTTCTCCATGCAGTATTATGGGCACCACAAAGTGCTCCATACAGTATAATGGACCCATATAATGCTCCATACAGTATAATGAGCCCCATATATTTCTCCATACAGTATTATGGGCAACACATAGTGCTCCATACAGAATAATGGAATATAATGCTCCACATAGTATTGCTCCATACTTAATGAGCCCCATATAATGCTCCAAGAAGTATATGATGGGTCCCATATAATGCTCTATTCATAATGGGCCCCATATAACGCTCTATACAGTATATGATGGGCTCCATATAATGCTCCAGTATATGATGGGTCTCATATATTGCTTCATATATAATGGGCCATATATAATGCTCCAGTATATACTAGGTACCATAAAATGCTCAAGTACATGATGGGCCCCGGATAATGCTCCAAACATAAAAAAAATGAAATAGTCACCTCTCCTCGCTGGCCACTGCTCTGCTCTGAACTCAAGGTCACAGTCTTCTGGGTCTCTGCACTGTGACTGCTCAGGCAGAGGATGCACACTAGTCACATCATCTACCTGAAAAGTCACAGAGTCAATCCATCTCGGTTGCAGAGTGTACGCATACTGTGGCACATTGAGATTAGTGCGTATCATATAGGCGGCGCCTGCGCATAGAGGGGTGTCCCCTAGGAAACCAATCCTCCTACACTGCTGTGTGTCCTGGCACTTCCGGACATGCGCGATTGCACCCTGGGGCCGGTGATTGAGTGGTGGTGACGTACGGTGTGATTGCGTTTTTAGTGGTGCCGGTTGATCTGGCTTGAAGTACGCACTGTTGGTGGCGAGCATGGTTTGAGGGATTGCCTCATACCAGCCGTCACTACGATGTGTGCGTTTAAGGAATGGTGTCGCCGCATTGCCTAAGTAACCACTGACCATGCGCAGTGGTTACTTCCGGGATGCTGAGGTATTAGGATAATGTGTGGGTGCTTGCTCTCTCGTGGTAGACTCCCTGCAGCTGAATTACATCGCATAATTAGTAAGTACTATAAAATCTGGTATCTACCAGCCATCACACTATCGTTACCCCTGATGAAGTCACTTATGTGACGACACGCGTTGGGTGGGCTGCATGGAGGCTGGCTTCCTTCACTTCATCTTTTCCTCCTGAGCGGTATGATTAGACATGAGCTTGTCCATTAGAAACGTATTGTGGTAATATGTACCATTATTTATGCATAGCACTGTCTGTATTTATCCGTCTGCTAGCTTCAGTATGTCCTGATATCTTTATTTGTTACTGATATATTGGGGCGGGAGATGCTTCAGGACAGCACACTATTTTGGAGGTAGATGTGAGTGGGGTCGGTTTCCATGTGGATTTTTCTTGGGTAATTGACATTTTTGTAAGTTTTGGATTTTTAAATGTTTTTAAATATTTACAGTGTGTGGTTTAAGGATTTGTCATAAATAAAATTTGTTATATTTAGTGATCCCTGCGTTTATGCATGTTTCTTTTTCTTTTTTGTGCTTGTTGTCACATAGAGTCAAAAGATGCGGAAGACGCAGCAGCAGAGAAACGGGAAGAGGTAAGTATTGAAAGTTTCTAGGCCTAGAGCAAGTGGGGGGCCGACTCACAGGTGCTGGCACTGGCACCAGGTTATACTATGTCAGTGTCCCCGACGGTGAGTGGGCCCCCCGCTTGCTTAGGGCCCGGCACTTGCCTGGGTGCACCGGGTGCAGACTTCGGCCCTGCCTCTAAGTCTCTTTCAGGCATCATAGTTGAAAGTCTAGCATCTAGTACAATAAGTATTTCTTTATACGGAAGATTTAGCAGATCATGACACTAGTCCGGCTGAGCACTGAAGGAAGTCATGAAGAAGAAGCCATGAACTTGGACAAAAATCACATTAGATTTTCTTGAAATCACTGTATTGGGTGAAATCATGTAACGATATTATTTGGAGGAGTGCAGTAGGTCAATACAAACAATGCAAGAAATTTAAATCTCAATAATGAATATACTGTACAGTTTAAAGGGTTAATGAGAATATTATTTATAAACTCTACACTGTAAATCTCTTATGAAGGGCAAGAAATATATGTTGTAGAACCAATCTAAAACATAAATTTATGATAATATCTTAAGTATGAAGTAGAGCATCTTAACTGCAGAAGCAAAATGAATCCAAATATATTAAGACATGATGTGGAAAATATGTAAAATGTTGTGTTTATTACTTTTCATTTTAACAAGGTTAGGTAAGTAAATCTCTTCTCTGCATATTACCTTTCTCCAAACTATGAAAAAATGTCATTCAATTTAAAATGAAAACATTACAGAAAATATTACAATCAAGATTTTGCTCAGAATACATAAATTCCTAAAGTAGACCAAGTTAGTTGAAATGTAACAGAGCAGTTTCTGCAAAGTCTAAAACAAGAAAAATTTAACAATTTATGGCTTATTTGGCCTTTGCTCAAGTTTTGGAGCTTGATTAATGGCCCCCTGACATTCACCTTGAACAATATCCGAATGTTAATCTTGATACAAAATTGAGATTAGTCACCGCTTCCTCTACACACCTGATGTTTTCCTAGAGAACTTTATCTTTGAAAAGTCATTTAATCTGTGGCAATATTTCTGACTGACTGTATGAAGAAGAGCCATCTGGTTCACTGCTCGCCATGCTTTCTTTTTTTTAATCAGATAGATTTTTATTAGCCATGACAAGATATTACAAATAATTATCGTTACATTGTTGCATAAAACTTTTAAATATAACATACTCCCCCCCTCCCCGCCCAACCCTTAGAGACCCTAGCAAAAACCTCCACAATTCCTAACATCATGCAAATAGTTAGGTAACAGTTCTTTGTATTTCCCAAAAAACTCCGAACTCCACATAGTCTCATTCAACACATTAGCTCGAATCAATCCACGTTTGCCATAACTTGTGAAAGAGGTCCAGCTTATTTCTTTTGGTGTAGATACTTCTTTCCAATTAAAGAATATGGTCCGTTTGTGTAAGGAAATCTCTCTTTGTCGGAGGTTCCTCTCTGATCCAGAATTTAGCGATCAACTTTCTTGCAATAAATGACAGTCGTGCAATGACTATTTTTGGTCATGTTATTCGTTTCAATTTCTTCCACGTATCCCAATATGCAAATCAATGGGTTCCTAGGGACAATACAACTATACACCAATTCAATACGGTTTATTACCACTATCCAAAAGGAGGACAATCTGGGGCACGGCCACAACATATGCAGTATACCCGCTTGAGATTGTGAGCATCTAGGGCACTCCTAACTAGGCTTCAATCCAGCTCTGAATAATCTATCAGGGGTTCAATAGGCCCTGTGAATTATGAATAACTGCGATAACCTCCCAGGTTCACTCATTGAAATCTTGGGCACATATTCTAGGACCGAGTCCCATCTATCCTTATCAATCATACCCAATTCTGCTTCCCATTTCCCTCTAGCCCTGATAGGGTGTTTATCAAGAAAAGAGAAAAAAAGAAACTTCCGATATCGCCCCCTTCGTGCAACTGTTCTTAAGGACAAAATCCAACATGAGATCTACTTGCACCATTATGGGTCTCCTTTTATTTTGTGCTTGATAGGCATGGGAGATATAACTATATTGGTACAGTTCAGAATGTGATAACTGAAATTCTTCCTGCAGGTCCTCAAATGTTTTAAGTCTACCCTGACTAATCAGGTGCCCCAGCCGTTCAATACCTGCCGCTGTCCAAGAACAAAATCCCTCCCTTTGCCTGAATTCTTGTAGATATACGTTGTCCCATATAGGCGAGAATCTATTGAAACCGTTCACCCCCCTGATGATCTTTACTTTTTCTCACACTCTGTGAATTAATCTAATAGTACAACCCTTTGAACCCATCTTCTTGAACTGTCCGCCTTCCAGACTATCGCTCAATACCTCCGCCTTTAGTAAGAACCTCAGACTATTAGGTATTTGTACCCTCCCTGACTCCTCCCCCCACCCTTTGAGATGTTGACACTGTGCCGCTAAGAAATATAGCCAGGGATTAGGGAGTGCCAATCCCCCCTCTGTTTTGGGCCATTGGAGTATTTCCTGTTTAAGCCTAGGAATCTTTCCCCCCATATTAGTTCACCGAACAGAGATTTAATCCTATGGAATCTACACTGTGTAATCCATATGGGAGAGTTGTGTAGCACGTAGAGTAATTGTGGCATTACAATCATCTTTAAAAGATTCACCCTACCAACTACCGACAAGTGTAATTTATTCCACGCCGAGATTTTGGTACGTATTTTCTGCAATAGTGGGCTTAAACTCAATTCCTCAAAAGTAGTCAAAGGGAGAGCAATCTGAATACCCAAGTATTTGAATTTTTGGACTATCTTCAGTTTTGTAGTTATCACCCTTTCTCCATTGCCCATACCGTCCCCCTCAATCAACATCATACAAGATTTGTCCCAATTTATCGTGAGTCCAGAAAACCGATCAAATTCTTCAATTATAGCCACCGCGTTGCACAGGGACCTCTCCGAGTCCTCAAGGAACAGCAAAATACATCAGCATATAAGGCGATTTTATCCTCCTTTATACCATAAAGAAAGCCTCTCACCTCCTGTGCACCTCTTATTTTAGCAGCTAACGGCTCCACAGCCAAAGCAAAGAGCAACTGGGACAGCGGAAATCCCTGTCTGGTATCTCTAAACAATGGGAAACTCTCTGACAGTTTATTATTAACTCTAATTTTTGCCGTCGGGGCAGAGTACAGCAACTTCACCCAAGAGATGAATTTAGGGCCAAATCCCAAGCGATCAAGAACTGACCACAAGTAACTCCACTCCACACAGTCAAAGGCCTTATGGGCATCCAAAGACACCACTACTCTCTTTCCAGCATTATCAGCAGGGATTTGCATAGTTAAAAATAGCCTCCTTAGATTGTTCACCATGGATTTATTGGGCATAAAGCCAGACTGGTCCTGGTGAATCAATTTATCAATAACTTGGGACAGCCTGTTCGCCAGGGCTTTGCCAAAATCTTTATGTCTGCCGTTAGGAGTGAAATTGGTCTGTAAGACTCCGGCTGCTGAGGGTCTTTGTCAGCTTTAGGGATGACCACAACAATGGCCTCTCTCATTGATGGAGGCAGCACTCCCCTCTCCAACGACTCAGTGAACACCCGTTCCAATTTGGTCAGTAACTCTGCATTAAGAATTCTATAGACCTCTGCCGGGATGTCGTCCATCCCCGGAGCTTTGCCCCCACCACACCTGCCAGAGCCGCCTTCAATTCTTCCTCCCAAGCGGTTTATCCAACCACTCACGGTCTTCTCTACTTAGTCTGGGCAAGTCAATCTCTTTCAAATATCTGTTAAACTCTTCAGTTAATTTTTCCACCCTTGAGGAATATAATTTACTGTAAAATTTCCGAAAGACTTCTAAAATTTGCTCCCCCTGAGTAACCACTTTTCCCTTTTCTGGAGTATACATGAGAAGAGTGACGCTGCGTGGAGGCCAATACTGAAAGCAAATGTCCCACCTTTTTTCCCTATGAATAAAATGTTTCCTTTTGAAATATTCTCAACCTGTCTGCCTTGCACTTATGCAGTTGATTGACAGCTGCCTAAGCCGCCCTCATACGAATTTGTGTGTCCCTAGCACACTGAGAGCCCAATGCCTCCTCCGCTGCCTTCAGTTCCTCCATCACCGCCTTGTCCTGTATTTTAGACCTAGTTTTGTGTCTTGAGATGTCCTGGAATAAAATTCCTCTCAGGTATGCCTTCATAGTGTCCCACACTACGTGATCCCCTACGCTTCCTTCATTAATCCTAAAAAACTTCACAAGTTCTGCACCCACCTGTTCCATATCCAAAAGCTGTAACCAGGAGGGGTGAATTTTCCATCACATCCCCCTAATTTACCCTGGTCTGCCGATTGTAACGATACCAATATTGGGCTATGATCCGATAGTACTCTAGGCCTATACTCCACCTCATGTATTAAGTTATTCATTACTTCATTTCCCAGAGCAATGTCAATACGAGAAAAAGAGCCGTATGTTATCGAATAGCAAGAGTAGGTATATTTATCAACATTACGTACCCGCCATAGATCTATCCATCATATTTCCCTTAAATAATTTCCAAAAGGAGTAGCATTCCCCTCCCCTCTCAACACAGCGTGCATTCTTTTGTCCCAATGATTATTGGCTATATTGTTTACATCGCCCACTATAAGGAGAGGTACCCCATCCCACCTACCCGTAATTTCCAGAATCTCCTGTAGCTTTTTTTTGGAGTAAGGTGGTGGAATATATATTGACACAATACAAATTAGTCTATTAAATATCTTACATACTAGAAACACATATTGACCATCTTTATCAATAATAACCTCAATCTCTTCGAATGGGACACTAATGTGTATCAGTATGGACACTCCTCTGGCATAAGTTGAGAACGTCGAGTGATACGCCTTTCTTACCTATCTTTTTTGCAGTATAGCTACTTTTTCCTCCACCAGGTGGGTTTCCTGTAGGCATATCACTGAGGGCCTCTGTTTCAGTACATATTGGAAAATAGCTGTAGCATTCTCAAGGCCCCTAACATTCCAACTTAAAATTTTAATATCACCACCCATTGTGACTTATAGAAAAGAAAAATAAGTTCAGGCTCCCTAAGGTCTGTAACCCTTCCCACCCCCCACCCCCACTTCACCCTTTTCCCCCATCTCTAATTCCAAACTGAAATAACTCTCTAACTCCCCCCCTACTAAAAAAGTTTGGTTTAACCTCTCTCAACTCTCAACTCTTAGAGTATCAGAATCAACTCACCTTCTCAATTTGAGATCTGGGAGTGCTGTTTTGCAACCTAACAGTACAAACTCTATGCTCCTACAACGGGAGAGTTGTAGGAGCCCACCTTTATCAAAATGTGATATCCATTGCGCCGCCGAAACACAACCTGATTATATCCAGATAACATCAATTCACAGTAAAGTACTGATTGACTATCAAATTCAGGCAAACTTAACAGTTAAGGGTTAACAGTTGTCCCAGTAGCACTCAGATCAGCTTCAACGGGTCTGTTTCGCTCTGATATGTTTAGTGTTGAGATCAAGCCAGTGTGTCGCCTCCTCTGGATTTTGAAAAAAGTGCACCCGATCCATAGCCACCACTCTCAATTTAACTGGGTAAAACATTGAGTAACGCACGTCCAATTCCCGCAGTCTCCTCTTGACTTCTCCAAACTTCATCCGAAGATTTTGGACCACCGCTGAATAGTCCGGATAAATGGAGATCTGGTTACCATCAATGGTTAGCACATCACAATTCCTGGCTTTCCTCAGCAAAGTATCTCGGTCCTGGTAGTTCAGGATTTTAGGTAAAATAACTCTTGGCGAATTTTTGCCTGTAGGACATTATTGCAAGAGAGCTTGGCTGAGTAGATTACACAAGAAGGAAAACACCCAGCAAGTCAGCAGGATCTAGGAGCAACATGGCAGATGTGACAACCTACATGGTGAGCTGCAGCATGTGCTACATGTTCACAGATCGACCAGAAGAAGAATCGAATTTCACCTGTCAGAAGTGTAGACTAGTGGCCCTTTTAGAAGAAAAGGTGCGGGGTCTGGAAGAAAGAATAGCAACTTTGAAACTCATCAAAGAGAATGAAGACTTTCTAGACAGAACAGAAGCATCTCTACTGGTCACAGAAGGTGAAAAAAGTGTCAGAGAACCTCCAAAAGCAGATGAGTTGAAGCATGTGACCAAAAGAAGCAAGAAGACCATGGAGAAATCACCAACCACACAACTAAAGAACCGATATCAAATCTTTGTAGAGGATGAAGATGGCACACCTAAGGATGAAGCAATACCAGCAAGCAAAAAAGAAAAGGGCACACAGCAACAAGTGACAGCAAAAAGTACAGCCAAGAAGCAACGAAGAGTGGTGGTGGTGGGAGACTCACTACTGAGAGGCACAGAAGCAGCCATCTGCAGACCGGACATAACTGCAAGAGAAGTATGCTGCCTTCCAGGTGCGATGATCAAGGATGTGACCGATAGGATACCAAAGCTCTTTATCTCCAAGGACGTCCACCCATTTCTTCTGATACATGTTGGCACCAATGACACGGCAAGGAAGGACCTACCGACAATCTGCAAAGACTTTGAAGAGTTGGGGAAGAAAGTAAAGGAACTGGATGCACAGGTAGTTTTTTCTTCTATCCTTCCAGTAGACGGGCATGGCACCAGGAGATGGAACAGGATCCTTGATGCAAACAACTGGCTAAGACTATGGTGCAGACAACAAGGATTCGGATTCCTGGACCACGGTGTGAATTACTTTTTACGATGGACTCCTCGCCAGAGACGGACTACACCTCAACAAACCTGGGAAACACACATTCACCAGAAGACTCGCTACACTCATCAGGAGGGCGTTAAACTAGAAGAAGAGGGGACGGGAAGAAAAACATTAGACTTGAACAAAGAAGATCCAGGAAAACATACTCAGAAGGGAGGTAAGAACATTTCTAAAACAATCCACAGTGAGGAGATTGGAACAAAACAAAATCCTCTAAACTGCATGCTCGCAAACGCCAGAAGCCTGACAAACAAGATGGAAAAACTAGAAGCAGAAATATCTACAGGTAACTTTGACATAGTGGGAATAACCGAGACATGGTTAGATGAAAGCTATGACTGGGCAGTTAACTTACAGGGTTACAGTCTGTTTAGAAAGGATCGTAAAAATCGGAGAGGAGGAGGGGTTTGTCTCTATGTAAAGTCTTGTCTAAAGTCCACTTTAAGGGAGGATATTAGCGAAGGAAATGAGGATGTCGAGTCCATATGGGTCGAAATTCATGGAGGGAAAAATGGTAACAAAATTCTCATTGGGGTCTGTTACAAACCCCCAAATATAACAGAAACCATGGAAAGTCTACTTCTAAAGCAGATAGATGAAGCTGCAACCCATAATGAGGTCCTGGTTATGGGGGACTTTAACTGCCCGGATATTAACTGGGAAACAGAAACCTGTGAAACCCATAAAGGCAACAGGTTTCTGCTAATAACCAAGAAAAATTATCTTTCACAATTGGTGCAGAATCCAACCAGAGGAGCAGCACTTTTAGACCTAATACTATCTAATAGACCTGACAGAATAACAAATCTGCAGGTGGTCGGGCATCTAGGAAATAGCGACCACAATATTGTACAGTTTCACCTGTCTTTCACTAGGGGGACTTGTCAGGGAGTCACAAAAACACTGAACTTTAGGAAGGCAAAGTTTGACCAGCTTAGAGATGCCCTTAATCTGGTAGACTGGGACAATATCCTCAGAAATAAGAATACAGATAATAAATGGGAAATGTTTAAGAACATCCTAAATAGGCAGTGTAAGCGGTTTATACCTTGTGGGAATAAAAGGACTAGAAATAGGAAAAACCCAATGTGGCTAAACAAAGAAGTAAGACAGGCAATTAACAGTAAAAAGAAAGCATTTGCACTACTAAAGAAGGATGGCACCATTGAAGCTCTAAAAAACTATAGGGAGAAAAATACTTTATCTAAAAAACGAATTAAAGCTGCCAAAAAGGAAACAGAGAAGCACATTGCTAAGGAGAGTAAAACTAATCCCAAACTGTTCTTCAACTATATCAATAGTAAAAGAATAAAAACTGAAAATGTAGGCCCCTTAAAAAATAGTGAGGAAAGAACGGTTGTAGATGACGAGGAGAAAGCTAACATATTAAACACCTTCTTCTCCACGGTATTCACGGTGGAAAATGAAATGCTAGGTGAAATCCCAAGAAACAATGAAAACCCTATATTAAGGGTCACCAATCTAACCCAAGAAGAGGTGTGAAACCGGCTAAATAAGATCAAAATAGATAAATCTCCGGGTCCGGATGGCATACACCCACGAGTACTAAGAGAACTAAGTAATGTAATAGATAAACCATTATTTCTTATTTTTAGGGACTCTATAGCGACAGGGTCTGTTCCGCAGGATTGGCGCATAGCAAATGTGGTGCCAATATTCAAAAAGGGCTCTAAAAGTGAACCTGGAAATTATAGGCCAGTAAGTCTAACCTCTATTGTTGGTAAAATATTTGAAGGGTTTCTGAGGGATGTTATTCTGGATTATCTCAATGAGAATAACTGTTTAACTCCATATCAGCATGGGTTTATGAGAAATCGCTCCTGTCAAACCAATCTAATCAGTTTTTATGAAGAGGTAAGCTATAGGCTGGACCACGGTGAGTCATTGGACGTGGTATATCTCGATTTTTCCAAAGCGTTTGATACCGTGCCGCACAAGAGGTTGGTACACAAAATGAGAATGCTTGGTCTGGGGGAAAATGTGTGTAAATGGGTTAGTAACTGGCTTAGTGATAGAAAGCAGAGGGTGGTTATAAATGGTATAGTCTCTAACTGGGTCGCTGTGACCAGTGGGGTACCGCAGGGGTCAGTATTGGGACCTGTTCTCTTCAACATATTCATTAATGATCTGGTAGAAGGTTTACACAGTAAAATATCGATATTTGCAGATGATACAAAACTATGTAAAGCAGTTAATACAAGAGAAGATAGTATTCTGCTACAGATGGATCTGGATAAGTTGGAAACTTGGGCTGAAAGGTGGCAGATGAGGTTTAACAATGATAAATGTAAGGTTATACACATGGGAAGAAGGAATCAATATCACCATTACACACTGAATGGGAAACCACTGGGTAAATCTGACAGGGAGAAGGACTTGGGGATCCTAGTTAATGATAAACTTACCTGGAGCAGCCAGTGCCAGGCAGCAGCTGCCAAGGCAAACAGGATCATGGGGTGCATTAAAAGAGGTCTGGATACACATGATGAGAGCATTATACTGCCTCTGTACAAATCCCTAGTTAGACCGCACATGGAGTACTGTGTCCAGTTTTGGTCACCGGTGCTCAGGAAGGATATAATGGAACTAGAGAGAGTACAAAGGAGGGCAACAAAATTAATAAAGGGGATGGGAGAACTACAATACCCAGATAGATTAGCGAAATTAGGATTATTTAGTCTAGAAAAAAGACGACTGAGGGGCGATCTAATAACCATGTATAAGTATATAAGGGGACAATACAAATATCTCGCTGAGGATCTGTTTATACCAAGGAAGGTGACGGGCACAAGGGGGCATTCTTTGCGTCTGTAGGAGAGAAGGTTTTTCCACCAACATAGAAGAGGATTCTTTACTGTTAGGGCAGTGAGAATCTGGAATTGCTTGCCTGAGGAGGTGGTGATGGCGAACTCAGTCGAGGGGTTCAAGAGAGGCCTGGATGTCTTCCTGGAGCAGAACAATATTGTATCATACAATTAGGTTCTGTAGAAGGACGTAGATCTGGGGATTTATTATGATGGAATATAGGCTGAACTGGATGGACAAATGTCTTTTTTCGGCCTTACTATGTTACTATGTTACTATGTTACTATGTTACTATGTTAGCACCCGGGGGAAGGGGTCTAGTGGGAACATGATGTGCCCTTTCAACGGCAAACATTTTGGTGAGACCATCACCTCCCACCTTGTTTTTCAGCCATGACTCAATGTAGGCCATGGGGTTACTTCCTTCCACCTTTTCTGGCACCCCAACAATCCTTAAATTGTTCCTGCAGGAACGGTTTTCAAGATCATCAGTCTTAAACTCCAGTTCAGCAATACGTTGAATATGCTTTTTTTCCCTTTTTAACAGTTCATTAACCTGGTCTTCAGCGCTCCCAACACATTCTTCCACCACCTCCACTCTCTTTTCAACTTTGCGCATAGCAGAGTTTAGAGCGACCATCTCTCCCTTTAAATCATCCACTCTCAGGTTTAGTGTCGCCAGGGCGGACTTACAGTACACCATCACTGAAAATATGTCCTTTAGCATCGCTCCTCCATTTCTGCAATGTCGAGCTGCCCAGACAGGTCAGCTCCTGTGGCCTTGTTAGGGGATCCCTGATCCACCCCAATGCGCTGCAGCTGGGCCCCTCCTTCCTGCTGATCCCCGGGGGCATGTAATGCTCCAGGCCCTACACCTTCAGCCTCTGACCGCACATTTACAGCCTCCTCTGACGTGGCAAACCGCTCCAGCTTAGCGATCACTTCCATCTTCCTCTGGTAAGCAGTGCTCGCCTTTGCCGCCTCCTCTGCAGCCTCGGTGCCATCTTGGGCCTGCGAGCTTCCTGCGGCTGCTGGCTCCTTCTGCCTCCTGCGCGTCATCCTCAGGTGAGACTCCGTTCCACCGGGCCACCCCCCTCTCACACCGCTCTCCGGGTCTCCGTGCACTCCTGGGAGTGAATTCAGCGTTCGGCCGCGGCGCCTTCGAAGGATTAATTAGAGGAGAATGTAGCGGAAGAGCTCTGCAGCACGTCCATTCACATCGCGCGCTAGACTCACAGACTTGCTTTGCCAGTTGTATTCTAAGTCAAAGTATTATTTATACTGTTGGAGATTCTAGGCATAACAGATGGTGTAAAATACCCCTTAAAGTCCTGTACTTTGGATGGTGTCACTTTGAAAAGCTGCATACTGTACTAGGGACTAGTAGTTTTTGGGCTTGAAGGTAAGTCCTTAACCATAGTAAACTCTTAAAAATACAAAAGTGCTAAAATTAACTGAGAATTAATTCGCTGCAACATGTTAGCCACAAGCTATCTTCATAAAATGGGTGTGCGTGAGATATCACTCATATACAAGTTCTGTGTCTTTCTTTTTGTATCTTTGTCTATTATGCTTTTTTTGTTCTTTGGAATGGCATGCATCAAAACATTTTTGATGTTCTAATAAAAATTAAATAAGAGTTACTTTCTTAACTTATCTTTCTTAGAAAAACTTTAAATAATATTTAGGTGTTCATGCAATTTTGCATTGAAGTGTTTGCAGTATTGTCAAGCTTAGCTAAAAAAAAAACACAGGAAGCTTTCAGAATTAGGTTTCTTCTGCTTTTGCCAGCAGGTGGCAGGATCACTCATTGACGCTAAGGCCTCTTTCACATTTCTGTCTTTTAGCTCCCGTCGAAATCTGTCGATTTTTGAAAAAACAGGATCCAGCAAATTTTTCTGCTAGATCCTGTTTTTCCCATAGACTTGTATTAGCTACGGATTTTGCTGGATGGCCATCCGTTTCATCCGTCGTGCACTGGATCTGTCGGAAAACTGCTGTCCGTCGGGCGGAGAAAATGTTCAGAGGAACGTTTTTAGCGAGACCGCTATGTCATCAGAGGTCATTGCACGCAAGGCATTACTGGGAACGCCAGCTGCCGGGAGCATCGCGAGCATCGGTAACGCTGCGCGGGACGTCGGAAGGTAAGAATATTGCGATTTTTTTATTTTTTTAATTATTTTTAAACCTAGGTTGTGTTGTGTATGCCTTTTCGCAGCTGAAAACCGCTGCGAAGATGCATACACAACAGGTGCACATAGCCTCGATGGGTCCGTCAGAAAAATAGGCCCAGTGCACCCGTTTTTTACAATCTGCACAGTATCCGTCATTTCAACATTTTGACGGATCCTGTGCAGATTGTAAAAACGGAAGTGTGAAAGAAGCCCTATATATTGAGGGACGATGAGAGGAGAAAACTGCAACTAAATAAGGTAAGTATTATAGATGGGGAGAGTGTAGGTAAAAAGCAATAGAACAAACTTTGTATAATGGAAAACACTGGAAAAAATACTCAAAATAATTTACTTTGGTTGTCAAAATGGTAACAGTTTTGTTTAAATCACAAGAGAAAATCAATCATAGTAGGCGTCCAGTGAAGTGCTAGGGCATCGAGATTCGTGAATACTGTCATATCCCTAGCTGTCTGACATACAACACCAGCTCAGATAGCAGTATGTGCGCGTAATGCATTGGCTTGGCATTCAATCAGTGCCAGTAAACTTTAAAAGCACCAATGACTCGTATTAAAGATCCTCACCCCTGTGCATAACCACTGTGTCCACCCGTGACGGACGATGCTACCATTATGACATCCTTCAGATTGGCCACAAAAGTGCAGCCTGTTCACCATCTTGACTTCTTACATTGTATATCATTTAAAAATTAGTCCACTGTAAGTTGCCAATTTCGACAGGTTTCTAAACCATCACTAAAGAGGCTAATCATTAGCGATGCAAAAGCCATTAGTTTTATAAACCAAACTCCTGAGCAAATGATGGATTAAGTAAAATAATACATCTCTACTAAATTTGGGCAGCATTATATGCTAAACTCATTTATTCTTGATCGGAAATTTGTGGGGAGTAGAGGTAAGCAGAAATAAAACAGCTTTGTCTCCGCTCCTCTATACTACTACTGCACACTACATAGCTCCTAATGATGTCAACTGCAATGTTGTTTCATGGTGGACAACCACTCTTTTTGCCACTTATTGAGGCCACAACAGGCACTTTTATTAACAAATTCCCAAAAAATTACTTAAAAGCTATATATACAACATCAGCATTAAAAAAACAAGCCACATTTATAATTTACTTATAATTGTTCCTTAGGAATAAACACATTGCAGGAAAAGTCTTTCAAGACATTACAGACAACTATGGAGAAAACAACAAGTGAAATCAAGCTCAACCTGGTTGCAACTGCCAGTAATCGAGCAAAAAACTCTCCCTCTAAATGATGAATAACAATCTGAAGTATAACGATAGTCAACCTGATTTTTACATAAAAATTGTACAAAAGCTTTATTACGCTTCCGACTGAAACATGTAGGAAAAATGTAATGTGGCAGCCATGGGCGAGGTATTCGCCTTTCACGTCCTGGCATTTTTACATGAAAATTGAGGTCTTGGCTGGGTGTGTGAACTTGTGTAACTTTGGCAATACACCTCCGCAGACCGCATGGTGCTGCTGTATTTGACTCATCTTGACAATGACATGGGCAGTCACTTTCTCCCCACCTGGCACCTTGCCACTGCAAGGCCTGTTTTGACTTACGGGCAAGATTAGTTTTTTCATACTTCCCAAATCTTTATATTAACTCCACTGATGAATCCCCAACATTGGGGAAGAAACATGTAGGGAGTATTTAGCCCCATATCATTGGAGGTATCACTATAGGGTCCACTTTGGGCCTGTCCTTGTTAGGTCAGGAGCAATACTGGGGCACGACAGGGAGTCTAGGAAATCATTACATACCACTTAAGTCTCTCTCCCCATATATATTCTCCTTTTTTTGTGTGGATCCATTTCTCAGCGAGGTACTTTCGGAAGGAGGCCGGGATCTTTTGTCCGTCAACAGTGGTGAGACTAAACCATTTTTAATGAGCACTGGTTTGCATGAGCACTTTATTTGGTTTGTTTGTGATATTTGTCCTTTTAATAATTGATTAAAGGTTATGTTTTAATATTTGAGGACCCCGCCAGGCTATATTTGTATTTGACCGGCCAGCACCAGGTGTTAAGAAGTTAAGGGAATCAGACCACAGTTCAAAAATTAAACTTCTATTTACTAAATAATAAATAAGAAGAATGGTGTAGAGAGGGTAGTAAGTATACATCATCATAGATGTTTCTTTGGTAGCACACAACATCACACGCATTTGTTGTTTGGCTGAAATCACTTTGTCCCTCTTGGTTCTTCTTCCAACACTTAGTACAGGCAATTTCACCAAACTCCAGTAAGCAAAACTTCTACACTGCACCTACGGTAAGGCGTCCTTCTCTCCGTAGGAGAGTACTCTATGCCAATATGGCGACTGTTCAGCTTCCTTATTCTACCAATGCCTCTGAACCATCATGATGTGCACTATCTCTTCTTTTCTCTACCCTTTTCCTTTCTCATTCTATTACTTTTCAGGCTGAAAACTCTGTAACATTCTGCTAGGTTTCCTGATCCAAACTTCAATGCATTTCCCTTCTCTCTCTCTGTCTCTGTTCCAACTCTGGACTACTATACGGCTTCTGGATCACTTCTCTCTTTGCAGTGTCTTACTATCCATTTCTCTCGTCTCCTTCTTGCCACAGGAACACCCACTACATGCGAATCTGCCAACTAATTAGACATGAAGTGTGCTACAGCTATTAGCTGGGCCCAAACTAACTCTGCAGGGTAATCCTCCTCTGTCCTTCCACTTAGACCCTTCAATTCTGGGCTAGTTCCAACCATTAACTCTATCTCTACCTGCTAACTACCTGTTGCTCCGCGATGCAAGACTTCATCACTAAGGGTATGTTTCCACGTGCAGGAAACGCTGCGTGTCTGACGCTGCATAGAGCCACAGCGTCAGACACGCAGCGTCCAGATGTTACAGCATAGTGGAGGGGATTTAATGATATCCTGTTTCCACTATGCGTGGCAACATGCACGCGGCGGCCCTGCGACTCCGGACATGCTGCGCGTCTTTTCAGATCGCAGTATGTCCGTATATCTTGCGGCAACGCTGCGTCGCCGCAAGATATAGCACAGGGCCCTATGCGATGGGTGCGATGATGCCGGATGTGTGCTATGAACACATCCGGCATCATCGCGTCCCAGAAGGGGGCGGGGCTTACCGCAGAGCGGCAAAGCCGCTCCGACGATACCGCCGGCCATCCTGATCGTGGACACATATCCTAACAATGCACATGACTAAACAGGAAAACATTATAACACATCACATATCTTCAAGTGGTGGTTGTATATAACACCTCCACTTCTTTACAACAACATAGAGTACGTATATTTGGAAGTACCAGGAATGTCTCTTTTTATATGATTTGGAATAAAGTTTTTGTGCACTTTTTATCTGAAAATCAGCAGGATTATCCTATATTATACTTCACATTACAGACATCTATGCCTGATCTTTCCAGTTGGGTAATTCCCAGTATCAAATAGGGGCATCTGTGATATACCTACATCACCTGCTTTTAATTTTTCTTGGTGGCAGTATTTCTTTAATATAAATATTTAAGTTGATAAGACTATCAACTTAATTCTAAAATTGATTTTTTATTGTCAGATATGGGCCATTTTCCATCGAAGGAGCTTTGTGAGAGTACGGCATTTATGACTTTTTGATCGTTATATTCTAAGAGCTATATGTTTTAAAATTTTCAATCAATGCAGCCATAACAGGGCTTATTTTTTTGCATGACAAGATGTACTTTTCAATGGCTCTATTTTCTGGCGCAAAAATCATTAGATTACCTTTTATTACACTTTTTTGGAGGTAAGCAACAATTCTAGAAGTTTCTTTTTTTAATACACTGTTCTCTCTTTAGTTTATTTAATATATTAATTTTATTCTGCACGTCAATAAGATAGTTAATGCCCATACCTAATTTATGTAGGTTTTTTATGTTTAATTACTTACACAAAAAATAAGTTCATTAAAAAAAAAAATCATTTTTGAGGGGTTTGCCGTATTCCGAGACATATACATTATTTACAGAGCTTATTGTTTGTTGTACAAGCTGATGCTAATTTTGGGAACAAACAACTTTATGATCACTTTTTGTATGTGACTTTCTTGTGAGGCTAGAAGAGAAACATCCATCAATTCTGGTATAGTTATTGATATTTTTTGCATGGCCTGTACTGTACAGTATAAATAATGATATAGTTTTATAGTACAGGTCAATGGGATTACTCTGATATTCAATTTATAAACTTCTTTTTTCCATTTTACTACTTTTGCACTTATTTCTTGTATAATTTTCTGAGAGTCATAATTTTTTCATTTTTTTCATTTACAGAGTTTAATGAGAGATTGTTTTTGTGTAAAAAAAACTGTAGAATTTATTGGTTCCATTCCTGGGATATGAACAACATTTTAATCACATATTTAGTTTTTTATAAGGCGGGATGAGCAAAAATTCCAATTCTGGCATTTTTTCATTTTTTTTTTTTGCAATGTTCATCGTGCGAAACAATGAAGATATAGAATTATAGTACATGTTATTATAGATCAGGCCAGCACAGCATACCGTACATACCACTGCAGGATGTTGTGTGACCGGAGGAACTGTCTAGGGATGCAGATCTCTTCGTAATATTGTCAAATGTTTTCACATCTAAAAAATGGTAGCGCATTTGAATACTCTGTTGTACCAGGACTGGGGCAGAGCAGAGTGACTGGCAGCACTAGCCTTGACTTGCAGCGGTGTGATGACGTCAGCACACTACTGACCTCACCGCACTGCTGCTGGGGCCGCAGAGCTGGTGAGGGTGCAGCAGACACTGATAAGTGCTCTGTGAAGAACCAAAGATTAAATGTGCTTTCATTTTAGATGAGGGTTCTAGGGAAGGGAAAGTAATAGTTGAGGTTACTGCAAGGGTACATTGTGGGGCACAATATAGGGCAATTGGAGCAATGTGAAAGGGGGCATAATATTGTGAGGGCCAGTGGGGACATTATGCAGAGAGGAATTGTGGGTGAGATATGGAAAGGGGCAGTTTGGGGTGATACTATAAAGAGGGGCATCGTAGGTGAGATATGGAAAGGGGCTGTTTCCTGGGACATTTTAGAGAAGGGCAGTGTGTGTAGGGGATATTTTGAGAATAAAGCATGGTGAGAGGCATTCATTTATTCAGGGGCACAGCATGGGAGCTATTTTGATTTATGGTGCAGTATAATGATGCTTTTATTTTTAAGGGCATCCTGTTGGGAAGTGCTGCTGAAGACAGAGAAGAGGAAAATTTGCAAGCTTTGGTCATTAAATCTAATCATGGCATCTGGACAATATACAGTAGATGAGAAAATAAGATGAATTACTCCAATCAGAAAATATGTTGTCTATAAGTTACCTGGATGTAAATGTTCATTTGTGATATGATCTATGTCTCATCAGTACTGTGGTTCCTGTATGGTCCGCAATCTGATGATGGCTGATGATGATTAATAACAACAATTCCCAATATCTAAACCTACAAAACGGGCAAGGCAGTGGATCAATAAATAATGTCAAAACAATATACCTTTGTCCACAATGTCATTGTGCACAAAATCCATGCCAGAATAGGGGTTGATAATAAAGTATAACACATTTTATTTAAAAAAATATACAGTACATTCACACAGACAAAATATACAGTGGATGAATGATAGCAGCTAAAAAATAACCAGTGTCCATAGATGTTATAAAGGTGGTATAGGTACACTGGTAACAAACATGATTATCCTGCTGCAACACCTGCAATGCACTGAGCTGAACCATCATATATGGGATTATAATATATAGGGAGGACGTGCTAAAGAAATAACTAGGCTAAATAGCCTTCCAATAGTCCACTAGTGCTTCTAATAGTAGCTGACATAAAGCATGACTGCTATTCAAAGTAATAAATCATCAATCTCTGCCAATCATGGGGCTGTGTACTCATACCTTGGGACATCTTAGCAGAGGACTGCAGGCGTGCTGTCAGGATAAGGGACGACGCGCATTTCACCGCCTTGACTCACTGGAAATTATAGGTTCATGCACTCCAATTTTATATTGGGCTGACCTGATATTGCAGTTGATCATTGTACTAAGTTTGGTGCTAAATACATGTACTGTTGTTGTTTCTGGCACTGCATTCATGTACTGAGAGTAGTTTTGTATTGCGGCATTCATGTATTGACTGCAGTCTCTGGCGCTGCATTCATATACTGCTGGTAATTTCTGGCTCCACATTCATATACTGCTGGTAATTTCTGGCTCCACATTCATGTACTGATGGTGGTTCTGGTGCCACATTCATGTGCTAATGGTGGTTTTGATTTTGTACACATGTAGCAATCCATAACATTCATGGCTCCGTAAAAATCCTCAAAATTTAAAGATTTGATATTATTGTGAGGAGGATTTGGCAAGTTTCTGCTCCCAAAACTTAGTTTAAATTAGGTACTTGAACATGTGATCACATTAGCAATACACCACACTACTTGATAGTTTTGTGTATCACACTATCCTACAGGTAGCCTACTTGGCCCTGCCTCTGATGGGATCTAGGCTGGCATGTATAGCACACGCAGAGGCATATGGCCATGCCTATGGACTTACAGAGGGAGTGCTTGCTCTCTAGCAAACTCTTCATATACTGTTGTCATTATTAACAGCAACATACAAAGGGCTAGACTGCGAGAAGTGTCAAGAATGCCGATCCTAGCAGTTACAACAGGAATACGACTGTCTGTAGTCTTCATCAGTCGGGCTCCTTTAACTGATCGCACTAATACAAAAGCTGTACCGTGCTGTCACCATAGAATACATACTAGTCATGCACAATGTGATGTGCTCACAATGGATATGTACTGTATGTCATGTGCTGTTAAGGGGTTAAAACTGCACTATTAAAGAAGCAAAGATGCTGAAGTTATAGGTCCCTCCCCCCCCAAGGTCATGTTTCACTTTGCTTAGTATCCCTAGGGTGTCTTTATAAGTGTAGAAGTTTTGTATATGTTTTCATATTTGCCGGAGTAGAGAGGAATGGTACATGCGACAACAACTCTTTGTTCTAAATGGGGAGGGACAAGTTATGATACACAAGGGCAAAAAGGGCTGATTTATTTAATAAAGTAGAATAAAGGAAAAAACAGGAATTATGCTATTTTCATTTTTTTTTCACTCACATATTGAATCTTCCTAAATTGTACTGCCGGTTTTGCTGGAAGTTGATTCATGTGGATGTGCCTTAACTCTGTGATGAATAGGGTTATGATCTTATTGATTTCACTTAAATGAAAGGGATTAGAAGAAGATTGTCACAGATGAACATTTAAATTCCAGATTTTCATTTTGTGTCCTGTTGCATAGTGGAAGGCCTCTTGCATGTCAGAAATGTACAGTGGGGCAAAAAAGTATTTAGTCAGTCAGCAATAGTGCAAGTTCCACCACTTAAAAAGATGAGAGGCGTCTGTAATTTACATCATAGGTAGACCTCAACTATGGGAGACAAACTGAGAAAAAAAAATCCAGAAAATCACATTGTCTGTTTTTTTAACATTTTATTTGCATATTATGGTGGAAAATAAGTATTTGGTCAGAAACAAACAATCAAGATTTCTGGCTCTCACAGACCTGTAACTTCTTCTTTAAGAGTCTCCTCTTTCCTCCACTCATTACCTGTAGTAATGGCACCTGTTTAAACTTGTTATCAGTATAAAAAGACACCTGTGCACACCCTCAAACAGTCTGACTCCAAACTCCACTATGGTGAAGACCAAAGAGCTGTCAAAGGACACCAGAAACAAAATTGTAGCCCTGCACCAGGCTGGGAAGACTGAATCTGCAATAGCCAACCAGCTTGGAGTGAAAAAATCAATAGTGGGAGCAATAATTAGAAAATTGAAGACATACAAGACCACTGATAATCTCCCTCGATCTGGGGCTCCACGCAAAATCCCACCCCGTGGGGTCAGAATGATCACAAGAACGGTGAGCAAAAATCCCAGAACCACGCAGGGGGACCTAGTGAATGAACTGCAGAGAGCTGGGACCAATGTAACAGGGCCTACCATAAGTAACACACTACGCCACCATGGACTCAGATCCTGCAGTGCCAGACGTGTCCCACTGCTTAAGCCAGTACATGTCCGGGCCCGTCTGAAGTTTGCTAGAGAGCATTTGGATGATCCAGAGGAGTTTTGGGAGAATGTCCTATGGTCTGATGAAACCAAACTGGAACTGTTTTGTAGAAACACAACTTGTCGTGTTTGGAGGAAAAAGAATACTGAGTTGCATCCATCAAACACCATACCTACTGTAAAGCATGGTGGTGGAAACATCATGCTTTGGGGCTGTTTCTCTGCAAAGGGGCCAGGACAACTGATCCGGGTACATGAAAGAATGAATGGGGCCATGTATCGTGAGATTTTGAGTGCAAACCTCCTTCCATCAGCAAGGGCATTGAAGATGAAACGTGGCTGGGTCTTTCAACATGACAATGATCCAAAGCATACCCCCAGGGCAACGAAGGAGTGGCTTCATAAGAAGCATTTCAAGGTCCTGGAGTGGCCTAGCCAGTCTCCAGATCTCAACCCTATAGAAAACCTTTGGAGGGAGTTGAAAGTCCGTGTTGCCAAGCGAAAAGCCAAAAACATCACTGCTCTAGAGGAGATCTGCATGGAGGAATGGGCCAACATACCAACAACAGTGTGTGGCAACCTTGTGAAGACTTACAGAAAACGTTTGACCTCTGTCATTGCCAACAAAGGATATATTACAAAGTATTGAGATGAAATTTTGTTTCTGACCAAATACTTATTTTCCACCATAATATGCAAATAAAATGTTAAAAAAACAGACAATGTGATTTTCTGGATTTTTTTTCTCAGTTTGTCTCCCATAGTTGAGGTCTACCTATGATGTAAATTACAGACGCCTCTCATCTTTTCAAGTGGTGGAACTTGCACTATTGCTGACTGACTAAATACTTTTTTGCCCCACTGTATAAGTTAGTCAAAGCACAGCAGGTTTTAGCAGTATTAAAGTGTGAAATTGAACGTAGACTTTGAGTTATTTATTATTCTCCGGATTGAAAAGAAGGAAAATAATTATCGTTAATATAAATATAAATAAGAACTGTCAAAGCGCATTGACTCGTTAGCCTTCAAAAACATTTACCTTCTTGCACAATAATTCATAATGTTGCAACCCCTGCTGTAAATTCTGTAAAGTAGAGCAGGTGTTCATTATACATAGCTGATCATGCGGCTGAATTAATGGCACTCTATAGAGCTTCATTGTTTACAGAAAGTGGCTATTAGGTGTATTTTTTGGCCCTCAACTTTTTTAAAAGGGAACCTGTCACATTGAAAATACATCGCAATTTGCAAGCAACGTGAAATAGAACAAGAGCAGCTGAGCAGATTATAGTTAGTTTTTTTTCCATTTAACCCCTTCATGCACCATGACGTATATAAACGTAGTAGTGAAGTTTTACTTGCTGCACTACGAAGTACAAGTACATGATTGGGGATAGAGTGGGAGCAGGAGCTGTGCCTTCCACTGCAGGAGCTGACTGTTACATAGAGCTAGGCATCCAATGCAACACCCAGGATCGCAGTTATATGTGATGCCAGACATTTTACGACGGATATGCAGCAGTCGCTATTGCCCTTGCGGGTAAGTAGTCTGACAGAGGGAGAACGCTTCCTCAATCACCCCATTCCCCCCTCTCAGCATTATTGCTAGGTGCTCGTTCTATCTGTGTGCAATTCTAAAACTGGACAATAACCCCCTCCATGAACTATTAGGTTGGAAGTGGCTGTTTCATAAGTATCTTGCATGTGTGTTGCCTCCATCTTTATTATGGGAGTCTGCTGCATCCTGTTTGCGCATTAGTTTCTGTGACCATGGCTGGCAAATACTATTGACTTTTTTCTGCTACGTTTATATTATTTCAAGGTGCCATCAGGTTACGGTGGCACTTGGAGACCTAACAATGCCACATGCCACAACATTTTTTTCCTTTTACAAAGTGATTTTCGTATGCACAAATTTTAAAATATATATAAAAAAAATACAGTTTATTATGTTAATAATAAGCCCTCACACAGCTTAGTCTACAGAAACATTTAAAAAGCATATTTTCCAGAATATGGCAATAATTCTTATTTTTTAAAGGATTGCTCTCATCTGCATAAAAAAAAATCGCTCCGATGTTGATCCAGAAAAATAGGCCGGCGTCACACTACCGTAGAATGCGGTCAAGTGCTATGCGAGAAAACATCGCATAGCACTCGGACCAGTGTTAACGCACAACGTGAGTGTAAAATGGCAGCATGCTGCGAATGTATGCGTATATCGTCCGAGACTCGCATATTCAAGCCTATGGATACAAGAAAAACTTGGATGCCACACGGACCATTAGTCTAGATTTCGGCAAATACGCACACATTTTACTCATTTCAGCCCATTGAGCCATTAAATTCAATGGGGCAAACCAGTGAGAAGTGTAAAGCCATACGCATGTCATATGCATGTCATACGCATTTCATACGGATATATAGGTATGAGAAAATTGCATCATCTTATTGCAAACGCATTACACACAGATGACCATACGGAGAACACTCGTGCGACTCTCGGCAGGGAGACTTGGACCAATTTTCCATACGTTTAGTGTGACACAGGCCGTAGGAAGAATGTCAAGAGAGTACAAATCAATTTTTGGCAACTAACATACGGAATGACATGAGTATGCAATTCGTATGCAATTCATTTTTAACATCAGCTTTTACATTCAGGCTATGTGCACACGTTGCGGATTTTGCTGTGGATCCGCAGCATCTCCGCAGCTGCGGATCCGCAGCAGTTTCTCATGAGTTTACAGTACAATGTAAACTTATGGAAAACCAAAAACGCTGTGCCCATGCTGTGGAAAAAGCAGCACGGAAAAGCAGCGGATTACTTTCTGCAGCATGTCAATTCTTTGTGCGGAATCCGCAGCCGTTTTCCATCTGCTCCAACAGAAAACTGCAGATGGAAAACCGCAGCAGAATCTGCATTAAAAACTGCGATAAATCCGCAGCAAAAACCACAGCGGTTTTGCACTGCGGATTTATCAAATCCGCTGCGGAAAAATCCGCAGCGGATTTTTCTACGTGTGCACATAGCCTTAGGAATCTCTACAGTAAAGGAAAAAATTATTTGATCCCTTGCTGATTTTGTAAGTTTGCCTACTGACAAAGACATGAACAGTCTATAATTTTAAGAATAGTTTAATTTTAACATTGAGAGATAGAATATCAAAAATAAAATTCAGAAAATCACATTGTATAACTTTTATAAATTTATTTGCATTTTGCAGTGAACAATAAGTATTTGATTCCTCTGGCAACCAAGACTTAATACTTGGTTGCAAAACTCTTGTTGGTAAGCACAGCAGTTAGGTGTTTTTTGTAGTTGATGATGAGAATTGCGCACATGTCAAGAAGAATTTTGGTCCACTCCTCTTTGCAGATCATCTCTAAATCATTAACATTTTGAGGCTGACTGCTTGGCAACTCGGAGTTTCAATTCCCTACATAAGTTTTCTATGGGATTAAGGTCTGGAGACTGGCTAGGCCACTCCATGACCCTAATGTGCCACTCCTTTGTTGCCTTGGCTGTATGTTTTGGGTCATTGTCTTGCTGGCATACCCAGCCATGACCCATTTTTAATGTCTTGGAGGAGGGAAGGAGTTTGTCACTCAGGATTTTACAGTACATGGCTCTATCCATTCTCCCATTGATGCGGGGAAGTAGTCCTATGCCCTTAGCAGAGAAACACCCCAAAACATAATGTTTCCACCTCCATGCTTGACAGTGAGAACGGTGTTCTTTGGGTCACAGGCAGCATTTGTCTTCCTCCAAACATGTTGAGTTGAGTTAATGCAAAATACCTCAATTTTTGTCTCATCTGACCACAGCACCTTCTCCAAATCACTCACAGAATCATCCAGGGGTTAATTGCCAAACTTCAGACAGGCCTGCATATGTGCCTTCTTGAGCAGGGGGACCTTGGGGGCACTGCAGGACTTTAAACTGTAATGTGTTATCAATAGTTTTTTTTGGTGACTGTGGTCCCAGCTGCCTTGAGATAGTTAACAAGTTCCCCCATGTAGTTTTAGGCTGATCTCTCACCTTCCTCATGATCAAGGATACCCCACGAGGTGAGATTTTGCATGGTGCCCCAGATCGATGTTGATTGACAGTCATTTTGTATTTCTTCCATTTTCTTGCTATTGCACCAACAGTTGTCTCCTACTCAACCAACATCCTTATAAAGCTCTTTGGTCTTGCCCATGTTGTAGAGGTTAGAGTCTGACTGATTACTTGAGTCTGTGAACAGGAGTCTTTTATAAATGTGGCTATGTAAGACAGCTGTCTTTAATGCAAGTAACAAGTTGATTAGGAGCATCTAACTGGTCTGTAGGAGCCAGAACTCTTAATGGTTGGTAGGGGATCAAATAATTATTTCTCACTGCAAAATGCAAATAAATTTATATAATTTATACAATTTAATTTTCTGGAATTTATTTTTGACATTCTATCTCTCAATGTTAAAATTAATCCACCCTTAAAATTATAGACTGTTCATGTGTTTGTCAGTGGGCAAGCTTACAAAATCACAAGGGATCAAATAATTATTTCCTTCACTGCATGTAATTTAAAGCTAGTTTTCTAAGAAATACTATATACAGAGATAGATAGATAGATAGATAGATAGATAGATAGATAGATAGATAGATAGAGATAGCCTTCAGATATTTAATAAGCTCTGGCGAGCTTATTCAGCAGCTTTTTAGGAAAATATGTTTTTAAAAATATCTTGGAGGGCCCCTTATTTTTAATAACCAACTAAGGGAAAGCAGACAGCTGTGAGCTTGTCTTAATAGTCTGAAAATAGGACAATAACCATGGAGCTTCCCAGCCTACCAATATCAGCCCTCAGCTGTTTGCTTTGCCTTTACTGGTTATTAAAAAGGGGACCCTAAAAAATGAATTGGAGTCCCCCTTATTTTTAATAACCAGCAAAGGCTAAGCAGACAGCTGTGGGCTGATATTAGTTATCTGGGAAGGTTCATTGATTTTGACCCCTGACCAACTTGATAAGACCAGCCCTCAGTTGCCCCAGAAATGGCGCAAATAGCTGTAATTTTTGGCTATCTTGCCCAGATGTAGGATCTTGCATTTCCCATTGTTAAATACCATTCTATTAGTCACTGCCCACTGCTCGAGCTGATCTAGAACCTTCTGAATCCTTTCTCTGTCTTCTCTAGTGTTAGCTATCCCTCATAGCTTTGTATCATTTGCAAATTTGATTAGTTTACCTTCAGTTCTCTTATCTAGATAATTTATAAAAATATTGAACAACACTGGGCCAGGACAGAGTCTTGTGGCAACCCACTTGAAATACTTGCCACAGGACAAACCAGCACCTCCAGTGCATAAAGGGCAAACTCAGGCCATGGGACCAACTTAGAGACCCAGAAGTTAAGTGGCGCAGACCCATCACTTAATACGTGGAGACATACTTTTGGACACATACTCTTTTAACATGTTGTTGTAATACTGCCTCCTGCTAATATGGACCGTGGTGTCAGATGTCGAGTGCTGTAGAAGTTTTGCCACATTATGGCCATGCTAACCCTCCCTTCCGGGGTGGTGGCGGTGCTCAAGTTGCATTGGAGACTTCATCCTCTGCCTTGTTCTTCAACTGAGTCCCCAATGTCAGGTGGGAATTCGGTCCGAAGTGACTACTAGCCTGCACTTGTATTCACGCATTTCACGATCCTGCTCCTCTGATGGAAAGAATAATTGTACATTATCTTTGTAGCAGGGATCCAGCAGGGTGGCCACCCAGTTATCAGCAATGGTAACAATCCGGGCAACTCGGCAGTCATTGCGCAGGCTCAGCAGCATATATTGGCTCATATATGCCAGGCTGTCCAGAGGCAAAAACAAGCTGTCCACAGTGAAAAGTGTATGGTTTGGGTCCTCTGTATTCCCCTAGCCACACTCCAGTGAGGCATGTGAGCTGCTTTAAATGCCACCGTGCTGTGAATGCAGTTCCTTCTCATCCTCATTCTCCAAAACTGTCTTCTGGCTAGACAGTTGTGTACCTGGTAGCTGTTGGTACAGGTAGGCATCCTCCTAACCATGTGTGGATGACAGGCCTTATAATGATGCAAATGGTCCCTGTTACTCCTGCTCCTCTTCCTACAGTGCCACAACCTTATCCATCATTGCCTGAAGTGTTTTTTTTCCAGCAGGCATAGAAGTGGTATAGTAACACTCATGATGGTGTGATCAGCGTTCGTGATATTTGTAGAGTATTCGAAACATGGCACACACTTCCAGCATGTAGACCCACTCATTGGTGATGAAGTGCTGTTGTTCTACAGAGCGACTCACGTTTGTGTGCTGCAGCTGAAACTCCAATATTGCGTGATGGAGTTCCACCGTGTTGGTACATCATATGAGGTGGTAGGTGGGAAGACAGAAGTGATGCTGCAGCTCAGACAGGCTAGCAGCAGCAGGGTGAGAACACCAAAACTGTGCACACAGTGCCCTCTCTTTCAACAGCAGCTCTGACATATGTGAATATTTTCTAAGGAATCTCTGCACCACCAACTTCAGCACATGCACCAGGCAAGGGATGTGCGTCAAACTGGCCAGGCCCAGAGCCACTACAAGATTTCGATTATTGCACACCACCAGGTCAGACTTGATGTTCACCAGCGCCAACCACTCATCTGTTTGCTGTCTGATCCCAGTTCACAGCTTCTGCGCGGTGTAGGATTTGTCCCCAAACAGATGAGTTTCAGAACAGCCTGTTGACATTTCCCCCTGGGTGTGCTGAAGTTCGTTGTGCAGGCCTTACTTACTGTGACCAGATGAGGAGCGGAGGAGGAGGCAACATGGACAGCAAAACATCAAGCAATCCTCGGTGGTGCTATGACATTTCCCCAGGGAGATGTAATGCCCCTGGCTGTTCTTACTGTCCATATATAGGTGGTTATGTGGATTTTACTACTGATGGCATTGCGCAGTGCACACCTGATTTGGTCTGCAACATGTGCGCCCAGGGCAGGGTAGCCCACCTGGAATAGTAGTAGTGGCTGGGAACAACATACTGCAGGACAGCTACAGCCATCAGTTTTTTAAAACTGTCTGTCTCCACTAGCCAGAATTGCAGTATTTCAAAGACCAGCAATTTGGAAATATTATCATTTAGGACCATAGCTCTTGGATGGGTATGGGAGGTATTTCCACTTTCTCTATAGGGTTTGGGAGATGGAGAGCTGAACATTTCCATGGGATGGTGAGGAAATGCCTAGTGACTTGGCTGGTGGTGATGGTGGTTCTGTCACATCATCTTTTTGCAGGGAGGCAAGTGGCCATTTTGATCGTGGGTGGGAGGAAGAGGCCAAGACTGCAGCAGAAGAGGGAGCAAGGGAAGATTAAGATATGCACCTTGTGCTTGGAATTCCGGTGTCTTGTCATGCAGGTGGTGCTTAGTTTCATAAGATTTATGCCTCGCTTTAAGTTCTGACTGCACAGCATTCAAACCACCCATGTTTTGCCTTGAAGTCAGGATATTGCCTCCAGAAATGTCACACCAGGGGGCTCATTTGAGCTGGTTTGCTCATTTCCTTGGTGCGGTAGACAGTAGCAGCCAACATCCTAGCTAGGATCCGTCTGGTGTGCATTTCCACTCTGCTCAATCTTTTGCTGTGCTGTTGGGGCAGCGTGACCACCTCCTCTTTTTCTAAACTGCACATGTCACTAGGATGGCCTTTACTTCATGCATGCTCTAGATCCTCATCATCTCCCTCATCATCTTCCACCCACTACTCACCCCTGCCCTCCTTGCTGGTCTGCACACTGCAGATAGATAGTGCAGATGGCACATGTGTTTTGTCATCATCTGAGATGTGCTGTGGTGGTCCGCTTACCATGTGTACTAGTCCTGCCATGTACTCATCCTCCAACATAACAAGTGATTGGGCATCAGTGCAGTGTGTCTCTTCAACTTTTGGAGCAGGGCCAAGTGGATGAGCCATGGAACTACATCAAAAAGCAGAAGTGACTGCTGCATGACTTGAGGCACAGACTGCTTTGCTACTTTGCAAAAGGGTGAGGTGGAAGAAAGATGCCCATGGTCCTCAGGTGCAAACGCTGCATTTTCCGCACTCTCAGCCATCCAATCTAACACCTTGTGCTTGTAATAAAGCCTTCTGTAATGTCTCCCTAATACAGGCTGGTGTAGCATGCCCATAATAAAGCCTGGTGTAGCGTGCCCGTATTACAGCCCTGTGTAGTGAGCCCGTAATACAATCTGGTTATTAAAAATACCTGCCATGGATGCAATCATCCTCCTCCAGTTTTTAGACTGCTCTGCCGGTCTGTCCAGATAAATTGACAAATGCCTTTTGTTCAGCGAAAGAAAGTGTCACATTAGACTGTGAAGTCTCAATGTTGCACATATTTTATTTGTATGTTATTTGTTGGTCATGAATAGTGTTGAGCGATACCTTCCGATATTCGGAAATATCGGTATCGGATTGTCTCGGCCGATATCCAAAAAATATCGGATATCGCCGATACCGATACCCGATACCAATGCAAGTCAAAGGGACACAAATATCGGAATGAAAATAAGCCCTTTCTTTCCTTGTACATCTTGTTCTGGAGGAGGGAAGAGTGTGGGCGGAGACTGCGTGTCTGTGTGGGACCGTGGGGGGTGTGTGGGCCTGCCGGGGGTCTGTATGGGCCTCTCGGGGGTCTGTGCGGGCCTGCCAGGGGTCTGTGCGGGCCTCTCGGGGGTCTGTGCGGCCTGCCGTGGGTCTGTACGGGCCTCTTGGAGGTCTGTGCGGCCTGCTGGGGATCTGTGCAGCCTGCCGGGGGTCTGTAGAGGCCTCTCGGGGGTCTGTGCGGCCTGCCGGGAGTCTGTACGGGCCTCTTGGGGGTCTGTGCAGCCTGCCGGGGGTCTGTACGGGCCTCTCGGGGGTCTGTGCGGGCTGCCAGGGGTCTGTGCGGGCCTCTCGGGGGGTCTGTGCGGCCTGCCGGGGGTCTGTACGGGCCTCTTGGAGGTCTGTACGGCCTGCCGGGGATCTGTGCAGCCTGCCGGGGGTCTGTAAGGGCCTCTCGGGGGTCTGTGCGGCCTGCCGGGGGTCAGTACGGGCCTCTTGAGGTCTGTGTGGCCTGCCAGGGGTCTGTGCGGGCCTCTTGAGGGTCTGTGCGGCCTGCCGGGGGTCTGTGCGGTCTTTCGGGGGTCTGTATTGGCCTCTCGGGGGTTTGTGCGGCCTGCCGGGGGTCTTTGTTTGTCAGCAGGCATTGTCTGATGGGACTACAAGTCCCATCGGGCTGTGCCTTCTACAATGGCAGTGATTGACACATTAGCCAATGATGGGACAGTAGTAGTCCCATCATCCGACTAATGTGTTAAATGTAAAAAAAAGAAAACTACATACATACTACATACATACTACATACATACATACTAAATACAACATATATACAACATACATGCAACATACTACATACATACAACATACTACATACATACAACATACTACATACATACAACGTACTACATATATACTATATACATACATACAACATACTATATACATACAACATACATACTACATACATACATACATACTACATACAACATACTACATGCATACTACATACATACTGCATATATACTTTATACTACATACATGCTACATACATACTACATACATACAACATAATACATACATGCATGCTACATACATGCGACATACATGCTACATACTACATACATACACACCACATGCATACTACATACATACATACTACATACATACTACATACATGCTATATACATACAACATGTATACAACATACATACATACTACATACATACTACATACATGCTGCATACAATACATTCATACATTACATACAATACATACATACATACATACAGTACATAAAACATAGTGTCCCACGACGATCTCCCGTGGAGAACTGCAGCATCAGCTGATGCGACCGCTCTCTACGGGCTCCAGGACTACAATGACGGGAGGAAGGTATCCTTCCGCACTGTATTCCTCCGCCGCTGTAAAAAAAAATAGTCCCTAGTCTCACTTTTGGCATTGCTGTGTGAGAAATTTTCCCACGCAGCAATTGCCATAAAGTGAGACTTTGAACTCTAGTAACCTAGTAAGCCATTGTCTCTTGTCAGTGTGTCACTGAAGGTCCTATAGAGCAGTGACATCACCCGATGTCACTGTTCTATAGAGGAGATCATCGTGGGACACTCGTTATCAATTGGACAAGGGTGGACAGGTGCCTCTCCATTATTAACCCGGCTTAATATCACCTTACAATAGCAAGGGTAGATTAACCCCTTATTACCCCATATCCCACCGCTACACGGGAGTGGGAAGAGAGGGGCTAAGAGCAGGAATTGGCACATCTTACAGATGCGCCATTTCTGGGGCGGTTGCGGACTGGTATTTGTAGCCGGGGGGGCCAATATCCATTGCCCCTCTTTAGGCTATGAATATCAACCCGCAGCTGTCTGCATAGCCTATCTAGCTATAAAATATAGGGGGACCCTACGTCATTTTTGGGGGGGATCCTCCTATTTTAATAGCCAGTAAAGGCTACGCAGACAGCTGCGGGCTAATATTCATAACAGGCTACAAATATTGGCCCACGGCCATCGGCTTTCCTCCCCTGCCGCAGAAAATTGCGCGGGAGCCCACGCCTCTTTTTTCCTTTTTTTTTTAAATTAAACCCTCATTAAGGCCTCTTTCACACTTGCATCGGTACGGGTTCGTCGCTATGCATTGGGCCGACATACTGACACACGTTGTGAAATTTGTGCACGACGTGGGCAGCGTATGCAGTTTTTCAACGCATCCGCTGCCCATTCTGGAGTCCGGGGAGGAGGGGGCAGCGTTTCGACCGGGCATGCGTGGTAGAAAATGGCGGATGCGACGGACAAAAAAAGTCCACTTGAATGTTTTTTTGTGCCGACGGTCTGCCAAAACACGACGGATCCGTTGCACGATGGACGCGATGCGTGGCCATCCGTTGCTGTTACAAGTCTATGGGTAAAAAACGCATCCTGCGAGCACATTTGCAGGATCTGTTTTTTTCCGCTGGATCCGTTTTTTTTCATAGAGTTGTATTAGCGCCGGATTGCACCTGATGGCCACACGTCTCATCCTTTTTTTTTGCCGGACAGAAAAACCGTTCCTCTGTATGTTCTTACTGTCCGGCGGAAACAGCTTTTTTGAAGGATCCGGCAAAAAACGGATTAGCGATGGATCGCGACGGATGGCCATATGTCGTGTCCGTCGTGCAATGGATCCATTGTGTTTTGGCGGACCGTCGGCATGAAAAGTGAACGTTTTTTGTCGGTCGCGTCTGCCATTTTCTACCGCGCATGCATGGCTGAAACTCCGCCCCCTCCTCCCCGGACTTCAGAATGGGCAGCGGATGCATTGAAAAACTGCATCCGCTGCCCATGTTGTGCACAAATATCACAACGTACGTCGGACCGACACACAGCGATGGACCCATACCGACGCAAGTGTGAAAGAGGCCATAATGAGCATTAAATTTAAAAAAAACGGAAAAAAACGTCGTGGGCTCCCGCACAAGTTTCTGCACCAGAGGGGGAAAGCCAAAGGCCAGGGGCCAATATTTGTAGCCTGCTATGAATATCAGCCCGCAGCTGTCTGCGTAGCCTTTACTGGCTATTAAAATAGGGGGACCCCCCAAAAAAATGACGTGGGGTCCCCCTATATTTTATAGCCAGAAAGGCTACGCAGACAGCTGCAGGCTGATATTCATAGCCTAGAGAGGGGCCATGGATATTGCACCCCCCGGCTACAAATACCAGTCCGCAGCCGCCCCAGAAATGGCGCATTTGTAAGATGTGCCAATTCCTGCTATTAGCCCCTCTCTTCCCACTCCCGTGTAGCAGTGGGATATGGGGTAATAAGGGGTTAATCTCCCCTTGCTATTGTAAGGTGACATTAAGCCAGGTTAATAATGGAGAGGCACCTGTCCACCCTTGTCCAATTGATAACGAGTGTCCCACGACGATCTCCCCTATAGAACAGTGACATCGAAGTCTCTAAGGAATTTGGATTTTTTAGTTTTGGTGATGGAATTTTACATAGTATTGAGATTTTCTTCAATTTTTTTTTTCAGTTCATTGAGTTCAGAGGAATCCTTGAATTTGTTTATATCCACATTGATTTTATCAATGTCCGTTTTCAAAAGTTCAAATCTCGATGCCTCTTGAATGGTAATTAATTCTGTCAGTTTTAGGCAGCATTCAGACAGAATTTTATTCCATGATGACAAAAACTCATCTAAAAAAATGTACATGGGGATTTTTTTGATGCGTAACCCACGAGGAATCATCTCCTCCTCAAGATATTTCTTGAGAGTATTATGGTCCCACGAGTTTCGCAATTCCTGGCCTGAAAGTTTGTCTAATATCTGGAAAAGTTATTTTAGTACTGGTGTAACAGAAGTGGTGTTGATGTTGTCATTAGTGTTGAGCATTCCGATACCGCAAGTATCGGGTATCGGCCGATACTTGCGGTATCGGAATTCCGATACCGAGATCCGATACTTTTGTGGTATTGGGTATCGGTATCGGATGTGTAAAATAAAGAATTAAAATAAAAAATATTGATATATTCACCTCTCCGGTGGCCCCTGGACATCACGCTGGTAACCGGCAGGCTTCTTTGTTTAAAATGAGCGCCTTTAGGACCTGCGAATGACGTCGCAGGTTCTGATTGGTCGCGTGCCGCTCATGTGACCGCCACGCGACCAATCAGAAGCCGCGACGTCATTCTCATTCACTAAACTCCTAATTCTAGGAATTAAGGACCTGCAAATGACGTCGCGGCTTCTGATTGGTCGCGTGGCGGTCACATGGGCGGCACGCGGCCAATCAGAACCCACGACGTCATTCGCAGGTCCTAAAGGCGCTCATTTTAAACAAAGAAGCCTGCCGGTTACCAACGTGAAGTCCAGGGGCCGCCGGAGAGGTGAATATATCAATATTTTTTATTTTAATTCTTTATTTTACACCTTAATATGGATCCCAGGGCCTGAAGGAGAGTATCCGATATTTTTCGGGTATCGGCCGATACTATCCGATACCGATACTTTCAAGTATCGGACGGTATCGCTCAACACTAGTTGTCATTAAACACCTGGGCTAGCTTCGCCATGTGGGAATCCATGGCCGCCAGTATGGATATGGAGTGCAAAATCCAACATCAACGTCACGTATAGTGGGTAAATATTGTGACATATAACCATGGACATATAAGGGATTATCACCGGGTTTCAAGAAATCCATAATAATTTGATAATGTATTGGAGATGGCAGAGCTGAAGTAATCATGATAGGCAGTAAGAAAGTAGAAGTAAAATAGCTTACCACGCTGTATAACGAGAAGTCCTGCCTGCCAGAGTGACAGACAGGCCCGCTTGCCTACCAGAGTGCCAGCCGTGCCTGACCGAGTACCAGTCGTGCCTATCCGTACTTGCTCGCACCTGTCACTTGTGTTTTGTTCCTCAGTGGGATCAGCTGCCACAGCCAGACACCGCCCTGGAGTGGTACCTGGCAGCTACCTGCCGCACAAGCCTGACCTCACCATCAGAGGCTCCAGTGAACACCAAGGTAGCTGCTTAGTCAATCCCCTTCCAGGGTAGTCTGGTTTGTGACACAGTGGGGCCACAATCCCCTCTCTCATGCCACCCAGTCAGGGCGTGAGCGTAAGAGTGTGTAAACTGGTGCATGATTGGATATGTTAGATTACAAGTTTGGAATTGATATGAGGGTTTTTAGAATGCAAAATGTAAAATAAATGTATTTGTTATGTATTTATACATAAAACAACTCGGCACAGACGGCAACAACCGTGGCACACGCTGCAAACACGTTTCCTGCAGCGGTGCTCCAGGTGCGCAGAACGTCTGTGGAGAAAATCTAATCTACCCGAAGATTTCATCCATTATAAGTTCATGCTAAAGACATACAATTCTGCCCTTCACCTCTCCAAACAAACCTACTTCAACACCCTTATCACCTCCCTGTCCAATAACCCTAAACGTCTCTTTGACACGTTCCAGTCCCTACTCAACCCAAGAGAGCAGGCCCCAACCACGGATCTCCGTGCTGACGATCTGGCCAATTACTTCAAAGAAAAAATTGACCACATTCGACAGGAAATCATCTCCCAATCTCTTCATACCATGCACTGTCCTCCCTCCCCCACTGCATCTAGTTCACTCTCTGACTTTGAAGCAGTTACAGAAGAAGAAGTAAGCAGGCTCCTTGCATCTTCGCGCCCGACCACTTGCACCAGTGACCCCATTCCGTCACATCTCCTCCAGTCCCTTTCCCCGGCTATCACCTCTCACCTAACAAAAATATTCAACCTTTCCCTCACTTCCGGTATTTTTCCCTCCTCATTTAAGCATGCCATCATACATCCATTACTTAAAAAACCATCCCTCGATCAAAACTGTGCCGCTAATTATAGACCTGTCTCTAATCTTCCCTTCATCTCTAAACTCCTCGAACGCCTGGTCCACTCCCGTCTTACCCGCTATCTCTCAGATAACTCTCTTCTCGACCCTCTTCAATCTGGCTTCCGCTCTTTACACTCTACTGAAACTGCCCTCATTAAAGTCTCTAATGACCTACTAACAGCTAAATCTAATGGTCACTACTCCATGCTAATTCTCTTGGATCTCTCTGCAGCATTTGACACTGTGGATCATCAGCTCCTCCTCACTATGCTCCGCTCCATCGGCCTCAAGGACACCGTTCTCTCCTGGTTCTCCTCCTATCTCTCTGACCGATCCTTCACTGTATGTTTTGCTGGTTCCTCCTCCTCTCACCTTCCCCTTACTGTTGGGGTTCCTCAAGGATCAGTCCTAGGCCCCCTACTCTTCTCGTTGTATACTGCCCCTATTGGACAAACAATCAGTAGATTTGGTTTCCAGTACCATCTCTATGCTGACGACACCCAATTATACACTTCTGCTCCCGATATCACACCGACCTTTTTAGAAAACACCAGTGATTGTCTTACCGCTGTCTCTAACATCATGTCCTCCCTCTATCTGAAACTAAACCTGTCAAAAACTGAACTCCTCGTGTTCTCTCCCTCTACTAACCTACCTTTGCCTGACATTGCCATCTCCGTGTGCGGTTCCACCATTACTCCAAAGCAACATGCCCGCTGCCTTGGGGTCATCCTTGATTCTGACCTTTCATTCACCCCCTACATCCGATCCCTGGCTCGCTCTTCTTACCTGCATCTCAAAAACATTTCTAGAATTCGCCCTTTTCTTAATTTCGACTCTGCAAAAACTCTGACTGTTTCACTTATTCATTCTCGTCTGGACTATTGTAACTCTCTACTAATCGGTCTCCCTCTTGCAAAACTCTCCCCGCTCCAATCTGTCCTGAATGCTGCAGCCAGGATCATATTCCTCACCAACCGTTACACCAATGCCTCTACCCTGTGCCAGTCATTACACTGGCTACCCATCCACTCCAGAATCCAGTACAAAACTACTACCCTCATCCACAAAGCACTCCATGGCTCAGCACCACCCTACATCTCCTCCCTGGTATCAGTCTACCACCCTACCCGTGCCCTCCGCTCCGCTAATGACCTCAGGTTAGCATCCTCAATAATCAGAACCTCCCACTCCCGTCTCCAAGACTTTACACGTGCTGCGCCGATTCTTTGGAATGCACTACCTAGGTTAATACGATTAATCCCCAATCCCCACAGTTTTAAGCGTGCCCTAAAAACTCATTTGTTCAGACTGGCCTACCGCCTCAATGCATTAACCTAACGATCCCTGTGTGGCCTATTTATAATAAAAAAAAAAAAAAAAAAAAAAAGGTTCCTCGCATCATGTTCTCATACACTTTATGCAGTATTAGCCCTCTGTGTCTGTACTGCTACATACTTAGGCAGGTAACTGGTTCATGCAGCTTTACATGAACACCTGAGCCTTACACTATAGCTGGTCCGAATAACTAAAGCAATTGTTACCATCCACCTCTCGTGTCTCCCCTTTTCCCCATAGTTTGTAAGCTTGCGAGCAGGGCCCTCACTCCTCCTGGTATCTGTTTTGAACTGTATTTCTGTTATGCTGTAATGTTTATTGTCTGTACAAGTCCCCTCTATAATTTGTAAAGCGCTGCGGAATATGTTGGCGCTATATAAATAAAATTATTATTATTATTTATTATAAATGTATTAGTGTAGTGTGAAATAAATAATTTTAATGTGAAATATGGTTGTGAAATATGGTTATTAAATCATTGTTTTAATAGATATAAAAATATCATTTTTGTAGTTCATGCCACTTGGGTATTTAGTATCCAAATGGAGAATCCAAAATTCTTTCTGCACGGTTAATTATTTTTGTCAATTACCCCTCTGGTTGGATTTTATAACTTTTTCAACCCCAAAGAAAGAAAAACTGTAAAGATCACCTTGATATGATGAGTACGGGGGATCTCATGTGCCTACGTTCAGTGGACCACCGCAGCACATTTCAGAGGATGACGAAACACAGGGGCAAACTGCTGCGCTTTTCCGATGATGAGGCTGAGGGGCATGTTGAAGTCCTACACCCCACAGAAACTGAAGTCCATCATAGTGACATCTGCTGTTCAGAGGAAGAGGAAGTGGTCACACTGCCCCAGCAGCACAGCAAAAGAAGGGGCAGGGTGCCAAAGAACAGAGGCCGGCCCCTAGCCAGTATGTCGGCTGCTACTGCCCACCATGCCAAGGAAATGAGCAAACCAAACCCAGCTCAAAATAGCTCCCTGGCATGGAATTTCTTCAGGCAATGTGCTGATGACAAGGCATAAATTGTTGTGAATTCTGTTGTCGAGCTCCCTCCTGTGGTCATGAATGGTACTTCGGTGAGTTCGGTCCGTGGGCTCCCTCTGGTGGCTGTGAGTGCAGCTGCTGCTTCTGAAGTTCCTTACACAGGTGACGTGGTTTATCCTTTGGTTGGCTTCTCTATTTAACTCCACTCAGATCGTTTCTCCATGCCAGCTGTCAATGTTTTAGCATTGGTTCAGTTCGCTCCTGGATCTGTCTGGTGTCCTGTCTTCTCCTGCAGAAGCTAAGTTCCTGATTGTTATTATTGTTCTTGTTTCTTTGTCCAGCTGGTTATCTTGATTTTGTCTTGCTAGCTGGAAGCTCTGGGATGCAGGGTGGCACCCCCGCACCGTGAGTCGGTGCGGAGGACCCTTTTGCACACTCTGCGTGGTCTTTTGTAGGGTTTTGTGCTGACCGCAAAGATTCCTTTCCCATCCTCTGTCTATTTAGTTAGTCGTGCCTCCCTTTGCTGAAACCTATCTCATTTCTGCGTTTGTGACTTTCATCTTTACTCACAGTCATTACATGTGGGGGGCTGCCTATTCCTTTGGGGAATTTCTCTGAGGCAAGGTAGGCTTTATTTTCTTCTCTAGGGCTAGCTAGCGCTTAGGCTGTGACGAGGCACCTAGGGAGCGTCAGCAGCGCTCCACGGCTATTTCTAGTGTGTGCGATAGGATTAGGGCTTGCGGTCAGCAGAGCTCCCACATCCCAGAGCTCGTCCTGTATGAGTTTAACTATCAGGTCGGGTGCTCCTGACCACCAGGTCATAACAATAAATCTTCTGAACCTGAGCATTGCAAGGCATCTTAATTCCAAGCACGACGTTCAATGGAGTACATACCTTAAAAGAATGACAGAGCTGAGCCTCCTTCTGCTTCTTTTTCAGCTATGGTCTCGGCCTCTTCCTCCCGCTCATGATCAACAGAGCCACATGCCCCACCGCAAAAAAAGGATGGGTCAGAATCACCATCACAATCAGCAGTGTCATCGAGCATCTCCACACCATCCCACAAACCCTCAAAAGAAAGAGGAAATACCCCCCTACCACCCACAAGCTATGCCCCTAAATTACAGCAGTTCCAAATTCCTGGCCTTCAAAATGCTGCCAATGGCTGGTGGAGACAGACAGTTTTAAAAAACTGATGGCGTTGTCTGTCCCGCAGTACTTTGTTCCCAGCCGTCACCACTTTTCCAGGGGGGCCATCCCTGCCCTGCAGACACATGTTGCAGACCAAATCAGGTGTGCACTGCACAATGCCGTCATTGGCAAGATCCATATAACCACCAATACGTGAACCAGTAAGCATGGCCAGGGACATTACATCTCACTAACTGCCCACTGGGGCACAGAGGTGACAGGCTTTCTGCCACCACTGAGGATTGCTGAATATTTCCCTGTCCAGGTTGCCTGCTCCTCCTACTCTGCTTCTTCCACCACCTCCTCATCCAGTCACAGTAAGTCCTGCATCAACAACTTCAGCACAGCTAGGGGGAAACATCAGCAGGCTGTTCTGAAACTCATCTGTTTGGGCAACAAATCCCACATTGCGCAGGAGCTGTGGATGAGGATCAAACTGCAGAAAGATGAGTGATCGGTGCCAGTGGACCTCAAGCCTGGCCTGGTGGTGTGTGATAACAGGCAAAATCTTGTAGCAGTTCTGGGCCTAGGCAGTTTGACGCACATTCCTTGTCTGGTGCATGTGCTGCATTTGGTGGTGCAGAGCTTCCTTAAAAATTACCCACATATGTCACATTCTATGTTCTTTTAAGTTAGTTCCCTCCCCAAAAAAACAAAACAAAGAAACAGTGTTGGATACCTCCTCCATGGCCTCTTCCAACTACATCCCCACACCTACCTTCTCCACTTACTCCACCTCCACTTGGACCTCTATCTCCTGGTTCTAAGTTGGGATATTTATTTATTTTTTATTCTATGTTCTTTAATGTAAAATCTACAAAAACAATGTTGGATACCTCCTCCCCTGCATCTTCAACATACATTGTTATGTCCACTTCTACCTTTTCCACCTATTCCACCTCCTCCACTTGGATCTTCAGCCCCCTAGCCCTTATTAAGACCACATTTATAGCCATTTTACAGCACTAAAGTTTGGGTCACCTTTGACTTATATGGGGTTTGGGTTCAAGGTCAAGGCCGGGTCAAGTTCTGGTACCTGAACCTAAGCTTTGGAATTATGTTTGGCTGAACCCAATGAACCCTACATGCTTGTCTTACCTAACATGCCATTCTATGTTCTGGGGATCTGCAAGATTTGGATTTAAATCATTGTAAATGTTTTACATATTTTACAACCATGTCTGAAAATTACAATTGTCTGTTTTTAAAATTTCTATATTTTTTCTTATTTTAAACACTTATTCACAAAGATAATTGTCCAATGAACTTCAGGATGCTGCACAAGTAACTTGTGTATTGTTTGGTGTAAACCCAAATAACATCATTACTTTAGGAGAAAGGATGCACGCTTTAAACATTCCACATTTCATATTATATATATATTCAATTTCAGAATGTAATTTTAGATAACAAAATTCGCATAGCTAACATTGAAACACCGGTGCTTATCTCTATATTAAAAATAACGGTCACATATTCCGACCATATTTTGTTTTCTACAGTCTGGTTATCTAGCTTAAGGTTCACAAGCTCAGATTGCTTTCTGAGGTTCTAACTGTTGGTTGGGATTGATATCTCAATATAATGATGTATAAAACATATTGCTATCCATATGCATCATTTTACAAAACTTTCAGATTAAAGTGCTTAAAAAATACTTAACTGTATTTGAGTCTACACAGATGGCACAGCCGCTGCTTCCAAATGAAGCAAATTACATAATACCTCCTTATACTTGCAAGAGGACTCATCACTTTTACAGTACATTGATAATTGTGTCTTAAAATATTGATAGGAAATTTTGAAATGTGGTCTTTCTGTGCTAAGGTCAGGTGAGACAATGTGTGCATCTTGTATGACCTTAGAAATTATAGACCTTATTTCAAAATGTACGTCAAAAACATGCCTGCCAGACAACTTCACCACTTTCAAACAAGCTACACTTGCCTTCAAACTAGCCCTCACTTCTGATAATCAGACCTATTTCACTAACCTTGTAACTTCACTAACCTACAACCCAAAACAACTGTTTAGCACATTTAACTATCTCCTCTGCCCACCACTGCCACCTCCAACTCCCCTAATCTCTTCTGAGGACTTTGCCACCTACTTCAAAAACAAGATCGACCAGACAAGGCAAACCTTTACTTTTCCAACCACTCCATATACCAGACCTCTGCCCTTCCCCAATAACTTCCCTCTCCAACATCACTGAAGGAGAACTTACTCGCCTCCTTTCCAAATCACACCTCACCACTTGTGCACTTGACCCCATCCCTTCCCACTTGCTCCCCAACCTCACTAATACGCTCATTCCAGCCCTAAACCATCTCTTCAACCTATCACTATCTTCTGGTACTTTCCCCTCTGCCTTCAAACATGCCACCATCACACCCATCCTCAAAAAAGCTAATCTTGACCCTATTGCCCCATATCATTGCTCCCGTTTGCTTCCAAACTCCTTGAGCAGCATGTCCATGGTCAACTTTCCTCCCACCTCTCATCTAACTCTCTTCTTGACAACCTCCAATCTGGCTTCCGCCCCCACCACTCCACTGAAACTGCTCTGACCAAAATTACTAATGACTTACTCACAGCCAAAGCTAACAGACAGTTCTCCATCCTCCTCCTTCTTGATCTGTCCTCTGCTTTCGACACAGTCGGCCACCTCCTACTGCTACAGATTCTTTCTTCCCTTGGCATCAAAGGCCTTGCCCTGTCCTGGATTGCCTCATACCTTTGCGACTGCACATTTAGCATTTCCCACTCACACACTACCTCCTCACCCCACCCCCTCTCTGTTGGGAGTCCCTCAAGGCTCTGTCCTAGGGCCTCTACTTTTTTCCATCTATACCCTTTGCCTAGGACAACTCATAAAGTCCCATGGCTTCAGTACCACCTATATGCAGACGACACTCAGATCTACCTCTCTGGCTCAGATGTCGCCTCTCTTCTGTCCAGAATCCCAGAGTGTCTGTCAGACATATCCTCCTTCTTCAACTCTCGCTTCCTAAAACTCAATGTAGACAAAACCGAACTCATCATCTTTCCCCCATCTCGCATATCCCCCCTACCTGAACTATCTATTATAGTAAACAGCATCACACTCTCTCCCGCACCTGAAATCCGCTGCCTTGGGGTAACTCTCGATTCTGCCCTGTCCTTCAAACCACACGTCCAAACCTTTGCCACCTTCTGTCACCTCAAAAATATTGCCAGAATAAGTACCTACCTCAGCCCGCAATCTACTAAAACTCTTGCGCATGCTCTCATCATCTGCCGCCTCGATTACTGCAACACCCTCCTCTGTGGCCTCCCCGCTAACTCGCTTGCACCACACCAGTCTGTCCTCAACTCTGCTGCTCGGCTAATCCACCTCTCTCCTCGCTACTCCCCTGCTTCACCCCTCTGCAAATCCCTCTACTGGCTCCCAATTCCCCAACGAATCCAGTTCAAACTACTAACACTGATCTACAAAGCCATCCACAACCTGTCCCCTCCCTATATCTCTGAACTAATCTCCCACTATCTTCCCTCATGTAATCTTCTATCCTCCCAAGACCTTCTTCTCTCCTCCACACTTAGTTGTTCCTCACACAACCGCCTCCAAGATTTCTCCCGAATATCCCCCATCCTCTGGAATTCCATGCCTCAACACATCCGATTATCCACCACCCTCAGATCCTTCAGACGGAACCTGAAAACCCATCTCATCAGGAAAGCCTACAGCCTGCAATAATCATTCTGCCACCTCACCAACCGCCCGAGCTGCCGCCACATCACTGACCACCCGAGCTGCCGCCACGTCACCGACCACCCGAGCTGCCGCCACGTCACCGACCACCTGAGCTGCCGCCATGTCACTGACCACCCGAGCTGCTGCCACGTCACCGACCACCCTAGCTGCCGCCACGACCACCCAAGCTGCTGCCACGACCACCCGAGCTGCTACCTCACCACCACCAGTGCTGCAGCACACCAACCTCCTGTCTCTTCCCCACTATCCTGAAGAATGTAAGTCCGCAAGGACAGGGTCCTCTCCCCTTTGTACCAGTCTGTCACTGTAAATTTGTTTACTTTTAACAATATCTATAATCCTGTATGTAACCCCTTATCACATGTACAGCACCATGGAATTAATGGTGCTATATAAATAAATAATAATAATAATAATAATAAAATGTACTTAATTGTTTAAAGCCACAATTGTTAAGCAAATAGTGACTTGTTCTCTTTAAAGTATGACGGAATATCTTGTAATTTGCTTCACATAAATATATAAGGGAAATAAATATACATATCTATATCATGGACAAACGTGATAAAGTAAGAAAAACCCACAACGGTCACTAAAATAACTTGAAACTGATAAAAGTAATGTTCAGTTTAAATTAACTGTACAGCAACTAAAAACCTCCTCAAAAGTGAATACTAAATCAAAGCATCAGATACTTTAAAACAATTTTTATTAAATATGATTTTTAAAAACAGGGAGAAACTGACAGCAAACATCACAGTATATATCATAGTACAAAAATGAATAATAAATACATCATGTAGGGCACGAATCCCATAAAGAATACAAAAGATACCTAACTAAATGAATAAATACCAAAGGAATACCCACATAAAGTGCAAATCTAGTAGACAGTCTATCAAGACTGAGTAAAGTGCATAAATGGTATATAGAGAATAATGATACCAGTGTAAACGGGATCTGTGCCTCCCAGGGACTCTAGTTCCAATGTACGTTTCACCACCATGGCTTTTTCAAGGAGTGAAGGGGAAGTGGAAATGACAGTCTTTTATACGTGACCCCAACCAATCAGAGGGAATATCACAACCCATGTGATCAATTCATCAAGGAAATAAATCTATTACCTAAGTAACTTATATACAATATATGGAATCCATTGTTATCACATTAATCGGTTCAAAACACATGAATAGCATCAGTAATATCGCAAAGCCAGTCTGCGCTCCACGGTGGAACGCACACCGAGGACCGACACCCCCGAAACCGGATGTGACGTACCGCGACTATGCGTCACAACACGAGAAGCACAGACTGCACCGTTGCACATAAAACAACAAAATACCTTGCGGGATACACAGAAAAACAAACGGTATGCTTGGACCTGTTAAATATATATATTTATAACATTTTAACATGTCACAGATTTCAGTATATTATAATAACAGAAGCCGGAAATGACTCATCACAGTCATGCGCACAAGCAATGGAACCCACCGCTGGAGCGCATACCGGAGGAGACACAAGACAGCAAATGGCATATCATAACACAGGTCTGAGACTAAAAAGCTGTTTATTTTAATCTAATTTCCATGTATATTGGTGTGCTGAAAACATTAACAATATGGAAAAAATCCTGGACGTCAGGATTTGCCACACAATGCAAAATTCTCTTCAAATTTAGTATATTTTTCTCAATTTTTGGTATTTTTTTTATCTTAGTGTTTTGAAAGTCAAAATTACTATTAATTAATTCTCATCAATGCATTGAAGATATACAATGCCAAAAAAATATAACTTTCAAAGAAAAGAACTTTCAGAGTGAGCTAAGGAAACCAGCATCAACATGTTGCAAGCTGAACGAGCAGGCTCTGACATGCTCGGGCTTGATTCAATTGTTTTATCTTGGTTCTCGCCTGTTCACACTTTTTCATCTCACTTTGTGTTAGCTCGTCATATTCAACTGTGTTTCCCAAAATTAGCATTATGGCTCAGCGGAAGTGTATTAATTCGCCTAACAGTTTCTGGTACATTTGTGGTGAATATACAGTGTTGAAGCAACAGCTGAATATTACAAACTTTGTGAAAAAAGTATACTTTGCTTATTTTGGACTAAAGCTTGGAGATCAAGATAAAGCTTGGGTGCCTCCTAAAGTGTGCAAAAGGTGTGTTGAGGACCTCCGAAATTGGTTCAAGGGTGAGAAAAAAGCTTTCCATTATGGGATTCCTATGGTATGGCGAGAGCAAAGAAACCATAGTGACGATTGTTACTTTTGTTCATGCGATGTGAAAGGGTATAATTCAAAATGGAAGCATTCCATTTCATACCCCAATATTAACTCAGCAATTCGTCCCATCCCCCATGGCACAGATATACCAGTTAGAGCTATAAAATAGGACGGCACTAGAGCGATACCATATACAGCAGTCAGGACTTGAGATGGGATCCAGAGTATTAGGCGTCACGCTTACTACGGGGTACTAGGTGCTCAGCAGCTGAAAACTAATAGTTCATTTGTACTCATAAGTAAGAAAGTATGCGGCACTCACCCCAAATTCTGCAGTGGAAAGCGTGAATTTTAATGGAAAACTTCAACAGATAAACATCCGTTACAACATAAGGTCTGGACCCGTTGAAGCACCTGCTGTGCGAAACGGCCGTCGTCCAAGCTCCAACACCGCACCCTCCTGCTTACCTTATGTTGTAACGGATGTTTATCTGTTGAAGTTTTCCATTAAAATTCACGCTTTCCACTGCAGAATTTGGGGTGAGTGCCGCATACTTTCTTACTTATGAGTACAGATATACCAGTACCCAAGGCATCTGCTACCTTGGAAGAGATAACTAGCTCCGATAAAGGTGGAGTCATACCTGAACCAGATGATGAATCAAATTCTGACTTTGAAGATGATACAGGACCAAAATTGTTTTCCCAGGAGAAGATGAATGATTTGGTAAGACTTGAATCTTCCCAAAGATGCTACTGAGTTACTCAGATCAAGGCTCAAAAGCAAGAATTTATTGTTGCCAGGAGTGTCTTTTTCATGATTCAGACATCGTGAAAATGAGTTCGTTCCTTACTTTGCCCAAGAAGAAAAGTTGGTTTATTGCATCGATGTCGAAGGTTTGATGGGTCAATTCAAAATCCAATATGATTCAGCGCAATGGCGTCTTTTTATAGATTCTTCAAAAAGAAGTCTCCAAGCAGTTTTACTCCACAACGGCGGTTTTTATGCTTCCATCCCTGTAGGTCATTCTGTAAACCTCAAGGAAAACTAAGAGAACTTGGAATTGGTTCTTTGTAAAGTTAAATATGAAGACCACGGTTGGCAAGTGTGCGGGGATTTGAAAGTCTTGTGCCTGCTGCTTGGGCAGCAGGCTGGGTATATCAAATACCCTTGTTTTCTGTGTCAATGGGACAGTCGAGACCGACAAAATCACTGGACCAAGAAGAATTGGCAGCCGAGGGTGCTCACAGTTGGTGAAAAAAATGTCCTCCGAGAAACTTTGGTTCCTCCCCATAAAGTTCTTCTACCACCTCCCCACATAAAATTGGGATTGATGAAGCAATTCGTAAAATCACTTCCAAAAGATGGAGAATGCTTCAAATACTTGGTCACCAAGTTTTCAGGCCTCTCGGAGGCAAAATTGAAGGAAGGTGTGCTCATCAGAACAGACATTAGAAGGCTTATAGCTGATCAAGAGTTTATCAATACCATTACGAATCCTCAAAAAGAAGGGTGGTTTGCATTTAAAAAGGTCATAGAGAAATTTTTAGGCAATAACAAAGACCCTGACTACATAAAAATCGTCAGACGAATGCTGAAAGCATTTCAAGCTTTAGGTTGCCTGATGAGTTTGAAAGTGCTTTTCCTCCATTCCCACCTTGACAACTTTCCTGAAAATTTGAGAGCTGTGAGTGAAGAGCAAGGTGAACGATTCCACCAGGACATTAAAGAGATAGAAAGAAGATACCAGGGAAGATGGAGCATTACAATGATGGCAGACTACTGTTGGACGCTTCAGAGAGACATTCCAGATGCTACTCACAAGTGTAAATGTACCAAGAGAAGCCTCACAGGGAAGAAGAATCGACTTTAGTGTGTGTTAGTGAGCTCATTGCAGTTAAAAAATGATTTTCATAAAACATTTGTAATAAAAAATTAATTTTATGAGTATATTTTCATTTATTTTGAGGTATTGTCTTATTTAACATAGTTACTTAAATTGTCAGAAAACGTGATGTCCTATGACAAAACGGAGGTCATTTTCGGATTGAGCGCACTTAAAAACATAAAAATTACGTGGAATAACCAAAACAGCTCTTGAAAAAATGTTTTTTGCAGACCTGTGTAATTATTATCCCACAATATGAAGACAGGAATGAATATAAAATCACGGTATGTTAACATATATTAATGCTGACCAAATATCATCCTTACAAAGTCTCAGGAGTATTACAAAGTGACGCATGCAAATACTAATATATATATAGTAATAATGATAATTTCCAAAATATAAAATATAAAGTGCTAAGTGCAGTGAAAACGCACGTGCCACCGAGTGAAAAGTGAAACAAAATAAATAAATATAAAAAATATATGAAAAATAAGTATAATGTGCAAAGTGTTAATCAAGATGAAAAGGATTCCTTAGAGTATCTGGATGGCAGGATAAAACTAAAAAGCAAAAAACAAGAGAGAATAATTAAAATAAATCATAAAAATGCACTAAAAGACATTTGTTCGTTAAGGCCCTTGGGTGTTATCGTATTTAGTCTAAAAATCCATTTCGCTTATATCTTCCCCTCTGACATTAAGGGCAGCCATTACATTGGGAGCCATTACATTGATGGAACAATTTAAAATATTTTGGCAATGTTTTAAGGGATTCAATATCGGTAATGGTTTGTGCCGCCCTAATGTCAAAGCTCCCTTGAAGTTAAACCAATATATTTAAGGTTGCATGGACAACTGGAGCAGTAAATGACTGCTATTGTGGTGCATGCAATTGGGTAGAGAATGTTGAATATCTTGTCCTCATCAGCACCAGAGAAAACCGTACATCTCTCGATGTTGGGACATGCCACACAAGATCCGCATGGATGGCAACCCCATTTAGGACCTCGTGATCCAAAAGGGTTATCAATCTTCTTTTTGTTATAGTGGCTATGTACCAAACCATCATGAAAATTTGGTGATCTTTTATATGTAATAGATGGTTTCAGAGGTAAGTATTGTGTCAAGATGGGATCCAATTGTAAAATTCTCCAATGTTGGGATAAAATGTCTCTGACATCACGCCATCTACAATTGAAGGATTGAATGTATCATACCTTATCAGAATTTTGGACAACTGGTCTTTGTTTATTAAGTGCTTGGGAACGATCAGTCCTCTTTGCCCGCCAGTATCCTTGTTTGATACACCGAGAAGAATATCCTCTTTCTGTAAATCTTGCACTAAAATCCTTACTCTGTTTCTCAAATGAATCCTCATCAGAACAGATTCATCGCATACGCAGAAACTGTCCCACTGGTATCCCTTGAATAAGACTATATTAATGTGATGATGAGAAATGAAGTAGGCTGTTCATTGAAGTAGGTTTTCAAAAACGTCTGTATGAATAAACCCCACTTCATCAACTTTAAAGAGAATATCCAAAAATGCAATATCAGATCTTCCAGCTTTATAAGTCAGACGTAAATTAAGATCATTACCATTCTGGTGGTTCATAAAGGTCTGCAACTCTTCTAAAGACCCCTGCCAAATACACAAAATGTCATCAATGAAACTTCCCCAGTATTTCACTCTGTCAACCAATGGTATGGGTTCTGTGGTAAATATCTTTCTTTCCCACAGCCCTAGGAACAGAACAGCATATGAGGGCGCAAACGCCACCCCCATTGCTGTGCCCTGGAGCTGTAGGAAGAATTGATCATTAAAAACAAAGAAATTATGGGTGAGTGCAAACTGGAGAAGTTCCACAATGAAGGAACAGAACTCACCCTTTTCATTGGACATCATCAAAAATTGTTTAACAGCCATTAATCCACCTTCATGTCTGATTGATGTACATAAGGATTCGATGTCACAAGTCACCAAAATCACATCATCTTCCAGTTGTAGTCCATCCATTTTCTGAAGAACATAATTTGTATCTTTCAAATATGATGGTAACGTTTCTACCAAAGGATGAAGGACAAAATCAATCAATGTACATATTGGCTCACTAAAATTATTATTTCCCGCTACAATAGGATGGCCTGGTGGGCAGAGTGTATTTTAACATATCTTTGGAAGGACATAAAAAGTAGCAATAGTTGGATATTCTACATTCAAATATTCCATCTGTTTATTGCTGATAATAGAAGACTCAACGGCTTTTAACAGAATATCTTTGAGCTGTAGGCAAAAACATGATAGAGGATTGAAAGTAAGTCTCCGATAACACTTGGTATCTTTCAATAAATTATACACCTCCTTTTCATACATATCACAGGGCCAGACAACAGTGTTACCATCCTTGTCAGAGGGTTTAATCACTATATCTGTCCTTGCAGACAATTCTTCAATAGCTCTCTTATGTTCAAGTGTATAATTGTGGCCTGATACCACAGTTGAAACTTTTTTCAGATCACTACTGTTAGGACTGGCGGAACGCACCAAGAGAGATGTAATGGATGCGTTCGCAGTCCGGGGTCCACCGTGCAGGTGAAACCTGCTGCTAGGACATGACAGACGATATGGCGGTACTCATAAGTATACACGCGTGGGTTAAACCTCACCCAGCGTGAAGAAAGCGATCCTGTTGCGTCACAGGATCGCGGTACCGCACATAGAGCGCGAGCTAGACCCCAACAGGGATAGTAGTCCGATTAGACCCTTGCTGGCACTACACCACAACTGGGTGTGAAAAGTATATACAATAGAGGCACCGAAGTGCAAACTGTGCCGTGCTGGCAGGCACCACTAAGTACCCAGACATGGGTCAGGAAGCGCACACAGGCGCGTGGCGCCGCACTGGCGGTCACAGCAGAGGATGCTGACACGTGTGTGACACGTTGAGTGTTAAGTCGGGCGCTAGATAGCAGCCATACACCATACGCGAACAATCATACAGTAGGGTAGGGGTATTTAAAGGACGACTTGCACTCACAACAAACACACGTATAAAGTTGTACACTAGCGCATGGCCGTGCGGTCATGCGCAGTTTATATAGCTGCAGGACAGGAAGCGGCCACAGAAACTTTGCCCTTCCAAGACCTGCCAAGAGGACCAATAGAATGCGCTGCAGAGTCTGAGCACATGACCCTCGATCTCCAACGGGAGATCTTGCCCTGGGCATGCTCAGTGTGCGCAGACAAGGACTTAGTCCCAGAGAAGTCCACTCGCTGCTGACCAGTATTGGCTTTAAAGGCAGAAGCTGGAGAAGCAGCAGTAACTCTTCTCACAGAGTCAGACTGAGCGAGACGCTTGGATCGACGTCCCTGCTGAGCAGGCTCCACTGCGGCTGGAGGAGAATGGGAGACCGCAGCGGAGACGGATCGAGATTCCCCCTGTGCAGCAGAGGAAACTCGACTCCTAACATTACCCCCCCCCTAGGGCCTCCCCCTCCTTGGGCCTCGCTACGTTCGAAGGCAGCAATGAGCTGTGGGGCCCGAATGTTTTCAGCAGGCTCCCATGACCTGTTCTCTGGACCATAACCCTTCCAATCCACCAGATAGAACTTTTTGCCGCGTACCACCTTACACCCCAAAATAGCGTTCACCTCGTAATCGTCCGTAGACGAACCCGATGTCCCGGCAGATGACTCGGAAAACCGGGACATGTATACGGGTTTCAAGAGGGACACATGAAAGGTGTCGGTGATACCCAAGCGTGGAGGAAGAGCCAGGCGGCAGACCACAGGATTAACCTGTTCGAGAACCTTGAAGGGACCCAAGTAGCGAGGAGCAAACTTAGTGGACTCAACTCGCAGCCTGATGTTACGGGCGGAGAGCCACACCAAGTCGCCAGGGACAAAAGTCGGAGCAGGGCGCCGATGAACATCGGCGGAGGACCTCATTCTCTCCTTGGAGGCCCGAATGGCATCCTGCGTGCGATCCCAAATGTCCCGTGCCTCCACAGCCCAGTCTGCCACCCTGGGATCAGCGGAAGACACAGGCATGGGCACTGGAACACGCGGATGCTGGCCGTAATTTAAGAGGAATGGAGTCTGACCGGTGGAGTCGGCTACGGCATTGTTAAGTGCAAACTCTGCCCACGGTAGCAAGGATGCCCAGCCATCCTGTCTGGCAGAAACAAAATGTCGCAGATATGTGACCAAGGTCTGGTTGGCCCTTTCTACCAACCCATTCGTCTCGGGATGATATGCCGAAGAGAGATTTAACTCAATACTGAGTAAACGACATAGCTCCCTCCAGAATCGAGACGCAAACTGGGGACCCCGGTCACTAACAAATTTGTCTGGCATACCGTGTAAGCGAAAGATATGCTTGATAAACAAGACAGCCAACGCCCGTGCAGATGGTAGCCGTGGAAGAGGCACCAAATGCACCATTTTGGAGAAATGGTCGGTGATCACCCAGATAATGGTGCAATTACGAGACTTGGGTAAGCCCACCACAAAGTCCATCCCGACCATCTCCCAGGGCCTGTCAGCCACGGGCAGAGGGTAAAGCAAACCAGCTGGCCGTTGCCGAGGAGTCTTGTTCCTGGCGCAAGAGACACACGCCCGAACGTACTCCGCGACATCACGAGCCATATGCGGCCACCAGTATGTCCTCGCCAGTAACTCAGATGTCCTTTTAGTACCAAAATGTCCACCCACCCTGGACGAGTGCGCCCAAGAGAGAACCTCCGGCCGCAAACTAGATGGAACAAAAGTCTTGCCCGGGGGCACAGACTCCAGTGAAACCGGGACCACGGTTCTCAAACTCTCGGTGGGGACAATAAGCCGAGGCTCCTCCTCCTCCTCCGCAGATGACACAACGGAGCGAGAGAGAGCATCGGCCCGAATGTTCTTCTCCCCAGAAAGGAAATGGAGGGTGAAATGAAACCGGGAGAAGAACAAGGACCATCTGGCCTGGCGAGAATTCAACCGCTGAGCTGTCTGCAGATACACCAAATTTTTGTGATCTGTGAAGACTTGGAAGGGAAAACGTGCTCCCTCCAAGAGATGTCTCCACTCCGAGAAAGCCAACTTCATGGCTAGCAACTCCCTGTCCCCGATGGAATAATTCCTCTCTGCTGGTGCGAAGGTCTTGGAGAAAAAGAAGCAAGGATGCTTCCGACCTTGAGCATCCTTTTGGAAGAGGACTGCTCCAGCACCAACAGAAGAGGCATCCACCTCCATGATAAATGGCTTATCAACATCGGGGCGATGAAGTATGGGAGCGCTAGCGAAGTGTGACTTTATAGAGATAAAGGCCTTGGAGACCTCCTCAGACCACAATTTAGGATTTGCCCCCTTCTTGGTGAGGGCAACCAAGGGAGCTACCAAAGTTGAGAAATGCGGGATGAACTGGCGATAATAATTGATGAACCCCATAAAGCGCTGCACCGCTTTAAGAGAATGAGGTTCCTGCCAGTCCATCACAGCCTGTAGTTTGGCAGGATCCATAGCCAATCCCTGGGCTGAGATGATGTAGCCTAGGAAAGGTAAGGACTCCTGCTCAAACATGCACTTCTCCAACTTGGCATAGAGGGAGTTTGCCCGTAGGAGGTCGAAGACTTTGCAAACATCTCTCCGGTGGGAGTCAATATCTGGAGAGTAGATGAGAATATCATCCAGATAGACTACGACCGAGGTGGAAAGCATATCCCGGAAGATATCGTTCACAAAGTCTTGGAAAATGGCTGGGGCATTACAGAGCCCAAAGGGCATCACCAGATATTCATAGTGCCCATCCCTGGTGTTAAAAGCCGTCTTCCATTCGTCCCCCTCACGGATGCGAATCAGGTTGTAAGCACCCCGCAGATCTAATTTAGTAAATACCCTTGCTCCCCGAAGCCTATCGAACAGTTCAGATATCAAAGGCAAAGGGTATTTATTCTTAACGGTGATGGCGTTAAGACCCCTGTAGTCTATGCATGGACGTAATTCCCCACTCTTCTTCTGCACGAAGAAGAATCCTGCCCCAGCAGGTGACACTGACTTCCTGATGAACCCTCTTGCCAGATTTTCCTGTATGTACTGTGACATTGCCTCCGTCTCCGGGAGAGATAGCGGATAGACTCGACTCCGGGGAGGCTCAGCACCAGGCAGGAGGTCAATAGGACAGTCATAGGGGCGATGGGGCGGAAGGGTCTCCGCCGCCTTTTTGGAGAATACGTCTGCATATGACCAATACTGCTTGGGAACAGAGGATAGATCTGCGGATACCTCAGTAGTAGCAACCTGAACGCACTCCCTCTGACACCTACCCCCACAAGATTCACCCCAACTCAGAATTCTGCCTGAGGACCACTCGATATGAGGAGAGTGGTACCGTAGCCAAGGTATTCCCAACAGGATCTCATCAATTCCTTCCGGAATGACGAGCAGAGAAATTATCTCCTGATGAGATGGCGACATGGACAGAGTAAAAGGGATGGTCTGGTGTGTTATCTGTGAGGGCAATGTCGACCCATTCACCACTCGCACCGTTACTGGTTGAGCAAGCATAACCAAGGGTATTGCGTGACGTTGGGCGAAGGCAGAAGACATAAAGTTGCCCTCCGCCCCAGAATCCACACAGAGCTCTACCGAGTGGGAAAATGAGCCAATAGTAATTGTCCCCTTAAAGGACAACTTAGAGGCAAACGTCGCCGTGTCTAGTGTACCTCCACCAACTACCACTAGACGCTAACGTTTCCTCGACCGCTGAGGACATCTGGTGGCTAGATGTCCTGACTGCTGGCAAACATGACAGACCCTGAGTGCACAAGCGGTCCGGGACTTAGATCCTGCTTGTGACACCTCCCTGGCCTCATGTGACTCAGGAACCAGGACTGGAAATTCAAGAGGTTTGGCAAAAGTAGGAGCCAGCCGAAACCTCTGCCTACACTGGGCTCGCTCTAACCTCCGCTCGTTAAAACGGAGGTCAATTCGAGTGGAGACAGTTATTAACTCCTCCAGTGTGGCAGGAATCTCCCTAGTGGCCAGAGCGTCCTTTACGTGGTCAGCCAAGCCCCTCCAAAATATGGGGATGAGCTTTATCCGACCAATCCAGCTCAGATGCTAAGGTGCGGAATTGGACGGCAAAATGACTGACCAAGGACTCACCCTGAGTTAATGCCAGCAATTGGAGCGCAGTATCATGGGTGACTTGAGGTCCTAAAAAGACCTGTTTCAGAGCGCTCAGAAACAGCGGAGCACTCTGCACCACATGATCGCCACGCTCCCACAGCGGCGTAGCCCATTCCAACGCCCTGTCCGACAATAGAGACAAAATAAATCCCACCTTAGCCCGCTCTGTGGGAAAACGTGTAGCCAGGAGCTCGAGATGAATAGAGCACTGACTCACAAATCCCCTACAAAACTTGCTATCACCAGAAAATTTTTCTGGCAGCGGGAGGTGAGATAATGTCGGAACAGGGGTGGCAATGGACATAGTAGCTGCAGCCACGCTGGCAGCCTGTACAGCTACTGCAGTAACATCCACAGCTGAGGTCGCGCTCTCGAGAGCCGCCAACCTACCCTCCAGCTGCTGGATATGCCGCAGAGATTGCTGTATGTCTGTCATCACTAGCCAGACCCTGGCGCTAGTGTAATGTTAGGACTGGCGGAACGCACCAAGAGAGATGTAATGGATGCGTTCGCAGTCCGGGGTCCACCGTGCAGGTGAAACCTGCTGCTAGGACATGACAGACGATATGGCGGTACTCATAAGTATACACGCGTGGGTTAAACCTCACCCAGCGTGAAGAAAGCGATCCTGTTGCGTCACAGGATCGCGGTACCGCACATAGAGCGCGAGCAAGTGGTCAGCGAACTAGACCCCAACAGGGATAGTAGTCTGATTAGACCCTTGCTGGCACTACACCACAACTGGGTGTGAAAAGTATATACAATAGAGGCACCGAAGTGCAAACTGTGCCGTGCTGGCAGGCACCACTAAGTACCCAGACATGGGTCAGGAAGCGCACACAGGCGCGTGGCGCCGCACTGGCGGTCACAGCAGAGGACGCTGACACGTGTGTGACACGTTGAGTGTTAAGTCGGGCGCTAGATAGCAGCCATACACCATACGCGAACAATCATACAGTAGGGTAGGGGTATTTAAAGGACGACTTGCACTCACAACAAACACACGTATAAAGTTGTACACTAGCGCATGGCCGTGCGGTCATGCGCAGTTTATATAGCTGCAGGACAGGAAGCGGCCACAGAAACTTTGCCCTTCCAAGACCTGCCAAGAGGACCAATAGAATGCGCTGCAGAGTCTTAGCACATGACCCTCGATCTCCAACGGGAGATCTTGCCCTGGGCATGCTCAGTGTGCGCAGACAAGGACTTAGTCCCAGAGAAGTCCACTCGCTGCTGACCAGTATTGGCTTTAAAGGCAGAAGCTGGAGAAGCAGCAGTAACTCTTCTCACAGAGTCAGACTGAGCGAGACGCTGGGATCGACGTCCCTGCTGAGCAGGCTCCACTGCGGCTGGAGGAGAATGGGAGACCGCAGCGGAGATGGATCGAGATTCCCCCTGTGCAGCAGAGGAAACTCGACTCCTAACATTACCCCCCCTCCTAGGGCCCCCCCTCCTTGGGCCTCGCTACGTTTGAAGGCAGCAATGAGCTGTGGGGCCCGAATGTTTTCAGCAGGCTCCCATGACCTGTTCTCTGGACCATAACCCTTCCAATCCACCAGATAGAACTTTTTGCCGCGTACCACCTTACACCCCAAAATAGCGTTCACCTCGTAATCGTCCGTAGACGAACCCGATGTCCCGGCAGATGACTCGGAAAACCGGGACATGTATACGGGTTTCAAGAGGGACACATGAAAGGTGTCGGTGATACCCAAGCGTGGAGGAAGAGCCAGGCGGTAGACCACAGGATTAACCTGTTCGAGAACCTTGAAGGGACCCAAGTAGCGAGGAGCAAACTTAGTGGACTCAACTCGCAGCCTGATGTTACGGGCGGAGAGCCACACCAAGTCGCCAGGGACAAAAGTCGGAGCAGGGCGCCGATGAACATCGGCGGAGGACCTCATTCTCTCCTTGGAGGCCCGAATGGCATCCTGCGTGCGATCCCAAATGTCCCGTGCCTCCACAGCCCAGTCTGCCACCCTGGGATCAGCGGAAGACACAGGCATGGGCACTGGAACACGCGGATGCTGGCCGTAATTTAAGAGGAATGGAGTCTGACCGGTGGAGTCGGCTACGGCATTGTTAAGTGCAAACTCTGCCCACGGTAGCAAGGATGCCCAGTCATCCTGTCTGGCAGAAACAAAATGTCGCAGATATGTGACCAAGGTCTGGTTGGCCCTTTCTACCAACCCATTCGTCTCGGGATGATATGCCGAAGAGAGATTTAACTCAATACTGAGTAAACGACATAGCTCCCTCCAGAATCGAGACGCAAACTGGGGACCCCGGTCACTAACAATTTTGTCTGGCATACCGTGTAAGCGAAAGATATGCTTGATAAACAAGACAGCCAACGCCCGTGCAGATGGTAGCCGTGGAAGAGGCACCAAATGCACCATTTTGGAGAAATGGTCGGTGATCACCCAGATAATGGTGCAATTACGAGACTTGGGTAAGCCCACCACAAAGTCCATCCCGACCATCTCCCAGGGCCTGTCAGCCACGGGCAGAGGGTAAAGCAAACCAGCTGGCCGTTGCCGAGGAGTCTTGTTCCTGGCGCAAGAGACACACGCCCGAACGTACTCCGCGACATCACGAGCCATATGCGGCCACCATTATGTCCTCGCCAGTAACTCAGATGTCCTTTTAGTACCAAAATGTCCACCCACCCTGGACGAGTGCGCCCAAGAGAGAACCTCCGGCCGCAAACTAGATGGAACAAAAGTCTTGCCCGGGGGCAAAGACTCCAGTGAAACCGGGGCCACGGTTCTCAAACTCTCGGTGGGGACAATAAGCCGAGGCTCCTCCTCCTCCTCCGCAGATGACACAACGGAGCGAGAGAGAGCATCGGCCCGAATGTTCTTCTCCCCAGAAAGGAAATGGAGGGTGAAATGAAACCGGGAGAAGAACAAGGACCATCTGGCCTGGCGAGAATTCAACCGCTGAGCTGTCTGCAGATACACCAAATTTTTGTGATCTGTGAAGACTTGGAAGGGAAAACGTGCTCCCTCCAAGAGATGTCTCCACTCCGAGAAAGTCAACTTCATGGCTAGCAACTCCCTGTCCCCGATGGAATAATTCCTCTCTGCTGGTGCGAAGGTCTTGGAGAAAAAGAAGCAAGGATGCTTCCGACCTTGAGCATCCTTTTGGAAGAGGACTGCTCCAGTACCAACAGAAGAGGCATCCACCTCCATGATAAATGGCTTATCAACATCAGGGCGATGAAGTATGGGAGCGCTAGCGAAGTGTGACTTTATAGAGATAAAGGCCTTGGAGACCTCCTCAGACCACAATTTAGGATTTGCCCCCTTCTTGGTGAGGGCAACCAAGGGAGCTACCAAAGTTGAGAAATGCGGGATGAACTGGCGATAATAATTGATGAACCCCATAAAGCGCTGCACCGCTTTAAGAGAATGAGGTTCCTGCCAGTCCATCACAGCCTGTAGCTTGGCAGGATCCATAGCCAATCCCTGGGCTGAGATGATGTAGCCTAGGAAAGGTAGGGACTCCTGCTCAAACATGCACTTCTCCAACTTGGCATAGAGGGAGTTTGCCCGTAGGAGGTCGAAGACTTTGCAAACATCTCTCCGGTGGGAGTCAATATCTGGAGAGTAGATGAGAATATCATCCAGATAGACTACGACCGAGGTGGAAAGCATATCCCGGAAGATATCGTTCACAAAGTCTTGGAAAACGGCTGGGGCATTACAGAGCCCAAAGGGCATCACCAGATATTCATAGTGCCCATCCCTGGTGTTAAAAGCCGTCTTCCATTCGTCCCCCTCACGGATGCGAATCAGGTTGTAAGCACCCCGCAGATCTAATTTAGTAAATACCCTTGCTCCCCGAAGCCTATCGAACAGTTCAGATATCAAAGGCAAAGGGTATTTATTCTTAACGGTGATGGCGTTAAGACCCCTGTAGTCTATGCATGGACGCAATTCCCCACTCTTCTTCTGCACGAAGAAGAATCCTGCCCCAGCAGGTGACACTGACTTCCTGATGAACCCTCTTGCCAGATTTTCCTGTATGTACTGTGACATTGCCTCTGTCTCCGGGAGAGAAAGCGGATAGACTCGACCCCGGGGAGGCTCAGCACCAGGCAAGAGGTCAATAGGACAGTCATAGGGGCGATGGGGCGGAAGGGTCTCCGCCGCCTTTTTGGAGAATACGTCTGCATATGACCAATACTGCTTGGGAAGAGAGGATAGATCTGCGGATACCTCAGTAGTAGCAACCTGAACGCACTCCCTCTGACACCTACCCCCACAAGATTCACCCCAACCCAGAATTCTGCCTGAGGACCACTCGATATGAGGAGAGTGGTACCGTAGCCAAGGTATTCCCAACAGGATCTCATCAATTCCTTCCGGAATGACGAGCAGAGAAATTATCTCCTGATGAGATGGCGACATGGACAGAGTAAAAGGGATGGTCTGGTGTGTTATCTGTGAGGGCAATGTCGACCCATTCACCACTCGCACCGTTACTGGTTGAGCAAGCATAACCAAGGGTATTGCGTGACGTTGGGCGAAGGCAGAAGACATAAAGTTGCCCTCCGCCCCAGAATCCACGCAGAGCTCTACCGAGTGGGAAAATGAGCCAATAGTAATTGTCCCCTTAAAGGACAACTTAGAGGCAAACGTCGCTGTGTCTAGTGTACCTCCACCAACTACCACTAGACGCTGACGTTTCCTCGACCGCTGAGGACATCTGGTGGCTAGATGTCCTGACTGCTGGCAAACATGACAGACCCTGAGTGCACAAGCGGTCCGGGACTTAGATCCTGCTTGTGACACCTCCCTGGCCTCATGTGACTCAGGAACCAGGACTGGAAATTCAAGAGGTTTGGCAAAAGTAGGAGCCAGCCGACACCTCTGCCTACACTGGGCTCGCTCTAACCTCCGCTCGTTAAAACGGAGGTCAATTCGAGTGGAGACAGTTATTAACTCCTCCAGTGTGGCAGGAATCTCCCTAGTGGCCAGAGCGTCCTTTACGTGGTCAGCCAAGCCCCTCCAAAATATGGGGATAAGAGCTTTATCCGACCAATCCAGCTCAGATGCTAAGGTGCGGAATTGGACGGCAAAATGACTGACCAAGGACTCACCCTGAGTTAATGCCAGCAATTGGAGCGCAGTATCATGGGTGACTTGAGGTCCTAAAAAGACCTGTTTCAGAGCGCTCAGAAACAGCGGAGCACTCTGCACCACATGATCGCCACGCTCCCACAGCGGCGTAGCCCATTCCAACGCCCTGTCCGACAATAGAGACAAAATAAATCCCACCTTAGCCCGCTCTGTGGGAAAACGTGTAGCCAGGAGCTCGAGATGAATAGAGCACTGACTCACAAATCCCCTACAAAACTTGCTATCACCAGAAAATTTTTCTGGCAGCGGGAGGTGAGATAATGTCGGAACAGGGGTGGCAATGGACATAGTAGCTGCAGCCACGCTGGCAGCCTGTACAGCTACTGCAGTAACATCCACAGCTGAGGTCGCGCTCTCGAGAGCCGCCAACCTACCCTCCAGCTGCTGGATATGCCGCAGAGATTGCTGTATGTCTGTCATCACTAGCCAGACCCTGGCGCTAGTGTAATGTTAGGACTGGCGGAACGCACCAAGAGAGATGTAATGGATGCGTTCGCAGTCCGGGGTCCACCGTGCAGGTGAAACCTGCTGCTAGGACATGACAGACGATATGGCGGTACTCATAAGTATACACGCGTGGGTTAAACCTCACCCAGCGTGAAGAAAGCGATCCTGTTGCGTCACAGGATCGCGGTACCGCACATAGAGCACGAGCAAGTGGTCAGCGAACTAGACCCCAACAGGGATAGTAGTCCGATTAGACCCTTGCTGGCACTACACCACAACTGGGTGTGAAAAGTATATACAATAGAGGCACCGAAGTGCAAACTGTGCCGTGCTGGCAGGCACCACTAAGTACCCAGACATGGGTCAGGAAGCGCACACAGGCGCGTGGCGCCGCACTGGCGGTCACAGCAGAGGACGCTGACACGTGTGTGACACGTTGAGTGTTAAGTCGGGCGCTAGATAGCAGCAATACACCATACGCGAACAATCATACAGTAGGGTAGGGGTATTTAAAGGACGACTTGCACTCACAACAGACACACGTATAAAGTTGTACACCAGCGCATGGCCGTGCGGTCATGCGCAGTTTATATAGCTGCAGGACAGGAAGCGGCCACAGAAACTTTGCCCTTCCAAGACCTGCCAAGAGGACCAATAGAATGCGCTGCAGAGTCTGAGCACATGACCCTCGATCTCCAACGGGAGATCTTGCCCTGGGCATGCTCAGTGTGCGCAGACAAGGACTTAGTCCCAGAGAAGTCCACTCGCTGCTGACCAGTATTGGCTTTAAAGGCAGAAGCTGGAGAAGCAGCAGTAACTCTTCTCACAGAGTCAGACTGAGCGAGACGCTGGGATCGACGTCCCTGCTGAGCAGGCTCCACTGCGGCTGGAGGAGAATGGGAGACCGCAGCGGAGACGGATCGAGATTCCCACTGTGCAGCAGAGGAAACTCGACTCCTAACAACTACTAACCAACTTAACAAAGAGATCAATATTGGCATTCAAAGCAAGAGGTGGAAATTTTTTAGACTTAGGGACCAATGTTCTAGGAAACTTACTTTGAAATGTAGGCATTTGTTCCATCATAAGTTAATTTAGAGCATCCAAGGCCTCCATTTCCTCCTCTGTATCCAGAGTTACATCAATCACATTGGTTATAGTTTTATGATGAAGTTTTTTCAAAAGTAATTTACAAAAAAGGTGCAGAGCCTTTATAGCTAAAAATGGATCAAATTTGGCAGTAGGTGAAAAATTAAGTCCAAGATCAAGAACCTCCATTTGAGAAACCATAAGATCAACATTAGATAGATTAATTACCTTGTTTGAAGATGATATGTTAGTGCCCAACACTGCTGGAGTCATCCTTTTTCTAGGCGACAGATGTCCATAATTCTTTCGTTTCTGAGTCCTTGTATTGTAGGTCTTGTGCTTGTATTGTAGGTCTAGTCCTTGTGCCAGAACTAATAGATTCATAGGATGTTGAAGATATCACAGATGTACTCCTATCTCTGGCTTGTCTTGGAAAAAGCTTCCACTTATACACATTCTCTACCCAATTACATGCACCACAACAGCAGTCATTTACTGCGCCAGTTGTCCTTGCAACCTTAAATATATTGGTTTAACTTCAAGGGAGCTTAGACGTAGAGTTAGGAAACATGTACTTGACAGTAGGGCGGCACAAACCATTACCAATACTGAATCCCTTAAAACATTGCCAAAACATTTTAAATTGTTTCATCAATGTAATGGCTCCCTATTGAAGGTCAGAGGGATTGACCATGTTGCCCTTAATGTCAGAGGTGGAGATATAAAGTAACGTCTGGCCCAAGTTGAAGCGAAATGGATTGTTAGACTACATACGATAGCACCCAAGGGCCTTAACCAACAAATGTCTTTTAGTGCATTTTTATGATTTATTTTAATTATCCTCTCTTGTTTTTTGCTTTTTAGTTTTATCCTGCCATCCAGATACTCTAAGGAATTCTTTTCATCTTGATTAACACTTTGCACATTATACTTATTTTTCATATATTTTTTATATTTATTTATTTTGTTTCACTTTTCACTCAGTCGCACGTGTGTTTTCACTGCACTTAGCATTTTATATTTTAGAAATTATCATTATTAATATATATATTAGTATTTGCACGCGTCACTTTGTACTACTCTGAGTCCTGAGACTTTGCAAGGATGTTATTTGGTCGGCATTAATATATGTTAACATACTGTGATTTTATATTCATTTATGTCTTCATATTGTGGGATAATAATTATGATATGCTATTTGCTGTCTTGTGTCTCCTCTGTCTGTGATGAGTCAGTTCCGGCTTCTGTTATTATAATATACCGAAATCTGTGACATGTTAAAATGTTATAAATATATATATTTAACAGGTCTGAGCATACCGTTTGTTTTTCTGTGTATCCCACAAGGTATTTTGTTGTTTTATGTGCAGCGGTGCAGTCTGTGCTTCTCGTGTTGTGACGCATAGTCGCGGTACGTCACTTCCGGTTTCGGGGGTGTCGGTCCTCAGCATGCGTTCCACCATGGAGCGCAGACTGGCTTTGCGATATTACTGACGCTATTCATGTGTTTTGAACCATGTAATGTAATAAAATTGGATTCCATATATTGTATATAAGTTATTTAGGTAATTGATTTATTTCCTTGATGAATTGATCACATGGGTTGTGATATTACCTCTGATTGGTTGGGGTCACGTATAAAAGACCATCATTTGCACTTCTCCTTCACTCCTTGAAAAAGCCATGGTGGCGAAACGTACATTGGAGCTGGAGTCCCTGGGAGGCACAGATCACCTTTACACTGGTACCATTATTCTCTATATACCATTTATGCACTTTACTCAGTCTTGATAGACTGTCTATTAGATCTGCACTTTATGTGGGTATTCCTTTGGAGGTTATTTATTTAGTTAGGTATCTTTTATATTCTTTGTGGGATCTGTGCCCTGCATGATGTATTTATTATTAATTTTTGTACTATGATATATACTGTGATGTTTGCTGTCAGTTTCTCCCTGTTTTTAAAAATCAAATTTATTAAAAATTGTTTTAAAGTATCTGATGCTTGGATGTAATATTCACTTTTGAGGAGGTTTTTAGATTAAATAGTGAATATTATTTACTTATTTAGGTGACTCCTCTCACTGAGTGGTGTATTTTGTATATCAACTAAAGCAAACCAGATAGTGCTTTTGAATTGTGGTGCAACAGAAAAAAAAGGAAAGTAGTCTGAAAGTAGTCTGGACAAAAATGGTGATACCCTTACAAAAGATTGAAAGTAATTTGACTATAGGAAAATGTTTCACTAAGGTGTGTACTGTAATTAGCATAACAAGTGTCTGCAAAGTTGTAACGACTCAAACAGCCTGCATATTAAAAGGGTGAAAAGTAGTCACTGTGCTGTTTGATATCATGGTGTGTACCACACTGAACATGGAGCAAAGAAAGCTAGTTAGAGTGTTGTCTTAGAAAGAAAATTATAGACAAACATGTTAAAAGTAAAGGCTTTAAAAACATCTCCAAACAGCTTGATGTTTCTGTTACTACAGTTCCACATAGTATTAAAAAATTTGAGATCTATGAGACTGTAGCCAACCTTTGTTAGATGAGGCCACAAGAGGAAAGTCAAAAACAAATTGAAGAGTAAACTCCAAGATACATGCCCATCAGTTTCAATCACACCATCAGTCACTGTCCTGGCCAACATGGACTTCACTAACATGAGGAGGAAACCACTGTTGAAAGCAAATCATAATAAAAGCAAGACTGGAATTTGCAAAATGCATAGAGAATTTCTTTAAGACAGATGACACCAAATTGGAGCTTTTTGGTAAGTCCCATCAGCTCTGTTTACAGACCCATTTTATTATTCATTTTTGATGCATATAAAGAAAAGAATATTGCACCTTTTATGAAATATGAAATGGTTTGATTATGTTTTGGGGCTGCTTTGCTGCATCTGGCACAGGGTGTCTTGAATATATGAAGGGTAAAATCTCAAATTATCAAGGCATTCTAGAGTAAAATGTCTTGACCAGTGTCAAAAAGCTAAGTCTTAGTTGCAGTTCATGGGTCCTCCAACAAAACAATATTAATGACCCAAAACACAATTAAAACATCTAAGAATGGCTAAGAGCAAAGCATTGGATCATTCTGTAGTGGCTTCTATGGGCGCTGATCTAAATCCTATAGAACATCTGTAGAAGAAGCTGAAACATTCAGTCTGGAAAAGGTACCTTCATCACTGAGACAGCTGGAGCAGTTTGCTCACGAGTTGTGGGTCAAAATACGTGTGCACAAGTGCAGACGTCTCATTGACAGTTACAGAAATCATCTACTGCAGTGATTGCCTCAAAAGGTTGTGCAACAAAACATTAAGTTAAGGTACCATCAATTTTGTTCAATTTCTTTTCTTTTTTGTAGTTTTAAAATTTTCTGTTCAATCACAATTCAAAATCCATGTTTGATTTTCATTAGATGAAATTAATTAAGTTTAAATTGAAAATTCCTCTTGTCAGTTTCAAGTTATTTCAGTGACCAATGTGGATTACGTTAGCAGAAGGGTACCCTTTGTTCACATCTATAAATGTTTATTATTTATTATTGCACCGTTTATTCTAAGGCTCGTTAAATATGAAAAGGGGTACACAAAATAAAAACAAGAACAATAATCATGAACAATATAAGTCACTGACTGGTGCAGGAGGAGAAAGGACCCTCAGTAGAGGAGGGTAAAGCTGGTTGTGCAGTGGTATAGTGGAATGAGAGCTACTGAAGGTTGTAGGCTTGTGGGAAGAGGTAGGTCTTTTGGTTCCTTTTTAAGGTTTCCACGGTAGGTGATAATCTGACATGTTGGGGTAAAGAGTTCCAGAGTAGGTGGGATGCACAGGAGATATCTTGTATGCGATTGTGCAAAGAGGAAATAAGAGGGGAATAGAGCAGGAGATCTTGTGAGAATCAGAGGTTGCGTGCAGGTAAGTACTGGAAGACTATGTCACAGATGCATGGAGGAAACAGGTTGTGGATGGCTTTGTATGTCATGGCTAGGGTTTTGAATTGAAGTCTCTAAGCAATGGGGAGCCAGTGAAGGGATTGGCAGAGAGAAGAGGCCGGAGAATAGTGGGGGGGGAGGGGAAGGTAGATTCATTGGACAGTAGTGTTTAGGATACATTGGAGGGGTGCGAGAGTATTAGAAGGAAGGCCACAGAGCAGGAGGTTGCAGTAGTCAAGGCAGGAGATGAGCACATGCACTAATGCTTTTGCAGATTCTTGGTTAAGGAATGTACAGATCCAGGAAATATTTTTGAATTGGAGTCAGCAGGAGATGGAAACGACTTAGGTCTGTGGTTTGACCGAGAGAGCAGGTTCAAGGCTTACCCTGAGGCAGCATTCTTGCAGGACTAGGGAGAGGGAGCAGCCATTGAATATGATGGACAGGTCTGTTCGGGGATTGAATCAATACAAAGGTACATACAGCAAGATAGAGAGATAGAAATACACACTAAAATATGCTCTAAGGGTGTGTAGACTGTAGATCTGTTAGACGATTGCAAAAAGGACTGTTAAATCTATATGTCCATGGATCTTACCAAATCCTATTCAGATGTATGGGTTAATCAATCACAGAACATTCTGCAACAAATCTTCAAAATGTGAACATACCTTAAATTAGTAAGATAATGATGTGCTGCATGAAACATGTTTTGGAAAATATTAGGGGACTAAGTTTTGGAAAGATAGGTGATGTCCATTGAATGTAGAGGTTATTGATGACTAGACATTTAGGGCATGGGGAAAAAGCCCTGTGTGCCAAGTGTTGGTAAGTCTATTGTGGCAGAGGTGTAAATCAAAATCCTAGTTACACCTTGGAGATCCACTGTCACATTTTCCAGTGGGACTTGGGCTTCAGAATACCTGTACATCTCTTGCCAAGGTTACATAGGGGAATGAAATACCCAAAGTTATTGCTTCTGTTATGCAACAGTTGTTCTGAAAACAAGCTAAGGTAAAAAAAATTAAATATTTTATGGAATTAGTATCATGGGGGATCTTTACTAATCTTCATACTCCAGGTATGTGTTCAAATTTATTTCCAATAGTAAAGTATATTTATTAGGTACTTTATTTCTTCCTTCTTGGCAATTTTAAAAAGTGACTTAAGGAAGATGATAAAGATAAATTTGAAACAATTTTTACTAATTCTTGAAGATATAGTTTAGTGTACATGCTATGAAACAGGTGATACATTTTCCCCATCATTTGTGAGATTAGTGATGAAAGTAACAATATAAAATTCTGTTATTAGAAGATGATATTGCGTTTCAAAATTCTATTAGTGGAGGGATTTTTCCCACTATATAATAGGTTCTTACACCACATGTAAATTAGCAGACATATTTAAGCATAAGCTAAGGCTTACAAATAACATACTTCTAAAATCCTATTAATATTTCTGTTATATACAATGGTGATGAAAACAAAAGGTAAAATGCATTAAATAGAGTAAATGGCCTCTTATTGCAGAGGAAGTGTCCATCATTAGTTTGCACTTTCCTTATCCTCTAGGTTACAGAAAGAAAATAACTTCCTTGTATTCTGTATTAGTATCCTATTTCAGCAGAACAGACAGTTCTGAGCATTGTTTGCTAGGCATGCAAGTTCCAATTCGACTCCAATGAAACCACCAATCAATAAATCCAGCACTTACCCTAGTATAGAGGACAAAGCTCAGTATTATAACTTTTAAATAGATGCAATTGAAGCAAAGATATTCAGACTTTTCCCACTCAAAGTGAATGCATAACCCAGGAAAAGGAACTATTCTGTATTGAAAATCCTTAATTTTTACAGAACTTAGGAGTTTTTACTGCTCTATTGATGTTGAAGGGAATCTGTTCATGCATCATCTGAGGACATTATAAAGTATTGGCAGAGATCCTATACCCGCAACCAGGTATATTATTTCTGAAACTCTCTGGTGTTTTTGAGAAAATATACTTTAAAGATCAAACCATAGCAAAAGATCAAGCCAAAACCATGGGCCGGCATTCCTGTTAGTATAAGTGTTAGGAGTCGAGTTTCCTCTGCTGCACAGGGGGAATCTCGATCCGTCTCCGCTGCGGTCTCCCATTCCCCTCCAGCCGCAGTGGAGTCTGCTCAGCAGGGACGTCGATCCCAGCGTCTCGCTCAGTCTGACTCTGTGAGAAGAGTTATTGCTGCTTCTCCAGCTTCTGCCTTTGAAGCCTATTCTGGTCAGCAGCGAGCGGACTTCTCTGGGACTAAGTCCTTATCTGCACACACTGAGCATGCCCAGGGCAAGATCTCCCGTTGGAGATCGAGGGTCATGTGCTCAGGCTCTGCGGCACATTCCATTGGTCCTCTTGGCAGGTCCTAGAAGGGCAAAAGTTCTGTAGCCATTTCCTGTGCTGCAGCTATATAAACTGCGCATGACCGCACGGCCATGCGCTAGTATTGTCTTACAATTGATATGTGTGTATGTGTGAGTGCAAGTCGTTCTTGGTTACCCCTTCCCTATTGAATGTCTGTTCGCGGAAGGTGTACGGCTGCTATCTAGCGCCCGACTTAGCCTACTACACTAAACACACATCACAGCGTCCTGTAGCTGTGCCTGCCAGTACGGCGCCGTGCGCCTGCCTTGCGCTTTCCATACCCAAGTCTGGGTGGTTAGTGGCGTCCGTTAGTGCGGCATCGCTCGCGCACTTGTGCGCTTATATTTCTGAAGGTTCTCTACACACCCAGTTGCGGTGTTGTGCCAGCAAGGGCCTAATCGGGCTTCAATCCCTTCTGGGGTTAAGTCCGCTGGCCACTTGCTCGCTCTCTAGTGCGGTATTGCGGTCCTGTGAATTAACAGGATCGCTTTCCTCACGCTGGGTGAGGTTTAACCCACGCGTGTTTACTTTAGTGTACCGCTATAGAGTCTGCAAATTGCTAGCAGCAGGTTCTCACCTGCACGGTGGACCCCGGACTGCGAACGCATCTTCGTCACCTGTCTTGGTGCGTTCCGCCAGTCCTAACAATAAGTGTATAGTGTAGGTGCACACTCACACTGCATCCAGTAACAGACAAAACCTAGAACAAAAACAATGAATCGATGCCCTGCAGTAAGTAAATAAGTAGTAATACATATAAAAACATAGTGTACAGCTGGTCACGGTGGGATGGCGTTTATGCTCTTTAATCAAAATAGTGTTAACTAGGTACACTATAAGGATGGTCCGTAACTATAGTGACTCACCTGTGTGCAGCAGGCCTCAAAATAGACGGGGGGCTTAGGAGGTCATGGACCTGACTCAGTGGATTTTGCACTCCTTTAATCTAAATAGCAGTAATACAAGTAAAAAACACAAGGTACTAAGTTAATACTACTTACGGTATTTACTTTATTGCAAGGTATCTATTCAATGTTTTTCTTCTAGGTTTCAAAACACCAGAGACCAGACTAATCCTGCCCTGCCCCCAGTTGGTTCTTCCTCGCACTGTGGCAGATGATTTTCAGGTCTTTTCCTATGTACACATAAGGAAGAGATCTGTCAATCATCACTATCAGCGCTGGGAAGAGCCAGCTAAAGGCAGAGCCAAACTTAGATCTTATTTATTTATTTAACTTACGTACCTATATAGCACTACATTCAACAGCTCTTTACCAACATCTTTGCTGTCCTCAATGAGGCTCACAATCTAAGTAATCAGTATACTTTGAAGCTTCATCATGACGTAAAAAATAAAAAAAGGTAAAGTATTACTGGACTTAAGGTCCTTACTGCTACTTTATCCTGCAGATAGGACAGCCTAAACCTGGCGACATATCCCTTTTAATATGATCAAGAGATTGACTCACAGAGTAAAGGCAGTGCAATTTCAATGTTACGGTTAGCTTGGTGCATGTTTGCTCCTTATTATAGAGATTATTTCTGGCAAATTTTTTAAAGGGGTCGTCCAGGTTTGACACGAAAGTTTGCTTCTACTATATCTGACTGCAGACTTAAGAATTCTCACAGTGCGCATAGTGCATGCTGTCAGGATTCTCCGGTGTCGGCATTGAGACCAAGCAGTCATCTGACTGCAAGTATGCAATATTCATTATTGCAGCCATATACTGACTAGACTTATGCGGCTTTGCTCAATTCATTTGTATTGAGTGAGGCCGCGCTCATCTAGTCGGAATGTGGCAAAGAGTATGCTCCTGGCATCGGCAACTGAAAATCCTGACGCTGTACGCTTTATGAGGCTTCACAGCATGGCCGAAGACTTTTCTACTAAGATGGAACAACGACTTTGTTGGTGTGCTAATTTCTGCTGTAATCAACCAATCAGTCGTTGGAAGTCATTTTTAATATTTTGTAAGTGAGAGAATTTGGCTGTAGGACCAATTTACAGCAGCACAGGCTGCACAATTTGTATTCCCCCCTTATCTGTAGCTATAACTCATGGCTAATAGTAACTGAAACAAAATACCAGACCATTTTATTTTAAACAATGTTCTTAGAAATGCCTATTCCTTTGAACTGCTAGGAGTATGTGACAGCCCAGACATTTTTATTCCTAATTACATGGAGTTGACAGCTCCAAGTAAACAAATGGATGATGTCAAGTCACTTTTTGTTTCTACAGTTTAACTGTCTCCTAACAGCTCACAATCTAATCCATCTCCGATAATTTTGCGAATTCATTCTGTGCTACTGCTGTCATGTAAATATGATACACGGCTACCTTGAATTATCAGTGCTCTCAGTCTTCATTTGTCTTTGTTAGTCTGCACACAACAGAAAATGGCCTTCTTTCAGATCAATGAAAGGATAGCTACATTAATTGGAGTGTCAAATTCACCACATGTTTCTCTATAATCTCTATAGCTATACAGTATATTGTACTTTACATTTGTAATTCAAAAATACATATAATATGTAAATAACATGCAAGAATCAAAGTAAAAGGCAAGACCTTATGGAGTACCAATGAAATACTACATACATTGGTACAGACAATACATACAGTAGCAGTGTGTAAGTACTGTATATACTAGCAGGGATGGATTAATATTGATAGAGGTCCCTGGATAAAAATTTTATGTGAAGGCGTATACCCACCCATCTGACCCAACCACAAACACATATAAGAAATGGTGAGCACTCATGCCATCTCCATCGGGGAATATAGCATAAGGCAAGCCAACCCCACACTAAGGCCGGGGTAAGACTTGCGAGTGTGATGCGAGAAACTTGTGAAGCGATGGCCGGGGAACCACCACGGTGCAGGGAGTCTACCGTACACAAGATGAGATACAAACAACAAAGGGTAAATTTATTGGAAGGCAAGGAATGAAGTGGAAGAGGAAGGTGCAAACAGGGGTATGCAATGGCAAAAGATAATTTACAAGAGTTGTATTCTTTAGCTGGGCCGTCAAATAGCACGGTGCTCCAACTATTACAGAATCAATATACGTACACAAGCAAATGCAAGCAATTATCAAAGAATGATGCTACTCTACGTATAGCCTCCCTGGCCTCTCTAAGCAGGCCACACGGCTGCCATGTTCTGTCTGCTAAAGCCTACAATAGGCCCTGACATGTGCACAAAACAGGAACAAACTCACGGTGATGTTGGGGACTCAGATCCAGTCCCGAGGGGCCCCCAACAGTCTAGTACTGTGGTGCGCACTGCTCTCTGCCAGCTCAATGAAACGTGGTGTCCTCTCTTTGCTTCTGGGTCCGGGAGGTGCTCCTGGAAACTGTAAATCCCTTTCTCGGTATCTTTGTGGCTTCTCAACCTAGCATAGGACAGCTACCCTTGCTGTACACGAAGAGTCTGTCCAATTTCACGAGTCCACGCCATCCCAGGCTGTGGGTCCTCTTTCACAGCTACAAGCACAGACATTCTCTGCAGCAGCTTTTGCTCACACACTCTAAAGGCTCAAGCCCTCTCCTAAGCATAGGGCAGTTCATTCACACAGTCTAATGCAGGAGGGAGCAGAACATTCCATTACACCAGACAAGGGGATGCTGTCTTTACTTAACAATGGTCATCCTCGGCCATCACAGCATCAAGGTACAGTGTAATGACAGAACGTGCAAAGCAGAAACAGCACCTATACAGGATGTAACAAAGCAGGAAAAACAGACAGAGCACACTGTTCTACGTATCGGACTGGTGGAACCCCTGCAGTAGACCTCTGGGATCTCCGAAGCTCTTGGCAGTCAGGCAAGGCTTGACTATCTTCCAGAGGAACACTTGCTGCAGGAGTCATAGTGAGCTCTTGTCAGGTCTCATCCTCGCGTGGCAGTAGTGGTACATCCATGGGATTACCATCTCTGCACGGCTGAGTACCCCCTACTGTGTCAAGGACTGGCCACCACTCATCATCGATTTCACCATCAGGCATGACAGATTCAGGAAGTGGAGTAGCAGACTGGCAGAGCCGCAGCACATTTTTGTGAAGTACTCTAGGGGTGGACGCCCCACTCTCAATCTGCACCTTGTAGACCAGGCCGTCAGCATACATTCGTTCGATTACTCTGAATAGCTGTACTTCCCATCTCTCACTTAGTTTTCCCTTGGGCGTTTCTCTCTGACCAATACTCGATCTCCATGTTGGAGCGGTATCTCTTGAGTCAGTTTACAGCCCATATATTCTTTTCCCTGCAGCTGCTGACCCGCCAACCGCCATATTGTTTGTAGTCGTTGCCGGTGCTCTTTCACCCATGAAGTGACAATTGGCTGTTCCAAATTCAGCTCAATGATCTCTCATTCATCTCTTCCAAATAGCATTAGATAAAGGGTGTAACCCGTGGTGAAGATGACCCGATTGTTGTAGGTCCAGGCCAACTCTGGCAGGTAGTCTGGCCAACATGCCTTCTTATCCTCCTCCAACATTCTCAGCATTTGAAGTAGAGTTCGGTTGAAGCGTTCACATGCTCCGTTACCTTGAGAATGGTAAGGGGTGGTCCGGGACCGCTCGATGCCATACATACAATTCAATTCTGCCATCACCTTGCCTTGGAAACATGCGCCTTGGTCGGAGGGGATGTGCTTTGGGCACCCATACACCCGGATGAAGTCTTGACAGATGGCTGGTGCCGCTGATTCCACAGTCTGATCTCTAGTCGGGGTGACTACTGCGAACTTGGAGAAATGATCAGTCATCATTAAACAGTACTGTAGCCCCGAGGCTGATTGTCCCACAAAGAGATATTCGATTATCAAGACTTCTAGCGGTTCCTTAATTTGTATGGTCTGGATGGGTGCCCTCTGTTCGGTACTCTTAATGAGGTCGCATACTCGAAATTGCCAGCAAACCTCTTCAACCACAGACTCCAACCGTGGACAATACACGTCCCACTGTAACCATTGGTAGGTCTTTGTGAGTCCGAAGTGAGCTCAAAATTCATGGGCTTCTTTAGCTACTTCTTGAGCTTATATTCCTGGTATGACCACCTGCCACCTTACTTCCATATCTTTTGGCTGTTGTCTCTTACGATATAACACTGATTCTCGCACTTCCAGTCTATCCCACTGGTGTAAGACACTCTTCATTTCAGCATCCAGATCATCTCTCTCTTGTTTGCCAGGCTTCTGCTTCGGAGTTACCCACCATTTAATCTGTCTCAGCCCTTTGTCTTCATCCTGAACATGTCCCCATTCCTCATTGGTTCTCCCCAGGGACCGGGGTAGTGTGCAGGCCTCCCTACTTGACTGGGCCGCAATCACTGGGGGCTTAAACTTACGAAAGTCTGGGATTTCCTGTTCTTCGAGTTGTTCATCGAGATCCCCTACTGGAGTCTCCGCAGTCACTCTTGACAGCCCATCAGAATTTGCGTTTTCAGTAGCAGAGCGATAACATATGGTAAAGTCAAACTTGGCTAGGTGAGGAACCCACTGTTGTTCTAAGGCCCCCAATTTAGCATTCTCAAGATGGGCCAGGGGATTATTGTCCGTTCGAACTTTATAGCCTAGAAGGCCTCGTCTTGTCTCTGGGCCCAAGGGATGCACTGGGTCTTTGGCTCTCCAGCAGTCCCCCTCAGCAGCTCATTCAGAGGACCTGCCACTTTCACAAAGTCTTTGATAAACCTGCGGTAGTACCCGGCGAGCCCCAGAAAGGCCTGGAGTTCTCTCACTGTTCGAGGGACTGGCCACTTCGGGATAGCAGCCACTTTTTCTGGTGAGGGTAGAACTCCATCTTGGGACACTATTTGGCCCAGGTACTCGATCTCTCTCTTGAAAAAGTTGCTCTTCTTTGGCTTCACCTTCAGGTTATGAGCCCGCAGTCTTCCAAGTACCTGCCAAGCTGGGCGAGATGTTCCTTGAATGATGCTGAAAACACAATGATGTCATCCAGATAGATCAGGGTAGCCTCAAAATTTAAGTCTCCCAAACACTTTTCCATCAGCCTTTGAAACGTGCCCGGAGCATTGGAGAGCCCGAAGGGCATCTGGTTAAGCTCAAACAGTCCCATAGGGAGGTTGAAGGAATTTTTTCTTTGTTTTTCTCTGCCATGGCTATTTGCCAGTATCCACTTGCTAGGTCCAAGGTGGAGAAGTACATGGCTTTCCCCAATGCTGTCAATGATTCCTCAATGCGGGGTAACGGATAAGAGTCTCGAACAGTGCAGGCATTGAGTTTCCTGTAATCTACACAGAACCGAGTGGTCCCATCCTTTTTCTTGACGAGCACAACCGGGGCTGCCCAAGGGCTCTGACTACTCTTCACTACTCCTAAATCCAGCATCTGCCTCAGTGATGTCTTCACCTCTTGGTACATCTTGGGTGGGATCTGCCGGTATCATTCTCGAATTAGATGAGCTTCCCCGATCGGTATCTCATGCGTGATGGCTTCAGTACAGCCGAAATCCTCGGCATGATGAGCGAATGTGGCCTGATTTTCCCACAGCATAGCTTCTATCGCTTGCACACACTCAGGGCCCAGAGCCTTCACATCCACTTCCATTTGATCAAGGCTGACCCATCCTCTCCACTCCGGGGATGGCGTCTCTTTGGCTTCCGCAGCAACTGCTAGGGTCCACCCCGCACCTTCTATCGGTGATAAAGACATCTCCTTCTGACTCACCACTTCACCCTTATGTAGGTACACCAGGGCCAGATCTGTCCCTCGTGGCAAGATGACCTCCCCAGGGCCCACATTCAAAGATCTTATGGGGACGTGTCCTCGCTTGACCACAGATATCGTATGAGCTATCATGACTTCTTGGTCGACTCCTCCACCTACCACAGGCTGAACAATCACTTCCAACCCATTGAGGTTGCGATAAGTCCCCACTGGAAGGTGTAATATAGTTTCTCACTCGGGAGGCAGGATTACAGGTTGTTTACCAGGAGCCCTGATGACCCCTACTGTCTGATAAGATGGCACACTCTTCTGCATCCCACAGGCGTGGATCAGTCATTGAAGGGCTTCTTGAGTACGCTTATGTGTAGTAGCCTTCTTCCAATATCCGGGCCCCCGTTTGGTAAACATAATCTGATCGAGTTCACGTAGGATATTCATTCCCAGTACTACAGGCACATCTTTTTTGATAGGCTCAGGGACTAGCAGGATCCCTTTTCTCCCCACTTCTTGCCCACAGATTTGAATATTCATCCACACGTCCCCTGTGACCAGGATCGGTTGTTGATTGGCAGCAAACAACAGGATCAATGTCTCTTTTTCTGGATTGGTCACAGCCTGGAAATGCTGCTTGAAATACGTTTCTGGCATCGTCGTCACTTGTGACCCGGTATCTCTATCAAGCAATCCACTAGAGCACCCTCAAATTCAGCATGCAGGTTGGGACACCCAGCAATCAAGTGTTCATTAGCATATGGAGCAACCTCTTGCCGCATCTCTCCTGCTCTGCGGGGGTTGGTAGTTTAACGGTGGTTTCCGCTGGACTTGAGCGTAATTCCGACAGTCTCTGGCAAGGTGCTCCCGTCCTCCGTATTCACAGCATTGGATGCCTCCTCCTCACCGGGGGGCACCTCAAACCTGTCCTCGTGCCTCCGATGCCTGATGGGAAAGGGTTTGCTCTCACTGATCCCTTATTGGTAAGGCTGAAGTATAGTTGCATGAGTACAATGGGTCAGACTGTTGTAGTTCCCCCACTCTTCACTTCATCTGGGTCAGTTTCTCTTGCATATTGACAAGGGACCGCTGCAAGTCTTGCATGACCTGGACCAGCACCTCCTGATGGATTGTGTCCCTTCTGGTATTGGCGCCCTGGACCCCCCAGACAAGTAGTTTTCGTCTTTACTTCGGGCCACTGTTTCCACCAGGATTTGCCAAAATGTAAGAGCCGGATCTGCCCGGACCTGTTCTGACAGTGCTCGCTTCAAGGATGTGCTGTGCAGTCCCAGAATCAATTGCTTCCGGAGTATCCAGTCTTTAGAGGCCATCCTGCCAAGTTCATCTGACTCCTTTCTCTGCACCTCCGCTAACACTTCTTGCAGTTCTGCTGCATACTGAGAAATTCCTTCTAGGCTGCAGCATAGAGAAAAATTTGGCGTGAAGGTGTCCCGCGCTAGCAGTCTCGCCATAGATCTCTTCCAGGAACTTCACTAGCTCCTTCAGGGTACTACGGGTGAGTTCTGGTTCTAGGTAGACGTTTCTATGGGCTTCTCCCTCTAGGGCAGTTAAAGCAATGTTCACCTCAAGGTCTGGGCCGATGTTATAAATCTTCAGGGTGCTTTGCAGCCGGGACACCCTGTCGGACAGTGGCTTATTATTGCCATCAAACTTTGGTAGCACACTAAATATGGTGCCCATAGTGTTGTAAATTCTGTTATCGAACTCCCTCTTGTGGTTATGAATGGTTCTTCGGCGAGTTCTGTCCATGGACTCCCTCTGGTGGCTGTGAGTGGAGCTGCTACTTCTGAGGTTCCTTCCACAGGTGACATAGGTTATTCTTTGGCTGGCTGCTCTATTTAACTCCACTCAGATCGTTACTCCATGCCAGCTGTCAATGTTCTTGTACTGGTTCAGTTCGCTCTTGGATCTTTCTGGTGACCTGTCTACTCCAGCAGAAGTTAAGTCCCTGCTAGTTAATTATTTGTTCATTGTTTCCTTGTCCAGCTGGCTATCATGATTTTTCCTTGCTAGCTGGAAGCTCTGGGATGCAAAGTGGCACTTCCGCACCGTGAGTCGGTGTGGAGGTCTTTTTGCACACTCTGCGTGGTCTTTTGTAGTTTTTTGTGCTGACCGCAAAGATACCTTTCCTATCCTCAGTCTGTTTAGTAAGTCTGGCCTCCCTTTGCTGAAACCTGTTTCATTTCTGTGTTTGTGACTTTCATCTTAACTCACAGTCAATATATGTCGGGGGCTGCCTTTTCCTTTGGGGAATTTCTCTGAGGCAAGGTAGGCTTTATTTTCTATCTTTAGGGCTAGTTAGCTCTTAGGCTGTGAAGAGGCGTCTAGGTCGTGTTAGGTACGCTCCACGGCTATTTCTAGTTGTGTGATAGGATTAGGGGTTGCGGTCAGCAGAGCTCCCACTTCTCAGAGCTTGTCCTGTGTGAGTTTAACCATCAGGTCGTTCCGGGTGCTCCTAACCACCAGGTCCATAACAGTACAGCTGGCCCAAAGTATTAATGCATCTCAATAGAGGGATAAGAGAAGTTCTGAGACCATTTTTTTTTCTCTGCAGTGTTTTTTGTCTTTCTTTTCCCCTTAACCTCTGGGTGGTTCAGGACACAGGTGTAGATATGGACATACAGGGTCTGTCCTCTTGTGTGGATCATCTCACTGCAAGGGTACAAAACATTCAAGATTTTGTGGTTCAGAATCCGATGTTAGAGCCTATAATTCCAATTCCTGATTTGTTTTCTGGAGATAGATCTAAGTTCCTGAATTTCAAAAATAATTGTAAACTGTTTCTAGCTTTGAAACCCCGTTCCTCTGGTGACCCCGTTCAACAAGTAAAAATCATTATTTCTTTGTTGCGTGGTGACCCTCAAGACTTGGCATTTTCCCTTGCGCCAGGAGATCCTGCATTGCGTGATGTAGATGCGTTTTTTCTGGCGCTTGGATTGCATTATGATGAACCAAATTCAGTGGATCAGGCAGAGAAATTCTTGCTGGCTTTGTGTCAGGGTCAGGATGAAGCGGAGGTGTACTGTCAGAAGTTTAGAAAGTGGTCTGTGCTTACTCAGTGGAATGAGTGTGCCCTGGCGGCAATTTTCAGAAAGGGTCTTTCTGAAGCCCTTAAGCCCTTTCTTTTGTCCGTTACTCTGATTTGCTCTTTGTCATCCTATTCTGTTATGGCATTTGTGGATTCAGGCGCTGCCCTGAATTTGATGGACTTGGAGTTTGCCAGGCGCTGTGGTTTTTCCTTGGAGCCCTTGCAGTATCCTATTCCATTGAGAGGAATTGATGCTACACCTTTGGCCAAGAATAAGCCTCAGAACTGGACTCAACTGACCATGTGCATGGCTCCTGCACATCAGGAGGATATTCGCTTTTTGGTGTTGCATAATCTGCATGATGTGGTCGTTTTGGGGTTGCCATGGCTACAGGTCCATAATCCAGTATTGGATTGGAAATCTATGTCTGTGTCCGGCTGGGGTTGTCAGGGGGTACATGGTGATGTTCCATTGCTGTCAATTTCCCCTTCCACTCCTTCTGAAGTCCCTGAGTTTTTGTCAGATTACCGGGATGTATTTGAAGAGCCCAAATCCGGTGCCTTACCTCCTCATAGGGATTGCGATTGTGCTATTAATTTGATTCCTGGTAGTAAGTTTCCTAAGGGCCGACTATTTAATTTATCTGTGCCAGAGCACGCCGCTATGCAGAGTTATATAAAGGAATCCTTGGAGAAAGGTCATATTCGCCCGTCTTCATCACCGTTGGGAGCAGGGTTCTTTTTTGTGGCCAAGAAGGATGGCTCTTGTATTGATTACCGCCTTCTTAATAAGATCACAGTCAAATTTCAGTACCCTTTGCCGTTGCTGTCTGATTTGTTTGCTCGGATTAAGGGGGCTAGTTGGTTCACCAAGATAGATCTTCGAGGGGCGTATAATCTTGTGCGAATTAAACAGGGCGATGAATGGAAAACAGCATTTAATACGCCCGAGGGCCATTTTGAGTACCTGGTTATGCCATTCGGGCTTTCTAATGCTCCATCTGTGTTTCAGTCCTTTATGCATGACATCTTCTGAGAGTACATGGATAGATTCATGATTGTATATTTGGATGATATTTTGGTCTTTTTGGATGATTGGGAGTCTCATGTGAAGCAGGTCAGAATGGTGTTCCAGGTCCTTCGTGCGAATTCCTTGTTTGTGAAGGGGTCGAAATGTCTTTTTGGGGTTCAGAAGGTTTCATTTTTGGGTTTCATTTTTTCCCCTTCTACTATCGAGATGGACCCTGTTAAAGTTCAGGCCATTTATGATTGGACTCAGCCGACATCTGTGAAGAGCCTGCAGAAGTTCCTGGGCTTTGCTAATTTTTACCGTCGCTTCATCGCTAATTTTTCTAGTGTTGCTAAACCGTTGACTGATTTGACCAAGAAAGGTGCTGATCTGGTCAATTGGTCCTCTGCGGCTGTAGAGGCTTTTCAGGAGTTGAAGCGTCGTTTTTCTTCTGCCCCTGTGTTGTGCCAGCCAGATGTTTCGCTCCCGTTTCAGGTTGAGGTTGATGCTTCTGAGATTGGAGCAGGGGCTGTTTTGTCACAAAGAAGTTCTGATGGCTCGGTGATGAAACCATGTGCCTTCTTTTCTAGAAAATTCTCGCCTGCTGAGCGCAATTATGATGATGGCAATCGAGAGTTGTTGGCCATGAAGTGGGCATTCGAGGACTGGCGACATTGGCTTGAAGGAGCCAGGCATCGCGTGGTGGTCTTGACGGATCACAAGAATTTGACTTATCTCGAGTCTGCCAAACGGTTGAATCCTAGACAGGCTCGATGGTCGCTGTTTTTCTCCCATTTTGATTTTGTGGTTTCGTACCTTCCGGGCTCTAAGAATGTGAAGGCTGATGCCCTGTCAAGGAGTTTTGTGCCTGACTCTCCGGGTGTTCCTGAACCGGCGGGTATTCTCAAAGAGGGGGTAATTTTGTCTGCCATCTCCCCTGATTTGCGGCGCGTGCTGCAGAAGTTTCAGGCTGATAGACCTGACCGTTGCCCACAGTGAAACTGTTTGTCCCTGATAGATGGACTAGTAGAGTTATCTCTGACGTTCATTGTTCGGTGTTGGCGGGTCATCCTGGAATCTTTGGTACCAGAGATTTGGTGGCTAGATCCTTTTGGTGGCCTTCTTTGTCACAGGATGTGCGTTCTTTTATGCAGTCCTGTGGGACTTGTGCTCGGGCTAAGCCCTGCTGTTCTCGTGCCAGTGGGTTGCTTTTGCCCTTGCCGGTCCCGAAGAGGCCCTGGACGCATATTTCCATGGATTTTATTTCAGATCTCCCTGTCTCTCAAAGGATGTCGGTCATTTGGGTGGTTTGTGATCGCTTCTCTAAGATGGTCCATTTGGTACCCTTGTCTAAATTGCCTTCCTCCTCTGATTTGGTGCCATTGTTTTTCCAGCATGTGGTTCGTTTGCATGGCATTCCAGAGAACATCGTCTCGGACAGAGGTTCCCAGTTTGTTTCGAGGTTTTGGCGGTACTTTTGTGCTAAGATGGGTATTGATTTGTCTTTTTCTTCGGCTTTTCATCCTCAGACAAATGGCCAAACCGAACGAACTAATCAGACTTTGGAAACATATCTGAGATGCTTTGTTTCTGCTGATCAGGATGATTGGGTGTCCTTCTTGCCTTTGGCTGAGTTGGCCCTTAATAATCGGGCCAGCTCGGCTACTTTGGTTTCGCCTTTTTTCTGTAATTCTGGTTTCCATCCTCGTTTCTCTTCAGGGCAGGTTGAGCCTTCGGACTGTCCTGGTGTGGATACGGTGGTGGACAGGTTGCAGCAGATTTGGACTCATGTGGTGGACAATTTGACATTGTCCCAGGAGAAGGCTCAACGTTTCGCTAACCGCCGGCGCTGTGTTGGTCCCCAACTTCGTGTTGGGGATTTGGTTTGGTTGTCATCTCGTCATGTTCCTATGAAGCTTTCCTCTCCTAAGTTTAAGACTCGTTTCATTGGTCCGTTTAAGATTTCTGATGTTCTCAATCCTGTGTCATTTCGTTTGGCCCTTCCAGCTTCTTTTGCCATCCATAATGTGTTCCATAGGTCATTATTGCGGAGATACATGGCGCCTATGGTTCCCTCCGTTGATCCTCCTGCCCCGGTGTTGGTCGAGGGGGAGTTGGAGTATGTGGTGGAGAAGATTTTGGATTCTCGTATTTCGAGACGGAAACTCCAGTACCTGGTCAAATGGAAGGGTTATGGTCAGGAAGATAATTCCTGGGTTTTTGCCTCTGATGTTCATGCTGCTGATCTAGTTCGTGCCTTTCATTTGGCTCGTCCTGATCGGCCTGGGGGCTCTGGTGAGGGTTCGGTGACCCCTCCTCAAGGGGGGGTACTGTTGTGAATTCGGTTATCGAACTCCCTCCTGTGGTCATGAATGGTACTTCGGCGAGTTCTGTCCATGGACTCCCTCTGGTGGCTGTGAGTGGAGCTGCTGCTTCTGAGGTTCCTTCCACAGGTGACGTAGGTTATTCTTTGGCTGGCTGCTCTATTTAACTCCACTCAGATCGTTACTCCATGCCAGCTGTCAATGTTCTTGTACTGGTTCAGTTCGCTCTTGGATCTTTCTGGTGACCTGTCTACTCCAGCAGAAGTTAAGTCCCTGCTAGTTAATTATTTGTTCATTGTTTCCTTGTCCAGCTGGCTATCATGATTTTTCCTTGCTAGCTGGAAGCTCTGGGATGCAGAGTGGCACCTCCGCACCGTGAGTCGGTGCGGAGGTCTTTTTGCACACTCTGCGTGGTCTTTTGTAGTTTTTTGTGCTGACCGCAAAGATACCTTTCCTATCCTCAGTCTGTTTAGTAAGTCTGGCCTCCCTTTGCTGAAACCTGTTTCATTTCTTTGTTTGTGACTTTCATCTTAACTCACAGTCAATATATATGGGGGGCTGCCTTTTCCTCTGGGGAATTTCTCTGAGGCAAGGTAGGCTTTATTTTCTATCTTTAGGGCTAGTTAGCTCTTAGAGGCTGTGAAGAGGCGTCTAGGTCGTTTTAGGTACGCTCCATGGCTATTTCTAGTTGTGTGATTGTGTGATAGGATTAGGGGTTGCGGTCAGCAGAGCTCCCACTTCCCAGAGCTTGTCCTGTGTGAGTTTAACCATCAGGTCGTTCCGGGTGCTCCTAACCACCAGGTCCATAACACATAGGGAGTGTCCTTGCAGGGGTTCCACCATTGCCCACAGCATACCCATTAACATTAGCATTCCCACCGTTGCTGTCTGCTGCCTCCATCTTGGTGACAGTACCCTGCTCGCAGCGCCACTTAAAGCGATGGCTGGGGAACCACCATGGTGCAGGGAGACTACCATACACAAGATGAGGTGCAAGCAACAAAGGGTAAATCTATTGGAAGGCAAGGAATGAAGTGGAAGAGGAAAGTGCAAACAGGGGTATGCAATGGCAAAAGATAATTTACAAGAGTTGTATTCTTTAGCTGGGCCGTCAAATAGCACGGTGCTCCAACTATTACAGAATCAATATACGTACACAAGCAAATGCAAACAATAAACAAAGAATGATGAAACTCTATGTATAGCTTCCCTGGCCACTATAAGCAGGCGACACGGCTGCCATGTTCTGTCTGTTGAAGCCTACACTAGGCCCTGACATGTACTCAAAACAGGAACAAATTCACAATGAAGTTGGGGACTCAGATCCGGTGCCGGGGGCCTCCAACAGTCTAGTACGGTGGTGCGCACGGCTCTCTGCCAGCTCTGTGAAATGTGGTCTTCTCCTTGCTTCTGGGTCCGGGAGGTGATCCTGGAAACTGTAAATACCTTTCTCGGTATTTTTGTGGCTTCTCAACCTAACACAGGACAGCCACCCTTGCTGCATCCGAAGAGTCTGTCCAATTTCACGAGTCCACTCCATCCCAGGCTGTGGGTTCTTTTTCACAGCTACAAGCACAGACGTTCTCTGCAGCAGCTTTTGCTCACACATTCTAAAGGCTCAAGCCCTCCCCTCAGCACAAGGCAGCTCATTCACACAGTCTATTGCAGGGGGGAACAGAACATTTCATCACACCAGACAAGGGGGTGCTGTTTCTTAAAGTGGCAGCATGTTCCTTACTGTCAATAACAGCACCACCCCCTACACTCGCACAAGTCTCTCGCATCAAGACCGGGCACTGCCGCCGGCACTCAGACCAGAGCATGTGGCTGCATGTATTTCTATGCAGCCGCACACTCCGGTTCCAAGTGTCGGCTGCAGCGCTGGATAGTGGTGAGAGAGACTCACACAAGTTTCTCGCATCACACTCGCAAATGTGACCCTGACCTGAGACTGAACATAGGATCACTATACAGCCATCCATAAATACCTGTTTAGTTGATAGGTGGGGATTTTAAAGATGGACCCTATGGCCCTGATTCCATGAAGCGTTTTCACCAGAAATCTGGCTTTAAACAGTTTGAGAAGTTGCAAAATTTTTGCTTAACTCGAAGTTACTCAAAAATGTGACTTCTGCCGTTTTCACACCAGTTTTGTCCTGCTCCATCCAAATGGTTGGAGTTGGGGTGGGATGGGGATGAAATGGAGGTTCAGACACACATGATTCACTAAGAGGCGAACAACCAATAATAATCTCATTGATAGCATGCTATTGTGTTTAAGTGCGAGTATTCCTTCACGTGGAGCTGAATAAATTGAGATGTTTTGAATATTTTGTTTCCATTTTTTTAGCATTTACATTAACATGCCTATTGATGCTATGACTGCTATAAGTCCACAACTTTTTCTTCTTGATGCTGCAATTCTAATGTTCAGGAGTCAATATAGTGACTACTTGGGGTAGACCAGACGAACTAGCCTTAGTGGGGATTATGTATTTATAGAGGCCTACTGAATCCTTAAAGGAATTTTCCAGATATAAAACATCCAAAACCAGTTGGGAATATTAATAAAATGAAAAAAACATATTTATCGATCCCCCACCACACAATTTGTGAGACCCACAAAAAGTTTCTGTACCATGAACCCTCATGATTTCTGTAGCCAAGCGCTGCTATCTAACGATAGATGGATCATAGAGTGAAATGTCCCAACGTAATGAGCTGTTTGGTTTGTATATAATACCATCATAGCAGCTGTCACCTGTTCACACTTGCTTTCTTTCTGTGGATCAAATTACAACTTATTCTAATTCAACAGATTCAGCAAATTTCTAAAAATTCAACACAAATTCTTTTAACATCTAATCAATTTGCTCATCTATAGCTGTTACAATACATGTTCATTTTCCCACGAGGTCTGCTACAACTGTATCTTCAGTTTCAACTTCAGTTTTGTACCTATGCAATTTTTCACTCTACTTTATGGAGAAAAGTTTCTAGACCTTTTTTAAGTGATTGCAACATTAAGCATTGTTTGTATAGATATTACCCAGAACTTTGTTTTGGTTATTTATGTTCATTGCTTTTCTTTATAAAAAATTATTTTTGCAATTTAAACCTTTGCCTGTGAGAGCACATTGTCTCGCCTATGCTTTGTTTTTGATGGGCTTCTGTACATGAAGACTATTATTACTTATAGGCTTGGGTAATATTTTAGCTAAATGGAGATAAATATTAGGAGCTGTTTTCTGTTCTAAGCGAATTAAGAGCTGTTATTTTTGTTATGATAAATTAGAGCGCTGTACATTAGTGACAAAATATTCTGAAAGCTTTTGACACATAGGTCTATGTGTCTTTGGAAAATGAATTAACTGCTTGCCACTTGCAGGTTTAGTAAAATAAATTAATTATGTACCTAATAAAACCATGGCACTGTTTGTAGAAATAATTATTCCCTATTAGTTAAATCAACTGTAGCTTTTATGCAAGTTTATATTTGTTAGAACGTAGAAGTGTTTTATCCACAAAAGCTCAGAGAAAATATAAGCTGTATATAAATTCAGAAGACATAAACTGTTTAGTAATTGTCTTATGATCTTCTCACTGCTTTCCATTATTATCTATTACTTTTTTATTACTTTAAGCATTTTGCTATCATACTATTTTAAAGGGAATATCGTGAGCTGGTGCCTGGAGGAGCGAGTATGAGACAAGTCAAACTATCCAGGTCAGTAACTATAGGGGCAGAACAAGGGAGAGATTTAGACGACAAACCCATGGTCGGAAAGGTAGTTAGGGACCAGGAGATCAGACAGTAGGGTGAAACTAGATGATTTTAGGAACAGGAGAAATAATTTAATTGCTTTTAAGGTTGAAAGTAGACTTAAGTCCATAGAATTCAACCTATAGTCATGTTGATTAAACATTCATTCCCCTTCATGGACATTTTATTATATTTTAACTAATATGGAATTAAGTATTGATGATTTTATTCAGTTCCACCACAATCTGGAGTTTTCTCTTGCAACATAGCCTAACACATTGACCCAGAGGTAGCAGAGGAAGGAAGAAACCACCATGGGTTGATGCTATAAGCTCAATATTAGGGGAGAATAAAATAGGCAGGAGAATGTGATACCGCACAGAAATCAGCAGCTGCTATTCCTTGTGTTCTTGTCTGTATTTTATTATTATTATTATTACTAGACGTTTTTATAGCGCTATTTTTCCATGGTGCTTTACATGTGAAGAGGGGCAAATATAGACAAGTACAATAAACATGGGCAAAAACAAGGCACACACAAGTACAGAAGGAGAGAGGACCCTGCCCGCGAGGGCTCAGTCTACAGGGAATGGGTGAGGATACACTAGGAGAGGGTAGAGCTGGTCATGTGGTGGTTCAGCAGACTAAGGATCACTGCAGGCTGTAGGCTTATCGAAAGAGGTGGGTCTTCAGGATCTTTTTGCAGGTTTCCGTGGTAGGTGAGAGTCTGATGTGTTGGGGTGGAGAATTACAGAGTATGGGGGAAGCACGGGAGAAGTCTTGTATGCAGTTGTGGGAAGAAATGAGAGGGGAGTGGAAGAAGAGATCTTGAGAGGATTGGAGGTTGCGTGTAGGTAAGTACCGGGAGACCATGTCGCAGATGTATGGAGGAGACAGGTTGTGGATGGCTTTGTCTGTCATAGGGTTTTGAACTGGAGCCTCTGGACAATAGGAAGCCAGTGAAGGGCTTGGCATAGGAAAGAGGCTGGGAAATAGCAAGGAGACAGGTGGATTAGTCGGGCAGCAGAATGTAGGATGGATTGGAGTGGTTCCAGAGTGCTAGAGGGGAGGCCAGAGAGTAGGAGGTTGCAGTAGTCGAGGCAGGAGATAAGGATATGCACTAGTGTTTCTGTGGTTTCGAGGTCAAGAAATGCGTGGATCCGGGAAATATTTTTGAGTTTGAGATGGCAGGAGGAGGCAAGGGCTTGGATTTGTGGCTTGAATGACAGGGCAGAGTCGAGGATCACCCCAAGGCACCAAGCATGCGTGACTGGGGAAAGTGAGCAGCCAATGACATTGATGGATAGCTTTGGTGGAGGGGTAGAGTGAGAAGTGGGAAAGATGATGAATTCTACTTTGTCCATGTTCAGATATACAAAGCGAGCAGAAAAGAAAGCTAAAATAGCAGACAGACATTGTGGGATTTTGGTCAGTAAGGAGGTGAGGTCAGGTCCAGATAGGTAGATCTGCGTGTCATCAGCGTAGAGATAATACTGCCAACCGTGGGATTCCATGAGCTGTCCCAGGCCAAAGATGTAGATGGAGAAGAGTAGGGGTCCTAGAACTGAGCCTTTGGGAACACCAACAGACAGGGGGTAAGGTGCGGAGGTGGTGTGGGAGAGGGCGACACTGAATTTCCAGTCTGTTAGATATGACGAGATCCAGGATAGGGCCAAGTCTGTGATGCCAAGAGATGAGAGAATCTGTAGCAGGAGGGAATGGTCAACAGTGTCGAAGGCAGAAGACAGGTCCATGAGAAGGAGGACAGAGTAGTGTCGCTTGCTCTTGGCGGTTAGTAGGTCATTTGTGACTTTAGTTAGGGCAGTTTCAGTTGAGTGATGTGGTCAGAAATACTGAATACTCAGTTATCATAAGTGACTTATGCTTCCATCCCCAGACAGGAGCTGTGGTATGTTCCAACCATGAACTGGAGCAGCTCTGCATGGTCAGATACAGCCATTACACTACAGTACACAGTACATAGCAGGTGTACATTTTTAAGATAATCTCAGCACAGAAACATTTGTGGGTCCGCACAGTGGCTTAGTGGTTATCACTGGGGATTCAAATCACACCAAGGAGAACATCTGAAAGGACTTTGAATGTTCTCTTCTTGCGTGTTTGCCTGGGTTTCCTCTGGGTACTCTTGTTTACTCCCATATTCCAAAAGACATACTGATAGAAAATTCAGTTTGTGAGCTCCAATGAGGACAGCAATGATAATGTCTGTAAAGCCCTGTGAAATGAATGGCGCTTTATAAGTAAGCTAAATAAATAATTATAAAATAAAATGTGTTTACACAATAAATTGTGTAATATATTATTCCAAGATCTATTCAGGAAAATGTACTTCATTGTGGGACAAACCCTTTAAGGACATGCTTGAACTCGGAGATAGAATACAGATAAGCAGGAAAAAAATGTTGTGCCACACAGAGGTAGAGTTTTTTAAATTGGTAATGTAGACTTCGTATATGGAAATACATAAGACTTTAAAAATGTACTCTCAATGCAGCCTATATTCTCTCCTATTTGTGAAAGCACAGCCCAGAATTCTTTGTCAAGTCTCTAAACCATTAGCAAAGGAAACATTGCCCATCGGACAATTGAATGAGAAATTGTGGCTAAAAGCCCATTTCAAATGATAATTTTGGTAAATAAGAGACAAGTGAATAAAGCCGTGTCCAGTGATCCTGTCCTTGAATTGCAATTTTAAATTTATTGTGTAAAAGCATCTGTATATTATTTAACATGACAGTCTCAAAGTGTCCCTCTCCTATTTGCTGTGACCTTCGGCTGTTTCCGAATGACAGGTGACATAAGAAGACGTCTTGCAACAGTAACTGTTTAGATGTTTTGACATCGCTGACGGTAATGATTAAAAGGATACATTATTAGAATAAGACATTCTGCATGAAGAAAGGGCATTGTATGTATCTGAAGGTAACGTAAAAAATGTCAGAAATATTTTAGCACTTTAATAAATAAATAATAGTAGTACAATAATATGAAATCTGAATGGACACATGGTGTACAGTACCATGCTAGGGATTTAGATGTATGACTATTATGTGGTTATTATAAGGAATAAACCTGGTTTTAGTTGTGCGTTTAATGCAGGTGATAGAAGATGACCTTGCTAGAGAACAGTCTACTCGTGAGCTGTGGATAGAAGGCGATTTCTATGTTGAATTCTAACAGGATGAATTAATTTTAAACAGATTTGTCCTTGTTATAGTGCAAGGCTTGGTGGAACTAGATTTTTAGAGCTTGTGCCATCTAAAGATAAAATATCTCAGGAAGGACTTAAATTATGTCTACCCTTGTAATATGACCTCCTAATTAACTGATTGTCCTTTAAAACATGATGCTAAGTGCTTCAAGAGTGAATTATACATAAGGATCTCGAACTTTAATTAAAAGCATCTGTTAATCTTAAGAACCCACATAGTTCTATGACCATCAAAACGTCCTCAATTTTTTTTTTTTTAAAAGATATAGACTTGTTTTATGAATTCAAGTTAGAAATAACATTTGTGGAATACAAAAGTGAGCAGCGAGCTCATGAAAGCAAAGCATATAATGTTATGATCAGCATGGTATTAGAATTTAAATAGTTATATTACTGCCACAAAAACCAGCCATATAATGACAAATTTATTGTGGTAGCACGACACGTAATAAACGAGTCTCTTTTTCCAGCTTCGGCTGTTCTGTTCTGAATAATACAGACTGTGAATATTTAATAAAATTTAATTGCAATTTTTATGAGATTAAATATATCGAAAGAAGTGGGGAAAGGATAAAAAAGGGATATAGCGGCACCACTTTACAAACTATTTATGAGGTCTCACCTGGAGAACTGTTTCATTTTTGATGACTGCATCTTAAAAACTGGCAAAAGACAGACTGGAACTGTTTCTGTAAGAGTTCAAAATGGCTGCTGAAGTGGCATATAAATAAATAATTATGGGGCCCTTGTTAGCTACTGTGAATGAGAATAAGGCAAAAGAAATATGAAAATGACTTTCAGTTGATCTCTACTGTAGAATGAGGCTTTAAAAAGCAAATGTTCATGCTTTGAATAAAGAACATTTTAAATAATTTTTATCATACTGATTATAGACTATAAGGATTCAAGTCAAACATTATTATTTTAAATGGTGTGTCTTTGGATGAAACAGCATTTTATTGTAAGTGTATTTTAATGATAAAGGAATATAACATTAATCTTGGTTATTGTTATTAGGTCATCTAGTTTTATCCTCAATATGATACCTTAATATCCTTCCTTGAACAAACCAAAGAACTACACAGGTATGCTTCAATTTAATGTATGACGATTCGCCTTCATTGGCCAGGTTCATATTGCTTTTGGGACACAAGTTAATGGCTCCATCAGGACATCCATCAGAAGCCCTGAAAAATGGTATGAATTTAATGAGGCAAATGTAGTCACTTTGTGGTCACTTTGGCAATATCTGCCTTCTTGATGCAAGCACAAAAGCATAGTCAACTGCAGTTTTGTGACCATCTCAAGAAGGTAGACAATGCTGAAATGATGGCCAGATGGAGCACTAAGTGGCTCTGTTTGCTCATTAAAGTCAATTGCTCCATTGGGGGTTCCACCTATAAACCCATTTTTCAGAAAAACACACAGCACTTTTGATGGTGCAACTGATGTGTGGCAAAAAAAACAATCCTAACATGCGCCTAAGTTGTGGGTGGTAATTGTGCTAACCACACAACTATTGAACTTAGTTTTGCTCTCAGGTTCAATTATGACACATTACTAGACTATGAGATCTGTGGAATCAGCAGTTTATGTAGGCAACAATCTACCTGCTGCTTTACTTTTGGCACCTTTTGTGACCATTGTCTGCATTGTATTGTGATTAAGGGCGTTTTCCAGAATTTAACATTTGCCTATTAGTACACAATGACATAATGTGGTGATAAAATAATCAATAACTCAATTGATATAGAAGGGTTAATGTTTTGCCTTTAATTATCTTTTGCCTTTAATTGCTAGAATGTGTTAGTCATGATGCAGTAGTCTGGAAGGCTCCTCTTCAAGGATTTTATACTTCTTATCATATATGTTCTCAATAGTCAGCCACAGCATGTTCTGGGTACGTGAGAAATAAAGGTCAGCATGGCCCGGGGTAATAAGGGGGGGCTACATGAGTTACATTTGTTGTAAATGGTATAAAATACTGCCTCTTGCTGCATCAGATAAAAGTGACTTTGCTCACAGAATGTGTGTGATTTCCTTTTTTCTCCAAGCACTTGTAAATGAAGGGCGTAACCTCCTGATTTGGCCTCACTGGGGATCTGGCATGTCTGATATTAGATCACATCTTTGGAGATCAGAATAAATGTAATCCCAAATCCAGTGGTACTTTTTGTTGCTAAAATTTATTTTTATTTTCAACAATTAAAATAACTCATAATAACAGAAAGAGTGCTGGAACCAATGAAGAGGGACACAAAAGCCATAGGAAAACATCCACCATAATATTTTAGCACAACCAATAATAGTGACTTTCTATATACAGTGGGGCAAAAAAGTATTTAGTCAGTCAGCAATAGTGCCAGTTCCACCACTTAAAAAGATGAGAGGCGTCTGTAATTTACATCATAGGTAGACCTCAACTATGGGAGACAAACTGAGAAAAAAAAATCCAGAAAATCACATTGTCTGTTTTTTTAACATTTTATTTGCATATTATGGTGGAAAATAAGTATTTGGTCAGAAACAAAATTTCATCTTAATACTTTGTAATATATCCTTTGTTGGCAATGACAGAGGTCAAACGTTTTCTGTAAGTCTTCACAAGGTTGCCAAACACTGTTGTTGGTATGTTGGCCCATTCCTCCATGCAGATCTCCTCTAGAGCAGTGATGTTTTTGGCTTTTCGCTTGGCAACACGGACTTTCAACTCCCTCCAAATGTTTTCTATAGGGTTGAGATCTGGAGACTGGCTAGGCCACTCCAGGACCTTAAAATGCTTCTTACGAAGCCACTCCTTCATTGCCCTGGCGGTGTGCTTTGGATCATTGTCATGTTGAAAGACCCAGCCACGTTTCATCTTCAATGCCCTTGCTGATGGAAGGAGGTTTGCACTCAAAATCTCACGATACATGGCCCCATTCATTCTTTCATGTACCCGAATCAGTCGTCCTGGCCCATTTGCAGAGAAACAGCCCCAAAGCATGATGTTTTCACCACCATGCTTTCCAGTAGGTATGGTGTTTGATGGATGCAACGTAGTATTCTTTTTCCTCCAAACACGACAAGTTGTGTTTCTACCAAACAGTTCCAGTTTGGTTTCATCAGACCATAGGACATTCTCCCAAAACTCCTCTGGATCATCCAAATGCTCTCTAGCAAACTTCAGACGGGCCCGGACATGTACTGGCTTAAGCAGTGGGACACGTCTGGCACTGCAGGATCTGAGTCCATGGTGGTGTAGTGTGTTACTTATGGTAGGCCTTGTTACATTGGTCCCAGCTCTCTGCAGTTCATTCACTAGGTCCCCCCGCGTGGTTCTGGGATTTTTGCTCACCGTTCTTGTGATCATTCTGACCCCACGGGGTGGGATTTTGCGTGGAGCCCCAGATCGAGGGAGATTATCAGTGGTCTTGTATGTCTTCCATTTTCTAATTATTGCTCCCACTGTTGATTTCTTCACTCCAAGCTGGTTGGCTATTGCAGATTCAGTCTTCCCAGCCTGGTGCAGGGCTACAATTTTGTTTCTGGTGTCCTTTGACAGCTCTTTGGTCTTCACCATAGTGGAGTTTGGAGTCAGACTGTTTGAGGGTGTGCACAGGTGTCTTTTTATACTGATAACAAGTTTAAACAGGTGCCATTACTACAGGTAATGAGTGGAGGAAAGAGGAGACTCTTAAAGAAGAAGTTACAGGTCTGTGAGAGCCAGAAATCTTGATTGTTTGTTTCTGACCAAATACTTATTTTCCACCATAATATGCAAATAAAATGTTAAAAAAACAGACAATGTGATTTTCTGGATTTTTTTTTCTCAGTTTGTCTCCCATAGTTGAGGTCTACCTATGATGTAAATTACAGACGCCTCTCATCTTTTTAAGTGGTGGAACTTTCACTATTGCTGACTGACTAAATACTTTTTTGCCCCACTGTAACCCTATGTCAAATGTAAGGCAAAGATACCTACTAGGGGAAAAAGGCTGAATTGCCAATAGGAATACTTATAAACATCGGAATGGCACACCCGTGCCTAGTTTCCAACACCCTGTGGTGTGTTTATTGCAATCCCCACGGTGGTACACATCACTAGCAGGTATAAGGCCACTGGTAAATAGGGTAAGTAAGAGTTTACCTATGGTGCGCTGTGTGTTCTTTCCTTGGCGTCCCTCTGCCTCAACGCGCATTTCGACAGATGCTTCTTCGGGAGGCGTGTCTAGGCAGGGGGAAAGCCTGTTTATATATACAAAAATACCACACTGATTGCAGGAATAGTGACAAGGGGAGGACGCTACATGCGGTAACTTCCGGTTAAACGTAGCCGGGAAAAGGTGCAAATCCACATGGAATTTAATATTACAAGGTGCGGAATTTTTATGTATGACGTACCTTTACATTTGCCTAAAGACCTAAGGGGAATAAATGTTATGTACGCATATGCTAGAATACCATCCTCCCATTGGGTCTGCATTAACGCCCACAAGAAGAGAAAAGAATATGGACTGCGCATGCGTGAACCAGCAGTGATACGTATTACTATTCCCATAGGCCATGCATCAACACTCACTTAACAATAAAAGGGAAGTGGACCGCACATGCGTGACGGAGCGGCAATATATTGTAATAAAGTACGAGAAATCCTTTAAATGCACGGTGAGTATGTGAACATATGTTCTTCTATTAGCCGCAAATAAAAAGGTATAATAACGGCTACCGCATAAAATAATAAAGAAAATAAGAGGGGAATTTCCGAACATGTAACTGCTACCTCCTCACATCGGGCATGCGCCGACGCACACACCCAAAAATTTTAGAGTTTTATATAGGATAAAACAAATTTAGTATATTCTCATTTTATTATATATACACTTTCTCTCTTAGTATCCTCCTTTTTGGTACTCTATAACACATATTATGTACAGTACATTTTTCATTCATCCATTAACATACCAATCACACTATATAAATTTTTTCCTTTCTTTACACTGTTATTATAATTGCCCATATCGAGTATCAATTTTAGGCTATAGTTATATTTACACCTATTCATTATTCTGTTTTTCCCACTTGGGAGTGGAGCGCATGCCTGGGTTGCTGACCCGGCTGGGAGATGGGGGACGGGCTATTGTGCTCCCGCATGTCTAATCATCAGCATTGATGATGGACAGTGTGGGATCGCGTGCCCGCGACCCATCTCCATTTTTCTTCTCCGGTCTGCCATCCGCTCATGCGCCATGCTTACTCCGTCCTTTGGTTCTTTAGCCCTTCATATATTTATTGTTCTTCTCTTTCACTACAGGGTGCGGACACTGCTTCACATACCCTCTTTATTTTCTTCTTTTGGTGAAGAGTGAACATGCACTTATTCCCTTGTTTATTTAGTAAGGATTCTCCTTTATATATTGGTAGCGCTTTCTCAACCACTTACGCATGCGCTGTCTGCATTTTTTAGTGTGTGCGTCAGCGCATGCCCGATGTGAGGAGGTAGCAGTTACATGTTCGGAAATTCCCCTCTTATTTTCTTTATTATTTTATGCGTATACTCACCGTGCATTTAAAGGATTTCTCGTACTTTATTACAATATATTGCCGCTCCGTCACGCATGTGCGGTCCACTTCCCTTTTATTGTTAAGTGAGTGTTGATGCATGGCCTATGGGAGTAGTAATACGTATTACCGCTGGTTCACGCATGCGCAGTCCATATTCTTTTCTCTTCTTGTGGGTGTTAATGCAGACCCAATGGGAGGACGGTATTCTAGCATATGCGTACATAACATTTATTCCCCTTAGGTCTTTAGGCAAATGTAAAGGTACGTCATACATAAAAATTCCGCACCTTGTAATATTAAATTCCATGTGGATTTGCACTTTTCCCCGGCTACGTTTAACCGGAAGTTACAGCATGTAGCGTCCTCCCCTTGTCACTATTCCTTCAATCAGCATGGTATTTTTGTATATATAAACAGGCTTTCCCCCTGCCTAGACACACCTCCCGAAGAAGCATCTGGAGAAACGCGCGTCGAGGCGGAGGGACACCAAGGAAACAACACACAGCGCACCATAGGTAAACTCTTACTTACCCTATTTACCAGTGGCGTTATACCTGCTAGTGATGTGTACCACCGTGGGGATTGCAATAAACACACCACAGGGTGTTGGAAACTAGGCAAGGGTGTGTACCACCGGTGTGTACCACCGTGGGGATTGCAATAAACACACCACAGGGTGTTGGAAACTAGGCACGGGTGTGCCATTCCGATGTTTATAAGTATTACTATTGGCAATTCAGCCTTTTTCCCCTAGTAGGTATCTTTTCCTTACATTTGACATAGGGTTATATAGAAAGTCATTATTATTGGTTGTGCTAAAATATTATGGTGGATGTTTTCCTATGGCTTTTGTGTCCCTCTTCATTGGTTCCAGCACTCTTTCTGTTATTAGGAGTTATTTTAATTGTTGAAAATAAAAATAAATTTTAGCAACAAAATGTACCACTGGTTTTGGGATTACATTTATTCTGATCTCCAAAGATGTGATTTAGATGTATTTATGGTGGTCTTTATTTCCCAGGTGTAGGGATATATTTATTCATGGGCATTCTTTGTGAATTATGTCTGACATTAGGTCAGAACGCAAACAGCTACAACAGTTTTGGCGCCTGAACAGGGGCCGTGATAACCAGCCTATTCGGAATCTGTATGTGGCAGCTTTCCTGGGAGATTGGACATGCAAAACACAGCTGCAGCAAGGAGAGAAATTTTATTCTTACAAATTGTTTTGCACTTGGAATCTCTCTTCTGGGTCTCCCCTGTTATGAAAGGTAATTCAGTACCACAATGGACATAGAGGTCAGCGCACATACAGTGACCTGGCAATAACCCAAAAAACAAGAACGAGCTCTGAGACGTGGGAACTCTGTTGACCGCAATCCCTAATCCTCTCAAACCACACTAAAGGCAGCCGTGGATTGCGCCTAACGCTCCCTATGCAACTTGGCACGGCCTGAGAAACTAGCTAGCCTGAAGATAGAAAATAAGCCTACCTTGCCTCAGTGAAATACCCCAAAGGAAAAGGCAGCCCCCACATATAATGACTGTGAGTTAAGATGAAAAGACAAACGTAGAGATGAAATAGATTTAGCAAAGTAAGGCCCAACTTTCTGAACAGAGCGAGGATAGGAAAGGTAACTTTGCGGTCAACACAAAACCCTACAAAAACCACGCAAAGGGGGCAAAAAGACCCTCCGTACTGAACTAACGGCACGGAGGTACACCCTCTGCGTCCCAGAGCTTCCAGCAAGCAGAAAAAAAACAAATTGACAAGCTGGACAGAAAAAATCAGCAAACAAATAGCAAAGAGGAACTTAGCTATGCAGAACCGCAGGCCACAGGAACGATCCAGGAGGAAACAGGTCCAATACTAGAACATTGACTGGAGGCCAGGATCAAAGCACTAGGTGGAGTTAAATAGAGCAGCACCTAACGACTTCACCACATCACCTGAGGAAGGAAACTCAGAAGCCGCAGTACCACTTTCCTCCACCAACGGAAGCTCACAGAGAGAACCAGCCGAAGTACCACTTGTGACCACAGGAGGGAGCTCTGCCACAGAATTCACAACAGTCCCCCCCCCTTGAGGAGGGGTCACCGAACCCTCACCAGAGCTCCCAGGACGACCAGGATGAGCCATATGAAAGGCACAAACAAGATCGGGAGCATGGACATCAGAGGCAAAGACCCAGGAATTATCTTCCTGAGAATAACCCTTCCACTTAACCAGATACTGGAGTTTCCGCCTTGAAACACGAGAATCCAAAATCTTCTCCACAATATACTCCAACTCCCCCTCCACCAAAACCGGGGCAGGAGGATCAACAGATGGAACCATAGGTGCCACGTATCTCCGCAACAATGACCTATGGAATACCTTATGTATGGAAAAAGAATCTGGAAGGGTCAGACGAAAAGACACAGGATTAAGAACCTCAGAAATCCTATACGGACCAATAAAACGAGGTTTAAATTTAGGAGAGGAAACCTTCATAGGAATATGACGAGAAGATAACCAAACTAAGTCCCCAATCCGAAGTCGGGGACCCACACAGCGTCTGCGATTAGCGAAACGTTGAGCCTTCTCCTGGGACAAAGTCAAATTGTCCACTACATGAGTCCAAATCTGCTGCAACCTGTCCACCACAGTATCCACACCAGGACAGTCCGAAGACTCAACCTGCCCTGAAGAGAAACGAGGATGGAACCCAGAGTTGCAGAAAAACGGTGAAACCAAGGTAGCCGAGCTGGCCCGATTATTAAGGGCGAACTCAGCCAAAGGCAAAAAGGACACCCAGTCATCCTGATCAGCAGAAACAAAGCATCTCAGATATGTTTCCAAGGTCTGATTGGTTCGTTCGGTCTGGCCATTAGTCTGAGGATGGAAAGCCGAGGAAAAAGACAAGTCAATGCCCATCCTACCACAAAAGGCTCGCCAAAACCTCGAAACAAACTGGGAACCTCTGTCAGAAACGATATTCTCTGGAATGCCATGTAAACGAACCACATGCTGGAAAAACAATGGCACCAAATCAGAGGAGGAAGGCAATTTAGACAAGGGTACCAAATGGACCATCTTAGAGAAGCGATCACAGACCACCCAAATGACTGACATCTTTTGAGAGACGGGAAGATCTGAAATAAAATCCATAAAGATATGTGTCCAAGGCCTCTTCGGGACCGGCAAGGGCAAAAGCAACCCACTGGCACGAGAACAGCAGGGCTTAACCCGAGCACAAATCCCACAGGACTGCACAAAAGTACGCACATCCCGCGACAGAGATGGCCACCAAAAGGATCTAGCCACTAACTCTCTGGTACCAAAGATTCCAGGATGACCAGCCAACACCGAACAATGAACCTCAGAGATAACTTTATTCGTCCACCTATCAGGGACAAACAGTTTCTCCGCTGGGCAACGATCAGGTTTATTAGCCTGAAATTTTTGCAGCACCCGCCGCAAATCAGGGGAGATGGCAGACACAATTACTCCCTCTTTGAGGATACCCGCCGGCTCAGATACACCCGGAGAGTCGGGCACAAAACTCCTAGACAGAGCATCCACCTTCACATTTTTAGAGCCCGGAAGGTATGAAATCACAAAGTCAAAACGGGCAAAAAACAACGACCAACGAGCTTGTCTAGAATTCAACCGCTTGGCGGACTTGAGATAAGTCAAGTTCTTATGATCAGTCAAGACCACCACGCGATGCTTAGCTCCTTCAAGCCAATGACGCCACTCCTCGAATGCCCACTTCATGGCCAGCAACTCTCGATTGCCCACATCATAATTTCGCTCAGCAGGCGAAAACTTCCTGGAAAAGAAGGCGCATGGTTTCATCACCAAGCAATCAGAACTTCTCTGCGACAAAACAGCCCCTGCTCCAATCTCAGAAGCATCAACCTCGACCTGGAACGGAAGCGAAACATCTGGTTGACACAACACAGGGGCAGAAGAAAAACGACGCTTCAACTCTTGAAAAGCTTCCACCGCAGCAGAAGACCAATTGACCAAATCAGCACCTTTCTTGGTCAAATCGGTCAATGGTTTAGCAATTCTAGAAAAATTGCAGATGAAGCGACGATAAAAATTAGCAAAGCCCAGGAACTTTTGCAGACTTTTCAGAGATGTCGGCTGATTCCAATTATGGATGGCTTGGACCTTAACAGGGTCCATCTCGATAGTAGAAGGGGAAAAGATGAACCCCAAAAATGAAACCTTCTGAACACCAAAGAGACACTTTGATCCCTTCACAAACAAAGAATTAGCACGCAGGACCTGAAACACCGTTCTGACCTGCTTCACAAGAGACTCCCAATCATCCGAGAAGATCAAAATGTCATCTAAGTACACAATCAGGAATTTATCCAGGTACTCTCGGAAGATGTCATGCATAAAGGACTGAAACACTGATGGAGCATTGGCAAGTCGGAATGGCATTACTAGATACTCAAAATGGCCCTCGGGCGTATTAAATGCAGTTTTCCACTCATCGCCTCGCTTAATACGCACAAGATTATACGCACCACGAAGATCTATCTTGGTGAACCAACTAGCCCCCTTAATCCGAGCAAACAAATCAGATAACAATGGCAAGGGGTACTGAAATTTAACCGTGATCTTATTTAGAAGGTGGTAATCTATACAAGGTCTCAGTGAACCATCCTTCTTGGCTACAAAAAAGAACCCTGCTCCTAATGGCGACGATGATGGGCGAATATGCCCCTTCTCCAAAGACTCCTTCACATAACTCCGCATAGCGGCGTGCTCAGGCACAGATAAATTAAACAGTCGACCTTTTGGGAATTTACTACCAGGAATCAAATCGATAGCACAATCACAATCCCTATGCGGAGGTAGGGTATCGGACTTGGGCTCATCAAATAAATCCCGGTAATCAGACAAGAACTCAGGAACCTCAGAAGGGGTGGATGACGAAATAGTCAGAAATGGGACATCACCATGTACCCCCTGACAACCCCAGCTGGACACAGACATGGATTTCCAATCTAATACTGGATTATGGACTTGTAGCCATGGCAACCCCAACACGACCACATCATGCAGATTATGCAACACCAGAAAGCGAATAATCTCCTGATGTGCAGGAGCCATGCACATGGTCAGCTGGGTCCAGTACTGAGGCTTATTCTTGGCCAAAGGCGTAGCATGAATTCCTCTCAATGGAATAGGACACTGCAAGGGCTCCAAGAAAAACCCACAGCGCCTAGCATACTCCAAGTCCATCAAATTCAGAGCAGCGCCTGAGTCCACAAATGCCATGACAGAATACGATGACAAAGAGCAGATCAAGGTAACAGACAGAAGAAATTTTGACTGTACCGTACCAATGGTGGCAGACCTAGCGAACCGCTTAGTGCGCTTAGGACAATCAGAGATAGCATGAGTGGAATCACCACAGTAGAAACACAGCCCATTCAGACGTCTGTGTTCTTGCCGTTCAACTCTGGTCAAAGTCCTATCGCACTGCATAGGCTCAGGTTTAAGCTCAGGTAATACCGCCAAATGGTGCACAGATTTACGCTCGCGCAAGCGTCGACCGATCTGAATGGCCAAAGACATAGACTCATTCAGACCAGCAGGCATAGGAAATCCCACCATGACATCCTTAACCCCTTCATGACCAGGGGATTTTTCGTTTTCCTGTGTTCGTTTTTCGCTCCCCTCCTTCCCAGAGCCATAACTTTTTTATTTTTCCGTCAATTTGGCCATGTGAGGGCTTATTTTTTGCGGGACGAGTTGTACTTTTGAACGACATCATTGGTTTTAGCATGTCGTGTACTAGAAAACGGGAAAAAAATTCCAAGTGCGGTGAAATTGCAAAAAAAGTGCAATCCCACATTGGTTTTTTGTTTGGCTTTTTTGCTAGGTTCACTAAATGCTAAAACTGACCTGCCATTATGATTCTCCAGGTCAGTACGAGTTCACAGACACCTAACATGACTAGGTTATTTTTTATCTAAGTGGTGAAAAAAAATTCCAAACTTAGCTAAAAAAAAAAAAAAAAAATTGCGCCATTTTCCGATACTCGTAGCGTCTCCATTTTTCATGATCTGGGGTCGGTTGAGGGCTTATTTTTTGCGTGCCGAGATGACGTTTTTAATGATAGCATTTTGGTGCAGATACGTTCTTTTGATCGCCCGTTATTGCATTTTAATGCAATGTCGCGGCGAGCAAAAAAACGTAATTCTGGCGTTTCGAATTTTTTTCCCGCTATGCTGTTTAGCGATCAGGTTAATACTTTTTTTTAATTGATAGATCGGGCAATTCTGAGCGCGGCGATACCAAATATGCGTAGATTTGATATTTTTTTATTGATTTATTTTGATTGGGGCGAAAGGGGGGTGATTTAAACTTTTATGTTTTTTTTATTTTTTTCACATTTTTTTAAACTTTTTTTCTTAACTTTTGCCATGCTTCAATAGCCTCCATGGGAGGCTAGAAGCTGGCACAGCACGATCGGCTCTGCTACATAGCAGCGATCTGCTGATCGCTGCTATGTAGCAGAAATGGAGGTGTGCTGTGAGCGCCGACCACAGGGTGGCGCTCACAGCCACCGCTCATCAGTAACCATAGAGGTCTCTGGGACCTTTATGGCTACAATATACAAGCATCGCCGACCCCCGATCATGTGACGGGGGTCGGTGATGACGTCATTTCCGGCCGCCCGGCCGGAAGCGGTAGTTAATTGCCGCTGTCTGCGTTTGACAGCGGCATTTAACTAGTTAATAGGTGCGGGCAGATCGCGATTCTGCCCGCACCTATTGCGGGCACATGTCAGCTGTTCAAAACAGCTGACATGTCCCGGCTTTGATGCGGGCTCACCGCGGAGCCCTGCATCAAAGCAGGGGAGCCGGCATCGGACGGTATAGTGCGTCCGATGCCGGTAAGGGGTTAAGGGCTTCAGAGAGACCTTTTCTGAAAATAGCTGCGAGCGCACCTTCATTCCACTGAGTGAGTACGGACCACTTTCTAAATTTCTGACAATATACCTCTATTTCATCCTGACCCTGACACAGAGCCGGCAAATTCTTCTCTGCCTGATCCACAGAATTAGGCTCATCGTACAGCAATCCGAGCGCCAGGAAAAATGCATCGATATTACTTAATGCAGGATCTCCTGACGCAAGAGAAAATGCCCAGTCCTGAGGGTCGCCACGCAAAAAAGAAATAACGATCCTAACTTGTTGAACTGGGTCACCAGAGGAGCGAGGTTTCAAAGCCAGAAATAGTTTACAATTATTTTTGAAACTCAGAAATTTAGTTCTATCTCCAAAAAACAAATCAGGAATAGGAATTCTCGGTTCTAACATAGAATTCTGAACCACAAAGTCTTGAATACTTTGTACTCTTGCCGTGAGCTGATCCACACATGAAGACAGACCTTTAATGTCCATTGCTACACCTGTGTCCTGAACCACCCAAATGTCTAGGGGAAAAAAAAGGCAAAACACAGTGCAAAGAAAAAAAAATGGTCTCAGAACTTCTTTTTTCCCTCTATTGGGAATTATTAGTACTTTGGGCCTCCAGTACTGTTATGAAAGGTAATTCAGTACCACAATGGACATAGAGGTCAGCGCACATACAGTGACCTGGCAATAACCCAAAAAACAATAACGAGCTCTGAGACGTGGGAACTCTGTTGACCGCAATCCCTAATCCTCTCAAACCACACTAAAGGCAGCCGTGGATTGCGCCTAACGCTCCCTATGCAACTCGGCACGGCCTGAGAAACTAGCTAGCCTGAAGATAGAAAATAAGCCTACCTTGCCTCAGAGAAATACCCCAAAGGAAAAGGCAGCCCCCACATATAATGACTGTGAGTTAAGATGAAAAGACAAACGTAGAGATGAAATAGATTTAGCAAAGTGAGGCCCGACTTTCTGAACAGAGCGAGGATAGGAAAGGTAACTTTGCGGTCAACACAAAACCCTACAAAAACCACACAAAGGGGGCAAAAAGACCCTCCGTACCGAACTAACGGCACGGAGGTACACCCTCTGCGTCCCAGAGCTTCCAGCAAGCAGAAAAAAAACAAATTGACAAGCTGGACAGAAAAAAACAGCAAACAAATAGCAAAGAGGAACTTAGCTATGCAGAACCGCAGGCCACAGGAACGATCCAGGAGGAAACAGGTCCAATACTAGAACATTGACTGGAGGCCAGGATCAAAGCACTAGGTGGAGTTAAATAGAGCAGCACCTAACGACTTCACCACATCACCTGAGGAAGGAAACTCAGAAGCCGCAGTACCACTTTCCTCCACCAACGGAAGCTCACAGAGAGAACCAGCTGAAGTACCACTTGTGACCACAGGAGGGAGCTCTGCCACAGAATTCACAACACTCCCCATATCTCTGGATAAAGGATGCGAACACGGTTCAAAGAACCTACATCACCAGTGAGTTTTGCATTTTGTCTGTTTATTTCCGTATAAGAGTTGAATAATAGAGTAAAAAGATGATAATTGTTATCTGTAATATCTGTCAATATACTAACTGCTTGTGAAGTGTGAAGTACAGAGCTGGGATATACTCTGTGCAGTGTTGTTATTTTTGTCATTTTGGATTGGCAGTACATTATATGAAGCTGTATTTTGTATAGGGCTTTGCTTTTTTTTGTTTGGCCTTAAGTGCTTTCAAAGTATCGGTGGACACTCTTGCGGTTTTTTTTATAAGTTGTGTTAATTCCAAAGTGCAAAATAGGCAGGCTGTGTTAACCTTGTATGTATGTCTATGAGAACCTCTGAATGAGATGAGAGGTGAGTAAATGAGTATAAGGGATAAATATATATATCCCTGATTGATGAGGGGTTCCATTAGGCGTGGTCCTCTGTATGTGACAGAAGACATTATTCAACTCAATTTGAGCTGAATTATGTGGAGTGATTGAGATAAGGGATTTTCTTCTTGTAAAAATCATCTGAAAAGTGAAAGGAAAGAAAAAGAAAACCCTGAATGAGCACGTATGAATGAATAATAACATAAGTATCATTACTTATCCAATTGTTGCTGAGGGTCCAGGATGGATGAGTTGTGGATAGTGTTGAGCATTCCGATACTTTCAGTATATCGGATACCGGAATCGGAAGTTCCCATAATTCAAACATCCAGAATTCAGCCAATGAGGAATGATTAGAAGTGTGGGCACATCCTGTTCTGCATGGTAGGCATGTAACTACTGGCATGGCTGTGATTGGCTGCTGAAATGATGTCATGATGCACTATAAAAGTCACTGCCGCCATTTTGGGTTCACTCTGCTGTGAATTCAGTTAGGGACAGGACGCTGTGTTCTGACTGAGGGCCAGTTTAGAGATAGCGATTTGCTTCATTGTGCTTTACCCAGGCTAGTTTAGCAACCGCTGTGTGAGAACCTTGTTTTTGCCTTGCAGCGCTGTTCACAGGTGTCTGCAAGGTGTCTATGTGAGAGCAGCTCACTCTGTAGTCTGTTCTACCGCCACAGCCGGTTGCAGTAAGCTCAGGGTGCATCACTGCCTCATACCGTTCCATTGTTCGTTTCTGAATTAGTGCAGCCTGCTGCACATTTGTTCAAATTTATCCTGTTAGTGGATTTCCATCCATATCCTGCTAGATTGTGGAAAAAACACTATATAGGAGTACATAGAGGAGCTTTTTTTGGCCTTGTAGCACCGTTCACGGCTGTCTGCACGGTCTGTGTGTGAGTGCAGCTCACTCTGTAGTCTGTTCTGCAAAAAAAAAAAATAATAATACAGTTCACCAAACACACCAATTTACAGTTGTGTAGGCCACATTAGCTCATATAAAAGTCTAGTCCACTCTTTTGAAAATTAGTGTTTCTTATACCTGTCAGGAGCTGTTCAGGAATAAGCACACTAAGCCCTTAGTACTTTTATGCCTATCTTTATCAGTCTACCAAGATGAAGAAGGCAGGGAGTAAGGCACGTGGGCGTGGGCGTGAAGCAGAGAGAGGACGTGGGGATTCTGTGCTTGCTGCGGGCAGCGGTGACTCATCATCACCCAGTTTCAGTAGGGAACAGTCCTTCATGTGCAGCTTTGTAGGAGATTGCCGTACCCAGCTGCTGCGGGAAGAACAAATTGAAGCCATTGTCAGATGGATGGCAGCTAATGCATCGACTTCAACTAGTACCACATCCTCTCAGGCACAGAGCCCTGGAGAGCACCCATCTGTCTCTTCACCACCTGCCAAATTGCCCAGGCAGTCAGAGAGCCCTGGACAGGAGCCATCTCTACTTCTGTTCTCTGAATCTCTTGGCTTGGAAAGAGGGGGCCAGCCAAGCAGCATTGGAGAAATGGAAGAAGAGGCAGTATGCAGTGATGCCCAACAGCTTTGTCTCTCTGATTCTGAAGAGGTGGGTGGGCCAGTGCCTCCGGTCAGCACACCTCAGTACGCATCTGATGATGAAACTCAGGTGCCACTTTCAGGTGCGTACTGTGCTGCCGAGACTACCCAGGAGAAGCAATTGGTGGAAGAGGGCAGTGTAGATGATGAGGTCCTTGACCCATCATGGCGTGAGGTACAGGAAAGTGGTGGGAGCAGCTTTGAGCAAGAGACTCCCTGAACGGCCCAAAGAGGGAAAGGGAGGGGGTAGACTGCGGTGCCTGTGGCCTCCACTTTGGCACCCATTGGGAGCATGCCTCTTCCAAAAGCCAAAACGGGCGCTCCCAAGACTTGCAGTGCCTGGTCCTTTTTTGACACAGTTGCAGATGACATTTGCTTAGTCAAATGCAAGGTGTGTCATCAGAAAGTCAAAAGAGGGAAAAGTGTCAGCAACCTCAATACCACAAATATGTGGAAGTGGAAACATGTGCGGACCAAGCACGCGGTGGAGTTACAAAAGCACACTGAGGACCTAGGCCAACCTACAGCGGCACCTACCTCCTCTTCAGCTCATGTTGTTGCCTCTTCCTCCAGCTCACACACAGCTGGGTCGGCTTCCTCACAGGATCACCAGAGACCCAGTGTAATTCCACCCACAGCACCACGTTCCCAGTCATCCTCACACTCCCAGCCCACTCTACAGCCATCGGTAGCACAGGCATGGGAGAAAAGGTGGCCATTCTCGGTAAACCACCCCCGAGCACAGACTCTGAATGCTGGCATTGCAAAACTACTGTCCCTTGAAATGCTGTCATTCAGGCTGGTGGAGACTGACACCTTCTGTAACTTGATGACATTGGCAGTCCCACAATACAACATGCCCAGCCGCTTTTATTTCAGCAGGCAAGCTGTCCCTGCCCTGCAAAAGCATGTGGAGGGAAACATTAAACATGCGCTACTAAATGCCGTCAGTAGCAAGGTCCAACTCACCACCGATGCATGGACCAGTCACCATGGACAGGGACGATACTTTTCCCTCACTGCCCATTGAGTCAATGTTGTGGAGCCGGGGACAGATCTTGCGAGTGGCACTGTACGTGTTCTGCCAACTCCAGGGATTGCAGGAATCCAGTCTGTACACATTGCCTCCTCCTCATACTCCAGTTCCTCAGAATCATCGCTGCTGGAGCCGTCACGGTCTACTTCCACCTTGACCCGTGAACGCTTACCTGTTATGACCGATATGAGCACAGCCGTGGCCAAACTTTAACAGGCTGTACTGAAATTAATTTCTTTGGGGAATCGAAGCCACACAGCGCAGGAGCTCTGGAATGCCATCAAGCAGGAGAGCGACGTGTGGTTTGTGCCAGCAAATCTCCAGCTAGGCATGGTAGTGTGTGACAATGGCCGAAATCTGGTGGCAGCTATGGCCCTAGGCAACCTCACTCACATCCCATGTCTGGCACATATGCTCAACTTGGTTGTGCAGAGTTTTTTGAGGGACTATCCGGATCTTCATGCACTGCTGTACAAGGACCGCCTAGAGTGTGCTCACTTGCGGCGTTCCAGCATGGCAAGATCGCGCATTGCAGCTCAGCAGCGCCGATTACGCCTTCCGGAACATCGCATCATATGTGACCTACCCACCAGGTGGAATTCAACATTACATATTTTGGAGCGGTTGTGTGAGCAGCAGCCAGCAGTAAAGGAGTACCAGCTGCATCAGGCGCAAAGAAGTCACACTGCGCGCGCTTAAGACTTCACAACCACTGAGTGGGCCACCATGAAGGACATCTGCCAGGTTTTGCATGCCTATGATGATTCCACGTGGATGGCGAGTGCAGATGATGCACTAGTCAGCATGACTGTCCCCCTTATCTGCCTGCTTGAAAGAACACTGCAAGCGCTAAGAGATGATGTTGTGGAAGAGGTGGAGGATGAGGAGTCACAAATGCCATCTGCTTCTGGACAGTCTGCGCGACATGGTTCCTCACAAAGGCCTAGGCAGGGGACACTTTGTGAGGAGGATAAGGAGGAGTCTTTTGAGGAGGAAGACATCTCTCCAGAGGAGGGAGTTACACAATTCTCCAGTAGTCAGTGTGTGAGGGTGGGGTGATGCTGAGCAGGCAGAGGTCACGCCTCAAGCATGGGACAGCATTTCTTGGCCAGTCTGCAGCACATGGTTGATTTCATGCTGCAGTGCCTGAGAAATGACCGCCGCATCGCCCACATTCTCAACACTAGAGTTGAGCGACTTTTACTTTTTTAGGATCGAGTCGGGTTTCTCGAAACCCGACTTTGTCAAAAGTCGGTGTAACGGGGTTTACTGTGCTGGAGTACCTCTTTCAGCACCCCCCGTGTTTCAGGAGGTCCACTCTGCTTTTGCTAGATTCTGAATGAAGGACGCTGACAGGAATTTCTTGATTACATGAGAGCTTATAAAAGCTGACTGCTTCTTCACGTATTTCCAGTCTAAGAACACCCTTTATTTACAGCACACAGAATATATAACACAGATACACAGGGCAGGCCAATAGAAAAAGCAAGCCAGACATACATTACAATAGCCGCAGGGGGCCGGAGCCTGCTGATATTTACTGTGGGAATTACAAAGGTGGGGGAGGACAGAAGGGGGATATCTTGTCCAGGGGCGCAGCCTGTGGACAGATGCATTTCACATGGAAACTATTATACATACACATACTGCATAACATTCTTGGTGCTGGGGGGTTCTGTAACATGGCTCCCCTTTCCAGCGACGCGATCGGCATACACAGTCTGATCCTTAACGGATCAGTTTGGGGATGATCGAAGATTATGGGGTTGGTACGGGTTCCGTTTGTCGACTTAATCCATCGGCGTTACCGCTTTGTTTGCCGGGTCTGTAGTGGATAGTGAAGTCCAGAGGTTGTAGGGCTAAACTCCACCGCAGTAATCTGGTGTTTTCTCTGGAGACCCGATTAAGCCAGACTAGGGGATTATGGTCTGTTAGGAGAGAAAACTGTCGTCCATACAAATATGGTTGTAACTTTTTGAGTGCCCATACTATTGCCAGGCACTCCTCGATGGCCGCATAGCTCACTTCACGGGGCAGTAGTTTCCGACTCAGGTAAGCTACCGGGTGTTCTTGGCCGTCTGGCCCGACTTGGCTTAGTACTGCCCCCAATCCAAACATAGAAGCATCTGTGTGGACAAGAAAACGTTTAGTTGGATCGGGTGCGGACAATACAGGGGTATTGGTGAGGGCGTCCTTTAGCTGGCGGAAGGCTTCCTCACACTCTGGGGTCCAGGTTACCTGGCGGGGTTGGTTCTTACAGGTCAGATCAGTGAGGGGCTTGGCTACGCTGCTGTAATTGGGAACTAATTTCCTGTAATACCCCGCTGTCCCTAGAAATGCCATGACCTGGGTTTTAGTGTGTGGGGTGGGCCATTTGGCTATGGCCTCAATCTTGGCTGGTTCTGGTCTCTGTTTCCCACTTCCCACCCAGTGCCTTAAATACTGAACCTCTGCTTTGCCCACGTGACACTTGTTTGGGTTCAGGGTGATTCCGGCCTTGTGGATCCTGTCTAATACTGTCTCTAGGTGATTTAGATGCTGTTCCCATGTCGCGCTGTAGATGGCGATGTCATCCAGGTAGGCACACGCATAGTCCAGGAGGCCATCCAGAAGCCGGTCAGCCAGCCTCTGGAAGGTCGCCGGGGCAGTCTTCATCCCGAATGGCATAACTCAAAACTGGAATAAGCCAAACGGGGTGACAAATGCCGACTTGGGAATAGCATCAGGACTAAGGGGAATCTGCCAGTAGCCTTTGCATAGATCGATGGTGGTCAAATACTTTGCCCCTGCCAGCCGGTCTAACAAGTCATCCACACGTGGCATGGGATACGCATCCGTCACTGTTTTCTCATTGAGCTTACAATAGTGTACACAAAACCGTGTAGTCCCATCCTTCTTGGGCACTAACACTACGGGGGATGCCCAGGGACTATCTGACTCTTCAATGACCCCTAAACGCAACATCTCTTGTATCTCTTGTCGCATCCCTTCTCGCACAGACTCAGGGACGCGGAAGGGGGGTTGTCGCAGGGGGGTCTGATCCTGGGTCTCAACCTTGGGTTGTGCCAGGTGAGTGTACCCGGGTTTCCCCGAAAACACCCTCTGTCGCTGCCTCAACAACTCCTCCACTTGCTGTCTCTCCTGGGGACCTAAGTCTTCACCCCAGTGTACCTGGTCCCATGTTTTAGACTGAGTCCTCTCCCCTAAGACATCAGGCAAGGGAAATCCGGCTAAATCCTCTGCTTCAGGTGCACAGATGGCCACTACCTCTTCAGGGCGCTCCCGATAGGGCTTCAGCATATTCACGTGGGACATGCGGAAAACCCAGGGGTCGTCACAATCGGCGACATTATAGGTGGTGTCGGCTATTTTCCCCACTACCAGGTAGGGCCCCAGCCATGCAGCTTGGAACTTGTTCTGCCTAGTGGGCTCTAACAACAGGACCTTCTGCCCTATTTCCAAGGTGCGCTCTCGGGCCCTCCAATCGTACCATACACGCTGGCGCCGCTGGGCCACCTGCATGTTCCCACGTACAGCCTGGTCAGCTCCTGTAGGCGGTCCCGGAATTCCAGCACATAGGGTACAATAGGTACCCCTTCTATGGTGCCCTCCCCTTCCCAGTGTTCTAGCACTAAGTCTAGGGGTCCCCTTAGCTATCTTCCGTATACCAGTTCGAATGGGGAGAACCCCGTGGATTCTTGGGGCACCTCTCGATAGGCAAACAGGAGGTGAGGCAAGAATTTCTCCCAGTCCCTGTAGGTCCTGTTAAAAGTCCCAATGGGTTGTTTTAACGTCCTGTTAAAGCGTTCACACAACCCATTGGTTTGCGGGTGGTACGGGGCACTTCTAATGGACTTTACGCCACACAGCTTCCACAGTTGTTTGGTCACCTCTGCTGTAAACTGGGTACCCTGGTCTGAGATAATCTCCCGGGGAAATCCAACCCATGAGAAAACCTGGAGCAGGGCAGTTGCCACCGTCTCTGCCAGTATGTTAGGTAACGCAACCGCCTCTGGATACCGTGTGGCATAATCTACCGCTGTCAATATATACCTTTTCCCTGACGGGCTGGGTTTGGCTAACGGCCCTATCAGATCGACCGCTACTCGGCTAAATGGTTCCTCCACAATGGGGAGGGGGCGTAATTTGGCCTTGCATCGATCTCCCCTCTTGCCAATGCTCTGGCAACTGTCACAGGTCTGGCAGTATTGACGAACATCATAGGTTACCCCTGACCAAAAGAAGTTTTGCATCAGACGATGCCTGGTGCGTCTGACGCCGAAGTGCCCGGCCAAGGGTTTGTCATGAGAGATTCGCAGTAACTCCTGCCTATACTTCTTGGGAACTACCAGCTGTCGTTTGATAGTGGGGCTCGTCCCTGTGTGGTGCTGCTCTGTGATCCGGTAGAGGAGTCCCTGCTTCCATATAAACTGTTCCCCTTCCAGTACCCCTCTCCCCTCCTGTGCCTTCCCACGATATCCCTCCAATGAAGGATCCTCAAGTAACTCCCTCTTAAATTCATCTGGGGTGGCCCAAGAAATGTGTCTGGCTATGGGAATACGTGTAGGGCTGGGATGTCTTACCTGGGCCTCCTCTGAGTGTGATTCTGCCTCTGCAGCTCGAGCTCGTCTCCGGGTGGTCACAGGATATGTCTCAGCCAGAGGGGCAACCGAGAAGGCAGACAACATGGGCCCCAAGTCATTTCCAAGCAAAACGTCTGCAGGCAAATCTTCCATCAAGCCGACCTCAACAAGGCCATCCCCAACTCCCCAGTTCAGGTGATTCCTGGCAGTGGGCAGTAGATGTATGGCTCCCCCTGGAACGTGTGCCTTTTCCCTCTCTCAGCCCGGCTTCCTTGCTGCCCTGGTCTCTAAGCCTGCCCCCAGGGAAACCTGCTGCCCAGCTAAGTGGTTCCAGGCATGGAGCAGAGAAGGTAACCCCCTTACAAGTGAACAGTGCTGGAACAGAAAAGAATAATGGTTGTTGTTGGGTATTGCAGCTCAGCTCCCATTTGCTTTAATAGGCCAAAGCTGCAGCAACCAAGAATGGCTACTACATACAGTACGGAACTGTCTTATTCCAACACGAACAATGACAGCTCACCACACCTGCTACACGGACTGCCACTGTCCGGTCCATCTTCTCTTGGTCCCGGACGAGATAAGGCTTCACAAGGGTCAAAGTTGCTCCGGAATCTCTTAGGCCCTACATGCGTTTCCCATTAACCCACACGACCTGTCGATGCTGTTGTCGATTATCTGCCCGGTCTGCCTGCACGGGGTCTACTTCATGCAGCACTTCCTCCATGTCTTCCACCCCTTGGTTAGTTGTAGCCCCCAATGCCGGGTCAGCTTCGCCTTGGTAGCAGTGTACAGCGGCCCAGCGGAAGGTAGCTGTTCCTCGCCTTTGGCCACTGGGTATGCTGAGTCCGGTTGGGACATTGTCTTTGCAGGTGGCCCAGCAGACGGCAGGTGTGACATCGTGCCCCAGGGGATCTGTGGTAGGCCGGGTTTCTAGCTGGTCCCCCTACAATCTTCGGTGGTTTGGGGCCCTCCAGGTCCATGGGCGGACCCCTAGTGACCATCTTTGATCCAGACAACTGAGGCCTCCTGGCGTCATGATGTTCATCGGCCAGACGAGCGGCTTCCTCAAGAGTCATTGGCCGCCTGTCCCAAAGCCATTCCTGTGTCTTGGGGTTTAGTCCAATAAAGTATCGTTCTAACAAGTAGAGCTGGAGGACGTCCTCCTTAGTGGTTGTTTGGCTCCCTTGTACCCACTGTAGCAGTGACCGCCGTAATTTACAGGCCCATTCAGCGTGGGTATCGGTTACTCGTTTTATAAGTCCGCGGAACTTTTGGCGGTATGCCTTGGGTGTCAGCGCATACCGGGCCAAGATCACTTCTTTGATCTGCTCATAGTCCCTACAGTCCTCATCGGGTACCGTGCGATAGGCGTCCGCTGCCCGGCCTGTCAGCTTGCTGGCCAGAATCTGAACCCGTTCCTCCGGCTTCACTTGATGAAGGGCACACTGCCGCTCAAAGTCCTGCAGAAAGCCATCAATGTCTTCCTCTGCCTCCCGCAACTGTCGGAAGGCATTATACTGGATCTTTTTGTGGCTTACTGTTGAAGGTACCTGGGCGGCCAGAGCTCCCCTTGCTCGCTGACTCTCCTCTCTCCACTCTGCCATCTCCATCTTGGCCAGCTCCACTTTGGTCCGCTCTGCCATCTCCATCTTGGTTAGCTCTATCCTGGTCCGCTCGGCCATCTCTTCCTTCAGATCAGTACGCACATCAGCCATCACCTCTCGTATGATCTCTACTGCAGGGTTTGAGCCATAGAACGCCAGTCTGTCCTTTACCTCCCTCTGGAATTCAGTCTCCTCCACGTTCACATTGGGGGGCGCTGCACTGTCTTGTTCCATGATGGCTGCTATCAAATCCGCTTTTGTTTTGTTGCTGGCGATTAACCCTCGGGCTTCCACCAGATCTTTTAATGTAGTCCTCTTTAACTTCTGGTAGTAGTCTTCCATTCATTCCTTTCCTCCTGTAGAAGGGGTATCACATCCCGCTGTCTGCCACCACAAAGTAGTGGGAAAGCGGAAAGACTAAATGGGACACTTAAACTGAAAATGCAAAAGGTCATGGCAGACACATGAAAGAGCGGGGTAGAGTGCTTGCCTCTTGCACTCTTGTCAGTCAGACACACTCCAAACAGAAAGACAGGCTTGTCTCCTTTTGAAGTCCTGTTTGGTAGTTTGCCAAATACTGGTCTGTACTTCCCACAGGTGCTACAAATGCAACACAGTGCTGACAGACCATGTCAAGACCTTGCAGGAAAGACTTTATGTGGTGCATAGACATGTGTTTTCATCCATTCCAGATCCTAATGCCAGTGCAGATGTACATCAGCTGAATCCAGGTGATTGGGTGGTCATACATAGACACATGAGAAGGACCCACGGTTTGATGGCCCGGTTTAAAGTCCAGCTGACCACATTCACCTCAGTGAAACTTGAGGGAAAGCCCACCTGGATCCATGCCAGTCACTGCAAAAAGATGTTTTCACCAGCAGAGTGACTGTTCTCCTAATCACCTTGCTGGCAGTGGTAGGATTTTTGCTCCCTACAGAGAAACTGGATAAACTTTTAAATGTTGACAGGGACAACAAAGTTATTCAACATCTAGCTTTTCTTATAAAAGACGCGGAAGGACAAAAACTGTTGGACTGTTGGATCTGTATACACAGCCCAGTATCTGCAAGGACTATGCCGTACTTAGGCTGGTTTCACATTTGCGTTTTTTTTTGAGTTTTTGCAGTAAAAAACTCAAAAAAACGCATGCGTTTTTTCCCCCTATATTTAACATTAAAAACGCATGCGTTTTTTTACATGCGTTTTGACGCGTTTTTGCAACGCATGCATTTTTTCTCTGCATGCGTTGTGTTGCAGAAATGCAACATGTAGTAATTTTTGCAGCGTTTTTTTTGCCGCAAAAAAACACATGCGTTTTTTCGCGGCCTATTAATGTCTATGTAAACGCATGCGTTTTTAAACACATGCGTTTGTTTGCGTTAAAAACGCATGCGTTTTTATTTAAAAAAAACAGAAAACACACTGATATGCCACCCCCCACCATAAAGGTGATAAAGGGATCCTAACCCTAACCCTAACCCTAAAGGGATCCTAACCCTAACCCTAACCCTAAAGGGATCCTAACCCTATCCCTAACCCTATCCCTAACCCTAACCCTACCCCTAACCCTAACCTTAAAGGGATCCTAACCCTAACCCTAACCCTACCCCTAACCCTAACCCTAACCCCTTTAGGGTTAGGGTTAGGATCCCTTTAGGCTTAGGGTTAGGGTTATGATCCCTACCCCTAACCCTAACCCTACCCCTAACCCTAATCCATTTAGGGTTAGGGTTAGGATCCCTTTAGGCTTAGAGTTAGGGGTAGGGTTAGGGTTAGGATCCCTTTAGGGTTAGGGTTAGGGTTATGATCCCTACCCCTAACCCTAATCCTAACCCTAACTATTTCTGTTTATAGTGGATTTTTTACTTTATTTTGATGATTGGCAGCTGTCACACATTTCTCAGCATGCGTTTAAAAAATGCAAACGCATGAAAAAAAACACATGTAAACGCGTCAAAACGCTGCGTTTTCTTCACCACATGCGAAAACGCATGCGTCAAAAAAACGCAGCATTTGCACGCGTTTACATGCGTTTTTTTCACCATGCGTTGTTTTTTTTTTTAAACGCATGCGTTTTGAAACGCAAGTGTGAAACCAGCCTTAGCCTTACCCCTGGAGTCAAGGGAGGTATTAACACCACACTGCATACACAATGAGACTTGGACTCAGATTTTCTAGGTTCCTTAAGGCTCTTAATGAGACTAATACAATGTAGACACTCCTTTTTATATCCAGCCAATTGGCTTAGCGGCCTAGCAGGATGGATTATTTTTGGTATTTTACAGACTTACATGCAGTTTTTATTGTTTTATTTTGTTTATTGCTTTATGTAGCTGAAAATGCGCTAATACAACTCCTGGCAAAAATTATGGAATCACCGGCCTTGGAGGATGTTCATTTAGTTGTTTAATTTTGTAGAAAAAAAGCAGATCACAGACATGGCACAAAGCTAAAGTAATTTCAAATGGCAACTTTCTGGTTTTAAGAAACACCAAAAGAAATCAAGAACAAAAAATGTGGTAATCATTAATGGTTACTTTTTTAACCAAGGATAGGGAAAAAATTATGGAATCACTCAATTCTGAGGAAAAAATCACCCTGTAAATTTTCATACCCAAAAATAACACCTGCATCAAATAAGATCTGCTCGTTAGTCTGCATCTAAAAAGGAGTGATCATAACTTGGAGAGTTGTTGCACCAAGTGGACTGACATGAGTTATGGCTCCAACACAAAACATGTAAATTGAAACAAAGGAGATGATTATCAAACTCTTAAAAGAGAGTAAATCATCATGCAATGTTGCAAAAAATGTTGGTTGTTCACAGCCAGCTGCGTCTAAAATATGGACCAAATACAAACAACATGGGAAGGTTGTTAAAGGCAAACATACTGGTAGACAAATGAAGACATCAAAGCATCAAGACCGGAAACTTAAAGCAATATGTCTCCCAAACAGGAAATGCACAACAAAACAAATGAGGAATGAATGGGTGGAAACTGGAGTCAACATCTGTGACCGAACTGTAAGAAACCGCCTCAAGGAAATGGGATTTACATACAGAAAAGCTAAACGAAAGCCATCATTAACACCTAAACAGAAAAAACAAGGTTAAAATGGGCTAAGGAAAAACAATCGTGGACTGTGGATGACTGGATGAAAGTCATATTCAGTGACGAATCACGAATCTGCATTGGGCAAGGTGTTGATGCTGGAACTTTTGTTTGGTGCCATTCCAATGAGATTTATAAAGATGACTGCCTGAAGAGAACATGCAAATTTCTACAGTCATTGATTATATGGGGCTACATGTCAAGTAAAGGCACTGGGGAGATGGCTGTCATTACATATTCAATAAATGCACAAGTTTATGTTGATATTTTGGACACTTTTCTTATCACATCAATTGAAAGGATGTTTGGGGATGATGAAATCATTTTTCAAGATGATAATACATCCTGCCATAGAGCAAAAACTGTGCAAACATTCCTTGAAAAAAGACACAAAAGGTCAATCTCTTTGGTGGAGGTTGACCCAGGGTAATAAGGGGGGGGGGGCTACATGAGTTACATTTGTTGTAAATGGTATATAATACTGCCTCTTGCTGCATTACATCAGATAAAAGTGATTTTGCTCACAGAACGTGTGCAATTTCCTTTTTTCTCCAAGCACTTGTAAATGAAGGGTGTAACTTCCTGATTTGGCCTCACTGGTGATCTGGCATGTCTGACATTGGGTCAGAACGCAAACAGCTACAACATGTGGTGATAAAATAATCATAACTCAATTCCCTATTTGTTCGAAAGTCATTTCCATCCAGTGGTCACCTTTGGTCATGCAGCAGCTCATATAAGCACAAGTCAATCCTTAATAATCCTTAATTATCCTTAATAATGATGCTAGCATGAATAGAAAGTGCCTACTGAGGCCAGTGATTGGCTTCAAAGCTCATGTAAATAATGTACAGCATATGACTATCTGCAGGACTAGAGGGTGCCACAGAAGTGGCTGTGCTAAAAGCATAAGGAAATTGAAAGATAAGTCTTAGGGTCTGCACAACAACACAACCATATCATTAACACAAAGCTGAAAATAAAGATTAAAGGGAAGGTGCCACCAGTTTTCTTGTATTTTGTTTTTTTGTGAAATTAAGCTTAAAATAGTAATTAAAATGTATTAATGCAATGTTTGCACTGTTTGCAAACATTTCTATATGAAAAATATTATATATTTTTCTACAAATATACATATTTACCACTAGGGGGAGCATTTTCCGTTTTAGTCCTCAAGCAGCTATAGTAAGATTTAGCAGCTCTGCCCCAGGGATATTAGACCACCCAAAAGGGGAGGGAAATGGTGATGTCAGCAGTTACTGCTCCAACAGTAAGAATGAAGAGCAGCATCACAGGGTAGCACCATTTTGTGTGTGACTGCCCTGTGACCTGCTGTCACCAGCAGTTACTGCATCAGAGTGACAGCTCGTTTACAGAGGAGCAGAACACAGTGGGCTCAGCAGCATCTGGACCCAAGAAGAGTGAAGACATGTGGTGTGCATGGAGCAGCATTAGGAGCTGTCTGGGACTTATCCCTCAAGAAGATAAGAAGGAGCTCCAGGTCTGCAGTGAATGGCCAGGCATTATGGGAGGGGAGAGATACATTGTATGGCTAAGAGTGACTGATGGGAGAGAAAGAGGCATGAAGTATGATGAGTGAGACACATATGGAGTGTGATGAGGAGATACACATTGAGGCTGTGTGCACACGTTCAGGATTTTTCGCATTTTTTTGTGTTTGTTCGCTATAAAAATGCGATAAAAACAATTTAAAAATGCATACATATGCATCCCATCATTTATAATGCATTCCGCAATTTTTGTGCATATGTTGCATTTTTTCTGGGGGAAAAACGCATCGCAGTAAAAAACGCAACAGGTTCTGCGCATGTCGTGTCTCCCCCTTTGATGTGGGCTCCGGCGCTGAGCCCACATCAAAGTCACGACATGTCGGCTGTTTTGTACAGCTGACATGTGCGCGCAATAGCGGCAGGTGAAATCGCAGTTCACCCGCCGCTATTAACCTTTTAAATGCCGCTGTCAAATGCTGACAGCGGCATTTAACTACCGCTTCCAGCCGCGTGGCCAGAAATGAGCGCATTGTCCACCCCCGTCACATGATCAGGGGTTGGCGATGCATCAGGATGGTAACCATAGAGGTCCTTGAGACCTCTATGGTTACTGATGCCGGCCTGCTGTGAGCGCCACCCTGTGGTCGGCACTCATAGCAAGCCTGTAATTCAGCTACGGAGCAGCAATCTGATGATCGCTGCAATGTAGCTGAGCTGATCGAGTTGTGCCAGCTTCTAGCCTCCCATGGAGGCAATTGAAGCATGGCAAATGTAAAAAAAAATGTTTTTAAAAATATAAAAAAAAAAAAAAATTAAAGTTTAAATCATCCCCCTTATGCCCCATCAAAAATAAAACAATAAAAAAATCAAACCTACACATATTTAGTATCGCCGCGTTCAGAATAGCCCGATCTGTCAATAAAAAAAAAGCATTAACCTGATCGCTAAACAGCGTAGCGACAAAAAAATTTGAAACGCCAAAATTACATTTTCTTGGTCGCCGTGACATTGCATTAAAATGCAATAACGGGTGATCAAAAGGACGTATCTACACAAAAGTGGTATCATTAAAAAAGTCATCTCGGCACGCAAAAAATAAGCCCTCACCTGACCCCAGATCACGAAAAATGGAAACGCTATGGGTATCAGAAAATGGCTCAACTTTTTTTTTTTTTTTGCAAAGTTTGGAATTTTCTTTCACCACTTAGATAAAACGTAACCCAGTCATGTTAGGTGTCTATGAACTCGTAATGACATGGAGAATCATAATATCAGGTCAGTTTTAGCATTTAGTGAACCTAGCAAAAAAGTCAAACAAAAAACAAGTGTGGGATAGCACTTTTTTTGCAATTTCTCCACACTTGGAATTTTTTTACCGTTTTCTAGTACAAGACATGGTAAAACCAATGGTATCGTTCAAAGGTACAACTTGTCCCACAAAAAATAAGCCCTCACATGGCCATATTAACGAAAAAATAAAAGGTTATGGCTCTGGGAAAGAGGGAAGCGAAAAACAAAAACGCAAAAACGAAAAAGGGCTGCTGAGTGAAGGGGGTAATTTTGCGGATTTCCCACTATATTATTGCATTGGGAACCTCCAGAAAAAAAGTGTGAAAAATCCGCAAAAAAAAAAAAAAAAAGGGAGAAAAACGCACAAAAAATGCATGCGGATTTCCTGCAGAAAATGTCCAGTTTTGTTCTGGAAATTTCTGCAAGGAATCCTGATGTGTGCACATAGCCTTAATATCAGGGGAGACAGATGTGCATGGAATATGATGAAACATTATGGCATTTTGAGGCATAAACACCTGTGATATGTAGTGTGCTATTGTATCCCAGGAACAGGGGACCACACCTGGACCTAGAGCAGCACCAAAAAGAAGCGAGTACCGAAGCAGTGCCGTTTTCAGTGCTATTGGTGGTGACTTCATCCTTTGTTAATCAGGCAGGTATGATTCCATGTAATTGTTTTTCTGTTTAATACAGATTTTAAAAAAATTGTTACATAGATACTACAATTACCATATTTTATAGACAATAAGATGCTACCTCGTTTTACAGTAATAATATAGGGAAACTAAATAAGATAGGGAAACTAAATTTAAAGCACAATGTGGATGTGGCGCTATATTACGTGGGTAATGTCTGCAATATCTGTACTAATGTTACCCATCCTGTGCCCCTTCCAGGTATATTTGACTTCAATCCTGGAATATACAGATGCATCTCAATGAATTCGAATATCATCAAAAAGTTAATTTATTTGTTCTTCAATACATGCAGCGATTACCTTACTGGCATGCACCACACTCCACACAAAGTCAGCTGCTGTCACAAGAAGACAGGAGGACGATGTGGTGCTGCGGGTGAAAAAGGGACTGTGACTATAATTGCCCATCCACTGGCGTGATATTCAATGCTTCACATGCCAATGACAATGCGTGGGATGCAGTGAATATACACACACATGATCGCCTATGGCTGCCTCTGGAGAAGTGCACACTGCCTGCACACCCAGAAAGCACAGCTAGGTACCGCACAACTTGAATATAAGGTGCAACCCAACTTTCAAACAAATTTTTTGGGGCAAATAAAGTGTGTTTAATACAAAAATACTGTAATTTTATTTCATCTGAAACGTTTGGATTACTATGTGGGTGTTATAGGCACAAAGTAAGGCTGGGTTCACATTAGCGTTCGTGGGCTCTGCGGAGGGCTGCGTACTTCCTCCATTAAGCCCCGCCTACTTCTACAAGCTTCCTGGGTACCTATCTTTAACATTGGGTACGTAGGACATGCGTATGCGTCGTTTTGACGCTCCTGCCGACAGCACGGGAACGCAACAAGTTCCCGTGCTGTCGGCGGGAGCGTCAAAACAACGCATACGCATGTCCTGCATGCCCCATGTTAAAGATAGTTACGCAGGATGCATGCAGAAGTAGGCGGACCTAAACAGAAGTGCGGAAGTGGGTGGGGTTTCAGGAAGGAAGCACGCAGGCCTCCGCAGAACCTCGGTACGCAAGTGTGAACTTAGCGTTAGTCCGTCATGGGGAGACATGAAGTCAAGGTGAAGCACTTATGTTATTTATATTTATTAGTTGGTTAACATGAGAACAATTATCTTTTTTGTATTCACTTTTTGACAGTAACAAAATGCCAAATAAAAGAAAAGAAAAATTGGGTTAATGTAACAAAAAGTGGAAGTAAACGAATTATGCCCAAGTATACAGAAGAAGAGAAAGAAAAAAGAGCACTAGAGGTTTGTGTTTCTTCTTTCTAGTGTAATTATTTGACTAGAAATACATGATAATCTTTCAATCATTTGTTATAGAGAGAATTATTGTACCGGCAGCTTGAGGAGAGGAGCGAAGCATTTCAGGACCCAAATCTAATTTTGACTCTACAGCCCAAAAAAAATGGAGAACAGCAAGAGGTTGAGTTTATTCCCAGTGTCCAAAGTTGGTGTAACTGTGGACAATGCATTCAAATGCAAAGTGCCGAGGAGTGTGTTTGTTGTAAAGATATACATAATGCTACTTTGCTCATGGAAGAGGAACCTACGTTGTCATGTATTACCGAACACAGCCGATTTTCTGAATTATGTACCAACCATGAGCAGTTAAAAATCTGCGAAATATACAGAAACTTGGGGAATGATCACCCCCTTCAAATGGAGAATAGGTAATAATACTTTATGATTCCTGCAAAATAATATGTTTTGTGTATACGCTCAACATGTATATCTTTTCCAGGACTTATAGGAAGGCTGCTTACAGACTATTTACAGTGTGGGTGCATGGTTATTTGGGACCAAAGAAACGAAGACCTATTCCTTCATGTGCAGTGAAAAAAGTCAGAGAATTTTTCCCTGAGCTATCTGGAAAGTACATGGGCTTTCAACATGTTTCAGATTACTGTGCCTCCGATATGGCAGACAGCTAACTACGTAATATGCTTATAGTTGCTTTTGTATTTTAACATGTTATTTTTAGAATGTTAAAGTTCTAAAACTGTTATAAAAGTATTTAAATAAAACAGATTGTATTTCAAATATTAATCTAACAATTATAATAAAATGTTTCACAATGATAATTCTGGTTGTGTGTAAAATGTGAAAATACGCATCTGGTGCCGGACACTTCAGGTTTCTTATTTAGATTTTATGTTATCCGTATTTTTCGTGTTTTTTTTTTTTCCTATACAGTATATTGCCGTAAATAACAACTATAGCAGAAAATAGAAATGCAAAGTAAAGAATAACTGCATTTTAATAACAAATGTTATACATCTACAATGAAAGATGTTTATTTTTTTACAAAACGAGACATGTGAGCTTTGACTCTCATTTTTTTGCATGGACGTTGCTCTTTGGCAATGTTTCGAGGCAACATGTCTGATCTTGAATGCCAGTTGTGTTCCAGTTCATTTCCGAGGTCAGATCCCCCTCTTTGATGCAGGCTCCGGCGGTGAGCCCGCATCAAAGCCAGGACATGTCAGTTGTTTTGAACAGCTGACATGTGCCACGAATAGCGGCGGGTGAAATCGCGATTCAACCGTTCCTCTGTATGTGTTTTCCGTCCGGCGGAAACAGCTGTTTTGACGGATCCTGCAAAAAAACGGATGAAACGTGTGGCCAACCGGCGCTAATACAACTCAATGAGAAAATAACGGATCCGGCGGGAAAAAACAGATCCGGCGGAAAAAAAAATGATCTGGCAGAAAAAAAAAACTTGTGGTAAAAAAACAGATCTGGCGGGAAAAAACGGATCCGGCGGAAAAAAACTGATCTGCCAGAAAAAAAGGAACTTGTGGGAAAAAACAGATCTGGCGGAAAAAAACAGATCAGGCAGGAAAAAAAAGGATCCGATGAAAAAAAAAAAACGATCTGGCAGAAAAAAAGGAACTTGTGGAAAAAAACGGATCCGGCGGAAAAAAAATGGATCAGGCGGGAAAAAAAGGATCCGATGGAAAAAAAACTGATCTGGCAGAAAAAAAAAGGAAATTGTGGAAAAAAACGGATCCGGTGGGAAAAAACGGATCAGGCGGGAAAAAAATGATCCGATGGACAAAAACCTGATCTGGCAGAAAAAAAAGGATGTATGAATGTATTGTATGTAGCATGTATGTAGCATGTATGTAGCATGTATGTAGCATGTATGTATGTAGCATGCATGTATGTAGCATGTATGTAGCATGCATGTATGTAGCATGTATGTAGCATGAATGTATGTAGCATGTATGGAGTATGTATGCAGCATGTATGCAGCATGTATGTAGCATGTATGTAGCATGCATGTATGTAGCATGTATGTATGTAGCATGCATGTAGCATGCATGTAGCATGCATGTAGAATGCATGTAGCATGCATGTATGTAGCATGTATGTATGTAGCATGCATGTATGTAGCACGTATGTATGGAATATATATGGAGTATGTATGGAGTATTTTTTTTTTTTCATTCAACACATTAGCCGGATGATGGGACTATTACTGTCCCATAATTGGCTAATGTGTCAATCACTGTCATTGTAGCAGGCATCGTCCGATGGGACTTGTAGTTCCATCGGACGATGCTTGCACACACGCATAGAGACCCCCACACGCCACACAGAGCCCCCCCCACGCCGCACAGAGACCCCCCACGCCGCACAGAGACCCCCCACGCCGCACAGAGACCCCCCCACGCCGCACAGAGACCCCCCACGCCACACAGAGACCCCCCCACGCCGCACAGAGAGGGAGAGCGACACAGGGGGAGAGTGCAGTTTACCAGAGATCACTGGGACTGTGTGCAAGTGGGGAGGTGGAGACACAGCAGAGGGAAGCACACAGGGCAGCGTGTGAGAGCAGAAGATGTCTGCCCAGAACCTGCAGTGCCTGGAGTGCTTCTGTCCTGCGATAGAGAGTAAGTGGAGCTCAACAAATAGCACAGGGCTCTAATAAAATGGCAGCTAGTCACACCTACAGCAGTGAGTTGTGCAGCCCACAGAGGCGTGCCCAGCTCACTGCTAATGCTGCAATGTTACAGATAGGGTCAGCGCCAGTCTATTATCTCCTATGTCCATGGGGTGCCGTAATCTGACACTGATAGTGCCCTGCTACTGCTGCAAAACCAAGATGTCAGCCCCCAGTGCATTCTTTCTACTCATATAACACATGGAATCTGTTTTACATGCATTCAAATCTGGGTTATAACAGCATGTTATGCTACATTACATTGATTAATTAATGATCTACAAACGCAGTACCTTCCCTTTAAACAACAACCACAAGACGGATTTCATCAACCAAGGTATCATTTTAATTATTATGACGGTGCCAACCTGACACTGTCTGTAGGTTACTGTGCACAATCCTGCTGACAGGTTCCCTTTAAATACACCTTCCCACCTACTTGTTTCCCATGTTATTATTTTTTTTCATGACTGTATGTACCTTCATGGTTAACATGCACAGTATATGTATAGTCTGAACCCGCAATCATGCATTGCCTCATGCAAGGATGTCAGAAAAAGAGTAATAAAATATGCAACACAGAAGTCAGACAACACAGTGAAAATTTAACCTTATAAGTTAAAACTTAAATATAGGGGCATAATGATCGTGGTTGCAGAGGATGTGGTCATGACCGAGCCAATGAGTGAGGGGGTCCCAATGTAGGCAGTAATATTTTTAACTGGAGGTATATCCTTGGATGCACCTCCAGTTTAAAACTGTTGAGGAACAGAGAGCAACTAGGTCTCTGCCCCACACTTACTTTACAGCCACAGGTCTATCAGAGGACTGCAGAAAAAAAACTGAGCAGCATAACATAGGTGTGATGTCATTACGCAGTGTCGATTGATGTGACACTGGTGTTCTCCACAGCTGCAGGCCTCTGCTAAGCCTGCAGCTAAAAAGTGAGCCCAACTGGGGAGTAGTAGAAAGAGGACCAAGTGCTTGGCATGGGAGTAAAGACATATGATAGATTTGATGTTTTATTTAAATATAGTGGGTACGAAAAGTATTCAGACCCTTTTAAATTTTTCACTCTTTGTTTCATTGCAGCAATTTGGTAAATTCAAAAAAGTTCATTTTTTACACTTTAATGTACACTCTGCACTCTATCTTTCTGAATAGAACAAATGTAGACATTTTTGCAAATTTAATAAAATAGAAAAACTGAATGATCACATGGTCATAAGTATTCAGACCCTTTGCCCAGACACTCATACTGCTTGAGATGGTTCTACTCCCTCCTTGGAGACCAGCTGTGTTTAATTAAACTGATAGGACTTGATTTGGAAAGGCACACACCTGTCTATATAAGACCTCACAGCTCACAGTGCATGTCAGACCAAATGAGAATCATGAGGTCAAAGGAACTGGCCAAGGCGCTCACAGAAAGAACTGTGGCAAGGCACAGATCTGGCCAAGGTTACAACAGAATTTTTGCAGTACTCAAGGTTCCTAAGAGCACAATGGCTTCCATAGTTCTTATATGGAAGAAGTTTGGGACCACTAGAAGTCTTCCTAGACCTAGCCGTCCAGCCAAACTGAGAAGAGCCTTGGTGAGAGATGTAAATAAGAACCCCAAGATCACTGTGGGTGAGCTCCAGAGATGCAGTAGAGAAATGGGAGAAAGTTCCACAACGTCAACTATCACTGCAATCCTCCACCAGTTGGGCCTTTATGGCAGAGTTGCCTGATGTAAGCCTCTCTTCAGTGCAAATGCATGTAGAGGAGCTGCGGAGACACCATCACGTGTTTCTCAACGTAGGCAGTGAATAGCCAGGCCTTTCCCCGGGAAGGAACAACCAATGGAAGGGCAGCATGCAATAAAGGAAAACATCCAATAAAGGAAAACCACATATGCCAAGCATGGTATCCATCCACAGACAGCTGTTTCGGGGTTTTTGCCCCTCATCAGTGTGGAGTAGGAAACTGGCAATCAGGAGCAGTGCCTAGTAGAAAGTCTCTTCAGTGCAAGACATGTCGATGTCTGCATAGAGCTTGCTAAAAAAAACACATGAAGGACTATGTGAAATAAGATTCTCTGGTCTGATGAGACTGATGAGACGAAGATAGATCTTTTTGATAATAATTGTAAGCGGTATGTGTGGAGAACACCAGGCACTGCTCATCACCTGCCCAATACAATCCCAACAGTGAAACATGGTGGTGGCAGCATCATGTTATGGGGGTGTTTTTCAGCTGCAGGGACGGGATGACTGGTTGTCATTGAAGGAAACATGAATGCGGCCAAGTACAGAGATATCCTGGAGAAAAACCTCTTCCAGACTTCGCCGAAGGTTCACCTTCCAACAAGACAATGACCCTAAGCACACAGCTAAAATAACAAAGGAGTGGCTTCAGAACAACTCTGGTTAGAGAAAAAAAAAATTCCTTTCTTGGCGCTTCCGGAAGACAAGGATAGTTTGAAGGTTGAGATAATTTGCTCAGTACCAAATTTATTAGGACACTTTAATAAGAACAAAACAACGCGTTTCAGCCCACAACGGCCTTCATCAGGTATTATATGTGCTTTTAAAAATGTTTTAAAAGAAAGTTATCTTTATAGACTGGTGACTCCTAACACATAGCAGGGGTGTGCCTGAATTAATTGGGATTAACACTCCACCCCAAGTAAGTCAGTGTGATCTTAAACCAATCCTGGTGTATCAAATGTTATAATGGTATAATAAAAAAAAAAATGTATATGCAAATAAATATACAAGACATTATAAATTGTAAAGTTACACAGTGAATCCTTTTGAAAAGCATTTAAAAAACAATTAAATTACATATCGTCTTAGCAAAATTTAAAAATTTAAAAGTTAGGCAAGGAGAGAAAAAAAAATAAATAAAAAAAAAGAGTAAAAAATAAAAATAAAATAAATAAAAGAATAAATTAATAGATATGCGAAGCATATTATAAACTGCAAAATTACACAGTGGATCCTATAATCCTTTCCACAAATATTTATAAAACAATTAAATAGCATTTTAGCAGAATTCAGAAGGGACAAAATATACATATACCTATACGCACATACATACATATGTATATATATATATACACTTTTTTTTTTGTCTTTCCTTCTTTTTCTCTCTTCTCTCCCTTTTCCCTTCATCTTTCTTTTACCTCTTCTCCCTCTCCCTCCTCCTCCCCTCTCCATTGCAAATCTCTATACATTTTCCACTGTTTCATTGAGGCCATCGGGATATAAGGTTTTCAATCGGAAAATCCAATAAGACTCCTTTATATTTAATTTCTGGATTCTGTTGATGTCATTCTGTGGTATTTGCTCCACAGGGGTTACCTTTATGTCAAGTTGTTTGTCATGTTTGACCAGAAGGTGTCTGGACAGACTATGTTTTAAAAAACCTTTTTTGGTGTTGTGCCTGTGGCCTTTCATACGCAATCGCACTGTCTGTGTGGTGCGACCCACGTATTGAAGGCCACAAGCACAAGTGATCACATAAATAACATAGTCACTATCACAAGTGAGGTGTTGATTTATATTTATGGTTTCTCCTGTACTGCTTGATATAATACAGTTTTGTTTATGGCTGATGATGTTGCAGCAGTGCCACTTTTTAGATCCACATTTGAAAACTCCAAAAGGATGTTGTATAGGAGTCTCTTTAGTATTTAAAGAGGAAAGGGGTTTCCCCAAATTACTAGGAGCAATGATGTTTTTAATTGTAACTCCCCTCCGAAATGTGATACCGGGATACTTAGGTAACCATTGTTTTTTTAAAAAGAATCCTTTTTTAGGATGTACCAATACTTATTTAAAATCTGTCTTACTTGCACGCTTCCCTGATTAAAAGCTGTGATGAAATTATATTCCCATCTAGTATTTTTTTCTATAGTGTTTTTATTTTCGTTTTTGCACGTCTTCGTTTGTTCCATGTTTAAACTAGAAGTTTGTTTATTGTTTATGAGTTTCTTGTACAGACACTCATTTTGAGTTTTTTTCAAGTTTGTTTCATAAGCTTCTGCTATGAGTTTTTTCGGGTATTTTTTATCCAAGAACTTTTTTGTCAAAATTTTGGATTGTTCTACATAGTCTGTGTCTACTGTATTATTTTTACGGATGCGCCGATATTGACTAAACGGTATATTCTTTTTCCATTTAGAATAATGTGCGCTCCGAAAATCCAAAAAAACATTAGAATCTGTTTTTTTGAAGTGAGTTCTAAAAAATACTCAAAAAAACTATGGGGAGATATGAACGCTGCAGAGCACTGTATGGGGCACAGCTATGGGGAGATATGAACCCTGCAGAGCACTGTATGGGGCACAGCTAATGGGAGATATGAACGCTGCAGAGCACTATATGGCACAGCCAAGGGGGAATATGAACAGTGCAGAGCACTATATGGGGCACAGCTATGGGGAAATAATGATCTATTTTTATTTTTGAAATTCACCGGTAGCTGCTGCATTTCCACCCTAGGCTTATATTTGAGTCAATAGGTTTTCCCAGTTTTTTGTGGCAAAATTAGGGGGGTCGGCTTATACTCGGGTCGGCTTATACTCGAGTATATACGGTATGCTTCGCATATCTATTAATTTATTCATTTATTTATTTTATTTTTATTTTTTACTTTTTTTTTTTTTCTCTCCTTGCCTAACTTTTAAATTTTTAAATTTTGTTAAGACGATATGTAATTTAATTGTTTTTTAAATGCTTTTCAAAAGGATTCACTGTGTAACTTTACAATTTATAATGTCTTGTATATTTTTTTACATATACATTTTTTTTTATTATACCATTATAACATTTGATACACCAGGATTGGTTTAACCCCTTCATGACCCAGCCTATTTTGACCTTAAAGACCTTGCCGTTTTTTGCAATTCTGACCAGTGTCCCTTTATGAGGTAATAACTCAGGAAAGCTTCAACGGATCCTAGCGGTTCTGAGACTGTTTTTTCATGACATATTGGGCTTCATGTTAATGGTAAATTTAGGTCAATAAATTCTGAGTTTATTTGTGATAAAAACGGAAATTTGGCGAAAACTTTGAAAATTTCGCAATTTTCACATTTTGAATTTTTATTCTGTTAAACCAGAGAGTTATGTGACACAAAATAGTTAATAAATAACATTTCCCACATGTATACTTTACATCAGCACAATTTTGGAAACAAAATTTTTTTTTGCTAGGAAGTTATAAGGGTTAAAATTTGACCAGCGATTTCTCATTTTTACGAAATTTACAAAACCATTTTTTTTAGGGACCACCTCACATTTGAAGTCAGTTTGAGGGGTCTATATGGCTGAAAATACCCAAAAGTGACACCATTCTAAAAAATGCACCCCTCAAGGTACTCAAAACCACATTCAAGAAGTTTATTAACCCTTCAGGTACTTCACAGCAGCAGAAGCAACATGGAAGGAAAAAATGAACATTTAACTTTTTAGTCACAAAAATTATATTTTAGCAACAATTTTTTTATTTTCCCAATGGTAAAAGGAGAAACTGAACCACGAAAGTTGTTGTCCAATTTGTCCTGAGTACTCTGATACCTCATATATTGGGGTAAACCACTGTTTGGGCGCACGGCAGGGCTTGGAAGGGAAGGAGCGCCATTTGACTTTTTGAATGAAAAATTGGCTCCACTCTTTAGCGGACACCATGTCACGTTTGGAGAGCCCCCGTGTGCCTAAAAATTGGAGCTCCCCCACAAGTGACCCCATTTTGGAAACTAGACGCCCCAAGGAACTTATCTAGATGCATAGTGAGCACTTTGAACCCCCAGGTGCTTCATAAATTGATCCGCAAAAATGAAAAAGTACTTTTTTTTCACAAAAAAATTCTTTTAGCCTCAATTTTTTCATTTTCACATGGGCACCAGGATAAAATGGATCCTAAAATTTGTTGGGCAATTTCTCCTGAGTACAACAATACCTCACAAGTGGGGGTAAACTACTGTTTGGGCACATGGTAAGGCTCGGAAGGGAAGGAGCGCCATTTGACTTTTTGAATGAAAAATTATCTCCATCGTTAGCGGACACCATGTCGCGTTTGGAGAGCCCCTGTGTGCCTAAACATTGGAGCTCCCCCACAAGTGACCCCATTTTGGAAACTATACCCCCAAGGAACTTATCTAGATGCCTAGTGAGCACTTTAAACCCCCAGGTGCTTCACAAATTGATCTGTAAAAATGAAAAAGTACTTTTTTTTCACAAAAAAATTCTTTTCGCCTCAATTTTTTCATTTTCACATGGGCAATAGGATAAAATGGATCATAAAATTTGTTGGGCAATTTCTCCTGAGTACGCCGATACCTCATATGTGGGGGTAAACCACTGTTTGGGCACACGGCAGGGCTCGGAAGGGAAGGCGCGCCATTTGACTTTTTGAATGGAAAATTAGCTCCAATTGTTAGCGGACACCATGTCACGTTTGGAGAGCCCCTGTGTGCCTAAACATTGGAGCTCCCCCACAAGTGACCCCATTTTGGAAACTAGACCCCCCAAGGAACTTATCTAGATGCATATTGAGCACTTTAAATCCCCAGGTGCTTCACAGAAGTTTATAACGCAGAGCCATGAAAATAAAAAATAATTTTTCTCTCCTCAAAAATGATTTTTTAGCCTGGAATTTCCTATTTTGCCAAGGGTAATAGGAGAAATTGGACCCCAAATATTCTTGTCCAGTTTGTCCTGAGTATGCTGATACCCCATATGTGGGGGTAAACCACTGTTTGGGCGCACGGCAGGGCTCGGAAGGGAAGGCACGCCATTTGGCTTTTTAAATGGAAAATTAGCTCCAATCATTAGCGGACACCATGTCACGTTTGGAGAGCCCCTGTATGCCTAAACATTGGAAATCCCCCACAAATGACCCCATTTTGGAAACTAGACCCCCAAAGGAACTAATCTAGATGTGTGGTGAGGACTTTGAACCCCCAAGTGCTTCACAGAAGTTTATAACGCTAAGCCATGAAAATAAAAAATAAAAATTATTTTCTCAAAAATGATATTTTAGCCTGCAATTTTTTTATTTTCCCAAGGGTAACAGGAGAAATTTCACCCCAAAAGTTGTTGTCCAGTTTCTCCTGAGTACGCTGATACCCCATATGTGGGGGTAAACCACTGTTTGGGCACATGCCGGGGCTCGGAAGTGAAGTAGTGATGTTTTGAAATGCAGACTTTGATGGAATGCTCTGTGGGCGTCACGTTGCGTTTGCAGAGCCCCTGATGTGGCTAAACAGTAGAAACCCCCCACAAGTGACCCCATTTTGGAAACTAGACCCCGAAAGGAACTTATCTAGATGTGTGGTGAGCACTTTGAACCCCCAAGTGCTTCACAGAAGTTTACAACGCAGAGCCGTGAAAATAATAAATACGTTTTCTTTCCTCAAAAATTATTATTTAGCCCAGAATTTTTTATTTTCCCAAGGGTTACAGGAGAAATTGGACCCCAAAAGTTGTTGTCCAGTTTCTCCTGAGTACGCTGATACCCCATGTGTGGGGGTAAACCACTGTTTGGGCACACGTCGGGGCTCAGAAGGGAAGTAGTGACTTTTGAAATGCAGACTTTGATGGAATGGTCTGCGGGCGTCACGTTGTGTTTGCAGAGCCCCTGGTGTGCCTAAACAGTAGAAACCCCCCACAAGTGACCCCATTTTAGAAACTAGACCCCCCAAGGAACTTATCTAGATATGTGGTGAGCACTTTGAACCCCCAAGTGCTTCACAGACGTTTACAACGCAGAGCCGTGAAAATAAAAAATCATTTTTCTTTCCTCAAAAATGATGTTTTAGCAAGCATTTTTTTATTTTCACAAGGGTAACAGGAGAAATTAGACCCCAGTAATTGTTGCGCAGTTTATCCTGAGTATGCTGGTACCCCATATGTGGGGGTAAACCACTGTTTGGGCACACGTCGGGGCTCGGAATTGAGGAAGCACCATTTGACTTTTTGAATACAAGATTGGCTGGAATCAATGGTGGCGCCATGTTGCGTTTGGAGACCCCTAATGTGCCTAAACAGTGGAAACCCCTCAATTCTACCTCCAACACTAACTCCCCCACACCCCTAACCCTAATCCCAACTGTAGCCATAACCCTAATCACAACCCTAACCACAACCCTAATTTCAACCCTAACCCTAAGGCTATGTGCCCACGTTGCGGATTCGTGTGAGATTTTTCAGCATCATTTTTGAAAAATCCGCAGGTAAAAGGCACTGCGTTTTACCTGCGGATTTTCCGCGGATTTCCAGTGTTTTTTGTGCGGATTTCATCTGCGGATTCCGCACGGTATTTTCCGCACCATGGGCACAGCGGATTTGGTTTTCCATAGGTTTACTTGGTACTGTAAACCTGATGGAACACTGCTGCGAATCCGCAGCGGCCAATCCGCTGCGGATCCGCAGCCAATTCCGCACCGTGTGCACATAGCCTAATTCTAAAGGTATGTGCACACGCTGCGGAAAACGCTGCGGATCCGCAGCAGTTTCCCATGAGTTTACAGTTCAATGTAAACCTATGTGAAACAAAAATCGCTGTACACATGCTGCAGAAAAACTGCACGGAAACGCAGCGGTTTACATTTCGCAGCATGTCTCTTCTTTCTGCGGATTCCGCAGCGGTTTTACAACTGCTCCAATAGAAAACCGCAGTTGTAAAACCGCAGTGAAATGCGCAGAAAAAACATGGTAAATCCGCCATAAATCCGCAGCGGTTTAGCACTGCAGATTTATCAAATCCGCAGCGGAAAAATCCGCAGAGGACCAGAATACGTGTGCACATACCAAAATCCTAACCCTAGCCCTAACCCTAACCCTAGCTCTAACCCTAACCCTAGCCCTAACCCTAGCCCTAACCCTAGCCCTAACCCTAGCCCTAACCCTAACCCTACCCCTAACCCTAGCCCTAACCCTAGCCCTAGCCCTAACCCTAGCCCTAACCCTAGCCCTACCCCTAACCCTAACCCTAACCCTAGCCCTAACCCTAGCCCTAACCCTACCCCTACCCCTAACCCTAGCCCTATTCTAACATTAGTGGAAAAAAAAATTCTTTATTTTTTTATTGTCCCTACCTATGGGGGTGACTAAGGGGGGGGGTCATTTATCATTTTTTAATTTTGATCACTGGGATAGATTATATCTCAGTGATCAAAATGCACTTTGAACGAATCTGCCGGCCGGCAGATTCGGCGGGCGCACTGCGCATGCGCCCGCCATTTTAGAAGATGGCAGCGCCCAGGGAGAAGACGGACCCCGGCAGGATCGGTAAGTATGATGGGGTGGGGGGGAGTACAAGGGGGATCGGAGCATGGGGGGGTGGATCGGAACGCGGGAGGGGTGGAACGGAGCACGGGGGGGTGGAACGGAGCACGGGGGGGTGGAACGGAGCACGGGGGGTGGATCGGAGTGCAGGGGGGGTGATTGAAGCACGGGGGGGTGATTGGAGCACGGGGGTGAGCGGACAAGAGCACGGGGGGAGCGGAGCACAGGGCGGAGGGGAGCGGGGCAGTGTACCGGACAGATCGGAGGGCTGGGGGGGCGATCGGTTGGGTGGGGGCACATCAGTATTTCCAGCCATGGCCGATGATATTGCAGCATCGGCCATGGCTGGATTGTAATATTTCACCCGTTATAATAGGTGAAATATTACAAATCGCTCTGATTGGCAGTTTCACTTTCAACAGCCAATCAGAGCGATCGTAGCCACGGGGGGTGAAGCCACCCCCCCTGGGCTAAACTACCACTCCCCCTGTCCCTGTAGATCAGGTGAAATGGGAGTTAACCCTTTCACCCGATCTGCAGGGACGCGATCTTTCCATGACGCCACATAGGCATCATGGGTCGGATTGGCACCGACTTTCATGACGCCTACGTGGCGTCATGGGTCGGGAAGGGGTTAAGATCACACTGACTTACTTGGGGTGGAGTGTTAATCCCAATTAATTCAGGCACACCCCTGCTATGTGTTAGGAGTCACCAGTCTATAAAGATAACTTTCTTTTAAAACATTTTTAAAAGCACATATAATACCTGATGAAGGCCGTTGTGGGCTGAAACGCGTTGTTTTGTTCTTATTAAAGTGTCCTAATAAATTTGGTACTGAGCAAATTATCTCAACCTTCAAACTATCCTTGTCTTCCGGAAGCGCCAAGAAAGGATTTTTTTTTTCTCTAACCATTGTATTCACATGCAATCCTTGGATCAAGTCTGGCATAGTTCCTGCAATAGTGCTGCATACCGGAATATTGTAAGGCGTGGATCCATCATACGGATCAATTGAATGTACATACAAGACATCTAAAGGGTGAGTGCAACAATATATATTTCTTGCTGTGAATATACACCTACACTTAGACTCTGCGCCCCTTGTCTCTCCTTTTATATCTCCTTCCGATATCCTTCAGAACAACTCTGTGACCATTCTTGACTGGCCCCACCAGAGCCCTGACCCAATTGAGCATGTCTGGAGAGACCTGAAAATGGCTGTCCACCAACGTTCACCATCCAACCTGACGGAACTGGAGAGGATCTACAAGAAAGTATGGCATAGGATCCCCAAATCCAGGTGTGAATAACATTTTGCATGATTCCCAAGAAGACTCATGGCTGTACTAGCTCAAAAAGGTGCTACTACTCAATACTGAGCAAAGGGTCTGAATACTTATGACCATGTGATATTTCAGTTTTTCTTTTTTTAATAAATTTGTAAAAAATACTACACTTCTGTTTATTTTCAGTCAAGATGGGGTGCAGAGTGTATAATAATGAGGAAAAAAAATGAACTTTTTTGAATTTAGCAAATGACTGCAATGAAATAAAGAGTGAAACATTTAAAGGGGTCTGAATATTTTCCATACCCACATTAAATATATATGCACATTATTTTAGCTTTTTTGATCACCTTCCTCTCTTTTTGAGCCTCTGCAGAATTTATATCCACGAAGCATTCTATTTCACCTGTAGCACTTTATAATGTTGTTATATCCCTTTTATCTGTAAGCATGTGCTGATCTATTCCATTCAACATACTGTATGTTGCTCCTTACACGGTAAATATACTATAATCACAAAATATGTCCTAAACTGAAAAAAACATTGGTACTTCCATAATTATATACAACCAGAGCAGCAGCAATTATACCGCTGACTAAATGAAGCTCACCAATAAAGAAATAGTTTAAAATAAATCATTTATTAATATTATATAAAAGATCCAAAAGACCACTTCAATAATTTGCCCAAACAAATACCCCAAATCAGAGGGGAACATCCAATAGAGATCCTACACATATACATCAAATGATATAATATGCATGGAAAAAGGAAAATTAGAACTGATGATGCTTAACCAGTTTGTGCAACAATGTTGAATATGTAGCAATAATCACAGCTAAAGGACATGGATCAGAAAAAACATGAACGGTGCCGAACAGCATCCAAATAACCATATAAATAAACTGTCCTAGTGTGAGAGCTGGAATTATCCCATAGTCAAAGTTCCTCCAGACAGGTGCATAATAGTAAGCCTGAGATATTACCTTACCGAAGGTCACTGAATAAGTAAGAGGACCGTGCAAAAGGTGTAAAGGGTGTTCTCCTCTGGCACCCCCGGAAGAAGACACAAAAGCGCACAGTGAGGTCAAAAATACTCTGTTGTAAAAAAAAATCACAGTAATAAGCAAGTGCTAGTCAAAAGATGGAAGAAACAGGGTATTTAGTTGATACGTTTTTTGCAAAAAAGTATACTAAGCTGCTCCACCAATCATCAAGGTATACCCACATAGAGCAGTCCTACCTAATGTATATAATCCCTATCTGATGTATTTAAAAACCTGATCATCTGTATAGTACCTGTATAAGCAGGGTTCAGAGAGGGAATTTTCATGTGGACATGCTGGATGGAACAGCTTACATACAAATGACCCACAGAGGAGTGGTGGACTCCCTAGTCTTGTAGAAACAAGAGAACAATTACAGAACCAGAAACACATGGGCTACTTGCACAATGAACAAGTCTGTAGGAACCTGTTCCCACACCAACAAGAAACTTGAAGACACAAAAGAGCACAGTGAGGTCAAAAATTCTTCTTCTTCTAAGTCTTGAACTTCACAAGAATTTATTTTGTTTTCAAACATTTCTGGCATGGAAATAATTATGTTTCATTGTTTTACAGCCTCATCAATAAAGCAACAACAACTAACATTTAGTGTATATTTATGCTTCCACATCATTACTTTATATTCTGGTAGTAAAAGATTGCACCTTTATCAAACATATACGGTATGTTTTGTTATAGCAAGTAGCAGATGCACTATTATAATGCCATATGCTACTAGATATTGTATTTTTTATGTAAGTACCACTTAAAACTGAAATGGGACTGCAGGGGATTCAATTAAACTTGTCCTTCTTTGCAATCATTTATTCAAGTGCATGTCCTTTAAAAACACAGCTAAGTGCTGTTCGACTGCTTTGTGTATCTGTTGGTGACAGCAAATTTATTACACAAATAAATTCTTTCTGATGTACCAATAGTTATCGCCACTTTGCTGCAAGAAAAGATAAACCAAATTATGGATGAAGATCCAACGAGATGTAAAATAAAACTAGCTGCAAATCTTTCTGTATTCAGATGGGGATATACTGATGAGCAGAGTTATCTGAGAGTTATGTACATTTTGGGGGGGTAAGTTTGTTCTGGGCTATAAAATTACTAATTTCCTTTTCTATGCACAATACATTTTCGGAACTGCTTATCTGAGGCCTCCATGTAGAAAAGCAGAAAATCCTTATTTTTTATTACACTTTATAAAATGCAATTTATCAGATTCACTGAATATATTTGCTTGGCTGCTTGTTTATTTGAAATAATCATTCCTAGAAATATTCATGCACTTCTCAGGGTGGTGTGATGTTTTAAGGTAATGAAGGAAGATGGTGATGTAAGAAGTAATGAATGTACACTACAATGTTAGAAGTAAAATAACATTATCTGTTGCTACGGTGTCAGATATCTTAGATATAGGAGACTTCTAGATGGGCTGAAATAAATAATAAAATCTGCATGCATTATGAAATATAGAACTGGCAAAAGATTTATGTAGGTGTCGAAAGATTGTAATAAAAATGCTTTCAAAATTAGAAGTGTTAGTTTATTTTTAGAAATTTACAAGATGCAAAATTAACAATAAGAAATCCTAATCAAGTTAATATTTACTGTGATCACCATTTGCTTTTACAACAGCATCAAAACATCAATTCTTCCTGGTCCACGTGTATACAGTTTTTGAAGGAATTTGACATGTAGGTTGTTCCAAACATCTTTGAGAACTAACTACAAATCTTCTGTGGAGTAGGCTTGCACAAATCCTTCTATCTCTTTAAGTAACCCTAGAAAGACTCTGTAGGTGTAGGGAGGTGTAGCGAGCCAACGGTCCCTCTTGCGTGTCTGGGCCAGATCTGTCGGGACTGTCACCAATATTCCAGGTGGAAGAGGTTCCTGACTGCCACAGTTCTGAACATCTGACTGCTGGGGGAAGGTCCGACTTAATGAGGGGTGTGAGCAGGAAGACAGGTCATTTGGCGGAGAACGAACTTGTGAGCAGTGAGATGGTTGACTCCCTCTCAATGGACCCACGCCAGCTAGCTGTGCCTGTATCCCTGGCTAGCAAGACTGCTGACACATGCTACCCTCAGCCCAGAGAGACATCCACACCGGGTAGTGACCAGGATAGAGTGCACACCTTGGCTTCGCTTGCCACTGCACCTCTTAGTCCCATTCTTGCAGTGCCTGCTGAGGACCGGACCGTGCCTGAGTCCGCTGGACTGAGTGCTTCTACTGCGGCTTCTACTGCAGCCTTGTCTACTGAACTTTCTGCTTCTTCCACTGTACTGTCAACCTTCATCTCTACCCCAGCCTGTGTCCGGATCAGGAGATCACATGCCAAGGATTCATCACTGCAAGGAGACAGTGCATCGCCCTTCTGCGGGACCGGATCAGAGACATCTTGTGCCGCCTGCGGCACCACCGAGGGATCTTCCAGCCACCTTCCTCCAGCGCACAGAGACTGATAAGTTAACCTATTATTTTCTTCTGCATTTAACTTCCCCCCCATACGCAAGTTCATTTCCTTTACCCCCCAATTCTTGTACCATCACTGTTTTATATAAAGAACATGTTAACCCTTGCTCTGCCTCCTGTGTGTCACTGCATCCTATGCACCTGCTAGCATCCTACATAGGGGCGATATAATCAATTCTGGGATGCCTCATACTTCTTTACACTGAATATAATTCTTAATGATATTGGCTACAGAATAAATTTGCAGGCAATCAAATGTGTCCCTGATAGTATTATATGATAGATAAGTATCTGCCTGTGTTTCTCACCATTGAGGACAACCCTTCTTGACCTCTTAATGACATGCGCCATACTAGTACTGCGCAGCATGTCATGTCTAACCCCTTTGATATGGGCTCCGGCGCTCAGCCCACATCTTTCCCAGCACGTCAGCAGTTTTGAACAGCTGACATGTGCCACTAACAGCCGCAGGTGGAATCGCGATCCACCCGCTGCTGTTAACCCATTAAATACCACTCTAAGATTCTGACAGCAGCATTTAACGCACGCTTCTGGCAAGCGTGCCGGAAATCCCACCCATCAATGACCCCGTCACGTGATCGCAGGTCATTGATGGGTTGGCATGAAAATCAGAGGTCTCCAGCAGACTTCTATGGTTCTCAATGTCAGATTGCTATGAAGGGTGCTCATAGCAAGTCAGCAATTCTGCTACATACAGGCGATCTGATCATTGCCTGTATGTTGCAGAGCCGATCGGGTTATGGCAGCTTCTAGTTTCCCATAGAGACTATTGAAGCCTACCAAAAGTAAAAAAATTTTTTTTAAAAATATTAAAAAATGTAAAAAAACATAAAATAAGACAATAAAAAAAAAATGAAACATACACATATCTGGTATTGCTACGTTCAGAATCGCCCAATCTATCAAACTATAAAAAGAATTAATCCGATCGGTAAGTGAACAGTGTAGCAAAAAAATAAATCAAAACACCAGAATTACGTTTTCTTGGTCACCTCAACATTGCATTAAAATACGATAACGAGCGATCAAAAGATCATACCCACATCAAAATTGTATCATTAAAAATGTGAGCTCAGCATGCAAAAAATAAGCCCTCACCCAACCCTATACATTTTTGGTGTGAACTTGTAATGACCTGGAGAATCAAAATGGCCAGTCAGTTTTAGCATTTGGTGAACATGGTAAAAAAATCCAAAAAACAGTTGTGGAATTGCACTTTTTTTTGCAATTTCACCGCACTTGGGATTTTCTTTCCAATTTTGAGTACATGATATGGTAAAACCAATTTTGCTGTTCAAAAGTACAACTTGTTCCTTACATGGCTATATTGACGGAAAAATAAAAACGTTATGGCTCTGGGAAGAAAGGGAGCGAAAAACAAAAATGCAAAAACGAAAAAGGGCTCCATTATGAAGGGGTTAATACCAACACAAATTCCCAGCTATATTTGCTAAAAATCAGCCCCAAACTTGTAAGAAACTTCCACCATGTTTCACGCCAATAATAATAATATTGCTCGTACACACTCATTGTACCACTCTCCAGCACTTTGGCAAATAATCAGCTGTTATGACCTGGTGGTTAGGAGCACCCGGAACGACCTGATGGTTAAACTCACACAGGACAAGCTCTGGGAAATGGGAGCTCTGCTGACCGCAACCCCTAATCCTATCACACAACTAGAAATAGCCGTGGAGCGTACCTAACACGACCTAGACGCCTCTTCACAGCCTAAGAGCTACCTAGCCCTAAAGATAGAAAATAAAGCCTACGTTGCTTCAGAGAAATTCCCCAAAGGAAAAGGCAGCCCCCCACATATATTGACTGTGAGTTAAGATGAAAGTCACAAACACAGAAATGAAACAGGTTTTAGCAAAGGGAGGCCAGACTTACTAAACAGACTGAGGATAGGAAAGGTATCTTTGCGGTCAGCACAAAACCCTACAAAAAGACCACGCAGAGTGTGCAAAAAGGACCTCCGCACCGACTCACGGTGCGGAGGTGCCACTCTGCATCCCAGAGCTTCCAGCTAGCAGGGCAAGATCATGATAGCTAGCTGGACAAGGAAACAATGAACAAGTAAATAACTAGCAGGAACTTAGCTTCTGCTGGAGTAGACAGGTCACCAGAAAGATCCAAGAGCGAACTGAACCAGTACAAGAACATTGACAGCTGGCATGGAGTAACGATCTGAGTGGAGTTAAATAGAACAGCCAGCCAAAGAATAAACTACGTCACCTGTGGAAGGAACCTCAGAAGCAGCAGCTCCACTCACAGCCACCAGAGGGAGTCCATGGACAGAACTCGCCGAAGTACCATTCATGACCACAGGAGGGAGTTCGATAACAGAATTCACTTGAGGAGGGGTCACCGAACCCTCACCAGAGCCCCCAGGCCGATCAGGACGAGCCAAATGAAAGGCACGAACTAGATCGGCAGCATGAACATCAGAGGCAAAAACCCAGGAATTATCTTCCTGACCATAACCCTTCTACTTGACCAGGTACTGGAGTTTCCGTCTCGAAATACGAGAATCCAAAATCTTCTCCACCACATACTCCAACTCCCAAACGACCAACACCGGGGCAGGAGGATCAACGGAGGGAACCATAGGCGCCACGTATCTCCACAATAACGACCTATGGAACACATTATGGATGGCAAAAGAAGCTGGAAGGGCCAAACGAAATGACACAGGATTGAGAACTTCAGAAATCTTATACGGACCAATGAAATGAGGCTTAAACTTAGGAGAGGAAACCTTCATAGGAACATGACGAGATGACAACCAAACCAAATCCCCAACACGAAGTCGGGGACCAACACAACGCTGGTGGTTAGCGAAACATTGAGCCTTCTCCTGGGACAATGTCAAATTGTCCACCACATGAGTCCAAATCTGCTACAACCTGTCCACCACCGTATCCACACCAGGACAGTCTGAAGGCTCAACCTGCCCTGAAGAGAAACGAGGATGGAAACCAGAATTCCAGAAAAAAGGCGAAACCAAAGTAGCCGAGCTGGCCCGATTATTAAGGGCGAACTCAGCCAAAGGCAAGCAGGACACCCAATCATCCTGATCAGCAGAAACAAAGCATCTCAGATATGTTTCCAAAATCTGATTAGTTCGTTCGGTTTGGCCATTTGTCTGAGGATGGAAAGCCGAAGAAAAAGACAAATCAATGCCCATCTTAGCACAAAAGGACCGCCAAAACCTCGAAACAAACTGGGAACCTCTGTCCGAGACGATGTTCTCCGGAATGCCATGCAAACGAACCACATGCTGGAAAAACAATGGCACCAAATCAGAGGAGGAAGGCAATTTAGACAAGGGTACCAAATGGACCATCTTAGAAAAGCGATCACAAACCACCCAAATGACCGACATCCTTTGAGAGACAGGGAGATCAGAAATAATATCCATGGAAATATGCGTCCAGGGCCTCTTCGGGACCGGCAAGGGCAAAAGCAACCCAATAGCACGAGAACAGCAGGGCTTAGCCCGAGCACAAGTCCCACAGGACTGCAGAAAAGAACGCACATCCCGTGACAAAGAAGGCCACCAAAAGGATCTAGCCACCAAATCTCTGGTACCAAAGATTCCAGGATGACCCGCCAACACCGAACAATGAACCTCAGAGATAACTCTACTAGTCCATCTATCAGGGACAAACAGTTTCACTGTGGGCAACGGTCAGGTCTATCAGCCTGAAACTTCTGCAGCATGCGCCGCAAATCAGGGGAGATGGCAGACAAAATTACCCCCTCTTTAAGAATACCCGCCGGCTCAGGAACACCCGGAGAGTCAGGCACAAAACTCCTTGACAGGGCATCAGCCTTCACATTCTTAGAGCCCGGAAGGTACGAAAAGACAAAATCAAAACGGGAGAAAAACAGCGACCATCGAGCCTGTCTAGGATTCAACCGTTTGGCAGACTCGAGATAAGTCAAATTCTTGTGATCCGTCAAGACCACCACGCGATGCTTGGCTCCTTCAAGCCAATGTCGCCACTCCTCGAATGCCCACTTCATGGCCAACAACTCTCGATTGCCAACATCATAATTGCACTCAGCAGACGAAAATTTTCTAGAAAAGAAGGCACATGGTTTCATCACCAAGCCATCAGAACTTCTTTGCGACAAAACAGCCCCTGCTCCAATCTCAGAAGCATCAACCTCGACCTGAAACGGGAGCGAAACATCTGGCTGGCACAACACAGGGGCAGAAGAAAAACGACGCTTCAACTCCTGAAAAGCCTCTACAGCCGCAGAGGACCAATTGACCACATCAGCACCTTTCTTGGTCAAATCAGTCAACGGTTTAGCAACACTAGAAAAATTAGCGATGAAGCGACGGTAAAAATTAGCAAAGCCCAGGAACTTCTGCAGGCTCTTCACAGATGTCGGCTGAGTCCAATCATAAATGGCCAGAACTTTAACAGGGTCCATCTCGATAGTAGAAGGGGAAAAAATGAAACCCAAAAATGAAACCTTCTGAACCCCAAAGAGACATTTCGACCCCTTCACAAACAAGGAATTCGCACGAAGGACCTGGAACACCATTCTGACCTGCTTCACATGAGACTCCCAATCATCCGAAAAGACCAAAATATCATCCAAATATACAATCATGAATCTATCCAGGTACTCTCGGAAGATGTCATGCATAAAGGACTGAAACACAGATGGAGCATTAGAAAGCCCGAATGGCATAGCCAGATACTCAAAATGGCCCTCGGGCGCATTAAATGCTGTTTTCCATTCATCGCCCTGTTTAATACGCACAAGATTATACGCCCCTCGAAGATCTATCTTGGTGAACCAACTAGCCCCCTTAATCCGAGCAAACAAATCAGACAGCAGCGGCAAAGGGTACTGAAATTTGACTGTGATCTTATTAAGAAGGCGGTAATCAATACAAGGTCTCAAAGAGCCATCCTTCTTGGCCACAAAAAAGAACCCTGCTCCCAACGGTGATGACGACTAGCGAATATGACCTTTCTCCAAGGATTCCTTTATATAACTCCGCATAGCGGCGTGCTCTGGCACAGATAAATTAAACAGACGGCCCTTAGGAAACCTACTACCAGGAATCAAATTAATAGCACAATCGCAATCCTTATGAGGAGGTAAGGCACCAGATTTGGGCTCTTCAAATACATCCCGGTAATCTGACAAAAACTCAGGGACTTCAGAAGGAGTGGAAGGCGAAATTGACAGCAATGGAACATCACCATGTACCCCCTGACAACCCCAGCCGGACACAGACATAGATTTCCAATCCAATACTGGATTATGGACCCGTAGCCATGGCAACCCCAAAACGACCACATCATGCAGATTATGCAACACCAAAAAGCGAATATCCTCCTGATGTGCAGGAGCCATGCACATGGTCAATTGAGTCCAGTAGTGAGGCTTATTCTTGGCCAAAGGCGTAGCATCAATTCCTCTCAATGGAATAGGATACTGCAAGGGCTCCAAGAAAAAACCACAGCGCCTGGCAAACTCCAAGTCCATCAAATTCAGGGCAGCGCCTGAATCCACAAATGCCATAACAGAATAGGACGACAGAGAGCAAATCAGAGTAACGGACAAAAGAAATTTAGACTGTACCGTACCAATGGTGGCAGACCTAGCGAATCGCTTAGTGCGCTTAGGACAATCGGAGATAGCATGAGTGGAATCACCACAGAAAAAACACAGCCCATTCCGACGTCTGTGTTCTTGCCGTTCAGCTCTAGTCAAAGTCCTATCACACTGCATAGGCTCAGGCCTATGCTCAGAGAGTACCACCAAATGGTGCACAGCTTTGCGCTCACGCAAGCGCCGATCGATCTGAATGGCCAAGGACATAGACTCATTCAGACCAGCAGGCGTGGGAAATCCCACCATGACATCCTTAAGGGCTTCAGAAAGACCTTTCTGAAAATTGCCGCCAGGGCACACTCATTCCACTGAGTAAGCACAGACCACTTTCTAAACTTCTGACAGTACACCTCCGCTTCATCCTGACCCTGACACAAAGCCAGCAAGATTTTCTCTGCCTGATCCACTGAATTTGGTTCATCATAAAGCAATCCAAGCGCCAGAAAAAACGCATCTACATCACGCAATGCAGGATCTCCTGGCGCAAGAGAAAATGCCCAGTCTTGAGGGTCACCACGCAACAAAGAAATAATGATTTTTACTTGTTGAACGGGGTCACCAGAGGAGCAGGGTTTCAAAGCTAGAAACAGTTTACAACTATTTTTGAAATTCAGGAACTTAGATCTATCCCCAGAAAACAAATCAGGAATTGGAATTCTAGGCTCTAACATCGGATTCTGAACCACAAAATCTTGAATGTTTTGAACCCTTGCAGTGAGGCGATCCACACAAGAGGACAGACCTTGAATGTCCATATCTACACCTGTGTCCTGAACCACCCAGAGGTATAGGGAAAAAGAAAGACAAAAAACACTGCAGAGAAAAAAAAATGGTCTCAGAACTTCTCTTATCCCTCTATTGAGATGCATTAATACTTTGGGCCAGCTGTACTGTTATGACCTCTTGGTTAGGAGCACCCGGAACGACCTGATGGTTAAACTCACACAGGACAAGCTCTGGGAAATGGGAGCTCTGCTGACCGCAACCCCTAATCCTATCACACAACTAGAAATAGCTGTGGAGCGTACCTAACACGACCTAGACGCCTCTTCACAGCCTAAGAGCTACCTAGCCCTAAAGATAGAAAATAAAGCCTACCTTGCCTCAGAGAAATTCCCCAAAGGAAAAGGCAGCCCCCCACATATATTGACTGTGAGTTAAGATGAAAGTCACAAACACAGAAATGAAACAGGTTTTAGCAAAGGGAGGCCAGACTTACTAAACAGACTGAGGATAGGAAAGGTATCTTTGCGGTCAGCACAAAACCCTACAAAAAGACCACGCAGAGTCTGCAAAAAGACCTCCGCACCGACTCACGGTGCGGAGGTGCCACTCTGCATCCCAGAGCTTCCAGCTAGCAGGGCAAGATCATGGTAGCCAGCTGGACAAGGAAACAATGAACAAGTAAATAACTAGCAGGAACTTAGCTTCTGCTGGAGTAGACAGGTCACCAGAAAGATCCAAGAGCGAACTGAACCAGTACAAGAACATTGACAGCTGGTATGGAGTAACGATCTGAGTGGAGTTAAATAGAACAGCCAGCCAAAGAATAAACTACGTCACCTGTGGAAGGAACCTCAGAAGCAGCAGCTCCACTCACAGCCACCAGAGGGAGTCCATGGACAGAACTCGCCGAAGTACCATTCATGACCACAGGAGGGAGTTCGATAACAGAATTCACAACATCAGCCTTCTGTTGAAGCCAAATAATTACAATTTTGGCTCATTAATACAGAACACCTGCGGCCATTTTTCTGCAGTTTATCAATTTCTCAGTTTATATGTTTTCTTGCATAGTTGAGTCACTCGGCCACAATTCTTTCAAGACCAGGACCACCTCTGACCGCCCTTATCCGGACTGTAACTGGGTGTAGCTGGGTCCCATTGGTTGTTGCCAGTTGTGAACTGATGGCACTGCTGGACATCTTCTGAGTTCAAAGGTAAGTAAGAATTATGTGTCTTTCATCTGCTTCATTAACTTCTCTTGGCCAACAACTGTATCTGATATGGCCCAAAGAACCCTGATATCAACATCATCAAGTCTCTGTGGGATTACATGAGGGGACAAAAGGATTTGTGCAAGTCTATATCGACAGACTAACTTTTTCCTCCATTCTAAAAATAAAAAAACAGTATGAAGATGGACCTCCAAATACAGTATATCAATGAGGCACTTTTAATTCTTTTTGAAACGGGATTCACCACTAATTGTGTTTATCTGTCTGTTTTTAATTGAAGAGAAACAGAAAACATAAATCGACATGTAACCCTTGAATCTGATCTCTCCTTCAAGCCACATATCCAAGTCCTTTCCATTTCCTGCTGACTACAACTCCAAAATATTTCCCGGACTGCACATTCTTTAATCAACAATCCACAAAAACACTAGTGCATGCCCTTATCTCCCGCCTCAACTACTGCAACCTCAGTATAACACTATAACACTCTCACATCCCCCTTCAATCTATCTTGAATTCTGCTGCCCGACTAATCCACTTGTCCCCCTGTTATTCCTCGGTCTCTCCGCTGTCAATCCCTACACTGGCTCCCCTTTCCTCAGAGACTTCAGTTCAAAACCCCAACCATGAAATACAAAGTCACCCACAACCTGTCTCCTCCATACACCTGTAACCTACTGTTGTATCATGGTACTTACTTACACTCAACCTCCGATCCTCACAACTCCTCCTTCTTTACTTCCCTCTTCTCACAATTGCATATAAGATTTCTCCAGTGCATCCTCCCTACTCTGGAACTCTCTACCCCAATATAAGACTCTTGCCTACTGTGGAAACATTCAAAAGGAACCTGAAGACCCAACTACAACCTGCAGTAACCCTCGTTCCACCATACCTCTGTATGACTAGCTCTACCCTCACCTACAATATCTCCACCCATCCCTTGTAGACTGTCAGCCCTCGCAGGCAGGGTCCTCTTTCCTCTATCAGTCGGTGGCTTGTTTTATTCAAGATTATTGTACTTGTTTTTTATTATGTATACATCTTTTCACATGAAAAGTGCCATGGAGTAAATAATAATATTGACACCAGAGCCCATTTCTTTATAGATTGTAAGCTTGCGAGCAGGGCCCTCATTCCTCCGGTAACTGTTGAAATGTGTTACATTGTGCGGTTTATATCCTTACTTAATTCTAAAGTGCTGCGGAATATATTGGAGCTACATAAATAAAAATTATTATTATTACTGTTATTATTAAGAGGAACTGCGTTAAGGAAACTTAACACTAGAACTACTGATGGAGTCATTTTGACTCCTTTCGTTTTTTATTTCTCTTCTGTGACTACATTTTTCAGAATTCCGGCTTGAAACTCGGTGACTTTTCCTCAAATATGATGTGAAAAAAGATTTTGTGAGAATAAACAATTTTGGTGAAAAATTTGCGCGTTTTTTTCAAAATTTACCAAGAACTACTGAAGGGAGTCATTTTGACTCCCTACTATATTTTGAGGTCCTTTTGTCACTAAATGTTGCTATAAAGTTTTGTGCATAATTTTTTCACTCTCTTATTTACCCTGATGTACATATAGATGTAGTTCAATTTACATGTCAACTTTTCACATTTTCCTTGTGTTTTACCTGCTTGTATTACTGTGTAATGCTGAACAAAATAGCTTGTTTACTCTACGCTCTTATCTTATGCTAATGAAGGGTGGTGTTTTTCTAAGGTCCTAGCAGGAGACAGTATTCTGGATAGTAACTTTACTTTCAGTTCAGCTGAAGAGACAAAGAGAACAGACGCAGACATACGAGCTCTGAAGACTCATACAGGTATGAATTGTTATGAAATAGTTTAGCCGTCTGTCAACTGATTCAGCCCACCTACTTTTGAAGGTGGCAGAACAGTTATTATTTCTTTTAGTTTTCATTTCATTTCTATTTTTCAGCAGGGAACTATATAGAATTATGGAATTTGTGAGGAATATGGAGAGAAGACGTTTGATAAAGCCTCAAGATATTCTGGCTACTTTGCAATCCATACCGGAGGATGAATCGGAATCCGAATTGCAGGAACATGTATTTGATTCTGACAGTGATGAAGATTTAATTCCTCAGAACATATCAAGTGAATCTGAAGACTCAGAAGGAACAAATCCAGAAGGTAAGTAGTTATGTGTATTTATTTGTTCTTCCACACACTGAGTTAGGGCCTGTGCACACTAGCAGAATTCTGGCTGAATAGCCATCTGGATATTCTTGCCGCAATACAGGCCGTACCTGCCCGCTCATGCCTGAAGCTCCGCTCTGAACCCCGGGCTGGAGCCGCTGTCAGGGACAGAGCAGCGCTTGCTTACGCGCGAGCACGGCTCCGTCCCAGACAGCGGCTCCAGCCTGGGGTTCGGAGCGGAGCTTCAGGTATGAAACTCCACTCTGTACCTGAGCGAGCAGGTACGGGCCGGATTGTGGTGAGAATATCCGGTCGGATATTCCGCCGCTAATCCAGCCAGTGTGCACGGACCCTTACAAAACAAAAATTCTAAATATTCATCAACTTTTTTCCAGATATTCCAAGCACATCAACTGGGGATCGGGCTCATGCAGTTATGTTGCCTCGTGACCATCCTCCTGGTCGTGGACAGAAAAAATCAGCAAAAGTCCCAGAAATGAAAGAACAACAGATAACGATGGCGGCGAAGGTAATGCAACAACAAACACCAGAGAAGGCGAATCTGAAGGAATACTAGTTTCAGCGGATGGTATTCAATGGAAACCTGTTGAAATTGGACAACACTTGCCTGGTAGGCGTGACAGCCAAAATATTCTTCGAGAAGAACCTGGCCCTACAGGATACGCCAGAAGAAATATCATTATCGATAGTCCTTTGAGCGCATGGCGTTTATTTTTTGATTCATATATATTGACACATATAAAGAACTGTACGCTTGCAGAAGCATGCAGGAACAATTTACAGTTTACTTTACAGTTTACTCTATCTGATGAGGAGCTAGATGCATTCATTGCGATATTCTATGCTCGTGGAATATCTGGCACGAACCGTCACTCGATTAGCAGTATTTGGTGTAATGACTGGGGAATACCGTTTTGCAAAGCGACAATGTCTAGGGACCGCTTTGTTGAAATTATGAGGTTTCTTAGATTTGATGAGAAATCTACTCGATCGGAGAGACTGCAAACGGACAAGTTTGCTCTATTTTCTACTGTGTGGGACAGGTTTATTGAAAATTGTATTGCGTGTTACAAACCTAGCCCATACATAACGGTGGATGAGCAACTTTTCCCAAGCAAAACTAGGTGTCCATTCACGCAGTAAATGCCTTCCAAACCAGATAAATATGGCCACAAATATTGGCTAGCTGTTGATAAGGAGAGCAAATATCTGGCAAATGGCTTCCCTTATCTAGGCAAAGATGACACACGCCGTGCTGAGGACCGTGTAGCTGACCATGTGGTAATGAAGTTATTGGACCCGTTTTTGAAAAAAGGTCGCAATGTTACAACCGATAATTATTTTACTTCAGTAAAATTAGCTAAACAGCTAAAAAGCAAAGGAACAACCATCGTGGGAACACTGAATAAGATAAGGCGAGAAGTGCCTAAAGAAATAAAATCCATGAAAGAGGAATTGTACAACACTAAAGTGTTTAGAAATGAAGACAATTTTACACTTACAGTATATCAAGGAAAGCCCAACAAAAATGTTGTCATTTTGAGTTCCGTCCATCCAGATGTTGTTGTTGCGTCTGATTCCGCTAAAAAAAACTCCAGAAACGGTAAAGTTTTACAATGAAACAAAATATGGAGTAGATGTAGTGGATCAGATGGCACGAAAATATACCACACGAACATGCACAAGGAGATGGCCTGTTCATGCATTTGAAAATGCCTTAGACTTTGCGGGTATAAATGCATGGATAATATTCAAGGAGATTACCCACCAAAAAATGTCACGCAAGGCATTTTTGCAAACGCTTGTGAGAGAGTTGAGTGGTCCTTATGTCACAGATAGGGAAAAGGGTTCCACGTCCCAAGTTTCTACATGTTCAGAAGTGATGGTTCAAACAAAATTTTGCCAGATCAAAGAAAAGTGCAAGAAAAATAGATCTGTCGGCAATTGTAAGACTTGTGGTAAGTCTTTGTGTGGGCAATGTACTGCCATAAATCAAAGGCAATGCCTAAAATGCGAAACACCAAATGTTTAGAAGGTGAATTCTGCGCCATATTTTCATTTTTATGCTCCTCCACCTACATTTTCTCTGCTTTTTGTTCTTCAGTTGTTGTTTATATGTGTGCACTTGAATAAAAAAAAATGTTTGAAAAACGTCTATTATAATTATTGTTATTTTCTGTAGAAAAATAAGAAAAGCAGAAAAAAAACAATCAAAAGCATTACTGTTGGATCTCATAATAATAATACATTACAAAAAATATAATTATTAATAAATAACCACAAATGAAACTCTAAAAATAAACGAAAACAAGCAAGGAGTCAAAATGACTCCTTTCAGTAGTTCTAGGCGGGGTCACGAGTCCAGTAGTCCTAGTGTTAAAGACTTTAAGCCAGTTTTCTTTTGTAAAGTCTCACATGCTTTAGTTGCGCTAACATTTGTGACTGTTTACTTCTCCTCCCACTTTGGTGCTAAAGTGGTGCTAAAGGGGGTCACGTTAGACGGGCATAACAGATTTACTATCATTTACAAAAAAATTTCAATTTCTGGCACGTGGATAACCCAAGACAGGGCATCATATTTATTATAGGATAAGAGCCTTTTAATACATTTTTTTGCCTCTTATGCTCCCGCTATTCAATTATAAAATGCTAGTACTAATATATTTCCCTCTATAGTTTTCCTAAGTATATTTTTAGTCTGTATTATTCTGCTGAAAACAAGCCAGGGGGTTTCAATAATTCCTCTACACTTTCAGAATGAGTTTCCATTTACTTAAACGCTGGATCATGTCAGAAGATGCCGCAGTGCAGGTTTGAGTATACTGAAATTTAGAATGACTATCTACATCACCTTACATTCTCCGTTACAGAATTTGGCGCTAGAATTAGAAGAGGAAAGTTGACTCTTTTTCCTTATGAGATATTGCAAAGTTTCAGGTATTAATAACTATCCTCATTCTGCAGAATAAAATATGTACAGCTCTAAAACAATAGGCGTGCTATAATTAAAGGAAACATTTACAGTTTATCCACTTCCCGTCAACTCTTTCTTAATTTCTCCAGTGCCCATCAAAAACTAAGACTGCTTGCTACTTACCACCTGGTATGGTCACCATTCAAGTGATATCAAAGCTGCAATTCCTGGTTGTCAAGTGACTGCTGCAGCCAATTAACAGCTGCTGATCGACTGCAGCCTTCACTATTTTGTCAGGACAGAGTCCCGCTCTAACTGACATCACTGTAACGGCACCACTCTGGGAAGTAAGTAGTAAAAGTTTTCTATTTTATGATGGGCACTGAAGCAATTAAGAAAGGGTTGATAAGTAGTGAACAGTCCCTTTAAATTTAATCTGCTTGAGATCAATATGTGTAAAGAATATTTCACCTTTTCCGATGATAATTTAATGCAGCAGTAATGTAATACCAAGCACAGATACTAAACAAAACTTTACTCCAAACTCATATGCAGCTTGTTTTCCTGTAGAATAAAGACTATTATTATTGCTAATGGCTATAATTATGTTAATTAGCTTGTAACTCACACCACTGTGCACTGATCAGAGACCTTGAACCCCTCCTGGTTGAATTGTGCTCTACACAAAATGCTTGTTACGCATTATAATTATTTATATTTTCTTGTGTTCTTTAGCCTCTTGGGTTGGTATTTGCATTTCAAACACTATTTGACTTGTATATTTGTATATTTATAATACATTATCTTGCCTTCATTTGTATTCTGACATTATTTACAAATAATTCAGAGCGCTGATTTTTTATAAAATGTATCCAAGGGCTCTGTTCAGTTACCAATTTTGCCACCTTTTTTTCTTTCAATAGCAAGATTGACCACTATTTTCTAAATTACCAAAATTCTCTATTCTCTAAATGTTCTTTTTTTTTTCTACTGATCGTTGATGCCTCCAACCACTGAAACCCTCACCATTTGCCAAAATTTGGAATTCTAGTCTCCCTTTCTTGACTTTTAGAAATTTATAAATACACGTTGTCGACTGCCATGACATCAAACATTTTCTATTCAAAAGTCCTCCTAGTCTTGTGGTTGGGGAGAATGGTGGAACAGGGTCACCTGTTAAAGTAATTGGTTGAAGTTCCAGTAGTCAGACCCCCACTGATCTAGTATTTATTATCTATCCAGTGGAAATGCGTTAAAGGCTTCAAGATGGAAATATTCCTTTAACTTTATCAGTGTGATTGCTAATTATAGCATTACTAGATGGAGGCCCGATGCCATCGCATCGGGAGAGCAGTAATGTCACAATGGGGGCAGGCTTTGCAGCGTTGAGAATCTTTCCCCCATATGCTCACCCACCTATCCACTCTCTCTTTCACCATGTGCTGATGTCTCCAGTCTGTGCTCTCTTCTTTGACCTGTCTACCCCATGTGCTATCCCCCTTGTCTGCTGTCTCTCTCCTTCCTGTGCTGTGTTCTCCCCTCATGTGCTGTCCCATTTGAGCTGTCTCCCCCCTGTGATGTCTCTCTCTCTCTCCCCCACCTGTTGTCTTCTCCTCTCATGCCATCTCTTCTTTGACCTGTGTACCCCATGTGCTCTCCCCCTTGTCTGCTCTATCTCTCCATCACTGTGCTATCTTCTTTCCTCATGTGTTCTCTCGTTTGAGCTGTCTCCCCCCTGTGTGTCCTCTTTCCTATGTGCACTCCCACCCCCCTGTGTAAAAATGAAAGCAAAGTAGGTAAAGGTAATATTTTAAAAATTGTCTGTGTCTGACTGTGTACAGAACATACCACAGCTCCTGGGCAGGGGAGGAAGCAAAAGACAATACTGACATTACAGCATGTGATCACAGTGGATACATTTTGTGAGGTAAAATTTTGGTATACAAATATCACTGGCGCTCACCACTAGTACCCACTGGGTAAGTGGAAATAAATTGTAGAATCCCCCAGCTGCTGGTATCCCCAGAAAATGTGCCACTTCTGTCAAAACCAAATAAATATACTAATAACTGATACCGCGCTTGGGTGATTTAGATACCACTATCTCTGACTACAGGAGTACGACCAGAAAAATGTGCATGTATGCAGTAATTAAATATGAAATACCATGCTAGGAGTAGTAGTATAACTAATTGCTGACTGATATATAGGCTGCCAACCTGCTTGTTCCTTGCGGTGCATGCTGTACATCCAGGTATAGATATTTTCCGGCAAGATAGACATAAACAGGTATAATGCCCACAATTGCTGGAGGTGTCGCACTTGGGTGCTAGGATATAATTAGCAGCGAAACTCTTACCGTATTAGGCTATGTGCACACATAGGGTCGGGTCCCTGCGGGTTCTCTGGCAGCGGATGTGATAAATCTGCAGGGCAAAACCGCTGCGGTTATCCCTGCAGATTTATCACGTTTTGTCCTGCGGTTTCCGCTGTGGGATTTACTCCTACTATTGATGCTGCATATGCAGCATCAATAATAATGTTAAAAATAAAAAAAAAATGGTTATACTCACCCTCTGACGTCCCCATCTCCTCGGTGCTGCAGGCGGCGGTCCGGTTCCAAAGATGCTGTGCGAGAAGGACCTTCGTGACGTCACGGTCATGTGACCGCGACGTCACTGCAGGTCCTGCTCGCATAGCAACCTGAGACCGGACGACCGCGTGCAGCGCTGAGAGGTGAGTATATCATTATTTTTTATTTCAATTCTTTTTTTTTACCACAAATATGGTTCCCAGGGCCTGGAGGAGAGTCTCCTCTCCTCCACCTCGGGTACCACCCGCACATTATCCGCTTACTTCCCGCATGGTGGGCACAGCCCCATGCGGGAAGTAAGCAGATCAATGCATTTCTATGTGTGCAGAAACGCTGCGATTCTGCACAAGGAAGTGACATGCTGCGGGTTGTAAACCGCTGCGTTTCTGCGCGGTTTTTCCCGCAGCATGTGCACAGCGGTTTGCAGTTTCCCATTGGTTTACATGTTTACTGTAAGCGCAATGGAAACTGCTGCGGACCCGCAGCATCAAAATCGCCACGGTTCCGCGGTAAAAACCGCAATGTGTGCACATAGCCTTAAAGTGTAGTCGGCAAGATGACATGTGCTGTGCTGAATTCCCGCAAGGCTGCTCGTGGTGGGTGCCAAGGGTACTATGCAGCTTCTCCCCAGTCTCAGCAGCAGGTGTGGAGGCAAGGTAATCCTGCAGGTGGTAGCGGTCAGGTGGGCGCACGTGTGCTAGTGCTAGCCGCGACCAATGTGGGGTGTCGCTATTCAGTGTAGAGCAAGGGAACATCCCAGCCGGAGGCATCCCTGGTTACACTGAAGAAAGATGGCCGACGCTGACAGGCAGCGTGTGACTTCACAGGCCTACGAAGCCTTACTAGGGCAAAAACACTAACCGACGCGTTTCAAAGGCATGCGCCCTTCTTCATCAGGGTTGAAGCCCTGTGTAAGAGCTCCTCATATATATACCTTCGTTGCACATGTATGCATACCTCCCTGACCTCTAAATCCCGCCCCAGCTGCCTTGATCCATGTGAGCCTAAAATAGCAGCCTATTGTTATGCCATCAGTGAAATATTTTACCTGACAGCAGAAATCCTCTGTGATTCCCTGCTGTAATGTCAGTATTGTCTTTTGCTTCCTCCCCTGCCCAGGAGCTGTGGTATGCTCCGTACAAGATCAGACACAGACAATTTTTAAAATGAACTTTCGTTCGTAGGAAATCCCCTTTAATGTGACTGACTTCCTCTGCCTGTAGACACGTCATGCATCTGCCACCGGGATCAGCCGAATGATTCACTGTGCTTGACCGCAATTCATGCAGGCGCAGTAAGTCAGACCGCCACCATCTTTGTGCAGACAGATTGCGGCGGTCACATTAAAACTGAGCATGCAATCCTCCTGTACAAAGATGTAGGCAATCAGTGCATCATTCAGCTGATCCTGGTGGCGCCGGTGCTCGCAGCGGTGTTCCGCTGGTGGTACCACACAAGATGCTGCGTACGGCATATACAGTGTGTGTGTGTGGTACATACGGCATATAGAGTGTGTTTGCGTGTGTGGTGCATACAGCATATACAGTGTGTGTGTGTGTGTGTGTGTGTGTGTGTGGTGCGACGGTGTTCTGCTGGTGGTACTGCGCAAGAGGCTGGTACCACCAGCAGTTTCCATCACTTGGGTGTCCCAATATGGAGGTCGGTGAACTTCCGCCGCTTGGAATTCTGGGATCCAGACACATCTGGACAGAACATGATGTGAAGACAATACAAGGTACTGTAAGTATATATTAAGATATTAAAATGTTCCATTTTATGATATATGTCTATAGATATTAATATTATGCATTTTTTTAATAAATATTTACAAATTTTAGGCAGCCAAACAGCTTAGGCAATATTTCTATGAACATTCATTTTGCCATTAGAGATCAGCTTGATTAGTCTGTCAGTTTTTTAAAGCCTCCCAGACGGCAACATATACAGTAATCATGGCCCCTTATCTGTGATGACATTCTCCCCATTGGCTGAATGAGCCTAACAGCTTTCGAGGCAGTGAGGCCACCAGGACTCTGAACTTACTTCAATTTAGGGAAACTAAAAATAATACTCTCACACCACTTATCTAAACTAATTATGAATTTTTCTCTTCAGTCTCATTTTGTTATGTGTTTTAATATAACATATCTTTACTAGTGATGGGCGAGCACTAAAATGCTTGGGTGCTCGTTGCTCAGGTCGAGCAAATTGGAATACTCGGGTACTCGGCCAGAACAACGAGCCCAATGTAAGTCTATGGGAGACCCGAGAATTTTTCCCTCGATCCCCCAGGGGTCCTTTTAAGGTCTAAAAACACCTGAAAATGATGGAAACACTGCTCAAATGAAACATGGGCCTCATGGGGATCGCTCCTGGAAGCATTCCTGACTCCTAGTTCACAGCTTTAATCATTTTTTTCCAAGATTCATGCCATTTTTCCCGGTGCCACAAAAAAAACATTAAAACGAAACCAAAATGAGTTTTGCTTGGAAATATGTCAAGGTACATCCTTTGCAGGTTAATGACTTGCCTGTAAGGCCAAATATTTAACCCCAGACCGAAAATTTCCTCTCCCACTTAGGCTTAGTTCAGTCGCAGCGTTTTTGAAGCGTTTTTCAACTTTAACATTGCTTTCAACCACCACAAATGCATTCACTGCGAAATGTCATTGTAACATTTAACAACCCTAGCTGGCCATGTGGTGTGTGACACATAAGGAGATCCATCTTGTTTCATTTACGAAGGAGGGACTCTTAAAGTCACAGAGCCTATTTTTACTGGTGCATCAGGCGGCATTAATGGAGCACCCCCAAGGGCAGCAGGGATACTCGGTACCGGGTCCTTCGGTTCACAGGGAGATGTCACGGTGACTGACCCGGTCCGTGGCCCTTGGGACGTCTGTGTAAAAAGGGAAAGGTCTTTAAAGGGGAATGTTTGTGACGCCACCTGTGGTATTCGGTCAGGGCGACCGACGCTGCTTTAAGGGGTCCGCTGGGGTGATGTTATGGCAGCTAGATGGTATACCTTATCACAGGTGAAGTGTATCCCCAGGGCTTCCCAGTGTGTACATGGTGGATGGTGTGAGGAGCAGTGAAGAACGAGGACACAAGGTTGCAGTCTCTTTACCTTTTACTGAAAGCTTCAGCATCCACAGTCCAGAGCACCAGATCACAGGGCAGGCAGAGTCCGGCCAGTTTGGAGGCAAATCAAGAGTCCCCTTGTCCACGTAGAAATCAGTAGCCTTTCTATAGCGCCGTGGTGTTGTAGTAACTTACTGCTAAGCATGTCATAAGGTACTCACAGATGTTGTAGATGTTATTGATGTCATGTCTCTCTCTCTGTCCCCCAGATGGATAGGACAAACCTGTATGACCGGTGGCTTGAGGCGTTTTACAGGGACTCTATCATGCCCCAGGCTCTAAGCGGGGCCACGTTGCCTCCTGGGTGTAGGAGCGGACAGGTAACGTGAAATTAGCTGTCCTATCGGTCTCTGAAGCAAGGCATAAAGGACTGTTGCTCCCTCGGTGTACCGGCTACCGGGATCCTGCATTTCAGAAGGAGGCAGCCTGTGTAGGGCAGAACTCCTCCTGGTATCCACTCCTTTGCTATGACTTCTTCACCCTCTCTACAATACAGTTCTCTTTCAGTGTCTCTTCTTAGAAACTGCCGCACTTAGGGCAGGCACAGCTCCGTGTCCTTCTGTCTCGGGCTCTGACAGGCTCCCATCCCTGTCAGGGACCAACTACCTGAGCGAAGCTCAGCCAGCAACTGACAAACTTCCTCCCCAGGCAACCAGTTTTACCTAAGTGTGAAGAGTGCCCTAATAAATAGGAGCATAGCTCCCCCTGGTGGCCTGGAGTGCGAAATGTGTTGCATGTTTGTGATACCTGGATTCGGTTGTCCTTCTTTGCCTCCAAATGTAACATCACTCCCCCCTAGAGGAGAATGATATTACTGCAATGACCAGGACCCTGGGGCGCTGCATTAATCTTCTTAAAGGGCCATTATGAAACAGTGGGTCTCCTACGCTGTTGTAGCCTATGCTGTGAGTGGATGGGCTGCCAAGAATTACGATGCACCACAATACCCTTGTCATAAGATGTCCAGGGGGGATTCCTGAAAAAGTGTTGCATTGAATTCAAGGTCTGCCTTGCTACCAATTCATATGCACCTTAATAAGCCTTTGAACCCACATAGTGGATGGGCCCATGAAAATCCACTTCACAATAAGCATTTTGTACTCCTGTACTACTTTGTTTTACACATTGGCAGAAAGGCGAGCCCAGCTACATAGTCAGTCATATGCACCCCATTAGGCCTTGGAACCCACATAGTGGATGGGCAATTGAAAATCCACTTCACAATATGCATTTTGTACTACTGTACTCCTTGGTTTTACACATTGACAGCAAGGCCAGCTCTGCTGCATAGTCATATGCACCAAATTACGCCTTGGAACCCACATAGTGGATGTGCCCATGAAAATCCTCTTCACAATATGCATTTTGTACTCCCGTACTCCTTAATTTTACACATTGGCAGCAAGGCCAACCCTGCTGCATAGTCATATGCACCCCATTAGGCCTTGGAACCCACATAGTGGATGTGCCCATGAAAATCTACTTCACAATATGCATTTTGTACTCCTGTACTCCTTTGTTTCACACATTGGCAGGAAGGTGAGCCCTGCTGCATAGTCAGTCATATGCACCCCATTAGGCCTTGGAACCCACATAGTGGATGGGCCCATGAAAATCCACTTCACAGTATGCATTTTGTACTCCCGTACTCTTCGGTTTTACACATTGGTGGCAAGTAGGGTTGAGCGAAACGGATTGGACAAATTCAAAAATCGCTGACTTTCGGCAAAGTTGGGTTTCATGAAACCCGACCCAATCCTAGTGTGGGATCGGCCACGAGGTCGGTGATCTTCGCGCCAAAGTCGCATTTCGTATGACGCTTTCAGCTCCATTTCTCATCCAATGAAGGAGGACGCAGAGTGTGGGCAGTGTGATTACATGGGTCTCGGTCCCCACCATCTTAGAGAAGGGCATTACAGTGATTGGCTTACTTTCTGCGGCGTCACAGGGGCTATAAAGGGGCGTGCACGCCGACCGCCATCTTACTTCTGACCGATCTTAGCATAGGGAGAGGTTGCTGCAGCTTCATCAGAAGAAGGGATATAGTTAGGGAGGGAAGATTAACCCCAAAACTGCTTGTGCTGTAGCGATTTTCACTGACCAACACCACCTTTTCTTTGCAAGGACAGTGGAGTTTTTTTTGGGGTGCATCAGCTCTGTAGCTTATTAGGCTGCCCTATAAGTCTCCCTGATAGCTGCATTGCTGTTTGTACGCCGCTGTGCAAACCAACTGCTTTTTTAAAAGCAAAATCCTGTTGCTCTTTTCTGCACAGTTCTCTTTTTTCTTTGTTCACACTTTTGTGTGCAGCAGTCCTTTTTATTACTGCCATACTTGTCCTGAGATCATTGTAGTGAGATTGAATTAGTACTACAGCCCTTTTTTATATATATATATATATATATATATATATCTTCCAGCCACGTTCTGCCACTTACATTGTGTAGTGTAATACACTGAGCCTGATTTTTGTTGCAGTCTCCCCAAAATAAAAGGGAGATTTAAATTGGCACTAAGTGGATCTACATCACAGTTGTGTTAGTTTGTCGCACAGCTTCCAGCCACGTTCTGCCACTTACATTGTGTAGTGTAATACACTGTGCCTGAGTTTTGTTGCAATCTTCCCCCCAAAAAAGTGAGATTTAAATTGGCACTAAGTGGATCTATGTCACAGTTATGTTAGTTTGTTGTACATCTTCCAGCCACTTTCTGCCACTTACATTGTGTGGTGTAATACACTACGCCTGAGTTTTGTTGCAGTCTCCCCCAAATAAAAGGGAGATTTAAATTGGCACTAAGTGGATCTACATCACAGTTTTGTTAGTTTGTCGTACATCTTCCAGCCACGTTCTGCCACTTACATTGTGTAGTGTAATACACTGGGTCTGAGTTTTGGTGCAGTTTCCCCCAAATAAAAGGGAAATTTAAATTGGCACTAAGTGGATCTACGTCACAGTTCTGTTAGTTTGTCGTACATCTTCCAGCCACTTTCTGCCACTTACATTGTGTAGTGTAATACACTGGGCCTGAGTTTTGTTGCAGTCTCCCCCAAATAAAAGGGAGATTTAAATTGGCACCAAGTGGATCTACGTCACAGTTCTGTTAGTTTGTCGTACATCTTCCAGCCACTTTCTGCCACTTACATTGTGTGGTGTAATACACTACGCCTGAGTTTTGTTGCAGTCCCCCACCCCAAAAAAAGGGAGATTAAAATTATCCACAAGTTTATAAGTTTATATACACCTTCTACCTTGTTTCACAGTACCATATAACGGTTGTTATCTTGGCTAGATTTTTCCAAAAATGAGGAAGTCTGGTGGAAGAGGCCGTGGGCGGGCGTTGCCAGCTGGTACTGATGGTGGTGTTGGTGGTGTTGGAGCATCTGGTGGTAGTGGAAAAAGCAAAATAGCACCAAAGGCTCGAGGTGTTGAGCCAGCGTCATCGTCTGGCTACACAAGGCCTCAAAGGCTCCCTTATCTGGGAGTAGGAAAACAGGTTTTAAAGCAGGAGCAGTAGGAAAAAGTTTTGGCTTTCCTTGCTGACTCAGCCTCTAACTCTTTCGTCTCCTCTTCAGAAGGTTCGAAATCTAAAAGCAGTGAGTCGTCAGTGGATGCTCCCGGTCAGGAACAAGTCGCTTCCTTGTGTCCTTCACCCAAACCAAAAGTGAAGGATGCGGCAGGCGAAACTACAGTTTACTCCATGAAGCTCTTTACACATACCATGCCTGGGTTAGAGAGGGAAATTGTTGAAAGCCTATTACAAGATGAATCGGACATGGAGTGCACAGATGCACAGCCACAGCTAGATTATTATGCTGTTCCATTGACTCAGATCACTACATTGCCCTCGCAGTGTACTGAGCCAGAATCTGACCCTGATGAGACTATGGTGTCCCGTTACGAATGCTATAGCACCTTACACGGTGACACAGAGAAAGGTGCACATGACATTGAATAGGAGGTGATAGATGACGCAGTTGTTGACCCAGATTGGCAGCCATTGGGGGAGGAGGGTGCCGCTGCCAGTAGCTCAGAAGCAGAGAAGGATGATCCGCAGCAGCCATCTACATCGCAACAGCTTTCATCTGGCAGGCCCGAATCTGGCCAAAAATGTTTGTCAAATCCAAAAACAGTTTTAGGGCACCGTTGCCATCCGGTGAAAGTAGCACAGCGTGCAATGCCTGAAAAGGTAATCCATAGTAGGAAGAGTGCAGTGTGGGCATTTTTTAACTAAGATCTGAATGATCAGTGCAAAGTTATCTGTAAGAAGTGCTCAAAGACCTTTAGCAGAGGGAAGAATCTCCAAAGTTTAAATACAACGTGCATGCGTAGATATTTAACTAGCATGCACTTGCAAGCCTGGACTAACTACCTAACGTCCAGTACCGTTGGTGCACCTGCTCAGAATGAAGGTAGTCAGCAATGCTACATTGCTTCCCTCACTGTAAGCCCACCGGTCAGGACACCACCAGCAGCAAATGTGGAGGTATCGTCGCAAGGCCAAAGCAGTCAGGGAATCACAAGGTTCTTGGTAGGAAACACTGTAGTTAGGCCAACATCAAGAATAACATCACCAACCCTCTCTCAATCTGCCATGTCCACCACCACCCCGGCTAGTTCCACCATATGCAGCTCTCCAGTCCAGTTCACCCTACAAGAGACTCTCGTTAGGAAAAAAAAGTACTCATCCTGTCATCCACGTACACAGGGTTTGAATGCCCACATTGCTAGACTAATTTCATTAGAGATGATGCCCTACCGTTTGGTTGAAAGCGAAGCTTTCAAAGCCCTGATTGCCTACGCAGTACCATGCTATGACCTACCCAGTTGACACTTCTTTTCGAGAAAAGCCATCCCAGCCCTCCACCAGCATGTCAAAGACCGCATTGTCCATGCACTGAAGCAATCAGGCAGTAGAAAGGTGCACCTCACAACAGATGCATGGACCAGTAGGTATGGCCAGGGACATTATGTGTCCATCACGGCGCATTGGGTTAATGTGGTGGATGCAGGGTCCACAGGGGACAGCCATAGTGGGACAGTTCTGCCTAACCCACGGTCTAGGAAACAGTTGGCTGTAGGCATTCGCCACCCCTCCTCCTCCTCCTCCTACAGAAGTGAAAGCTCGTCCACAGAGTGCAGTCACACGACCACTCCATCCGCAGCTGCCAGTGTTGCACACGAGGTGTCCCATTATGGAACAGCTAGTGGTAAGCGTCAGCATGCTGTGCTACAAATGAAGTGTTTGGGCGACAACAGACACACCGTGGAAGTACTGGCCGAGTACTTGCAGCAACAAACTCAGTCATGGCTGGGCAGTGTGCATCTTCAGGCAGGCAAGGTTGTCAGTGATAACGGAAGGAATTTTATGGCTGCCATAGCCCTTTCAGAACTGAAACACATTCCTTGCCTGGCTCACTGTCAGGAATCCCTGACGGCTGCCACCAATTTGTCACGATTCACACCGTGACCGTCACCCCTATGTCACGGATCGGGGTGACTTTAGGCCAACAGACGGCTATCACATGTGCAGGGGGGCTTATCTTAGTTATCCCTCCACTCCACAATGTGATGAAAAAACACACACAAGGCTATTGACCTCTTAGTTTACAGCAGGGGCTTATTCTAGGTATCCCACTGCTCTTCAATATAACACGAACTGCAGGGATTTATGTATATCCCGCTTACAGTTCCACTTAACACTTGCAGCTCTCTGGCACCCCCCTTACTCTCAGGTCAGATTAGGTACTGCACCCTGGGTAATTAGTCGCCAGAAAGGCTGCCTGCTATGTACTGGCTAATGGGCATGCTGCAGCGACGCGATAAACTACTCCCGCTCACGCAGGAACAATAATTATCAACACCGCAGTCGCTACAACAACACCCAACTACCCAGTACAAAACGTATGCTGCCACCAGCTTCGATTAAACGGGTCCAAAGCTCACCCAAAAAGAGTAGCGTAATTCCCTTCAGGAGACTTAGGGTACGTTTAGAGCATGGAGAGAACTAGTATTAAATAATATACCCCACAAAATTTAGGCAGTGCTTTATCAAAATATTTTACAAAGATGTTACAAATGAGACAATTGCAAATATGTACAATGTAATTATAACATAAAGGGATTACAGGAGAAAAGATAACACTCACATGTTTTCAAAGCATTGCAGGCAACCAGGCTAGTGGAGCTTCCATACGTCCCAGCTCATTGGACGTGCTCAGGGCTCTCCAGGAAAAAGACAAGAAGTGACTGCTGGGGAGCCTGCCACAAACTTAAAACCTGCAGCTAGTGACATCACAGAAAGGCTGGCTTATCCAGACCCTCCTCTCTCTACATTCTGAGTACTTCAACCTTAAATTTGTCTACTTTCTATAACTTCGCTACAAAACATGTTATAGTCATAACAAACCCAGCATTCATCTCGGATTAACATGGGCATTCTAATGAGATCAAATATGTCCTATCTGTGATACATATTTACAGAGAAATCCCTACATCTTTACCAGATGGAGTTAGGAACCTGTGTTTAGAGTGATGGGTAGATCCACCGAGGGAGATTAAGAATATATATTTTCGTGTTTTTATCTTAAATGGTTTGCCTAATATCTTACAAAAACAGAACAAAGAACTTTCATGGATTCTGGAAATTTCTAATCCAGTCATAGCTGGAGAAGAGTTGGAGACTTCCAAAGTGATCGTAAATTCCTTTCTTCATTAAAACTCCCCCCAGTATATTGGCAAGGCAGCTCTTGGCTGAGTGAAAGGGAAGGGGACTTTTTAGCCCACAGCCTGTTAGCAAGAGAAACTACTTATATGATATTTCATACCATATCGTGACACCTCCCCCTTTTGGTGTGTGCTAGGGAGGTAGAACCCCACGGTATGCCTCCATGAGCACCTCAGTAGGTTCACCCTGGTGGGACAGTCCATCTGCATTCCCATGTTCCCTGCCCATTTTTTGTTCAATGGTGAAGTCAAACTGCTGAAGGGCAAGGCTCCAGTGTAGCAACCTGCCGTTGGTTCCACACATGGCGTTTAGCCAGCGCAGATGGTCGTGGTCGGTCACCACAGTGAAGGGGCGACCGTACAAGTAGGGCTGCAAGCGCTGCAGGGCCCAGACTATGGCCAGGCACTCCTTCTCGATGGTGGAGTAGGCCACTTCCCTCGGTAAAAGTTTCCGGCTCAGGTATAACATGGGGTGCTCTTGGTTCTCCGAGTCAACCTGGCTGAGCACAGCACCAAGGCCAAACTTGCTGGCGTCGGTCTGCACCAAGAATGGTCAACTGCTGTCGACTGCTTTCAACACAGGGGCGTTGCACAGTGCGGTTTTCAATGCCTGGAAGGCCCCCTCACAGCCATCTGTCCAGTTGACAATGTGGGGTAGCTTCTTCCTGGTGAGGTCCGTCAAAGGTTTTGCCAGGATACTATAGTGCTGTACGGAGCGCCTATAGTACCCTGCAGTGCCCAAGAATGACATCACCTGTTTCTTGGTCACGGGAGTGGGCCAGTTCACGATCGCGCCCACTTTCTCAGGCTCTGGCTTTAGGGTGTTTCCACCTAGCCGGTGCCCCAGGTAGTGAACCTCCCTCATACCCATCTGGCACTTTCCCAGCTTGATAGTCAGTCCTGCCTGGTGAATTCGCCTGAGCACCTCCTCGAGATGCTGCAGGTGTTCCTCCCAGGAGGAACTGAAGATGGCAATGTCATCCAAGTACGCCACGGCGTACTTCTCCAGTCCCTGAAGCAGGAGGTTGACCATATGCTGGAAAGTGGCAGGGGCATTCTTCATGCCGAAGGGCATGACCGTGGACTCGTACAGTCCGAAGGGCGTGATAAAGGTGGACTTCTCCTGCACCTCGGGGCTCAGGGGAATCTGCCAGTATCCTCTACTCAGATCCATTATTGTTAGGTAATCTGCGCCAGCTAACTTATCCAGCAGCTCCTCGATGCACGGCATTGGGTGCGCGTCAGAGGCTGTGATGGCGTTGAGCCCCCTGTAGTCCATGCAGAACCGGGTGGTCCGGTCCTTCTTTGGCACGAGAACTACAGGTGATGCCCACGCGCTCTTTGACCATCGAATCACCCCCAGCTGTAACTTCTCATCAATCTCTTGGCGCATAATCTGCTGCACCTGGTCAGAGATTTGATAGGGTGTTCGCTGTAGTAGGGCATGATTCCCGGTGTCCACCTCGTGGACTGCTAACTCAGTCCTCCCAGGTCAGATGGAGAACATGACCCAGAAGGGTTCCAGTGTGGTTTGCAACTGCAACCGCTGGGGTTCAGTTAACAAGGCGCTTACCTCCACGTCCTCGATGGACCCATTGGCCTTGGCTTGGGCCAGCATGTCCAGGAGGGTGTCTTCCTCCCCATCTTCGGGCAAGCTGCAGACCGGTAGGAAGAAAGGTTCACGTTCGTGATGAGCCTTCATCATGTTGACGTGAAAGGCCTTTCGCCTACCCCGAGCGTGGTCAAGCGTGACCACGTAGGTGACCGGGTTGAGCTGTTGGTGGACGACGTACGGGCCCTCCCAGGCTGCCTGAAGCTTATCCATTGGTACGGGGACCAGCACCCACACCTTTTGACCCACGTGGTAGGTCCGCTCCCGGGCGTTCTGGTCGTACCAGTGCTTCTGGTCAGCCTGAGCCTGCGTCATGTTGTCATGCACCAACTGCGTCAAGGTCTGCATCTTGTCACGGAAGCGCATGACATACTCCACTATGAACACTTCAGAAGGGTTCGGCTCCTCTTCCCAGGATTCTCTTACCAACCCAAGGGGTCCCCGGACTTGCCTACCGTACAGGAACTCGAAGGGGGAGAACCCTGTCGAGGCCTGCGGAACCTCTCGGTAAGCGAACAGCAGGTGTGGGAGGTACCACTCCCAGTCGCACCCTTGGGTCTCAACCAGCATGCGTAGCATCTGTTTGAGGGTACCATTAAAGCGTTCACCTGCATTCTCTTACAGAGAGCCTCCATTAGGCAAGACATAAATTGGGTCCCTTGATCAGTAAGCATTTCCCTGGGAAATCCTACACATGAAAAGATGGCCAACAGGGCATCCGCCACCTTATCTGCCCTAGTTGACGACAGAGCTACTGCCTCTGGGTACCGGGTAGCGTAGTCTACCACAGTAAGGATATATCGCTTTCCAGAGCTGCTGGGGACGGCCAGCGGGCCCACAATGTCCACCGCGATCCTCTGGAAAGGCTCCTCTATCACTGGCAATGGGATCAGGGAAGCCTTAAGAACAGGCCCCGCCTTCCCCACTCTTTGACAGGTGACACAGGAGCGGCAGTAGTTTGACACATCTGTCCCCATCTTAGGCCAATAGAAGTGTTGAGACAGCCGGGCCTTAGTTTTGCTGATCCCCAAGTGTCCAGCTAGCGGGAACTCTTGGGCAATCCACAACAACTCACCCTGGAATTGCTGCGGGATGACCAGCTGTCTTTCCCTCAACCACTCCTTTTGTGATTCTCCGGGTACTGTTTCCTGGTACAACCTTCCACGTTCCCAGAACACCCTCTCCTTATCAGTCTCGGAGAAGAGCGTCCCGGCGAGTTGGCTCAAACTCTCTAGGCTCGCGTCTGTGCGCAGAGCGGCCTGAAACTCCTGGCTAGGGGAAGCCAGAAGCGATGTCAGGGTCCCTTCCCCACGGGAACCCTCTTGGACCTGCTCTGGGTCCACCTCTGGTTCAGTCACAGTGATGACTGAGGAGGGTCCGGAAGGCAGACAGTTCTCTGCGTTCCGGGCACTCTGACTGCGGGTGACAGCAGCTACGTAGGCTGTCTCCCCGGGGGTTTCTCCAGACCCATCAGCCGGCGCTGCTATGGGCTCTACCTCCCCATCCACCCCCATTACCTCAGGAGCATTGCTACTTATGGGCCAGTTACCTTCCTCGGTGGCACTGGTCAATTGCATGGCATCACCTTTCTCACGGTTCACATGCTGCTCCCCATTTCCTGTAGCACCGACACTTGCCCCTGCTAGGGGTTCCTCAGCCATCTCACTCCGCAGAGCGACGTGGCTGAGCATTCCTGTACCTATGGACACATTAACTTTCACAGAAAAATCATTATCAGATTCAGTTAGCACAGGTACAACATTTTCACCATCAATCCTAGGGAAAAAATGGCTATTAGGTGCATCATTACAAGATAAAGCATGGTCAGGTAACACATGCGAGTTCCCATCATCATCATCATCATCATCATCAGGGTTAACGTTACCCTTATTACCAGATTGGGGAGGGGTGTCAGGGACATAGTATGCAACCATCCTCCCCAAATCAGTCCCCAACAAAACATCAGTGAGCAAATTATCAGACAGCCCCACTTCCTTCACCCTGCTCCCGGCACCCCAATCAATATTAACCCGGGCCATTTGTAAGGGACAGCTGATGCCCCCGATCCCAGTGACAGTTAGGGTTTTCCCTGGAATGATTTCTTCAGGGGCCGCCAGTTCGGGTCGGATGAGGGTTCGTTCAGCCCCGGTGTCCTTGAGGCCTGTAGCAACATGGCCTCCCACAGTGACGTGCTGTACGTTGTCACACACCCTCCCAACCACACCACCCACCAAAAGAACTGCTGCATTAGGCCCTGGTGCCTTGTATGAGGGGTTCTTCTGCTTGTCTGGACAGTTGGGAATGATATGACCAGGCCGATTGCAGAAGTAACACTTGTGGGGTTCGGTGGTAGGTCTGGTGTTGTTGGCCACAGGGCCAGGACCTCTGGTGTGTTGGCTGGCAGGGGTACTGGCGTTGGCTGCAGGCTTACACCCTCTCCAGCTGGTGGTGACTGGCTTCCGCGCTTCCGATCTATGGTTGGCCTCATAGGCATCGGCAATCTGCGCTGCTTTCGTGACGTCTTTGGGTTCTCTGTCCATCACGAACTGTCGCACCTCAGCTGGGCAAAGATGAAAGAACTGGTCTTTGATCATCAGGTCTCGCAGCTGTGCAAAGGTGGTCACTGACAGTCCTTGGGGCCACTGGTCAAAGTGGGTCCCCAGTCCATGCACCACATCACTGTAACTGTCGTGTGGACCACGTTGGAGGGTCTGGAACTTTCTACGGTACACCTCGGGTGTAAGCTGGTACTTTGCTATCAGGGCCTGCTTGATGGCCTCATAGTCTTCATCTTGTTCTTGAGGGAGGGCAGCAAACGCTTCCAGAGCTTTGCCTCTCAGCCCTGGTGTCAGGTATTGTGCCCATTCATCTGTAGGTAGCCGGTACTGTCTGCAGGCTTTCTCAAAGGCCCGCAGAAAAGTGTCCAAGTCCCCGTCCTTCTCCATAACAGGAAAGTGATCGGGCCGGGGCTTCGGCATCTGAGCTCTGCTGGGCTCACGGCTGGATTGGGACAACCCCTGCATTTGCAGTCGGGCCATCTGCAGCTGGTACTCCCACTCTGCTTGGGCCTCTCGCTCGGCTCGCTCCTGGTATTGCTGGATCAGCTGCAGACGTCTCTCTAGGTTATCTGCGGAGCATTGTTGCAGAGCCAGCTTCAGGAGGAGGTCTGCACCCCCCTGGTTGCCAGTAGGGCTTGTATTCAGTGGTTGGACCTATGCTGCAGCACCATGTTCGCTTGTGCTGGCTTCTGCGGCCTCTGGGCTCTGTGGCCTGGCTTGGACTGCTTCAAATTGCACCAGTTCAGCGACCATTTGAGTCTTGGTCTTACCCTGGGGGTTCAGGCCATGGCACGTGGATATCCCAGCAAGAAAGTCCTTCTTCTGGGTGTACCAGGCTTCCCTTTTCGCAGCCATGGTTGCCAAATAAAAGATAGGATAGAAAAACGAAGAGAAAGGGAGGGGATAATTACCAGTACACACAATTGTCTCAAGACTAATAAGCACTGAGTTCGTTCTCCAAACTTATTTGCGCAGAGTCCTCGCAAGAACTTTGCAAGTTTTTAGTGAGAGGAATGATCACTCAAACCAAATCACTAATGCTCTAAGATATCCCACCGCCTTGCCACCAATTTGTCAGGAATCCCTGACCGCTGCCACCAATTTGTCACGATTCACACCGTGACCGTCACCCCTACGTCACGGATCGGGGTGACTTTAGGCCAACAGACGGCTTTCACATGTGCAGGGAGGCTTATCTTAGCTATCCCTCCACTCCACAATGTGGTGAAAAAAACACACACAAGGCTATTGACCTCTTAGTTTACAGCAGGGGCTTATTCTAGGTATCCCACTGCTCTTCAATATACCACAAACTGCAGGGATTTATGTATATCCTGCTTACAGTTCCACTTAACACTTGCAGCTATCTGGCACCCCCCTTACTCTCAGGTCAGATTAGGTACTGCACCCTGGGTAATTAGTCGCCAGAAAGGCTGCCTGCTATGTACTGGCTAATGGGCATGCTGCAGCGACGCGATAAACTACTCCTGCTAAGGCAGGAACAATAATTATCAACGCCGCAGTCGCTACAACAACACCCAACTACCCAGTACAAAACGTATGCTGCCACCAGCTTCGATTAAACGGGTCTGAAGCTAACCCAAAAAGAGTAGCGTAATTCCCTACAGGAGACTTAGGGTACATTTAGAGCATGGAGAGAACTAGTATTAAATAATATACCCCACAAAATTTAGGCAGTGCTTTATCAAAATATTTTACAAAGATGTTACAAATGAGAGAATTGCAAATATGTACAAGGTAATTATAACATAAAGGGATTACTGGAGAAAAGATAACACTCACCTGTTTTCAAAGCATTGCAGGCAACCAGGCTAGTGGAGCTTCCATACGTCCCAGCTCATTGGACGTGCTCAAGGCTCTCCAGGAAAAAGACAAGAAGTGACTGCTGGGGAGCCTGCCACAAACTTAAAACCTGCAGCTAGTGACATCACAGAAAGGCTGGCTTATCCAGACCCTCCTCTCTCTACATTCTGAGTACTTCAACCTTAAATTTGTCTACTTTCTATAACTTCGCTACAAAACATGTCATTGTCATAAAAAATCCAGCATTCATCTCGGATTAACGTGGGCATTCTAATGAGATCAAATATGTCCTATCTGTGATACATATTTACAGAGAAATCCCTACTTCTTTACCAGATGGAGTTAGAAGCCTGTGTTTAGAGTGATGGGTAGATCCACCGAGGGAGATTAAGAATATATATTTTCGTGTTCTTATCTTAAATGGTTTGCCTAATATCTTACAAAAACAGAACAAAGAACTTTCATGGATTCTGGAAATTTCTAATCCAGTTATAGCTGGAGAAGAGTTGGAGCCTTCCAAAGCGATCGTAAATTCCTTTCTTCAATAAAACTCCCCCAAGTACATTGGCAAGGTAGCTATTGGCTGACTGAAAGGGAAGGGGGCTTTTTAGCCCACAGCCTGCTAGCAAGAGAAACTACTTATATGATATTTCATACCATATCGTGACACTCACACCTTGAACCTGGTGGTGCAGTGCTTCTTGAAAAATTATCCGGAGTTACCAGCCCTGCTCCTGAAGGTGCGAAGACTTTGCTCGCACATCCGCCGGTCGCCCCTACACTCCAGCCGTATGCAGAACCATCAGCGATCGCTGAATCTTCCCCAGCACTGCCTAATAATCAACGTTGCAACAAGGTGGAACTCCACACTGCACATCGTTCAGAGGATGTGCGAAAAGAGGCATGCTGTCATTTATTTGTGGGAGGATACACATACACGGGCAGGCAGTTGGATGGCAGACATGGAGTTGTCTGGTGTGTAGTGGTCGAAGCTCCAAGACCTCTGTCAAGTTCTTCAGTGTTTTGAGGAATGTACACGGCTGGTAAGTGCAGACGACGCCATCATAAGCATGAGCATCCCACTAATGCGCCTGCTGATGCAAAGTTGGACGCACATCAAGGAGCAGGCGTCTGCAGCCGAGGAGGAGGGAAGCCTTGATGACAGTCAGCCATTGTCTGGTCAGGGAACTCTCCTGATTAAGGTGGCAGATGAAGAGGAGGAGGAGGATGATGGGGATGAATATTTATGGGAGGAGGATGCTTCTCAGGAGGCAATATAAACTGATGGCATTGCAAGGTCAGGTACAGAGTTTTTGCGGGCCACAAGTGAAGTTGATTTGCAAGAAAGTGCTCCTCAACCCAGCACAAGCAGTGAATTGACACCTGGAACATTGGCCTACATGGCAGAGTATGCCATGCGTATCCTAAAAAGGGACCCCGCACATTATCAAAATGATGACCGATGATGATCACTGGTTGGCTTGCCTCCTGCATCCACGATCATGCCACATGAGAACCTGGAGCAAACATTGGCTACCAATCAAGCAACTCTTGTAGACCATTTGGTTCAGGCATTCCCAGCACACAGAGGCGGTGATGGTTCTCACACGAGCTGTAGGGGGCAACATGGCAGAGGTGTTAGAGGTGCACAAATCCGAAGTGGCATTGGACAGAGGGGTTTTATGACCAGGTTGTGGAGTGATTTCGCAATGACCGCAGACACGACAGGTACTGCTGCATGAATTCAAAGTGACAGGAGACAGCATTTGTCCAGTATGGTTACCAACTCTTTTTCTTCCCTTATCGATGTTCTCCCTCACAGGTCATTCCCCTTTGATTACTGGGCATCTAAAATAGACACCTGGCCTGAATTGGCAGAATATGCATTACAGGAGCTCGCTTGCCCAGCTGCTAGTGTGCTCTCAGAAAGAGTCTTCAGTGCTGCTGGTTCAATACTGACCGAAAAAAGGACACGTCTGGCTACCTGAAATGTTGATGATCTAACCTTCATTAAAATGAACCAATCATGGATTTCAAATTATTTTGCCCCACCTTCCCCTGCTGACCCGTAGCTTGCCTTAAAAAATGTCTTGCTTTTGGCCTCCTCTTACTGACTGTTCCAATTCCTCCATTTGCAGCTGCTGAATGTCCACCATAGGCCATTTTTATACCTCCCTAAATGGGCTGACTCCGCCTACAGGGCCGTGGTCACCACTTGGCGCAAGCACCCGTGCGAGTGCCGTTTGCCTGGACAGGAGGGTGTGCCCACTCTTGGGCGATGGCACTGGCACAGCGTCCCTCATAGTACAATGAAGTGTCTCTGATGGTGGTGGTGCACATCAAAGTCAGACACATCATCATAATATGAGGGGCCCTATGCCAGTACCGCCGCCCACGAGAGAGTGTTCCCCCCAGCTTGAATAATGCTCTACCACTTGCAAAACTTACCTCTCCCTGCTCCACCACTGTGTATTCTGTGCTGTTAAATCCTTCAATGGCACTGCCAATACAAATTTGTTGAAATAATAGATGATAGTAAAAATATACAGGGGCCCTGGCCTCCATTTAGATCAGTTAATACTTTGCGCCAACTACCACTGTCTGCTACTCAGCAGAGGAGCCCACCCCTGTACCTAGCTATGCCACCAGTTTATTTATGAACATTTTTTTGTCTGACATTTAGCCCACTTTATTATTTTGGCCTACTTACTGTGTCAGCCACTTATTACAGTTGTCCTCCACTGAACAAAGCAATGCCGCCTGTGTACTCCTGTTACCAATTGTGAACTGCATTTAGCCTACTTTTTTATTTTAGGCCTACTAAGTCTGTCTGAGCCACTTATTATAGTTGTCCTCCACTGAACAAAGCAATGCCGCCTGTGTATTCCTGTTACCAATTGTGAACTGCATTTAGCTACTTTTTAATTTTAGGCCTACTAAGTCTGTGTGAGCCTCTCATAACAGTTGTCCTCCTCCGCTGAAAAAAGCTATGCCGCCTGTGTACTCCTCTTACCAATTTTGAACTGCATTTAGCCTACTTTTTTATTTTAGGCCTACTAAGTCTGTCTGAGCCACTTATTACAGTTGTCCTCCACTGAACAAAGCAATGACGCCTGTGTACTCCTGTTATCAATTGTGAACTGCATTTAGCCTACTTTTTTATTTTAGGCCTACTAAGTCTGTCTGAGCCACTTATTACAGTTGTCCTCCACTGAATAAAGCAATGCCGCCTGTGTACTCCTGTTACCAATTTTGAACTTCTTTTAGCCTACTTTTTTATTTTAGGACTACTATGTCTGTCTGAGCCACTTATTACAGTTTTCCTCCACTGAACAAAGCAATGCTGCCTGTGTACTCCTGTTACCAATTGTGAACTGCATTTAGCCTACTTTTTTATTTTAAGCCTACTAAGTCTGTCTGAACCACTTATTACAGTTGTCCTCCACTGAACAAAGCAATGCTGCCTGTGTACTCCTGTTACCAATTGTGAACTGCATTTAGCCTACTTTTTTATTTTAGGCCTACTAAGTCTGTGTGAGCCTCTCATAACAGTTGTCCTCCTCCGCTGAAGAAAGCTATGCCGCCTGTGTACTCCTCTTACCAATTTTGAACTGCATTTAGCCTACTTACTTACTTGGGCCTAGTAACTGTGTGAGCCTCTCATAACAGTTGTCCTCCTCCGCTGAACAAAGCTATGCCACCTGTGTACTGCTGTTAGCAATTTTGAACTGCATTTAGCCTACTTTCTTATTTGGGCCTATATCTGTGTTTCCTCCTAATCCTGCCCATTGGCCAGCCACTGCTAGATGAGTCTGCTGGTACATTGACCCAGACAACTACATTCCCCTTGCACTCTACACAGCCAGAATCTGACCCTGCTGAAAGTCAGGTTCCCCTTCCCGCATACTATACTACCTTACACGGGGACAAAGAGGAAGGTGCAGATGAAAGTGCAGGTTCCTTCATCAGGTGGGTGGCATACTCGTTGGCACTGGCACAGGGCCCCTCATAGTACGCAAAAGTGTCTCTGGCAGTGGGAGGCGCCGCCTGCCGTCAAACACACCCCCGTACAATGAGGGGCCCTGTGCCTGTGCCAACTAGTGAGCCCCCCCTGCTTGCTCACGATCGCAGCACTTGCAAAGTTGAAATACTTACCTCTCCCTGCTCCACCACTGTGACGTATTCCGCGTTTCCTGGGTCCATGAAAATCTTGAGCCAGCTCTACACCCCCACAACTTTAGCCAATTGAGCCCCTGTTTTCAATGCCTAACTATTATTATAAAGTAAATTAAGATTGACAAGCTTAGGAAATACGAATTGATGTTTTTGGCATTAAAATGGGCACTGTAGGTGTTTTCCTGTCCTCCACTCACTGCCGACTTTGATTCCCCATTGACTTGCATTGGGTTTCGTGTTTCGGCCGACCCCCGACTTTTCACAACAATCGGCCGATTTCACCCAACCCGACATTTGAGAAAGCCGGGTTTCGCGAAACCAGACTCGATCCTAAAAAAGTAAAAGTCGCTCAACTCCAGTGGCAAGGCCAGCCCTGCTGCATAGTCATATGCACCCCATTAGGTCTTGGAACCCACATACTGGATGTGCCCATGAAAATCCACTTCACAATATGCATTTTGTACTCACCTACTCCTTGGTTTCACACATTGGCGGCAAGGCCAGCCCTGCTGCATAGTCATATGCACCCCATTAGGCCTTGGAACCCACATAGTGGATGTGCCCATGAAAATCCACTTCACAATATGCATTTTGCACTCCCATACTCCTTTGTTTTACACATTGGCAGGAAGGCGAGCCCTGCTGCGTAGTGATATGCACCACATTAGGCCTTGGAACCCACATAGTGGATGGGCCCATGAAAATCCACTCGTATTTTGTAATGGTATGATGGATCCCTCTTTGCACAATTATTTACAGGAGAATTTGGCAATTTTATTTGCCATGTTGTTAACACTAAGGTTCAGATATGGCTTTAAAAAAGGCTAATACTTGCAATACAACGCAATTTTATTGCTAACAACAAAATTCAAGGAATAGTATGATTGAATAGTGTGAGTGTGTACACTTTTGTATATGTTAACATACAAAGGTTAATAAGTACATATAAGAATTAAATAAATATTGTGATTACATATATATGAAGATTAACTACATACAGTATAGTTAGATCATCACCAAGAGGCTTTTAAACATCATCCGTCTGGAATATCAGAGAAGTAACACCAAGACAGAGAACCCCTGGGAGATTACCTACACTGCATGGGCGTCCCCAATTATGCAGGTATCAGCACACTGTACATGTACAGGTACCCCAGATTCGGCATCTGTCTTAGTCATGTTTCTATGGTCTTATATAGTGATTTACACTATGTAGTAACTCTAGTTTCACCCAGACATTCAAGTGGCCACTTTTCAAGGTTGGATTAATCTGAGATATCATGGATTCATCAGACGAGGAGCCATAAACCCCAAGAAAATAAATGCCACAATGATTTAGATCAAACCACCACCGGCATAGTTTCAGTAAACCTTAATGTTTTACAATAACAAACAGCATACATATAGAGGCTTAGAACTGTTTGTGAAGTGAATAAACAAACATTTATCAAGATTGTGTCACTATGAGCATTGTCTGTCACGTCTGTAAATGTTTTACAAGAAATGCAGCTATGTGATTGTCTGAATGCATTTGGTATACAGTCTTTAAATCGTGGTTATAAATCGCCATTTGTATATCTGCCATTTGTACATTTGAGGCAGCCAAAGTTATGGCTCTCAAGGAGAGAAACTAATGTAGTCAACAAAGAAATATTTTTAATGAACTACTGAGCCAAACTAATAGCATTGCTTTATCAAATTTATATGAAGTGCATTGTGTCCAATGTGAGCAACCAGGTAACACAAAAAGGAGCTTTTTTATGGGAGCTCTTTAAGGTACACAAGTGTTATGAAGTATTTGCCAACAAGGATTTGTTTTCTCTAGTGTTGAGCATTCCAATACTGCAAATATCGGGTATCGGCCGATATTCGCTGTATCGGAATTCCGATACCGAATGCGATATTGGATACCGCAAGCGCGGCCAGAACTCCGCCCCTCCTCCCCGGACTTCATATTGGGCAGTGGATGCATTGAAAAACTGCATCCGCTGCCCACGTCATGTACAAATTTCACAAGTGTGAAAGAGGCATTAAAGAGCGTTGAATTAAAAAAAAGGAAAAAATGGCATGGGCTCCCGTGCAATTTTCTGCGCCAGAGGGGGAAAGCCGACAACCGGGGGCCAATATTTGTAGCCTGCTATGAATATCAGCCCGCAGCTGTCTGCGTAGCCTTTACTGGCTGTTAAAATAGGGGGACCTCCCAAAAAATGACGTGGGGTCCCCCTATATTTTATAGCCAGAAAGGTTACACAGACAGCTGTGGGCTGATATTCATAGCCTAGAGAGGGGACATGGATATTGCCCCCCGGCTGAAAACACCAGTCCGCAGCCTCCCCAGAAATGGCGCATGTGTAAGATGCGCCAATTCCGGCACTTAGCCCCTCTCTTCCCAATCCCATGTAGCGTTGGGATATGGGGTAATAAGGGGTTAATGTCACCTTGCTATTGTAAGGTGACATTAAGCCGGGTTAATAATGGAGAGGCGTCAATAAGACGCCTATCCATTATTAATCCAATAGTAATAAAGGGTTAATAAAATACGCACACATTAGGAAAAAAGTATTTTAATATTCTTCATTTAACCATACTTACCATACGTCAGCGCCTGCAAAAAACGTAAAATAATAAACTGCACATTATCTGTCCGCCGTAGTCCAATTAATAACGAGTGTCCCACGACGATCTCCCCTATAGAACAGTGACATCGGGTGATGTCACTGCTCTATAGGACCCTCAGTGACACACTGACAGGAGGCAATGGCTCCTGCAGTGCATAACTGAGGTTACTAAAGTTCAAAGTCTCACTTTATGGCAATTGCTGCGTGGGAAAATTTCTCACACAGCAATGCCAAAAGTGAGACTAGGGACTATTTTTTTTTACAGCAGCGGAGGAATACAATGCGGAAGGATACCTTCCTCCCGTCATTGTGTTCCTGGAGCCCCTAAAGAGCGGTCGCATCAGCTGATGCTGCCGTTCTCCACAGGAGATCGTCGTGGGACACTCATGGATTTCTGCGGACAGGGAGTATATTGGTTGTTTGTTATTTTCATATTTTTTTACAGATGATACTGGCCTTGGGGAACAAAGTGACAAGTAATGGTGAGTATGAACTCTATGTTTAATGTACTGTATGTCTATATGTCTGTATGTATGTATTGTATGTAATGTATGAATGTATTGTATGTAGTATGTATGTAGTATGTATGTATGTAGTCCCATTGGACGATGCCTGCACACACACATAGAGCTCCGGCAGCCCGCACAGAGCCCCGGCACACCGCACAGAGCCCCGGCACACACGCACAGAGCCCCGGCAGCCCACACAGATCCCCGACACACGCATAGAGCCCCGGCAGCCCGCACAGACTCCCAGCATGCCGCACAGAGCCCCAAGGGGCCCGTATAGACCCCCGGGAGGCCCGCACAGACCCCGCCCGCACACACAGACACGCACAGTGTCTGCCCACGCACCGCCCACACTCTTCCCCCTCCGGAAAAGGATGTAGAAGGACAGAAAGAGCTTATTTACATTCCAATATTTGTTTCGCATTGACTTGCATTGGTATCGGGTATCGGTATCGGCGATATCCGATATTTTTTGGATATCGGCCGATCCAATCCGATACCGATACTTCTGGATATTGGAAGGTATCGCTCAACACTAGTTTTCACCAATGTGGGGTAACATAGTAACATAGTAACATAGTTAGTAAGGCCGAAAAAAGACATTTGTCCATCCAGTTCAGCCTATATTCCATTATAATAAATACCCAGATCTACGTCCTTCTACAGAACCTAATAATTGTATGATACAATATTGTTCTGCTCCAGGAAGACATCCAGGCCTCTCTTGAACCTTTTTTAAAATATACCAGTGCCATCGCAGGTCCCTTGCCCAAAATTCACTGGCCTATAACAGTACAGAGCACGTTCACCCTGGTGATCTACTGGCAGTTAAATTACACATTGCAGGAGACAGAGTTAAGAAGTAGGCCCAATGGAATGCCATGCCCCATTCCCCAATGTGGTGTCCTTTTTGTACTTATTAAAATAGTGCCATCACAGCCCCCTAGCCCAAAATTCAGTGGCATATAAGAGTACAGAGCACGTCAACCCTGGTAATCTAGTGGCAGTTAAAGGACACATTGCAGGAGACAGAGTTAAGAAGTAGGCCCAACGGAATGTCATGCCCAATTCCCCAATGTGTTGTCCTTTTTAAAAAAAATAAAAGAGTGCCATCACAGCCCCCTTGTCCAACATGCACCGTACAGAGCACGTTCACCCTGGTGATCTACTGGCAGGTACAGGACAGATTGGAGGACTCCGAGTTAAGAAGTAGGCCCAATGTAATGACATGCCCAATTCCCCAATGTGTTATCCTTTTTCAAAAAAAAATTAAAGAGTGCCACCACAGCCCCCTTGGCTAACATGCGCCGTACAGAGCACGTTCACCCTGGTGATCTACTGGCAGGTACAGGACAGATTGCAGGAGACCGAGTTAAGAAGTAGGCCCAATGTAATGTCATGCCCAATTCACCAATGTGTTGTCCTTTTTTAAAAAAATAAAAGAGTGCCATCACAGCACCCTTAGCCAAAATGCACCGTACAGACCATGTTCACCCTGGTGATATAGTGGTTCTGGATGAGGAGGATGAGGATAAGGAGGAGGATAAGAACAAACAGACCAAATCTGGAAGCGTATACCCATGCGTGGTTGTGAAGAGGTGCATGAGAATACACATCCCCAAAAGAGAGAATGTATTTGAGGTTATGTTTTGCTGTTTTCACTTGGTGGTGTACAGAAGTCTTTCCCAATCCAGGCCTTGTTCATTTCTATAAGAGTCAGCCTTTCAGCATTTTCAGTTGACAGGCAGATGCACTTATCTGTTATAATTCCACCAGCGGCACTAAAAACCCTCTCTGACAGAAAGCTAGCAGTAGGGCAGGCCAGGACCTCCAAGGCGTAGAGAGCCAGTTCATGCCACGTTTCCAGCTTGGATACATTATAATTAGAAGGCACAGAGGAATCACGGAGGACATTTGTATGATCTGCAAGGTACTCCCTCACCATCTTCCCAAACATTGCACTTCTTGTGACAGCACCCCTTGCCTCTGTGCCGCCACGATGGAAGAGTCTGAGAAAACTGTCCCAGAACTTGGCCATTGTTCCCCTGCCTGAGCTGGATTGTACTTCTGTCTCTCTCGCTTGGAGTACTTGGTTGTACAACAAACTCTGATGTCTGCTGCCAGCATTCTCACATGGAAATTTTCTAAGTACTTCTGCTACAAGGGCCCTGTGGTACTGCAACATTTTAGTACACCTCTCTGCCTTAGGCAGAAGAGATTGAAAGTTCTCCTTGTAGCGTGGGTCTAGAAGTGTCACCAACCAGTAATGAGTGTCACTCAAAATTTTGATAATCCGAGGGTCACATGACATGCAGCGCAACATAAAGTCAGCCATGTGTGCCAGACTGCTAACAGGCAAGACTTCCGTGTCCTCACCAACAGGTCGAATGACCATGCTGTCCTCCTCCGCCTCTTCCTCAGCTAATAAGCTAATACAGATGTGTTTGTGTTACCATCTATAGCGCATGAAAGTAGCTCCTGTTCTTCCTCTTCCTCCTCATTGCCTACCAATCCAGATTGAGAAGACATGAGGATGGGCTGAGTGTAATCCACCTGTATGTTTCCTTGCTCCATGTCCTCGTGCTCTGCCTGCAATGCATCCTCTTTGATTGTGAGCAGAGAGTTTTTCAGAATGCTGAGAAGCGGGATGGTGATTGTTATGAAAGGCAATTCAGTACTACAATGGACATAGCAATCAGAGCACATACAGTGATCTGACAATAACCCAAAATCATAGAACGAGCTCTGAGACGTGGGAACTCTGCAGACCGCAATCCCTAATCCTCTCCAAACAACACTAGAGGCAGCCGTGGATTGCGCCTAACTCTGCCTATGCAACTCAGCACAGCCTGAGAAACTAACTAGCCTGAAGATAGAAAATAAGCCTACCTTGCCTCAGAGAAATACCCCAAAGGAAAAGGCAGCCCCCCACATATAATGACTGTGAGTTAAGATGAAAAGACAAACGTAGAGTTGAAATAGATTCAGCAAAGTGAGGCCCGACTTTCTTAACAGATCGAGGATAGAAAAGGTAACTTTGCGGTCTACACAAAACCCTAAAGAAAACCACGCAAAGGGGGCAAAAAGACCCTCCGTACCGAACTAACGGCACGGAGGTACACCCTTTGCGTCCCAGAGCTTCCAGCAACAAATCAGACAAGCTGGACAGAAAAAATAGCAAACAAATAGCAAAGAAGAACTTAGCTATGCAGAGCAGCAGGCCACAGGAATGATCCAGGGAAAAGCAAGTCCAACACTGGAACATTGACAGGAAGCCAGGATCAAAGCATTAGGTGGAGTTAAGTAGAGAAGCACCTAACGACCTCACCAGATCACCTGAGGGAGGAAACTCAGAAGCCGCAGTACCACTTCCCTCCACCAACAGAAGCTCACAGAGAGAATCAGCCGAAGTACCACTTGTGACCACAGGAGGGAGCTCTGCCACAGAATTCACAACAGTACCCCCCCTTGAGGAGGGGTCACTGAACCCTCACCAGAGCCCCCAGGCCGACCAGGATGAGCCACATGAAAGGGGAAAGGCCTGGCTATTCACTGCTTGCGTCGAGAAACACGTGATGGTGTCTCCGCAGCTTCTTTACTTGCATTTGCATATTTCCCATAAGGGATGGGGGCAGTGTTCTGGAATCACTGCGTTGAGAAACACGTGATGGTGTCTCCGCAGTGTTGGATGTTTTGGTCTCCCCGAGGCCAATCATCTGTGCCTTTATAGACTTTTTACTAGGCACTGCTCCTAATAGCCAGATTCCTACTCCACACTGATGAGGGGCAAAAACCCCGAAACAGCTGTCTGTGGATGGATACCATGCTTGGCATAGGTGGCTTTCCTTCATAGGATGCTGCCCTTCCCGTGGTTCTTCCTTCCCGTGGAAAGGCCTGGCTATTCACTGCTTGCGTCGAGAAACACGTGATGGTGTCTCAGCAGCTTCTTTACTTGCATTTGCATATTTCCCATAAGGGATGGGGGCAGTGTTCTGGAATCACTGCGTTGAGAAACACGTGATGGTGTCTCCGCAGTGTTGGATGTTTTGGTCTCCCCGAGGCCAATCATCTGTGCCTTTATAGACTTTTTACTAGGCACTGCTCCTAATAGCCAGATTCCTACTCCACACTGATGAGGGGCAAAAACCCCTAAACAGGTGTCTGTGGATGGATACCATGCTTGGCATAGGTGGCTTTCCTTCATAGGATGCTGCCCTTCCCGTGGTTGTTCCTTCCCGGGAAAGGCCTGGCTATTCACTGCTTGCGTCGAGAAACACGTGATGGTGTCTCCGCAGCTTCTTTACTTGCATTTGCATATTTCCCATAAGGGATGGGGGCAGTGTTCTGGAATCACTGCGTTGAGAAACACGTGATGGTGTCTCCGCAGTGTTGGATGTTTTGGTCTCCCCGAGGCCAATCATCTGTGCCTTTATAGACCATCTATAGCGCATGAAAGTAGCTCCTGTTCTTCCTCTTCCTCCTCATTGCCTACCAATCCAGATTGAGAAGACATGAGGATGGGCTGAGTGTAATCCACCTGTATGTTTCCTTGCTCCATGTCCTCGTGCTCTGCCTGCAATGCATCCTCTTTGATTGTGAGCAGAGAGTTTTTCAGAATGCTGAGAAGCGGGATGGTGATTGTTATGAAAGGCAATTCAGTACTACAATGGACATAGCGGTCAGAGCACATACAGTGATCTGACAATAACCCAAAATCATAGAACGAGCTCTGAGACGTGGGAACTCTGCAGACCGCAATCCCTAATCCTCTCCAAACAACACTAGAGGCAGCCGTGGATTGCGCCTAACTCTGCCTATGCAACTCAGCACAGCCTGAGAAACTAACTAGCCTGAAGATAGAAAATAAGCCTACCTTGCCTCAGAGAAATACCCCAAAGGAAAAGGCAGCCCCCCACATATAATGACTGTGAGTTAAGATGAAAAGACAAACGTAGAGTTGAAATAGATTCAGCAAAGTGAGGCCCGACTTTCTTAACAGATCGAGGATAGAAAAGGTAACTTTGCGGTCTACACAAAACCCTAAAGAAAACCACGCAAAGGGGGCAAAAAGACCCTCCGTACCGAACTAACGGCACGGAGGTACACCCTTTGCGTCCCAGAGCTTCCAGCAACAAATCAGACAAGCTGGACAGAAAAAATAGCAAACAAATAGCAAAGAAGAACTTAGCTATGCAGAGCAGCAGGCCACAGGAATGATCCAGGGAAAAGCAAGTCCAACACTGGAACATTGACAGGAAGCCAGGATCAAAGCATTAGGTGGAGTTAAGTAGAGAAGCACCTAACGACCTCACCAGATCACCTGAGGGAGGAAACTCAGAAGCCGCAGTACCACTTCCCTCCACCAACAGAAGCTCACAGAGAGAATCAGCCGAAGTACCACTTGTGACCACAGGAGGGAGCTCTGCCACAGAATTCACAACAGTACCCCCCCTTGAGGAGGGGTCACTGAACCCTCACCAGAGCCCCCAGGCCGACCAGGATGAGCCACATGAAAGGGGAAAGGCCTGGCTATTCACTGCTTGCGTCGAGAAACACGTGATGGTGTCTCCGCAGCTTCTTTACTTGCATTTGCATATTTCCCATAAGGGATGGGGGCAGTGTTCTGGAATCACTGCGTTGAGAAACACGTGATGGTGTCTCCGCAGTGTTGGATGTTTTGGTCTCCCCGAGGCCAATCATCTGTGCCTTTATAGACTTTTTACTAGGCACTGCTCCTAATAGCCAGATTCCTACTCCACACTGATGAGGGGCAAAAACCCCGAAACAGCTGTCTGTGGATGGATACCATGCTTGGCATAGGTGGCTTTCCTTCATAGGATGCTGCCCTTCCCGTGGTTCTTCCTTCCCGTGGAAAGGCCTGGCTATTCACTGCTTGCGTCGAGAAACACGTGATGGTGTCTCAGCAGCTTCTTTACTTGCATTTGCATATTTCCCATAAGGGATGGGGGCAGTGTTCTGGAATCACTGCGTTGAGAAACACGTGATGGTGTCTCCGCAGTGTTGGATGTTTTGGTCTCCCCGAGGCCAATCATCTGTGCCTTTATAGACTTTTTACTAGGCACTGCTCCTAATAGCCAGATTCCTACTCCACACTGATGAGGGGCAAAAACCCCTAAACAGGTGTCTGTGGATGGATACCATGCTTGGCATAGGTGGCTTTCCTTCATAGGATGCTGCCCTTCCCGTGGTTGTTCCTTCCCGGGAAAGGCCTGGCTATTCACTGCTTGCGTCGAGAAACACGTGATGGTGTCTCCGCAGCTTCTTTACTTGCATTTGCATATTTCCCATAAGGGATGGGGGCAGTGTTCTGGAATCACTGCGTTGAGAAACACGTGATGGTGTCTCCGCAGTGTTGGATGTTTTGGTCTCCCCGAGGCCAATCATCTGTGCCTTTATAGACCATCTATAGCGCATGAAAGTAGCTCCTGTTCTTCCTCTTCCTCCTCATTGCCTACCAATCCAGATTGAGAAGACATGAGGATGGGCTGAGTGTAATCCACCTGTATGTTTCCTTGCTCCATGTCCTCGTGCTCTGCCTGCAATGCATCCTCTTTGATTGTGAGCAGAGAGTTTTTCAGAATGCTGAGAAGCGGGATGGTGATTGTTATGAAAGGCAATTCAGTACTACAATGGACATAGCGGTCAGAGCATATACAGTGATCTGACAATAACCCAAAATCATAGAACGAGCTCTGAGACGTGGGAACTCTGCAGACCGCAATCCCTAATCCTCTCCAAACAACACTAGAGGCAGCCGTGGATTGCGCCTAACTCTGCCTATGCAACTCAGCACAGCCTGAGAAACTAACTAGCCTGAAGATAGAAAATAAGCCTACCTTGCCTCAGAGAAATACCCCAAAGGAAAAGGCAGCCCCCCACATATAATGACTGTGAGTTAAGATGAAAAGACAAACGTAGAGTTGAAATAGATTCAGCAAAGTGAGGCCCGACTTTCTTAACAGATCGAGGATAGAAAAGGTAACTTTGCGGTCTACACAAAACCCTAAAGAAAACCACGCAAAGGGGGCAAAAAGACCCTCCGTACCGAACTAACGGCACGGAGGTACACCCTTTGCGTCCCAGAGCTTCCAGCAACAAATCAGACAAGCTGGACAGAAAAAATAGCAAACAAATAGCAAAGAAGAACTTAGCTATGCAGAGCAGCAGGCCACAGGAATGATCCAGGGAAAAGCAAGTCCAACACTGGAACATTGACAGGAAGCCAGGATCAAAGCATTAGGTGGAGTTAAGTAGAGAAGCACCTAACGACCTCACCAGATCACCTGAGGGAGGAAACTCAGAAGCCGCAGTACCACTTCCCTCCACCAACAGAAGCTCACAGAGAGAATCAGCCGAAGTACCACTTGTGACCACAGGAGGGAGCTCTGCCACAGAATTCACAACAGTACCCCCCCTTGAGGAGGGGTCACTGAACCCTCACCAGAGCCCCCAGGCCGACCAGGATGAGCCACATGAAAGGGGAAAGGCCTGGCTATTCACTGCTTGCGTCGAGAAACACGTGATGGTGTCTCCGCAGCTTCTTTACTTGCATTTGCATATTTCCCATAAGGGATGGGGGCAGTGTTCTGGAATCACTGCGTTGAGAAACACGTGATGGTGTCTCCGCAGTGTTGGATGTTTTGGTCTCCCCGAGGCCAATCATCTGTGCCTTTATAGACTTTTTACTAGGCACTGCTCCTAATAGCCAGATTCCTACTCCACACTGATGAGGGGCAAAAACCCCGAAACAGCTGTCTGTGGATGGATACCATGCTTGGCATAGGTGGCTTTCCTTCATAGGATGCTGCCCTTCCCGTGGTTCTTCCTTCCCGTGGAAAGGCCTGGCTATTCACTGCTTGCGTCGAGAAACACGTGATGGTGTCTCAGCAGCTTCTTTACTTGCATTTGCATATTTCCCATAAGGGATGGGGGCAGTGTTCTGGAATCACTGCGTTGAGAAACACGTGATGGTGTCTCCGCAGTGTTGGATGTTTTGGTCTCCCCGAGGCCAATCATCTGTGCCTTTATAGACTTTTTACTAGGCACTGCTCCTAATAGCCAGATTCCTACTCCACACTGATGAGGGGCAAAAACCCCTAAACAGGTGTCTGTGGATGGATACCATGCTTGGCATAGGTGGCTTTCCTTCATAGGATGCTGCCCTTCCCGTGGTTGTTCCTTCCCGGGAAAGGCCTGGCTATTCACTGCTTGCGTCGAGAAACACGTGATGGTGTCTCCGCAGCTTCTTTACTTGCATTTGCATATTTCCCATAAGGGATGGGGGCAGTGTTCTGGAATCACTGCGTTGAGAAACACGTGATGGTGTCTCCGCAGTGTTGGATGTTTTGGTCTCCCCGAGGCCAATCATCTGTGCCTTTATAGACCATCTATAGCGCATGAAAGTAGCTCCTGTTCTTCCTCTTCCTCCTCATTGCCTACCAATCCAGATTGAGAAGACATGAGGATGGGCTGAGTGTAATCCACCTGTATGTTTCCTTGCTCCATGTCCTCGTGCTCTGCCTGCAATGCATCCTCTTTGATTGTGAGCAGAGAGTTTTTCAGAATGCTGAGAAGCGGGATGGTGATTGTTATGAAAGGCAATTCAGTACTACAATGGACATAGCGGTCAGAGCACATACAGTGATCTGACAATAACCCAAAATCATAGAACGAGCTCTGAGACGTGGGAACTCTGCAGACCGCAATCCCTAATCCTCTCCAAACAACACTAGAGGCAGCCGTGGATTGCGCCTAACTCTGCCTATGCAACTCGGCACAGCCTGAGAAACTAACTAGCCTGAAGATAGAAAATAAGCTTACCTTGCCTCAGAGAAATACCCCAAAGGAAAAGGCAGCCCCCCACATATAATGACTCTGAGTTAAGATGAAAAGACAAACGTAGAGATGAAATAGATTCAGCAAAGTGAGGCCCGACTTTCTTAACAGATCGAGGATAGAAAAGGTAACTTTGCGGTCTACACAAAACCCTAAAGAAAACCATGCAAAGGGGGCAAAAAGACCCTCCGTACCGAACTAACGGCACGGAGGTACACCCTTTGCGTCCCAGAGCTTCCAGCAACAAATCAGACAAGCTGGACAGAAAAAATAGCAAACAAATAGCAAAGAAGAACTTAGCTATGCAGAGCAGCAGGCCACAGGAATGATCCAGGGAAAAGCAAGTCCAACACTGGAACATTGACAGGAAGCCAGGATCAAAGCATTAGGTGGAGTTAAGTAGAGAAGCACCTAACGACCTCACCAGATCACCTGAGGGAGGAAACTCAGAAGCCGCAGTACCACTTCCCTCCACCAACAGAAGCTCACAGAGAGAATCAGCCGAAGTACCACTTGTGACCACAGGAGGGAGCTCTGCCACAGAATTCACAACAGTACCCCCCCCTTGAGGAGGGGTCACCGAACCCTCACCAGAGCCCCCAGGCCGACCAGGATGAGCCACATGAAAGGCACGAACAAGATCGGGAGCATGGACATCAGAGGCAAAAACCCAGGAATTATCTTCCTGAGCATAACCCTTCCATTTAACCAGATACTGGAGTTTCCGTCTAGAAACATGAGAATCCAAAATCTTCTCCACAATATACTCCAATTCCCCCTCCACCAAAACCGGGGCAGGAGGATCAACAGATGGAACCATAGGTGCCACGTATCTCCGCAACAATGACCTATGGAATACGTTATGTATGGAAAAAGAATCTGGAAGGGTCAGACGAAAAGACACAGGATTAAGAACCTCAGAAATCCTATACGGACCAATGAAACGAGGTTTAAACTTAGGAGAGGAAACCTTCATAGGAATATGACGAGAAGATAACCAAACCAGATCCCCAACACGAAGTCGGGGACCCACACGGCGTCTGCGATTAGCGAAACGTTGAGCCTTCTCCTGGGACAAGGTCAAATTGTCCACTACATGAGTCCAAATCTGCTGCAACCTGTCCACCACAGTATCCACACCAGGACAGTCCGAAGACTCAACCTGTCCTGAAGAGAAACGAGGATGGAACCCAGAATTGCAGAAAAATGGCAAAACCAAGGTAGCCGAGCTGGCCCGATTATTAAGGGTGAACTCAGCCAAAGGCAAAAAGGACACCCAGTCATCCTGATCGGCAGAAACAAAGCATCTCAGATATGTTTCCAAGGTCTGATTGGTTCGTTCGGTCTGGCCATTAGTCTGAGGATGGAAAGCCGAGGAAAAAGACAAGTCAATGCCCATCCTACCACAAAAGGCTCGCCAAAACCTTGAAACAAACTGGGAACCTCTGTCAGAAACGATATTCTCTGGAATGCCATGTAAACGAACCACATGCTGGAAGAACAATGGCACCAAATCAGAGGAGGAAGGCAATTTAGACAAGGGTACCAGATGGACCATCTGAGAAAAGCAATCACAGACCACCCAAATGACTGACATCTTTTGAGAAACGGGAAGATCAGAAATAAAATCCATAGAGATATGTGTCCAAGGCCTCTTCGGGACCGGCAAGGGCAAAAGCAACCCACTGGCACGAGAACAGCAGGGCTTAGCCCGAGCACAAATCCCACAGGACTGCACAAAAACACGCACATCCCGCGACAGAGACGGCCACCAAAAGGATCTAGCCACCAACTCTCTGGTACCAAAGATTCCAGGATGACCAGCCAACACCGAACAATGAGCCTCAGAGATAACTTTATTGGTCCACCTATCAGGGACAAACAGTCTCCCCGCTGGACAACGATCAGGTTTATTAGCCTGAAATTTTTGCAGCACCCGCCGCAAATCAGGGGAGATGGCAGACACAATTACTCCTTCCTTGAGGATACCCGCCGGCTCAGACAAACCCGGAGAGTCGGGCACAAAACTCCTAGACAGAGCATCCGCCTTCACATTTTTAGAGCCCGGAAGGTACGAAATCACAAAGTCAAAACGGGCAAAAAACAGCGACCAACAAGCCTGTCTAGGATTCAACCGCTTAGCAGACTCAAGATAAGTCAAGTTCTTATGATCAGTCAATACCACCACGCGATGCTTAGCTCCTTCAAGCCAATGACGCCACTCCTCGAATGCCCACTTCATGGCCAGCAACTCTCGGTTGCCCACATCATAATTTCGCTCAGCAGGCGAAAACTTCCTGGAAAAAAAGCGCATAGTTTCATCACTGAGCAATCAGAACCTCTCTGCGACAAAACAGCCCCTGCTCCAATCTCAGAAGCATCAACCTCGACCTGGAACGGAAGAGAAACATCTGGTTGACACAACACAGGGGCAGAAGAAAAACGACGCTTCAAGTCTTGAAAAGCTTCCACAGCAGCAGAAGACCAATTGACCAAATCAGCACCCTTCTTGGTCAAATCGGTCAATGGTTTGGCAATACTAGAAAAATTGCAGATGAAGCGTCGATAAAAATTAGCAAAGCCCAGGAACTTTTGCAGACTTTTCAGAGATGTCGGCTGAGTCCAATCATGGATGGCTTGGACCTTAACAGGATCCATCTCGATAGTAGAAGGGGAAAAGATGAACCCCAAAAATGAAACCTTCTGCACACCAAAGAGACACTTTGATCCCTTCACAAACAAAGAATTAGCACGCAGGACCTGAAAAACTGTTCTGACCTGCTTCACATGAGACTCCCAATCATCCGAGAAGATCAAAATGTCATCCAAGTACACAATCAGGAATTTATCCAGGTACTCTCTGAAGATGTCATGCATAAAGGACTGAAACACTGATGGAGCATTGGCAAGTCCGAATGGCATCACTAGATACTCAAAATGACCCTCGAGCGTATTAAATGCAGTTTTCCATTCATCTCCTCGCCTGATTCGCACCAGATTATACGCACCACGAAGATCTATCTTGGTGAACCAACTAGCCCCCTTAATCCGAGCAAACAAATCAGATAACAATGGCAAGGGGTACTGAAATTTAACCGTGATCTTATTTAGAAGGCGGTAATCTATACAAGGTCTCAGCGAACCATCCTTCTTGGCTACAAAAAAGAACCCTGCTCCTAATGGTGACGATGACGGGCGAATATGCCCCTTCTCCAGGGATTCCTTCACATAACTGCGCATAGCGGCGTGCTCAGGCACGGATAAATTAAACAGTCGACCTTTTGGGAATTTACTACCAGGAATCAAATTGATAGCACAATCACAATCCCTATGCGGAGGTAGGGCATCGGACTTGGGCTCATCAAATACATCACGGTAATCAGACAAGAACTCTGGAACCTCAGAAGGGGTGGATGACGAAATTGACAGAAATGGAACATCACCATGTACCCCCTGACAACCCCAGCTGGACACCGACATGGATTTCCAATCTAATACTGGATTATGGGCTTGTAGCCATGGCAACCCCAACACGACCACATCATGCAGATTATGCAACACCAGAAAGCGAATAACCTCCTGATGTGCAGGAGCCATGCACATGGTCAGCTGGGTCCAGTATTGAGGCTTATTCTTGGCCAAAGGCGTGGCATCAATTCCTCTCAATGGAATAGGACACTGCAAGGGCTCTAAGAGAAACCCACAACGCTTAGCATACTCCAAGTCCATCAAATTCAGGGCAGCGCCTGAATCCACAAATGCCATGACAGAATACGATGACAAAGAGCAGATCAAGGTAACGGACAGAAGAAATTTTGACTGTACCGTACCAATGGTGGCAGACCTAGCGAACCGCTTAGTGCGCTTAGGACAATCAGAGATAGCATGAGTGGAATCACCACAGTAGAAACAGAGCCCATTCAGACGTCTGTGTTCTTGCCGTTTAACTCTGGTCAAAGTCCTATCGCACTGCATAGGCTCAGGTTTAAGCTCAGGTAATACCGCCAAATGGTGCACAGATTTACGCTCACGAAAGCGTCGACCGATCTGAATGGCCAAAGACATAGACTCATTCAAACCAGCAGGCATAGGAAATCCCACCATGACATCCTTAAGGGCTTCAGAGAGACCCTTTCTGAACATAGCTGCCAGCGCAGATTCATTCCATTGAGTGAGCACGGACCACTTTCTAAATTTCTGACAATATACCTCTATCTCATCCTGACCCTGACAAAGAGCCAGCAAATTTTTCTCTGCCTGATCCACTGAATTAGGTTCATCGTACAGCAATCCGAGCGCCAGGAAAAATGCATCGATATTGCTCAATGCAGGATCTCCTGGCGCAAGAGAAAATGCCCAGTCCTGAGGGTCGCCGCGCAAAAAAGAAATAACAATCAAAACCTGTTGAACTGGATCACCAGAGGAGCGAGGTTTCAAGGCCAGAAATAATTTACAATTATTTTTGAAACTCAGAAACTTAGTTCTATCTCCAAAAAATAAATCAGGAATAGGAATTCTTGGTTCCAACATAGCTTTCTGATCAATAGTGTCTTGAATCTTTTGTACTCTTGCCGAGAGCTGATCCACAAATGAAGACAGACTTCTAATGTCCATCGCTACACCTGTGTACTGAACCACCCAAATGTCTAGGGGAAAAAAAAGGCAAAACACAGTGCAAAGAAAAAAAAATGGTCTCAGAACTTCTTTTTTCCCTCTATTGAGAATCATTAGTACTTTTGGCTTCCTGTACTGTTATGAAAGGCAATTCAGTACTACAATGGACATAGCGGTCAGAGCACATACAGTGATCTGACAATAACCCAAAATCATAGAACGAGCTCTGAGACGTGGGAACTCTGCAGACCGCAATCCCTAATCCTCTCCAAACAACACTAGAGGCAGCCGTGGATTGCGCCTAACTCTGCCTATGCAACTCGGCACAGCCTGCGAAACTAACTAGCCTGAAGATAGAAAATAAGCCTACCTTGCCTCAGAGAAATACCCCAAAGGAAAAGGCAGCCCCCCACATATAATGACTCTGAGTTAAGATGAAAAGACAAACGTAGAGATGAAATAGATTCAGCAAAGTGAGGCCCGACTTTCTTAACAGATCGAGGATAGAAAAGGTAACTTTGCGGTCTACACAAAACCCTAAAGAAAACCACGCAAAGGGGGCAAAAAGACCCTCCGTACCGAACTAACGGCACGGAGGTACACCCTTTGCGTCCCAGAGCTTCCAGCAACAAATTAGACAAGCTGGACAGAAAAAATAGCAAACAAATAGCAAAGAAGAACTTGGCTATGCAGAGCAGCAGGCCACAGGAATGATCCAGGGAAAAGCAAGTCCAACACTGGAACATTGACAGGAAGCTAGGATCAAAGCATTAGGTGGAGTTAAGTAGAGAAGCACCTAACGACCTCACCAGATCACCTGAGGGAGGAAACTCAGAAGCCGCAGTACCACTTCCCTCCACCAACAGAAGCTCACAGAGAGAATCAGCCGAAGTACCACTTGTGACCACAGGAGGGAGCTCTGCCACAGAATTTACAACAGGTGATGCTAATTATGGCATCATCGCCACTCACCATCTTGAAGCAGTCCTCAAAGTTTTGGAGGATGTTACATATGTCTGACATCCATGTACACTCCTGAGGTCTTATGTGAGGAGTCTGACCTGAAATTCAATGGCCTTGTGGATTTTGGTAGTCAACAACGGCCCTCTTCTGCTCACAAATTCTTTCCAACATATGCAGCGTAGGGTTCCAGCACATGGGGACATCACACAACAGTAGGTGAGCTGGAAGCTGAAAACGCTGCTGAAGCATGGCAAGGGCGGCTGAAGCTGTAGCTGACTTTCTAAAATGGGCAGACAGATGGCGTACTTTCACTAGCAGATCCGGCAGCTCTGGGTAGCTTTTCAGAAAACGTTGAACCACGAGGTTAAGCACATGGGCCAAGCAAGGTATGTGTGTGAGCTCACCTTGCCTCAGAGCCGCCACCAGGTTACGGCCATTATCACACATGACCATGCCTGGCTGTAGGTTCAGCGGTGTTATCCAAACATCTGACTGCTCTTTCAGCGCTGTCCACAATTCTTCTGCATTGTGCGATTTGTCACCTATGCAGATTAGCTTCAGCACAACCTATTACCGCTTGGCTGAGGCAGTGCTGCAGTGCCTCCAGCTTCTGACTGATGTGTTGATTTCCCAGATGGAGGAGGAAGAAGAGGAGGAGGAGGAGGAGCAGGAGCTGTAGACTGTGGGGGCAACCCTGATTGACGTAGGGCCAGCAATCCTCGGCGAGGATGTGTTCCATCTCAAGGTCCGACTCAGTCCCGGCTTCCACTATGTTAACCCAGTGTGCTGTCAATGAGATATACCATCACTGCCCACAAGCACTTGTCCACGTGTCCGTGGTTAGGTGGACTTTCCCGGTAACAGCATTGTTGAGGGCATGGGTAATGTTGTGGGACACGTGCTGGTGTAATGCTGGTACGGCACACCGGGAGAAATAGTGGTGACTGGGGACCGAGTACCTTGGGACGGCCACCACCATCAGGTTGTGGAAAGCTTCCGTCTAAAAAGGCAGCATTTCTAGCTCAAGCAGAAGAGAAATATTAGAATTGAGGACTGTGGCCTGTGGGGCGTTGGCTGGGTATTTCCGCTGGCATTCCAAAGACTGGGATATAGACAACTGAATGCTGGGCTGGGACAAAGACGTGGATGGGCTTGCTGATGGTGCTGCTTGACTGTGGGCCACAACAGGTTCAGGGCTAGAGGCATCTTCGCATGCACTGTGTACTAGGGATTGGCTTCTATGCAAAACAGTGTAAGAAGCAGTGGTGTGACCAGCAGGTAGTGGTCCTGGAGCCTGGGGTTCGACCCACAAAGTTGGGTGCTTTGCTTGCATGTGCCTATCATGCTGCTGGTGGTCAGGCTGGTTGTTTTGCTACCCCTACTGATGCGGGCAAGGCAGGTGCTGCAAATGGCCTGTTTGAGATTATCGGCAGAATCTTTAAAAAGTAACCAGACTCGGGAAGATCTCACAGGTGGAATGGCAACTTCACTCATGTTGGCGTTAAGGGGAACGGATGCATGCCTGTCCGTGGCCACCACACTGTGTATTTCTGCCTGTTGGAGGGATATGCCTCTTTCCCCATTTGTGCTGCTGTCCTCGCTATGCATGTCCTCCTGCCAGGCTGGGTCAGTCACTATGTCATCCACCACCTCATCTTCCACATCCGCACCCTGCTCCTCCTCCTGACTTACTGGCAATTGTGTCTCATCATCGTCCACCTCTTGTGACACTTTCCCACCATCAACTTCATGTGACCGGGGCTGGTCAAAGCTTAGGGCAGCTCTACATGCTATCTCATCTTTCCCCACTTCAAGTTGACTGGCAGAGATTTCTGAATCTTGAAATGAAAAACTGAACAGCTCTTCAGAGTGTCCAAGTGTGGGATCAGTTGTCTCAGGGCACTTGGCATGATGGGAGGAAGGAGCATCAGGGTGAGGAATATCCTGGCCACACTCACGGCTACTCAGACTTGACCGTGTGGAAGACAAGGTGGTGGTGGTGGCTAAGTAACTGGAAGCATTATCCGCTATCTAACCAACAACCATTTCACACTGCTCTTTCTTCAATAGTGGTGTACTGCGGACCCCTAGAAACTGGGACAGGAAGGTCGAGCAAGAAGATGTGGGTCTTTGTTGTTGCTTACTTTCACCTTGCCCATGGCCTCGTCCTCTGGATGCACATCAGCATCACGTCCACTTCCCCGTCCCTTGCCCCTTGCCTTAACCACTTTAAATGGACTACTGCACTATTTCAAATGCTCAACACAAATATCTTTATTACGGTAGTAGCAAAATAATGTGTGATCAGTATGCCTGCAAATCTATGATTTTTCAAACCCAAACACCAGGCAGGCCTCAGCCTTACCTAACAGAGTGTATTCAATTCTTTTTTTTTAAGTTAATTTATGCGAAATAGTGCTGTATAGAATTTAAGTATCACGCAGCCAAAAAATAAGTACACCGACCTACAATGTCCAAACTTGGAGCAGAGATATATGAGGGCTCTCACAGAAATACCACACTGGCAAATCTGTGGCCTTTGAAAATAATTTTTATGCGAAATAGTGCTGTATAGAAATTAAGTATCCCACAGCCAAAAAATAAGGACACTGGCCTCCAATGCCCAAACTTGGAGCCCAGAGATATATGACGGCTGTAACGGAAATACCACACTGACAAATCTGTGGACTTTGAATTTTTTTATGCAAAATAGTGCTGTAATGAATTTTTGAGTGTCACACAGCCAAAAAATAAGTACACCGGTTTCCAATGACCAAACTTGGAGCATGTAGATATATGAGGCCTTTTTCGGTGAATTTAAAACACCAAAAAAAAAAGGGGGCACAAGGGTAGAACACACAACTGTGCTACGTATGCCTGACAAACTATAACTTTTCAACAGGCCTCAGTCTGACAAAACAGACTGTATATTCTTTTTTGGGGGGGGGAATTTTTGGGAAAAAAAATGGGTATAGACAGTAAATAATCTGCAGCAGCAGCAGGCAGCTATGGAGCTTTGGGAAGGATGCAGTGGGACCAATGGACGCACATACAGTGCCTGCAGGCCTTGCACTGATGTGGATATGCTGTGCCCTGCCTACCTAGTGCTACAATATCGGGACCCGCGAAATAGCCCTAAAAAGGACTTTTGGTTTCTGAGGAGTTGTGGATGTAAGAGTTGCAAACCCACACTAACTCTAAAACCACGATTCTGACCCTATCTCGGCACCAGCTCTCCCTACTCTTGCAGAAACAGGAACAGAATGCGGCGAGCAGGGCGGCGCCAGGTCTCTTATACTCGGGATGATGCTGTATGGCTGTATGGCCCAGCCAATCACTGCATGACCACAACAAAGATAGCTGTGGCGTTTCATGGCCTGGCAGACAATCCCTGAACTGTGATTGGGTCTCTAAAGTCCACCAAATCTGCTGGGTGGAGACTGCAGTTACCGCCGAATAATACCAGAAAAGCTCGCTGCTCGACGAGTACGCAGAGCATAGCGATACTTGGCATAGCGATACTTGGGCGAGTAGTGGCGAGCACGTTCGCTCATCACTAATCTTTACTCTTTGTGCTTCTTCAGATTTTCTGGTTATACCATGCCTGATGAAGAGACCTAAGTGAACTTGATAGCTTGCTTTATAACATCACTTTTTTGGTAGATATTGAGCATGGCCATGTCTGTAAAGTTTTTTTTTTACTGTAAGCAAACAATCTTTTCTCAAACTGGCTTGCACTGTACCAAAATCTTATTTTCTTTTCACTCCTCCCTGTGCACTGTGCATGCGCAAAGTACCAATGAAGGTGGGAAGAATATACCCGACTTCACTGCAGATACCTACAGAAGCACAGTGATGCCAAGTCCTATTAAGCCAGCCAGTGGGAGCAATGTATGTGCCCTGCAAAGTCACAAATGTCTGTGAAATCTGATGGTGTGAGAAGCCAGCTCTTCGGCTGCTTTCACACATCAGGTTTTTGGTTTCAGGCACAATCCGGCAGTTTCAGGCACAATCTGGATCAGTTTTTTTCTTACGCCTGATCCGTTTTTTCCCGATAGAGTTGTATTACTGCCAGATTGTGCCTGAAGGACATGCGTTTCATCCGTTTTGTGCCGGATCCGTCCCTTCAGTCTTTTTTGCCAGACACAAAAAACGTCTCCTGCAACGTTTTTTGTGTCCGGCGAAAAAGCCTGAAGGGACGTTTCCAGCAATAAACGCATGGAACTGATGTGTGAAAGAACATTTCCGGCGACCGAATCCGTTCTTTACACACTGAGCATGCCCAGAAGCTTTGTTTTAGATTCTGGCATGGGAAAATATCTCTCTCTCTCTCTCTCTCGTACATAGAGCCGGATCCAGCTAAAAAACGGATCCGGTGCATCAGTTTCCATCCGTTTTTTCACGATTTACACCGGATCCATTTTTTAGCAAATTTACCGGATTGTGCCTGAAACCAAAAACCTGATGTGTGAAAGAACATTTCCGGCAACCGAATCCGTTTTTTACACACTGAGCATGCCCAGAAGCTTTGTTTTAGATTCTGGCATGGGAAAATCTCTCTCTCTCTCTCTCTCGTACATAGAGCCGGATCCAGCTAACAAAACGGATCCGGTGCATCAGTTTCCATCCATTTTTTCACAATTTACACCGGATCCGTTTTTAGCAAATTTGCCGGATTGTGCCTGAAACCAAAAACCTGATGTGTGAAAGCAGCCTTCTGCAATCTCTACACACAAACATGTACGGTAATTAATGTAAGAGCTCTTATGTAGTATGCTGGTTAGCAACCCCTGCAGGAGAACTACTAAGCCCAGGAGAAGCAACCCTGCACCCCCCTGGGAATGATTGCTGCTGGAGATCATAGAGGCCAGTCAGTGCCTTTGCTGTGGTCACTGTCAGGACTACAGCAAAATCTGTGCAGCCGCATGGGACATGGTTGTCCTGTGCTGTAAAAGAAGTGCCCAACTGCCAGACAATGTCAGTTAGGGTATTTTTCCATGGTCAGTGTTCGCAGCCCTTTAGATTCAGCACATGTCCACTCTGTCCAAAGTGCTGCCGGCTTTTCTATGTGCGGTGATTCTGTATATGTTCATTGAACCATGTGGAATCACCGCATCTTATACATTGGACTTATATTTATCTTGCGGATAATGAGCATCTCCGCAAGATAAATTGACATGCTGCGTTATTGAAAGACGTGCCGCATGTGCGTACACGCAGGAACGCCACATTTCATAAAATCTCATCCACTATGCTGTAACATCTGTCCGCTGTGGATTGGATGCTGCGACTGTACGCAGCGTCCAATCTGCAGCGTTTACTGACCGTGGAAACATACCCTAAGGGATCAGACGATGGATGTCTAGACAAGATCTTTAGTTGTCTGCGGTGGGAAGAGAGCTGAGGCACTTTCCTGTTAATCCTGAGAAGCCGTGGATGTAAGGTCCAGGCTGAGAGGAGACATGTTAGTGGACATATAGAGCTATATACATCGGGAGTGAGTAGAGCTGCTACACATTGCAGGAAAAGAGCTGGGATCATTAACCATGAGGGGCTGTTGGCTCAGTGTACTGTAGAGAGATGTGATAATCATTAACTTATCCATTAAAAGTTTGCTTTTCTTCCTGTTGCATCTGAGGCCTGGACATCGCTTATTGAGATCCTGCATCCCCTCCACAAACTTTACCCCTTTTATTCTGTAGAGGACGGCCTACCGGCCGGCGAGACCGTCATCACAAATGGCCGCCATTACACCCCGGCTTGGTGGAGGTCGACCCAGACAAATGTCCTCACACATGAAATGTTTGATTATGGTATCTGATGCAGGATTAGTTTCAGTTAAGGAACTATCCTCCAGACTAGTCCTAGGTCATTAGCATATAGTGAGAGACAGTGATATACATTAAGCTGTTTCAGGAGACATTCAAATTTAAATCTGAGACACCGAGAACATTTTTTGAAATGCAGTAATAAAGCACTAAAGTGCATTAGTTGAAGTTTGAGAGGCTTTGAGGACCTGATGGGGTCCCTTTAATACCTATGATATAATGCACAACATGTATGTTATTTCAATGGATAGGTTTAGTGTCAAAGGTTAACAGGAATAAGCATAATAATTATACATTGTTGTTATGATTAATTTAGAGTCACCTATAATATCTCAATCCAATCAGATCAATGAACTAAAACAAATCTAGGGAATTTATCCTTCCAGGGTTTTAGAGCTTCCATGACGAATGACCTGATGTCAGCTATAATCCGCTTATCTGATCATCTTTGCCAGATGCACATCTTTGCTTCCTAAAACAATCCCAAATACTAATATTATATTTGTGTTGTTACCATATAAAACTATGGCAAACCGCATCACTGAGCTGTTTAATTAAATAGTTTGGGATCTAGGAGCAAAAACCATTGCTTTGTCTGTGATATCTCATGTCCAAGCCATTTGCTCAGTTTGCAAAAACATCTATTTTGAAGCCATAGGATGATTCTGCTGCGGTTATGTAGGCTAAGGTCCCAGGAAAAACGCAAATAATATGTGAGCGCTAATGAGAGCTTGGGGGTTAATTAACAACTTATGGATCTAAAAATAGTGAGGACATTCTTATTCTCCCAGAAGACAAGGAAGGGAAACTACTGCAGAAGTGATAATTAACCACTTCAAACTTTCTATATTAGCTCTGATCCCATCATTTGGATGTTCCCATCTTAGTCGTATTAAAATATAACAAATGTGTTATGTTTGTGGTTATTTTTTCTTGTGTTTTGTCTCTAAGATACTGATGTTATACATGTCAATATGTTTACACTTCCCTAGATAATGCTTCTCAAAGACTAACTTCTAACCTTTCCATTGAAATGTCAGAATTTGACATTGATTTTATATTTTTCCTATAGTCATGGGGAGATATAGGTTGCACTTATATTTTTAAGGTCATCTAAATTTTGAGGACAGAATAAAATCATTTGTTACACCCACAGAAGGATATATATTACCGGTACTTTTTATGTTTGGTTTTTCTTTTCTCTTACTTTATTTATTACATTATTCACATTAAAGAGGTTTTCCAGGTTTCGAAGAAAGGTTCTACCCTTTCAGTTAGAACATGTACACACAAAGTTTTTTGAGGAGTCTGCTGCAAAGAAAAAACAGCTGACATTTCACTCATCAAATGCTTAAAAGACTCATTAATTTCTTTTGAAAATATACTTGTTCATTCATTATGTCTTTTATCGCTTCTAACCATTTACCAACATGTGACGTTCTGGGTACGTCATATGCCATCTTCCTGACTTTGAGGTGGGCTCGCAACCCAAGCCTGCATCTTTGCTGGAAGATGATGGCTATGATAATCAGCCATTATATGCCTCTAACAGCTGCAGGTGGAGCGGAGCTCCACCCACAGCTGTTAACCTGTTAAATTCTATTGTTAATTTGTGACACTGTAATTTACAGTATGTCGGCAGGGGAAAAGGTCTACGCTCCAATCTGCGCTCCCATGACATGATCAATGCAGAAGACATATGGGCTGCTTTGACTGCTGGAGGTCTGCTGAACACCACTGTTTCTGTTATGATGGTACTTTTGTGAAAAATATAATATAACTTTGGCACTCAAAAATAAGTTTTTATGCACTTTGAGAAGTGTGTAAAAGACTGGAATGACCGGAGGTTGATTAACCAAGTATTCACTGAGTTTAAAGTTAATGGTTTTAAGTTGAAGATGCTTATGAATAAGATCTTTTATTTGGTGGGCAATTTAAAATGTATGATGATAGGAGATGGGAACATAAGTGGCCGTATCCATCAATTGAGAGTGAATCTCGGATGTATAGTATAAACGATCCATGATGACGATGGATCCATCCTTGTCAGCCGGTTTAATAACTATTTGTTTGTTGGATTTGAGTGCCTTAAGTGCCTTACTTTCTTCTCGTGTTAAGTTGTTCTTGATATGTAGAAGTCCTCTATTAATGGAGTAAAGAACATCAGAGATATCAATTTGGACTAACCCTACATAGGTCTCAACTGGGTGATTAGACCGAGGTGGTTGGAAGCCGCTGGGAACCCGTACTTGAAGGTCCTGTGATATAAATGTCAGTGATGAGCAATCAGATACATCAGAGGTTGCTGTTTCATGCCCAGCAAAAGGAGCTTTCAATCGTAAGGTCTGAAAAAAAATTGTTGAGTTCTTGATCCACAGTAAAATAATTAAATGTAGGAGTGGGGAAAAATGTTAAACCTTTTTGCAGCAAGGTTAGTTCAGCTGGGGAGAGACAGTATGATGAAATATTGAATACAATGTCAGTGGTCTTACCTGTGATCTGGTGGTTATTCTGGCTGTGTCTAGGGTGTGATTGCCTCCCCCTCCTTGTCTGTCTCTGTACGGGTGCACTCGGCGCTGGTCTGAAGAACCAGAAAGGTGTGACCCCTGTTCGCTGTCCGAGCTTGTAGATGCTGAGATAAAAGCGTGGAGTGTAGAACAGATGTTCCTTGACGAGCTGTAGGAATGCCATCTGTAAACTTGATTATTTAAATAGTCATCAGTGTCTCGGAGAAATGTATTCTTCTTAGGACCCTTGAGATAAGAGAAAATAGGGGAAATGCGTATGGAAGATCTGTTTCCTAACTCGGTGATAAGGCATCTACTTTCTCAGGGTTGTCTCCTGAGTTTATGGATAAGAACCTTGTTAGCTTTGTATTCCTTTGTGTTGCAAATAGATATATTTGTGGAATACCCCATCTCTGGGTTAGCTGATGAAACACTTCCAGATTTAACTCCCATTTGGAAAACCAGACTTTTTCACTGCTGAGAAAATCTGCCACTTTGTTTTTGGAGCCCTTTAAGTGAACCATTGAAATGGATAGAACAGTTCTTTCTGGCCCCTCGGACCTCCATGACAATGTAGAAAGGAAACAGTAGTGACATTGCCTAAAAAAAACCTTCACATGATGATCTATGACAATATTTTGGCATTGTTGGAGTGTCTCCCATTCCACCCTTAGCTCTTTGTAATTGGACAATTTATTTCAATCTTCTGCAGACCATGCACCTTGAAGGTATTGACCCTCCACTTCTACTCCCTATCCAATCTGGCTTGCGTCGGTGGAAATATGGATGAAGGGGGATAGGATCCATGGTATTCCTTCCTGGAGTTTCTTCGGGGACATCCACCACGACAGGGAATTTCTCAGGCCTGCCTAAACATTCATTCTCTTGTCTAGACCAGACAGATGTCTTTTCTAGAATGATTTTGCAACTCTCTTGAGTGGGCATGACTACACTGCATGCTTGAGATGCAAGATGTCATCAGGCATAAGATCCTTATGGTGTACCTGATAGAGGCTGAATTCTTCTTCTGGAAGGTTGAATTCTGTTCCTGATTTCCTCCTTCTTTATAAGGGGTAGGGAAGACATTCTGTGATGTAAGTCGAGGAGAACTCCTAAGAACACTTTTTGAGCGTCTGGTTGTAAGTTGGACTTTCCTCAATTGATACGGGACCAAAGATCTTCTAGTGTGTCAATAGTTTGGGCAAGCTGCTGATTGATGAGGATGGTTGAATCTGCCACTAAAAAGATCATCCAGATATAGCATTACAATAATTTCCTTTTTACTCAAGAAGGCTGCCACCTCCATCATTTTCTTCAGGAAGATACGAGGTGCTGAGGAAAGTCCGAATGGTAGGCACCGGAACTGGAAGTGGTGGATTGTTCCCTGATGTTTCAGTGCAAACCTTAGAAATTGTTGGTGGTTGGGGTGGATGGGCACATGGTAATATGCATCTCTTAAATCTAATGTGCACATTACCGAATTCCTCCCTATCAATGGAATGCTTGATTTTATTGTCTTCAATTTGAATTTCTTGTACCTGACCAATTAAATGAGGTGTTTCAGATTTATACTGGTATGGTATTTGCCCAAAGGTTTTTTTATGGAGAAAAGGGAGAAATTGTGAGCCTGTCCTATCTCTGAGAGGGGTACTGGATGGACTGCCCCTGATTTTAGAAAGTACCTCATATCCCCCCAGAGTCTTTTTGAGGCGGAGGGGGATGGGTCTGGTGACTTGGCACTGCTGTGGAGGGAGATGGGAAAGGTTTATTTTATAAACTTCCCCTATTATCTGCAGAATACACTGGTTGTCTGTAATTGCCTGCCACCTCTTCCCAAATCTTGACTTCCTCCAAATCAAAGGAATGACTTTTTTTCTGCATCTTCCCATTCTTCTAGGATCATCGCTCTTATATGTTTTTTGACTAGGAACATTCCCTTCTCTGTGTTCTTAGCCCTCCAAACATTTTGATCTGTACTGAGTGTGCCACCAGAGTGTCCTTGATCTTCATGGTACTCCGTACTGCTCTTAATAGATCTTCCTTATTTTTGAATGAGGAAAAAATGCCCTCAGTGGAAAGAAAAAAGTATCTGGGGAATACTCTCTTACTTTGCCTCATGGTCCCGATCAGAGTAATATGAATATGACTCCTCTTCTGATGACTCTTCCATCTCCCATATGGCTCTCTTGTGAAGGGAAGTACTCTGAGCTGGCTGTGATGGCTTAAAACTAGAGACGATATTTTGGACTTCCTCCTTCATCATGGATCGCATGTTCGTTAGAAATGACGATTTTTCATCTTTAAGAATTTTTGCAATGCATTCTGCGCACAATTGCTTTTGATGTGCTTCTGGCAGTTTAGCATTGCACAATGGACATCTAAGTTTTTTCTGTGAGGAGGATCCAGATCCCAAGGGGGCTCTTCTGTCCTATTTTAAAAGAGATAGAATTGTACCTTTAAACATGGGGTTCCAGCCTTCATATAATGGGACAGAGGTAGCTATGGGGATCACTTACACTGCCCAGAGGCGGTTTGGCTGGTGCCTCTGAGCGAGAAGGACTATTATCCATTGTTCACACTGTGCACGCTCCAACCCCTTAACAGCACTCTTTCAGAGGGTATTACCTTGTCCAGGTAATCTGTGAAGCAGCTGGGGGTTCAAGGTGCTCACCACACATCTAGATACATTCCTTGAGGGGTCTAGTTTCCAATGTGGTGTCACTTGTGGAGGGTTTTCACTGTTTAGGTACATCAGTGGCTCTTCAAACGAGACATGACACCACCAGACCATTCCATCAAAGTCTGGGTTCCAAAACGTCACTCCTTTTCTGAACCCCGCCGTGAGCCCAAACATTAATTTTCCCCCCACATATGGGGTGTCAACATACTCAGACGAAATTGCACAACAAATTGTATGGTGCAATTTCTCCTGTTACCCTTGTGAAAATGCAAAATTTGGAGCTAAAATAACAATTTTATGGGGAATTTTTTTTTTTATATTCACGGCGCAATGTTATAAACTTCTGTTAAGCACCTGGGGTGTTATTTGTGGGCTGTTTCCACTGTTTAGGGGCTCTCCAAACACGACATGGCAACCCCTAATGATTCCAGCATATCTACATTCAAAAAGTAAAATGGCGCTCCTTTCCTTCCAAGCCCTGCCGTGCACCCGAACAGTTGTTCTCTTCCACATATTGGGTATCTGCGCACTCAGGAGAAATTGCACAACAAATTGAAGGAGCAATTTCTCTTGTTAACCTTATGAAAATTCAAACTTTGGAGCTAAAAAAGATTTATCTGGGAAAAATGTGATTTTTTTATATTTTCACGGCTTAATGTTATAAACTTCTGTGAAGCACCTGTGGGTTCATGGTGCTTAATACACATCTAGATAAGTTTCCTCAGGGGTCTAGTTTCCAAAATGGTGTGATTTGTGGGGGGTTTCCCCTGTTTAGGCATATCAGGGGCTCTCCAAAAAAACATGGCATCCACTAATTATTTCAACAAATTTTACATTAAAAAGTTAAATGTCGTTCTTTCCCTACCGAGCCCTGCTGTGTGCCAAAATAGTGGTTTTCCCCCACATATGGGATATTAGTATGATCAGGAGAAATTGCACAAATTTTGGGGATGTTTTTTACCCTGTTACCCTTTTACAAAAAATTTGGGATCTAACATAAAATTTGTGTCACAAAAAGTTAAATGTTCATTTTTTCCTACCACATTCCAAAACAAAAAGTCACATGAAGCACCTGAAAGGTTAATAAACTTATTGAATGTGGTTTTGAGCACCTTGATGGGTACATTTTTTAGACTGGTGTCACTTTTGGGTATTGTGTGTCATAAATTTGAAATTTTGTTGGTAAAAATTAGAAATTGCTGGTCAACTTTTAACCGATATAATTTCGTAACAAAAATTATGTTTCAAAAATTGTGCTCATGTAAACATAGGAGAAATGTTATTTATTAACAATTTTGTGCAATATAACTCTCTGATATAAGGACATAAAAAATAAAAATTTGAAAATTGGATTGGATGCACCACTTCTGGCGCTTTGCCTTGCTAATCCAGCTTGCCCTGCTATGGTAGCAAGCAGGGTAATATTTTTGGGTTGATGTCAGCTTTGTAATGTCAGGTGACATCAAGCCCAGTGGTTAGTAATGGAGAGGTGTCTGTAAGATACCCCTATTACTAACCCCATAGTAAAAATGAATAAAGACAAACATAGATAAAAAAGCCCTTGAATTGAACAAAGCACTCCACCACAATAACCCTCTTTAAGCCATTTATTAATGTAAAAATAAAAAAAAATCAAAGTTATACTCTCCTGGAGGTATCCAAACATCCACTGGTCCGCCCACCCCATTTGAATTCTAAGCCCTGGGATAGGGACAGATGGACACTGCACTGGGACAAAGAATTGGACGTGTTTGCTGATGATGCTTGCGAATGTACAAAGACAGGTGCAAGAGAGGGGGCATCCATGCCTGCATCCTGGACAGGGGATTGATAAGCATGTAGCATAGGGGAAGAGGCAGTGGTGTCACCCGCTGTTAGGTCTCGAGTTCCCACTTCTGCACAGGGGGAATCTCGGGCCGTCTCCGCTGCGGTCTCCCATTCCTATCCAGCCGCAGTGGAGTCTGCTCAGCAGGGACGTCGGTCCCAGCGTCTTGCTCGGTCTCGCTCGGTACAGAGAGTTACTGCTGCTTCTTCAGCTCCTGCCATTAAAGTCAGTGCTGGTCAGCAGCGAGCGGACTTCTCTGGGACTAAGTTCTTGTTTGCGCACACTGAGCATGCCCAGGGCAAGATCTCCCGTTGGAGATCAAGGGTCATGTGCTCAGGCTCTGCAGCGCATTCCATTGGTCCTCTTGGCAGGTCTTGGAAGGGCAAAGTTTCTGTGGCCACTTCCTGTCCTGCAACTATATAAACTGCGCATGACCGCAAGGCCATGCGCTAGTGTACAATTATTATGTGTGTGTGTAGATGGATGTATGTCGATGGATGAAAGCTCCTAAGTATCCCTCCCTAGAGTTGTTGATTGCTCGCGGATGATGGTAGCTCTCTAGCGCCTGACTATCCATCTGTATGTTACACACATCACAGCGTCCTTTAGCTGTGCCTGCCAGTACGGCGCCGTGCGCTTGCCTTGCGCTTTCCATACCCAAGCCTGGGTGGTTAGTGGCGTCCGTCAGTGCGGCATCGCACGCACTCTTGTGCTCTTATATTGCAGATAAGGTTCTTTACACACCCAGTTGCGGTGTTGTGCCAGCAAGTGTCTAATCGGACTACAATCCCTTTTGGGGTTAAGTTCGCTGACTGCTTGCTCGCGCTCTATGTACGGTACCGCGGTCCTGTGACTTAACAGGATCGCTTTCTTCACGTTGGGTGAGGTTTAACCCACGTGTTTATACTTTTAAGTACCGCCATATAGTCTGTCATTTACTAGCAGTGGGTTTCGCCTGCACGGTGGACCCCGGACTGCGAACGCATCTATATTATCTTTCTTGGTGCGTTCCGCCAGTCCTAACATTACACTAGCGCCAGGGTCTGGCTAGTGATGACAGACAAACAGCAATCCTTCCGGTATATCCAGCAGCTGGAGGGTAGGTTGGCAGCTCTCGAGAGCGCAACCTCAGCTGTGGATGTTACCGCAGTTGCTGTACAGGCTGCCAGCGTGGCTGCAGCAACTTTGTCCATTGCCACCCCTGTTCCGACATTTTCTCGCCTCCCGCTGCCAGAAAAATTTTCTGGTGATAGCAAATTTTGTAGGGGATTTGTGAGTCAGTGCTCTATTCATCTTGAGCTCCTGGCTGCACGCTTCTCCACAGAGCGGGCTAAGGTGGGATTTATTGTATCTCTATTGTCGGACAGGGCGTTGGAATGGGCTACGCCGCTGTGGAAGCGTGGCGATCATATGGTGCAGAGTGCTCCGCTGTTTTTGAGCACTCTGAAAAAGGTCTTTTTAGGACCTCAAGTCACCCATGATACTGCGCTCCAACTGCTGGCATTGACTCAGGGTGAGTCCTTGGTCAGTCATTTTGCCGTCCAATTCCGCACTTTAGCATCTGAGCTGGAATGGTCGGATAAAGCTCTTATCCCCATATTTTGGAGGGGCTTGGCTGACCACGTAAAGGACGCTCTGGCCACTAGGGAGATTCCTGCCACACTGGAGGAGTTAATAACAGTCTCCACTCGAATAGATCTCCGTTTTAACGAGCGGAGGTTGGAGCGAGCCCAGTGTAGGCAGAGGTTTCGGCTGGCTCCTACTTTCGCCAAACCTCTGGAATCTCCGGTCCTGGTTCCTGAGTCACATGAGGCCAGAGAAGTGTCACAAGCGGGATCTAAGTCCCGGACCGCTTGTGCACTCAGAGTCTGTCATGTTTGCCAGCAGTCAGGACATCTAGCCACCAGATGTCCTCAGCGGTCGAGGAAACATCAGCGTCTAGTGGTCGTAGGTGGAGGTACACTAAACACAGCGACGTTTGCCTCTAAATTGTCCTTTAAGGGGACAATTACTATAGGCTCATTTTCTCACTTGGTAGAGCTCTGCGTGGATTCTGGGGCGGAGGGCAATTTCATGTCTTCTGCCTTCGCCCAACATCACGCAATACCCCTGGTTATGCTACCTCAACCTGTAACGGTACGAGTGGTGAATGGGTCGACACTGCCCTCACAGATAACACAGCAGACCATCCCTTTTACTCTGTCCATGTCGCCATCTCATCAGGAGATTATTTCTCTGCTCGTCATTCCAGAAGGAATTGATGAGGTCCTGTTGGGAATACCTTGGCTACGGTACCACTCTCCTCATATCGAGTGGTCCTCAGGCAGAATTCTGGGATGGGGTGAATCTTGTGGGGGTAGGTGTCAGAGGGAGTGCGTTCAGGTTGCTACAACAGAGGTACCCGCAGATCTATCCTCTCTCCCCAAGCAGTATTGGTCTTATGCAGACGTGTTCTCCAAAAAGGCGGCGGAGACCCTTCCGCCCCATCGCCCCTATGATTGTCCTATTGACCTCTTGCCTGGTGCTGAGCCTCCCCGGGGTAGAGTCTATCCGCTATCTCTCCCGGAGACGGAGGCAATGTCACAGTACATCCAGGAAAATCTGGCAAGAGGGTTCATCAGGAAGTCAGTGTCACCTGCTGGGGCAGGATTCTTCTTCGTGCAGAAGAAGAATGGGGAATTGCGTCCATGCATAGACTACAGGGGTCTTAACGCTATCACCGTTAAGAATAAGTACCCTTTGCCTTTGATATCTGAGCTATTCGATAGGTTTCGGGGAGCAAGGGTATTTACTAAATTAGATCTGCGGGGTTCTTACAACCTGATTCGCATCTGTGAGGGGGAAGAATGGAAGACGGCGTTTAACACCAGGGATGGGCACTATGAATATCTGGTGATGCCCTTCGGGCTCTGTAATGCCCCAGCCGTTTTCCAAGACTTTGTGAACGATATCTTCCGGGATATGCTTTCCACCTCGGTCGTAGTCTATCTGGATGATATTCTCATCTACTCTCCAGATATTGACTCCCACCGGAGAGATGCTTGCAAAGTCTTCGACCTCCTACGGGCAAACTCCCTCTATGCCAAGTTGGAGAAGTGTATGTTTGAGCAGGAGTCCTTACCTTTCCTAGGCTACATCATCTCAGCCCAGGGATTGGCTATGGATCCTGCCAAACTACAGGCTGTAATGGACTGGCAGGAACCCCATTCTCTTAAAGCGGTGCAGCGCTTTATGGGATTCATCAATTATTATCGCCAGTTCATCCCGCACTTCTCAACTTTGGTAGCTCCCTTGGTTGCCCTCACCAAGAAGGGGGCGAATCCCAAATTGTGGTCTGAGGAGGTCTCCAAGGCCTTTAACTCTATAAAGTCACACTTCGCTAGCGCTCCCATTCTACATCGCCCCGATGTTGATAAGCCATTTATCATGGAGGTGGATGCCTCTTCTGTTGGTGCTGGAGCAGTCCTCTTCCAAAAGGATGCTCAAGGTCGGAAGCATCATTGCTTCTTTTTCTCCAAGACCTTTGCACCATTAAAGAGGAATTATTCCATCGGGGACAGGGAGTTGCTAGCCATGAAGTTGGCTTTCTCGGAGTGGAGACATCTCTTGGAGGGAGCACGTTTTCCCTTCCAAGTCTTCACAGACCATAAAAATTTGGTGTACCTGCAGACAGCTCAGCGGTTGAATTCTCGCCAGGCCAGATGGTCCTTGTTCTTCTCCCGGTTTCATTTCACCCTCCATTTCCTTTCTGGGGAGAAGAACATTCGGGCCGACGCTCTCTCTCGCTCCGTTGTGTCATCTGCGGAGGAGGAGGAGGAGCCTCGGCTTATTGTCCCCACCGAGAGCTTGAGAACTGTGGCTCCGGTTTCGCTGGAGTCTGTGCCCCCGGGCAAGACTTTTGTTCCATCCAGCTTGCGTCCGGAGGTTCTTTCTTGGGCGCACTCGTCCAGGGTGGGTGGACATTTTGGTACTAAAAGGACATCTGAGTTACTGGCGAGGACATACTGGTGGCCGCATATGGCCCGTGATGTCGCGGAGTATGTTCGGGCATGTGTCTCTTGCGCCAGGAACAAGACTCCTCGGCAACGGCCAGCTGGTTTGCTTTATCCTCTGCCCGTGGCGGACAGGCCCTGGGAGATGGTCGGGATGGACTTTGTGGTGGGCTTGCCCAAGTCCCGTAACTGCACCATTATCTGGGTGATCACCGACCATTTTTCCAAAATGGTGCATTTGGTGCCTCTTCCACGGCTACTATCTGCACGGGCGTTGGCTGTCTTGTTTATCAAGCATATCTTTCGCCTACACGGTATGCCAGACAAAATTGTTAGTGACCGGGGTCCCCAGTTTGCGTCTCAATTCTGGAGAGAGCTTTGTCGTCTACTCAGTATTGAGTTAAATCTCTCTTCGGCATACCATCCAGAGACGAATGGGTTGGTTGAAAGGGCCAACCAGACCTTGGTCACATATCTGCGACATTTTGTTTCTGCCAGGCAGGATGACTGGGCATCCTTGCTACCGTGGGCAGAGTTTGCACTTAACAATGCCGTAGCCGACTCCACTGGTCAGACTCCATTCCTCTTAAATTACGGCCAGCATCCGCGTGTTCCTGTGCCCATGCCTGTGTCTTCCGCTGATCCAGGGTGGCAGACTGGGCTGTGGAGGCACGGGACATTTGGGATCGCACGCAGGATGCCATTCGGGCCTCCAAGGAGAGAATGAGGTCCTCCGCTGATGTTCATTGGCGCCCCGCTCCGACCTTTGCCCCTGGCGACTTGGTGTGGCTCTCCGCCCGTAACATCAGGCTGCGAGTTGAGTCCACTAAGTTTGCTCCTCGCTACTTGGGTCCCTTCAAGGTTCTCGAACAGGTTAATCCCGTGGTCTACCGTCTGGCTCTTCCTCCACGCTTGGGTATCACCGACACCTTTCACGTGTCCCTCTTGAAACCCGTATACATGTCCCGGTTTTCCGAGTCATCTGCCGGGACATCGGGTTCGTCTACGGACGATTATAAGGTGAACGCTATTTTGGGGTGCAAGGTGGTACGCGGCAAAAAGTTTTATTTGGTGGATTGGAAGGGTTATGGCCCAGAGGACAGGTCATGGGAACCTGCTGAAAACATTCGGGCCCCGCAGCTCATTGCTGCCTTCGAGCGTAGCGAGGCCCAAGGAGGGGGGGCCCTAGGAGGGGGGTAATGTTAGGTCTCGAGTTCCCACTTCTGCACAGGGGGAATCTCGGGCCGTCTCCGCTGCGGTCTCCCATTCCTATCCAGCCGCAGTGGAGTCTGCTCAGCAGGGACGTCGGTCCCAGCGTCTTGCTCGGTCTCGCTCGGTACAGAGAGTTACTGCTGCTTCTTCAGCTCCTGCCATTAAAGTCACTGCTGGTCAGCAGCGAGCGGACTTCTCTGGGACTAAGTCCTTGTTTGCGCACACTGAGCATGCCCAGGGCAAGATCTCCCGTTGGAGATCAAGGGTCATGTGCTCAGGCTCTGCAGCGCATTCCATTGGTCCTCTTGGCAGGTCTTGGAAGGGCAAAGTTTCTGTGGCCACTTCCTGTCCTGCAACTATATAAACTGCGCATGACCGCAAGGCCATGCGCTAGTGTACAATTATTATGTGTGTGTGTAGATGGATGTATGTCGATGGATGAAAGCTCCTAAGTATCCCTCCCTAGAGTTGTTGATTGCTCGCGGATGATGGTAGCTCTCTAGCGCCCGACTATCCATCTGTATGTTACACACATCACAGCGTCCTTTAGCTGTGCCTGCCAGTACGGCGCCGTGCGCTTGCCTTGCGCTTTCCATACCCAAGCCTGGGTGGTTAGTGGCGTCCGTCAGTGCGGCATCGCACGCACTCTTGTGCTCTTATATTGCAGATAAGGTTCTTTACACACCCAGTTGCGGTGTTGTGCCAGCAAGGGTCTAATCGGACTACAATCCCATTTGGGGTTAAGTTTGCTGACTGCTTGCTCGCGCTCTATGTGCGGTACCGCGGTCCTGTGACTTAACAGGATCGCTTTCTTCACGTTGGGTGAGGTTTAACCCACGTGTTTATACTTTTAAGTACCGCCATATAGTCTGTCATTTACTAGCAGCGGGTTTCGCCTGCACGGTGGACCCCGGACTGCGAACGCATCTATATTATCTTTCTTGGTGCGTTCCGCCAGTCCTAACACCCGCAATAACCGATTGTGGACCCAGGCATTCGGCCCACCTAATCAGCTGCTTTGATGACAAGTGACTGAGCATGCTAATGTGGTCAGGCTGGTAGTGGTCAGGCTCCTGCTGATCTTGATATGGCACAGGTTGCAAATTACCATTCTTTTATCATCCACGCTTTCTTCAAAGAGTGCCAGACAGAGAAACACCTAACCCTTGGCCTGGGAACTTGAGGCATGTGGCTGCTCTGGGTAACAGTTGCCTGCCTTCTTTTTCTGGCCACCCACTGCTTCTTCTTGCCTGTTGTGGTGCTGCAGATCCCCCTTCTGTTTTGCTCTCCTTGCTCTGCAAGGCATCTTCCCAGGTTGATCAGTGACTTTATCGTCCACCACTTAGCCTTCAACTTCCGCACTCTGGTCCTCCTGACTTTTTGACTTAACAACATCACTTGTTGGCAATTGTGTTTCATCATCATATACCTCTTGTGACCGTAATTGCTGTTCCCCACCATCATCTTCTTCTGACTGTGGCTGCTCAAATACTTGTGCATCACTACCAGGGCTGTGGAGTTGGTAAGCCAAACCTCCAACTCCCACACCGACATCGACTTCTCAATTCCCATCACACCGACTCCGACTCTACGACTCCAACTCTGACTCCCTGTAATACTATTGTAGGAACTCTAGGATGCTGGTAGTGTGGGGAAATGAACAGACAGAGACGGGTTTCTTTAGTGCAAATAGTGTATTTGTGCCACAGCAATAACACCCAAAACAATATACTGATAACCCGCAATGAAACAAGTCCTTTAACCATATACAGAAAATCGGAAGAGTTCTTAGGGCAGAGTCCTCAGCAACGTGAGTGTGACAGGTGACGTGGTGCAGATCCAAAACACTGTTGGTGCAGAAAGAGTCTAATCCAGGTATGTAGTAAACACAGGGAAGTCCAGAACAAGTCCTCAGGTTAATCCCAGGTGTGGCATGAACACGGGTAAGTCCAGAAACAAATTCTCAAGTTGATCTCAGTTGTGGAATAAACACGGGTAAGTCCAGAACAAGGTCACATTAAAGTGTTATACTGGTGTAATTTCCAGTAGCTCCCACCTGGGGAAGTATATGAAGGATTAAGTAGCAAAAACACAGTCCAGCAACATAGTTCCAAAAACACAGTTCAAAAACAGAGTTCTTACCAGGAGGAGTGAACCAAGGGTTAAGTTCCAAAGCCAACAGACTGAGAATATAGCTTACATAGGCAGAGAATGTCCAGAGCCACAGGTAGAAGCACAGTAGAACAAGCAGCTGAGCTGTAGGGGAAACGGAAGCAGAATACTCTAGCAAAGAGGCTGACACCTGACCCGGGTTTTAAACAAACGAACAGGAAGTAAGGCAGACAAAAACAGCAAACTCCATCTTAACAAAGGGCAAAATTATTCACAAGTTGACTTGGAAAACCCAGAATACTGACACTCCCTCATACATGGCTCATGTTTAAGTTTAAGTGATATGTTTACTGTATTAAAATGGTAACATCAGGCTTTTAATCTTTATTATAATACAATAATCAAGCCATTTAGATAGAACAGAAAATTTATTTATTGGAATACAACTTTAGAACAAAAAACTTTGCATATTTGCAATTTATTATACACTCTGCAGTAAGAGGGAAAAAAACAGTTTTCAACAAAAATGTACTGAATAGCATTTGTGCAGTCTATGAAATTGTTCTGAGAAATAGTATCGCCTCCATCAGATCCTCCTTTATAGATGACCTCAAATCTGACCTAATTATTTTAAGGCTAGAGAACAACCTCTCTACACTAACTTGGGTTGGTGGCAAAGCAGTAACCACAGGGGCATCATTTCTAACAATCTCAGGGTATAAAGGAATTGCCTCGTTCCCAGTCAGTTTTGATGAATGATTGAACTCTTCTACTTTTTTTGAGAGCAAGTGAAAAAATTTGTTGAAATATGGTCAATCTGTTTTCTATGGGAGTGGAATCTCTTTCCCTGCAGAAACGCTTTGCCTGCTCCATGGCATCCAAATACTTGTCAAAATCAAAATCCTCATCTGATGAGGATGAAGGAACAGCAGCAGTAGTACTGGCAGGACGCCAGACCTGTTCCCCTTAGCCGTCCTGTAGCCCACTCATCCTAACTGCTACCTCAATCAAAGCTTCTTTTCCTTTAGTAAGCTGTTGATCATCCAGCAATATACAACAACTCGAGTCCACATAAACAGCTTCCAGAAGAATTTTATTTTCTAATACCAGTGTCTCTCTCCATTTCATTGAAGCAGCAATGCCATCTGCGATTAAACCTCCTCTTTGAGACAGGCAAAACAACAAGTTCTTCCACTCCTTTATAAAAAATGTCAGCAGTTAAATCCTCAGCTTGTAACTTTTTAGTCACTGTAAATGGGTGATGAAGCAATTCCTTCAATTCAGCCACCTGTGTCCATTGACCTTCATGTAGTGTTCATATCTACAAGGAAGGGTTTCAGCTCAAGCAATCGCTCAATTAATAAATAGGTGCTGTCCCACCTAGTGGCTTGATCCACAATTGCCCCTTTTGCAGCACCTCTCTTCAAGATAGAATAAATTTTAGGGGTTTTGGCAGCACTAGCTAATTTCCTTACTTTGCTAATCAGAGTTCCAGCATGTCCCTCTTGCAGACTATCTCTTATTGCCCAGCTGCAGCATGTGCACAACACAGCACATGTGATGAATAGGAAAGAGGTGTGAAGCAGCTTCAAAAAGATCATCTATTTGTAAAGAATCATTTGCTGTTCTTCTGTAGTAATATCTATGTGTTCCTCCATTATGGGAACAGGACTGTGGCCTTCCATCTCCAACATACTGAATGTGAAACATTCTTCTAGCTTCTGTTCACCTTCATTATTCTCATTCATCAGTTTAATTGTACTTATCATGTTTGAAGCATTATCAGTTAAAATAGCAAGAACCTGTTCTTTTTTGAGTTCATGATCTTGCAGAACTTTTTCCACTAAGGTCTGGAGAAACTGGCTGCTGTGAAGAGCTTTAGTATCTTTTACTGCCTGTGTCTTCGTAACATTTTTTTTATCACAAACATATCGAGCATTGATAGCAAAATAGTTAACTCTGTGACGTGTGCTGGCATTCATTTTAAGATATGCAAAGGGTCTCTTGAGAGTCTTTTTAAGATCTTCCTTTTGATTAAGGGCTTCTTCAAGCACTAATTTTCTAATACTTTCTCTTTCCAGAGAAACACCAAGTTTGCGAGCTATTTCTCCATTAAGAGCTGTAAAAGCTGGTCATTCAAATAATAATAATGGTACACAGTCCTTTACAAGCTCAATGAGCTGTCTTTTAAACACGGGAAAAGCAAACTAAAACATCAAGCATACAGAGACAACATATACTGGACTATTGATTTATGCACAGTTTATTGAAAGTTTAGATATGCCTTAGGAAGTACTTACCTCCTCTAATCCTGCTTTCCTGTTCATTCCAGAAATTCTGAGATGAATGTAGGCTTTCCTTCCCTATGTGTTTATTTTTTATCTGTCATCCAACCGACCACCTGTTCACACTGTTCTGACTTCAAGAGTGGTGTCACAAGCCCCCATGCAAAGTGGGACAGGAAGCTAGATCTCATTGATGAGCATGGTTGTTGCACTCCAGCAGCAGCATGTCTACTTCCCCCTCCCTTACCACATGCCTTGTGCATTTTAAATTTGTTTTTAAGAAATGCCTGCAAACTTTCTGGTATTAATAGGGAAAAGAAAATATGTAGCCCTGAAAAGGATTTTTCTTTTAACCCCCTTCACCCCAAAGCCTGTTTTCATCTTCCTGACCAGGCCACTTTTTACAATTCTGACTACTGTCACTTTATGAGGTTGTAACTCTGGAACGCTTCAACAGATCCCGAGGATTCTGAGACTGTTTTCTCGTGACATATTGTACCTCATGATAGTGCTGACGCTATGTCACATTTGGAGAGAGCCTGATGTGCCGAAACAGTGGAAAACCTTCACAAGTGGTACCATTTTGGATACTAGACCCCTTAAGGAACCTATGTTGAGGTGTATTGAGCAACTTGAACCTACAGGTGCTTCACAGAAGTTTATAACGTAGAGCCATGGAAATAAAAAAATCAATCTTTTCCCACATAAATCTTTTTTAGCTCCAAATTTTACATTTTCATATGGGTAACAGGAGAAATTGCTCCATACAATCTGTTGTGCAATTTCTCTTGAGTACGCTGATGTCCCAAATATGAGGCAATACTACTGTTTGGGTGCACGGCCGGGCTTGGAAGGGAAGGAGTGCATTTGACTTTTTGAATGCAAAATTTACTGGAATAATTAGTGGATGTTGTGTCACATTAGGAGAGCCCCTGATTTGCATAAATAGTGGAAACCCCCCACACATGACATCATTTTGGAAACTAGACCCCTTTGGGAACTTACCTAGATGTGTATTGAGCACTTTGAACCCCCAGTTGCTTCATAGAAGTTTAAAGAGTTAAGACGTGAAAAAAAAATCTTTTTATTTTCACAAGGGCCAAGAGCAAAAGGAGAAAATGAATTTTGTACTGCCTTGATGTTTGATATGAGCCACCGTGGTCATGTTGTCTGAATATATCTGGATGTGTTGTCCAGAAATCTGATGACGTGCTGCTAACACAGCATCTTCCACGGCTTTGAGTTCCCTGAAATTTGACGATTTCCCTCTGATCGACTGGTCCCAAAGACCTTGGAAAGGAACATGGTTTATCATGGCTCCCCAGCCCCTCCTGCTGGCATCCGACTTGATCGTGGTTAGCTGAACCTGAATCCAGCTTACCCCTTTGAGAAGGTTTTTGGAATTCATCAACCATGTCAATGATACTTTCACTCGACCTGGTTTGTGAATCCTTTTGCTCAAGGTACCAGGACGACCGTCCCAATTGTCTAGAATGTGAGCTTGAAGGATTCTTGAGTGGGCTTGTGCCCAGGCCACCGACTGTATACAGGCTGTCATGGAGCCTAAGAGCAACATTGTCTCTCGGAGTGTAGGAGATCTCATCTCTATGAATTTTTTTACCTTTGCTACTAATGGTAGCCTGTGATCATCTGGAAGAAAGCACATCTGTTTTGCAGAATCCAGGAGTACTCCAAAACATTTTCTGGTTTTGGAGGGTTGAAGCTGGGATTTTTTTAGATTTGGAATCCAACCCAGAGACCTCAATATCTATGAAGTGGTTGACACGTGGGATATCAGGATCATCTCGGTGGGAGCTACTATCAGGAGGTCGTCCAGATAGGGCACTATACAGTCACCTGGTCTCCGGATAAATGACACTACCTCTGCCATTACCTTGGAGAAGACTCTCGGCACTGATGAAATGCCAAAACGAAGGACTCCGAACAGATAGTGCTCCACTTGACGACTCCACTGTACCGCAAACCTGAGATATTTTCTGTGTCTTGGGTGGATTGGAATGTGGAAATATGCATCCTTTAGGTCAATGGTTGCCAAAAAGGAGTGATGCCCTATCAGAGGAATGGCTGATTTTACAGACTCCATCTTGAACTTGCGGTATTTCACATGTTGATTCAGACCCTTTAGATTTATAATTATACGAACGTCTCCTGACGGTTTGGGTACCAGAAATAATCGGGAATAATGTCATAGCCCCCATTCCGATTGTGGAACTGGGGAGATCATGTTTGATTTTACAAAATCCCTGAGACCTGATAACAGCAAGTTGTGATTTTTTGACGTTGGAAGGGAAGTGATCCTTAGACCCTGAGGGGGGGAGAGATTAACTCTATCAATAGGCCCTCTTTGATAACATTGAGGACCCAGTGGGAACTGGTGATGTTTTCTGTTGTGAATTCTGCTCTTGGGCTCCCTCCGGTGGTTATGAGTGGTAGTGCTGCGGTAGTTGGATCGCAGCATTTATCAGGTGTTTCTATTTTTTGCTATTTGGGCTGGGCTATTTAGTCCTGCTTTATCCTTTAGTCAGTGCCAGTTGTCCATTGTTTTTGGAGGATTCACATCCATACCTGGTCTCTTCTGTTCTGCTGTTTATTTCAACAAAGATAAGTTCTGGCTTTGTTTTTGCTGTCCACCTGCTGTGGACCTTATAGTTCTGTGCATTTTCATGTTTTGTCTAGTCCAGCTTTGTCTGTCAAGGATTTTTTGCAGCCAAGCTGTGTCTCTGGATATGCAGGTATACCCTCCATGTCTTTAGTCAGATGTGGTGATTTGTATTTTCTGTGGTGGATATTTTCTAGTGTTTTAATACTGACCGCATAATACTCTGTCCTATTCTTTCTTTTTAGCTAGTATGGCCTCCTATGCTAAATCCTGATTTCATGTCTGCGTATGTTATTTCCCTCTCCTCTCACAGTCAATATTTGTGGGGGGCTGTCTTTCCTTTGGGGATTTTCTCTGAGGCAAGATAGGTTTCCTGTTTCTGTCTTTAGGGGAAGTTAGTTCTTAGGCTGTGTCGAGGGGTCTAGGGAGTGTTAGGTACCCCCCATGGCTACTTCTAGTTGCGCTGCTAAGTTCAGGGTTTGCGGTCAGTACAGGTACCACCTTCTCCAGAGTACGTCTCATGCTGCTCCTAGGCCACCAGATCATAACAGTTTTCCCACTGACCGGTATATCTTGAGAGTCTTCCTCCCACCGGTTCAGTCATTGTTTGTCCTGTTGAGATTGCTGCTGCTGCTGCTGTGGGACAAAAATATTTTTCCCTCTACCCTTTGCATAGCTCTATCTGCCGGTCTTGCGTTTACCTCTTGCTTGAGAGGGCTGAGACTGTGAGGCTCGAAAAAAACGTTTCCTAGGAGGTTTTTGCTCCGGGAGTGCTTTTTTCTTGTCAGTAGCTTTGTCAAGAATGTCGTCTAAGGCTGGACCAAAGACATATTCTCCTTTAAAGGGTATGGCACACAGTTTGGCTTTAGAAGTAATATCACTGCTCCACATTTTGAGCCAGAGAGCTCTTCTGGCAGAGTTGGAAAGCACTAGAGATCTGGCGGCAACTCTATCAGATTCCAGAGAAGCGTCCGCCAGTAATCCAGTAGCCTTATGAAGAATAGGAAGCGAGTCCAACATCTCACCTCTTGAGGTACCCTGAGAGACATGGGTTTCCAATTTTTCTAGCCAGCGGGAGAGGGCCCTAGCTACACAAGTGGAGGCGATGTTAGCCTTCAGGACAGATGTAGAAGTTTCCCATGACTTTTTTAGGAGACTTTCAATTTTCCTGCCCATAGGATCCTTCAATTGTGAAGAATCCTCAAAGGGGAGCGCGGTTATTTTGGCAACTCTAGCCTCCTGAACATCAACCCTGGGAATGTCCCACTTAACAAATTCACCCTCCAGAGGAAATCTATGTTTCATTTCTGAGGGGGTGCTCAGACGTTTCTCTGGTAGTTCCCATTCCTGATCAATCATACTAAGGATATTAGCGTGTACCGGGAACCCCAGCCTTTTCTCCTATCTAAGACCACCAAACATTTGATCCTGGATGGACTGGGGTTTAGATTCCTCCTCAACCTACTGTCTCCTTCCCCATAATCCTGTAGAATGTAAGCCCGCAAGGGCAGGGTCCTCTGCCCTCTGTACCAGTCTGTCAATGTTAGTTTGTTTACTGTAAGTGATATTTGTATTTTGATGTAACCCCTTCTCATGTACAGCACCATGGAATTAATGGTGCTATATAAATAAATAATAATAATAATAATAAAGTATAAAAGACACCTTTCAACAACCTCAGTCACATTCCAAACTCCACTACAGAGCAGCATGCATGACAACTGCCAATACAAGTCTATGAGTACGTGAAAAACACATTCAGCTCACAGATGGATCCATGTGCCATCTGTGTTTAACATTGGAAAATATAGAAAAAGCTTTGTAATTTATTTATTTATTTATCCATATCGGAAAAACACATATGACACACTGATGGTAAAAATGGGTTCCTTGGAATTTGAATGAGTGTCCAACCCAGTGAGTGCTGTCAGCCTTTCCTTTTTGTCTTTGGTAAAAACACTGATGACACCCATACCATCTTTTTACGTATGTGTTTTGTACATATATATGTGAAGGGGGCCTAAAACTTCACAGTAGAAAACAAAGCAAAAAACCAGCTCACCTGATGCGGCTTGTGGTGTGGGGAAGCACGGAGCACGTGTAGTTGCATGCTGATGAGATCAAAGAAAAAAAGAGATTGTTCCAGCTTCCAAGTACCATATTTTCCAGCATATAAGATGACTTTTTAACCCCTGAAAATCTTCTCAAAAGTCGGGGGTCAACTTATACTTATACGCCGGGTACGGCATGTGCGGAGCTCTGACATCGCCGCATATGGAGCAGGGAGCAGTCCCGGATGGTTCCCAGGATTTGGAGGAGAGGAACATAGGTCCTTCGTGGTGCAAAGCATCCATGGGAACGGAAGCCGCCACATGCTTCACGGAGAGCCGGGAGAACTCCGGGGGCCGTTAGAAGGTAAGTATATCCATATTTTTTATATTTAATATTTTTTTTACATGAACATGGATCCCAGGGCCTGAATGTTAGGGGACGAGTTTCCACCTCTGCACAGGGGGAATCTCGGGCCATCTCCGCTGCGGTCTCCCATTCTTCTCCTGCCGCAGTGGAGCCTGCTCAGCAGAGACATCGGTCCCAGCGTCTCGCTAGGTCTGACTCTGTACAAAGAGTTGCTGCTGCTTTTCCTGCTTCTGCCATTGAAGTCAGTGCTGGGCAGCGGCGAGCAGATACTTCTAGGACTAAGTCCTGCTTTTCTGGTTCTGAGCATGCCCAGAGTAAGATCTCTCAGTGGAGATCGAGGGTCACATGTTCAGACACTGCAGCTAAATCCATTGGTCCTCCAGGAAGGTCCTGTAGGTGCTCAGGCTCTGTAGCAGCTTCTCTTTGGTCCTTCTAGGAAGGTCCTGTACGTGCTGCAACAATTTAAGGCTCGCATGGCCGCACAGCCATGCGCCAGTATCTTTCTAAGTTATGTGCTTTGCGCCTGTGTGGTCATGTAAGATTGTGTTCAGGGACCCGGCTGAAATAAGCCCCTAGAATGCTGGCACCTCTGGCGAGGAGATTGTGTTTGTATGTATTCAGGAACCTGGCTGAAATAAGCCCCTAGAATGCTGGCACCTCCGGCTAGGAGTTTTGTGTGCATGCATGACCACTGACTGCTCTCATTTGGGTAGTTAGCCTGTGCCTCTGTGAAGTCTAACAGGGATGCAGTGCTTTGCTTTCACGGCTACTCTGTGAAATAACAGAGCTAGTTCATACCGACATATAGTGACGCCGTTTGCTAGCAGCAGGTTCTCCTGCACGGTAGACCCCGGGCTGCGAACGCATCAATTACAATAAAACATCTATATTTACTCGGTGTGTTCCGCTAGCCCTAACTCTGAAGGAGAGTCTCCTCTCCTCCAGACCCTGGGAACCATCCTGGATCGCTCCCTGCACATGCCATATAAGACGACACCCGGTGTATAAGATGACCCCCAAAAAGTTGGAAGTCGTCTTATATGCCCAGTCATCTTATACGCCCAAAAATACGGTAGTCCAAAAGGAATTTATTGCTTGCATATAAAACCAGACTTGTGGAGGCAAGTTCACATGACCAAATAGCAGCGTATAGCAGCTACACGTTTCAAACATACTGTTCTTTGTCAAAGTTTAGAAATCAATGTCTCCACCCCAGGGCCTGCAGCATCGTCCCACTACTGCAGCCAGCTTCCTACAGCGGCGACCTTGCCTCCTGTGACTATGCTCCAATGCCACCACCACCCCAAGGTATGGTAATTTTAGACTATAAGACATACCCCCATTTTCACATTAAAATTCTTTATTTTCCTCCTCTAAATTTGTGGTGAGTCTTATGGTCTGGTATGTTTCATACTACAAAAAATATGGTATAATTATTGCCTTGTGTGTGTTGCTTACTGTACATGTATTAATCTTATAAATAAATTAAAAATTAAGTGGGGTCCCCCTCATTTTTGGTAACCAACAAAGGCAAAGCAGACAGCTGTAATCTGATATTATCAGGTTGGGAAGGTCCATTGTTATTAGGCCCTTCCCAGCCTAAAAATACCAGCCCTCAGCCATCCCAGAATAGCAGCATCACATGAGATATTCCAATTTTGGCTCTTCCCAATGCCCTGGTGCATTGGTAATCGGGATTATGGGGCTTGGGGTTGATGTCAGCTGTGAATTATCAGAACCTAGCTTGGCTGCAGGTAACCAGAAATGTATCATTTAGCTTTGTAGCTCGGTAAAGGGAGATTTGAAGAAAAAAAAAAAAAAACTTCAACAACACAAAAAAAAAATGTTTTTGTTAGATTCATCCAGTCAGTCCAATCCTGTGCCATGGCAGAAAAATTTAAACAATCATCTTTCTGTCTCAAAAATCCTCTTAAAGCAGTCTTCATATTGAGCAGTTTCTGGAGAATCTGTGAAATCATTAATAACATTAGTGCAGTGCCACTTCTTTGCTGCACCCAGCTGGTCTTTGTCAAAATGGCTGCAGTATTGACATCAAGACTGCAACACGTGATCGCTGCAACAATTACTTTGCTCAAAGATCATGTCAAGGTAGATGGCACAAGACCGTGAGCCCAGTGATTAGCTGCAGTGGTCATGTGCTGTGGTTGTAACATCACCACTGCAGTCATGTCAACAAAGACCATCTGGGCATAGTGTAGAGCAGGGGTCCCCAACCTGTAGCTCAGGAGCCACATATGGCTCGCGGTCCCATGAATTGTGGCTCGCAGCTGTCTGCCAGCTTGGGTCATTAGCTCCAGTTCTAGCAAACAGGTATGAAGAGCACATCTGAAAATGGTGAACTTAGTGAGCAGCACTGCACAGAAGAGCAGATCTGGATGCAAATACACTGGTCTTAGGGGTTTTGAGATGATTAAAGTATGGTACGCTGGAGACAAGATGCAGGAAAAGAAATCTCCAGAGTGAAACTCCATTTCAGTAAAAAGTCCAATGTTTTATTGATAACAAATTTAAAAATCCAGCATCCAAATTGGAAAGACATGATGACAATGTGGAGACAAGATGACAATACCTGTCATAGGTGTTTGAAGCTGGATGTGACAGTGATTTGGGAGTGCTTTATAGGAGAATACTGAATGGGGGTATTGTGGGAACCCCTGGATTTTGTATACTGCTTTGGGGTGATTTTTGTGGAAAAACTTTGGTTACCATTATGCCTGTAATGGGGGCTTTGGTTGCCACTATTGTGAGGGGGCGGGAGCTGAATGCGGCTCGCGACCCTCTCTCAGAGCTGAATGTGGCTCTGAAGGTCAGAAACGTTGGGGACCTCTGGTGTAGAGGCACAGGGGGTAAGTAATAATGATTTTTTTTTTATGTAGTCATGCATTTGGGGTATTACATTTTGAAAACAGAAAAATTGTTTAACCAGCAATTGATAAATGGAATAGCTCAAACCTAAACCAAAATCTAAAATATAATCACACCCTGTGTAACTTTTTGGTCCTAGCTAAAGTTATTGCCTGGTTTAACTAAAACATTGCCAAACAGGGTAATTGGGAAGAGCTGATCAATCATATTTATCAACTAAAATGTTAAGTGGAAAAAATCATCTCTCTGGAGGACCACCATGTCCATACACTACATGGACATGCCAGTGACTTCAACTGACAATTTGTTATACTTCATGTCTCCTGTGGTAGCGCTGTAGCTTAGCTGAGCATTTGTTGCCAGGTTCCAATACAAATTTCAGCTGAACGCTTGAAGCTCCAGCACTGAGACATCTTGGGATCAACTTAGTCTTGAGGGATTCTTCTAAAAATGATTGTTCAAAGTAGACAGCCTGGCAAGCAATGCAAACACTGCATTAATAAGAGCCAGTGATACCATTGAATTTAGGGATGTGGATAGGCTGTATCCATTTGTTGTTTTAAACTGCTTTATAGATAGAATACACAACCAGAGATTTGTGCGTCTCACATTCCCCCAGTAGGCAGTATGATTATCATGGCAGCATAGCCCTAGGAAGCGGCAAGGATTAAATGCAGTTATCTTTAGAAAGTTATACATCCCAACAATATTAAAGTACTTCTCTGAAGATTGATTTTGAAAAGATAATTATATTATTGCATATTAAAAATGCTGTATATAAGAGATCTGCAGTGTACAAATAACAATGTTTCTCTTCATAAAACACAATATTTGTGAAATATACTACAATCAAAATGTTTTGAAAGAATATGAACAGAATTTGATTATGTTTTATAGAATCACTGTATCTTCAGTTCTTGGCAGAGAACTTTTAAAGCTCCCAGCAATGCAAATTGTCCTTTCCATACTACACACATGCACCAGTACTGTCTATAGGCAAAATCTCTGCTTTGAAAATCCTTTTGCTACACAAAGATGTTCCTGCAGATATCGACCTTTTGAATGAATGTATAAACCAGATACATTTATTTCCTTTGCTCAAAGATATTATTACAGAATAATTTATTTAGGCTTAGGACCTCTATCATGGGTGAAACCAGTAAGTCTGCTGGATTGTAAAGAATCTACTGTTCTTACACTGGGGAATGCAACAGAGCTACTGTATCTTCTGAAAAACAACCGCAAAGTAAGAGTCATGAAAACTTAGGCCGGGTGCCCACGATCCGGGGCCAGCAGCACTTTGGACGCAGCACATGTTCACTGCGTCCAAAACCTCACCTTCTATTGAACGAATGTAAATCCACATATGTTCACTGAACCATGCAAATTCACTGTATCCTATACATTTCTATTGATGTAATTTCTGCTGCTGAGACTAGTATCTCTGCAAAAGAAATTGAGATGCTGCAGTCTGGAAAGATGCGCCACATGTCAGTTTCCGCATGTGACCCGCCGGCGTCTGTGAACGCAAAGTGGATTTCTAGAAATCCCATCCACTGTGCTGTAACATCTGGCTGCTGCAGGTTTGATGCTGCATAAATACACAGCGTCAAACTTGCAGCAGCTCCTGATCTTAGGCACATACCCTTATAAATCCAAATAAAATATTTCTTACTGTCAGAAAATGGATATGATGTGATATGATTTTTTAAAAGCATATTCAGTACAACATGATATTAATATATTGCAAATTGATAAAGTAGAGTAATTAGTAGAGATGATCAAATTGATGAGATGCAAATCAAATTTGATTCAAATTTTATGAGATTTGCAGGTCCGAGTGAATTTGAAAAATTTGCAATTCGATTGTTGCCCCCAAAAATGTCAACCACCTTTTTACAGAGTGCAGAAGATTGCATCAGTAACAGTAGGCCAACCTGAACTCAGGTGCGACTGTGTGAGCTTCCCCATAGTGCCTAGTAGTTGCCACATCACATGTTATAGCACAGTCAATCTGGAGGGACTATCATAGCCTGTATATTAGGGTAGGCAGAGAATGCAGGAGCCATTTTTTGGTGAATTTGTGAGAGTGAGATGACATATAACTGAAGCACTAAAGAACATGAGAGTAATAATGTGGAGAGTTAATTGATAGAAGAAAATAGAGATAGGAGAGGTACCAGCAGCAATGCTAAACTCCATGTTATTGTGGTATAGATGTTGCTCCATTTAAGTTGCAATTGCATGTGATTTCTTCATTCTTACTTGTTGGATTTTACTTGGATTTTACTTGGTTTACACTCATCACTGACGAGACTGGAGGTTCTGGGTCTAAATAACTCCACACCCATTAGACAAAAGTGGTCCAACCCCATTAGACCAAAGGATTGGCCGACTAATGCAAATGGTGGCTCTCACTATCAGTCTATGTTGGACAAAATAAGGTCCCGCCTGTTGAAATAAGGAGTTTGGGATCGGCCATCTCATAGAAGATACAGTAATTCCCAGTTAAACCAAACATTTGAGGAAGACAAGAGAGAAACTGGCTGAACAGCTACCTAGTGTGTTTGACCAGTTTACTAGTATTTGTATCTGACAAAAAATACAGTTACACTATTGCATATAAATAGAAAAAGACTTTATCAAACAAAACAGAGAATTTTTATCTTAACCTTACCCAATTCATAAAATAGGCAATAATCTTACAGTTTTAACCCCTTAAGCCCCAAGGGGGGTTTGCACGTTAATGACCAGGCTAATTTTTACAATTCTGACCACTGTCCCTTTATGAGGTTATAACTCTGGAAAGCTTAAACGGATCCTGATTATTCTGACATGGCTTTCTCAAGACATATTGTACTTCATGATAGTGGAAAAAAATTTTCGATAACACTTGCGTTTATTTGTGAAAAATATAGAAATTTGGCAAAAATTTTGAAAATTTTGCAATTTTCCAAATTTGATTTTTCATGCCCTTAAATCACAGAGATATGTCACACAAAATACTTAATAAGTAACATTTCCCACATGTCTACATCAGCACAATTTGGAACCAATTTTTTTTTGTTAAGGAGTTATAAGGGTTAAAAGTTGACCAGCAATTTCTCATTTTTACAACACCATTTTTTTAGGGACCACATCTCATTTGAAGTCATTTTGAGGGGTCTATATGATAGAAAATAACCAAGTGTGACACCATTCTAAGAACTGCACCCCTCAAGGTGCTTAAAACCACATTCAAGAAGTTTATTAAACCTTCAGGTGTTTCACAGGAATTTTTGGAATATTTAAATAAAAATGAACACTTAACCTTTTTTCAGCTCCAATTTGTTTTATTTAACAAAGGGTAACAGGTGAAAATGGACCCAAAAAGTTGTTGACAATTTGTCCTGAGTATGCCGATGCCCCATATGTGGGGGTAAACCACTGTTTGGGCGCATGGCAGAGCTGTTAGGTGTCAAGTTCCCGCCTCTGCACAGGGGGAATCTCGAACCATCTCTGCTGTGGTCTCCCATTCTTCTCCAGCCGCAGTAGAGTCTGCTCAGCGGAGACGTCGGTCTCAGCGTCTTGCTCAGTCTCACTCTGTGCATAGGGTTACTGCTGCTTTTCCTGCTTCTGCCATTGAAGCCAGTGCTGGGCAGCGGTGAGCAGACGCTTTTGGGACTAAGTCCTGCTTTTCCCCTTCTGAGCATGCCCAGGACAAGATCTCCCATTGGAGATCGAGGGTCACATGCTCAGATACTGCAGCAGATCCCATTGGTCCTCCAGGAAGGTCCTGAAGGTGCTCAACTTCTGTGGCAGCCTCCTATTGGTCTTTCTGGGAAGGTCATGTACGTGCTGCAGCTATATAAGGTTCGCATGACCGCATGGCCTTGCGCTAGTATACAATTACAATTGTAATCGTGTGTGTGTTGATGAGTGCAAGTCGTTCCTTAAAAAACCCATCCCTTGTGTATGACTGTTCTTGTAAGGTGTATGGCTACAATCTAGCGCCCGGCTGAACTCACAGCTTTAACACACGAAACAGCGCCTACTGCTGTGACCGCTAGTACAGCGCCACGCACCATTAGAGTGCTTCTTTAGCCCAAGTCTGGGTGGTTAGTGGCGTCCGCCAATACGGCACAGTTCGCACTCTCATGCTATTTGATTATTAGTTTTGTTATGTGCGGTACTGCGGCCCTGTGACGCAACAGGGTTCGCTTTCTTCACACAGGGTGAAGTTAACCCGTGTGTGTATTCACATTGTACCGCCATATAGTCCGTCATTACTTGGCAGCAGGTTCCATCTCTGCACGGTGGACCCCGGGCTGCGAACGCACCTTATTCTATCTTATTATTTGGTGCGTTCTGCTAGCCCTAACAAGAGCTCGGAATGGAAGGAGCGCTATTTGACTTTTCAATGCAAAATTGACTGGAAATGAGATGGGACGCCATGTTGTGTTTGGAGAGCCCCTGATGTGCCTAAACATTGAAAACCCCCACAAGTGACACCATTTTGGAAAGTAGATCCCCTAAGGAACTTATCTAGATGTATGGTGAGCACTTTGACCCACCAAGTGCTTCACAGAAGTTTATAATGCTGAGCCGTAAAAATAAAAAATCATATTTTTTCACAAAAAAATGATTTTTTCGCCCCCAATTTTTTTATTTTCCCAAAGGTAACAGAAGAAATTGGAACACAAAAGTTGTTGTGCAATTTGTTCTGAGTATGCTGATACCCCATATGTGGGGGTAAACCACTGTTTGGGATGCATGGCAGAGCTCGGAAGGGAAGGAGCGCCGTTTGACTTTTCAATGCAAAATTGACTGGAATTGAGATGAGACTGTTTCACTACAGTTTATAACGCAGAGCCGTGAAAATAAGAAATCATTTTTTTTACACAAAAATTATTTTTCAGCCCCCAGTTTTATATTTTCCCAAGGGTAACAGGAGAAATTGGACCCCAAAGGTTGTTGTCCAATTTGTCCTGAGTATGCTGATACCCCATATGTGGGGGGAACCACCGTTTGGGCGCATGGCAGAGCTCGGAAGAGAAGGAGCGCCATTTTGAATGCAGACTTAGATGGATTGGTCTGCAGGCATCATATTGCATTTGCAGACCCCCTGATGTAACTAAACAGTAGAAACCCCCCACGAGTGACCCCATATTGGAAACTAGACCCCCCAAGGAACTTATCTAGATGTGTTATGAGAACTTTGAACCCCCAAGTGTTTCCCTACAGTTTATAACGCAGATCCATGAAAATAAAAAATCATTTTTTTCCCACAAAATGGTTTTTTAGCCCCCCAAATTTTTATTTTCCCAAGGCTAACAAGTAGTGTTGAGCGATACCTTCCGATATCGGAAAGTATCGGTATCGGTTGGGATCGGCCGATATTCAAAAAATATTGGATATCGCCGGTACCGATACCCGATCCCAATGCAAGTCAATGGGACCAAAATATCGGAATTAAAATAAACCCTTTCTTTCCTTGTAGGTTCATTCTACATCAAGGAAAACAACTAAGAATAATGTAGGATGTATTGTGGGAGGTGGCGGAGACATTAAAGGCAATGAGGTTTAGCCCAATCAAATAGAATAGCATGTTTTTTGTTTTTTTTAAGACGTTCGGAGTGAAAAAGATATTGAGTATGTAAATTTTTTTTTATTTTGTCAGATATTGATGTTTCACTATTCCACGCCCTTCCCCTTCTTTTTTTTTCTTTTTTTTTTTTACTTTTCCCACACTTTCATCTTCATCATCATCAGCATCTTTGACATCAACTTCTTCTTCACCTTATTCATCTTCTTCTTCATCTTCTACCTATTTTTTTTTTTTATTACATTCTTCATATTCATTTTATTCAACTATTATTATTCTTCCTATTCTACATATTCTTTTTATTCCACTGTTATTATTCTTCCTATTCTACTTCTTCATCATATTCTCATTTGTGACAGGCATTCCCGTAGTTGTTATCTATAAAAGTTGGAAGATTACACCTTCCGTTCTGCCAGTCACAAAAGTTACATTTGTCCGCGTTCAGTTTGGCCTGCAGCATCAGGCTTTATCCAGGGGCACCACGAGGAGGAACGGACTCACCCCCATACACTGCTTAGTCTTCTTCTGCATATAATTTAGATAATATCTTTTGCTCTGATATTAAGTCTTATGCTTAATGTTCTTCTGCTCTTTGTTCTGCAGCCTCTTGTTCTTCTGCTTCTCGGTCTTCCATGTCGTCGTCTCCAGGGTCGTCGTCTCCAGTGTCGTCATCTCCGCCGTCGTCGTCTCAGCCGTCGTCGTCTCCGCCGTCGTCGTCTCCGCCGTCGTCATCGGGGTGGTCTTCCGGGTCGTCGTCGTCGTCATCGGGGTGGTCTTCCGGGTCGTCGTCATCGGCGTGGTCTTCCGGGTCGTCGACTTTAGGGTCTTAAACTTGGAAATGTAGCAGAAGGTACAAGAAGGCTGAGAAAATGCCAAGAACCAGCTGATGGAACTGGAACTCGGATGGCTACCCGAAGGTTCAAGAGCCTATGGAACTACCGAGGACCAGCTGAAGTTACTGGAACCCGGTTACTAAGCAGGAGGTACCCGTGCTAAAAAGCACTACCAAGGACCGCCTGGCGTTGGCGGAACTCGGATACCCAGAAGGAGGCACCTAAGCCAAAGGCTCTGCCCGGAACCAGCTGACGTTACTGGAACCAGGATGGGGAGCAGAAGGTACAAGAGCAAAAGACACTGCCGAGAACCAGCTGACGGTACTGGAACCCGGATGGGTAGCCGAAGGTCCAAGAGCCAATGGAACTACCGAGGACCAGCTGACGTTACTGGAACCCGGTTACTAAGCAGGAGGTACCCGTGCCTGAAAGCACTACCAAGGACCACCTGACGTTGGTGGAACTTGGATACCCAGAAGGAGGCACCTAAGCCAAAGGCTCTGCCCGGAACCAGCTGACGGTACTGGAACCAGGATGGGGAGCAGAAGGTACAAGAGCAAAAGACACTGCCGAGAACCAGCTGACGGTGCTGGAACCAGGTGGTGGACCCGAAGGCCCACAGGAGAGGAGAGAACAGCTAGGCCGCGAGGCAGCCGCAGTTACCGAACCCCAACAGTCCTACAGGGGGAGCTGGGCCTACTGGCACTACAGAACCAGCCTTGACTACCAGTTCACGCAGCCCACATAGGAAGCTCCTAAACTGGAGGCACCCTGGAGTTGGCTAACCCGACTGCAACACGACGGGGCAAACATAGGCGTCTCAGCGAGTTTGACACACCCCGGAAACAGCTGACGGTGCTGAAACCAGGTTTGGCACGAGGGAGTACCTGTGACAAAAACACTGCCGAGAACCAGCTGGCGGTGCAGGAACCCAGATGCGTTGCCCCAGTGTGCAAGAGCCAATGGCACGACCGAGGACCAGCTGACGGTGCTGGAACACGGTTACTAAGCTGTAGGTGCCCGCGCTTAAAAGCACTACCAAGGACCGCCTGACGTTGGCGGAACTCGGATACCCAGGAGGAGGCACCTAAGCCAAAGGCTCGGCCCGGAACCAGCTGACGGTGCTGGAACCAGGTGGTGGACCCCAAGGCCCACAGGAGAGGAGAGAACAGCTAGGCCGCGAGGCAGCCGCAGTTACCGAACCCCAACAGTCCTACAGGGGGAGCTGGGCCTACTGGCACTACAGAACCAGCCTTGACTACCAGTTCACGCAGCCCACATAGGAAGCTCCTAAACTGGAGGCACCCTGGAGTTGGCTAACCCGACTGCAACACGACGGGGCAAACATAGGCGTCTCAGCGAGTTTGACACAACCCGGAAACAGCTGACGGTGCTGAAACCAGGTTTGGCACGAGGGAGTACCTGTGACAAAAACACTGCCGAGAACCAGCTGGCGGTGCTGGAACCCAGATGCGTTGCCCCAGTGTGCAAGAGCCAATGGCACGACCGAGGACCAGCTGGCGGTGCTGGAACACGGTTACTAAGCTGTAGGTGCCCGCGCTTAAAAGCACCACCAAGGACCGCCTGACGTTGGCGGAACTCGGATACCCAGGAGGAGGCACCTAAGCCAAAGGCTCGGCCCGGAACCAGCTGACGGTGCTGGAACCAGGTGGTGGACCCCAAGGCCCACAGGAGAGGAGAGAACAGCTAGGCCGCGAGGCAGCCGCAGTTACCGAACCCCAACAGTCCTACAGGGGGAGCTGGGCCTACTGGCACTACAGAACCAGCCTTGACTACCAGTTCACGCAGCCCACATAGGAAGCTCCTAAACTGGAGGCACCCTGGAGTTGGCTAACCCGACCGCACCACGACGGGGCAAGCATAGGCGTCTCAGCGAGCTTGACACAACCCGGAAACAGCTGACGGTGCTGAAACCAGGCTTGTCACGAGGGAGTACCTGTGACAAGAACACTGCCGAGAACCAGCTGGCGGTGCTGGAACCCAGATGCGTTGCCCCAGTGTGCAAGAGCCAATGGCACGACCGAGGACCAGCTGGCGGTGCTGGAACCCGGTTACTAAGCTGTAGGTGCCCGCGCTTAAAAGCACTACCAAGGACCGCCTGACGTTGGCGGAACTCGGATACCCAGGAGGAGGCACCTAAGCCAAAGGCTCGGCCCGGAACCAGCTGACGGTGCTGGAACCAGGTGGTGGACCCCAAGGCCCACAGGAGAGGAGAGAACAGCTAGGCCGCGAGGCAGCCGCAGTTACCGAACCCCAACAGTCCTACAGGGGGAGCTGGGCCTACTGGCACTACAGAACCAGCCTTGACAACCAGTTCACGCAGCCCACATAGGAAGCTCCTAAACTGGAGGCACCCTGGAGTTGGCTAACCCGACCGCACCACGACGGGGCAAGCATAGGCGTCTCAGTGAGCTTGACACAACCCGGAAACAGCTGACGGTGCTGAAACCAGGCTTGGCACGAGGGAGTACCTGTGACAAGAACACTGCCGAGAACCAGCTGGCGGTGCTGGAACCCAGATGCGTTGCCTATTAAAGATTGTCTTCCTAGAGCCCCAACTAGCGGTGTTGGAGCTAAGGGTAAGCAGGGGGAGCAGAGTGTAGGCCGAAGCCTGCACTGGAGGCAGCATTGTGTCTGCGTTGCGTTTGCAGGACACTTTGCCGGCTACACAGTGGGGGAACAGCTGGCGTTGCTGAACCCCACTAACACAATGGCGTGTGTTTTTCTCTGTGCAGCTAGCACTTGCGGTCAAAAACTAGCGATGTTAGAGCCCGTGTTGAAGCAGGAGGAGGAGGAGAGGAGCAGAGTGTAGGCCGAAGCCTATTTGAACCAATTTCAAAGGAAACCTTTAACCCCCCCTCAGGTGTTACAAAGTACAAGAGACACACCTTGTGCAGTATTAATGCTGCACAAGTGAAAGGTTGCTCTATTAATTTGTCTACTTGCACACGCTGAATGAAAGACGTACACAATTTAGCCCATTCTACAGTCAAACTGTAGTGGATGCGTGACTTGGCTTTTTAAGGAGACGCAGCACAGGTGTCCCAAATAACGCCTTGGTGCTTGGCGCAGCTTCCTGAGCGTTGTTATTTGCTGTACAGGAGTCTGCGCTCTTGTGTTATCCCTTGGCAATGCCCTGTTAGAGCTGCCCGTCTTATGACCTCATTTCATGTTGGCCGGTGCGGTTAACGATGGCCATAAATCCCAGACCCACAGTGCCTTTTCATAAAGTCACACTGCGGTGCTGTGATTCGTGGCCTTGAGCAGTAAATATTTTGGCCGCTCACACACGTCCTTACACCCGCTTCAGACTGGGTGGCCTCTGCTGATCCCTTCTCGCATGCCGCGGCCATGAGGCTGCACAGTCTGAAGAAGGCGAAAGGAGATGAGTTAAGACAGGTGAAGATATGCACTGCTCGTGCCCATCAATCACACCCTCGCAGTCAAAATAAGACAACGAGGAGCATTGTTTCAGGCAGGGCGGACGCACAGGCGCAACAAGCCAACCAATGATGTCAGAAGACGGGAAGCGCTACCAAGGGGGGTGCTGCGTATCATTAGAAAGGAAAGTCACACCTCAGGGACAGTGGAATGGTCTCAATGAGACACATTTTGTACGTTTTGAGTTCCACGTGGGCAAGGACAAAAAGTCAGCCACCTTGTACAAATGCAGCAGTACTGCTGTACAAGGTGGCTGTTATACATAGAAACACCTGGGGGGGTGGGGGGCAGGCTCCCTTCAATTTCAGTTCATGTGCCTGCGTGGCGTTTGCAGGACACGTTGCCAGCTACACAGCAGGGGAACAGCTGGCGGTGCTGAACCCCACTAACACATTGGCTGGTGTTTTTCTCTGTGCAGCTAGCATGTCCGGGCAGAAACTGGCGTTGTTTGAGCCCAGGGTCAGCAGGAGGAGGAGAGGAGCAAAGTGTAGGCCGAAGCCTGCACTGGTGGCAGCTTTTGTTCAGTTGTGCCAGCGTGGCTTGTGCTGGACACGATGCCGACTACACAGCAGGGGAACAGCTGGCGGTGCTGAACCCCACTAACACATTGGCTGGTGTTTTTCTCTGTGCAGCTAGCATGTCCGGGCAGAAACTGGCGTTGTTTGAGCCCAGGGTCAGCAGGAGAAGGAGAGGAGCAAAGTGTAGGCCGAAGCCTGCACTGGTGGCAGCTTTTGTTCTGTTGTGCCAGCGTGGCTTGTGCTGGACACGTTGCCGACTACACAGCAGGGGAACAGCTGGCGTTGCTGAACCCCACTAACACATTGACTGGTGTTTTTCTCTGTGCAGCTAGCAGTTCCGGGCAAAAACTAGCGGTGTTTGAGCCCAGGGTGATCAGGAGGAGTAGAGGAGCAGAGTGTAGGCCGAAGCCTAGTTGAACCAATTTCAAAGGTTACCTTTAACCCCCCCCTCAGGTGTTGCAAGGTACAAGAGCCACACCTTGAACAGCATTAATGATGCACAAGTCAAAGGTTGCTCTATTTAATTTTGCTCCTTGCACACGCTGAATTAAACACGTACACTATTTAGCCCATTATACTGTCAAACAGTAGTGGAGGCGTGACTAGTCTACTAGTCTTTTTAAGGAGACGCAGCACAGGTGTACAAATTTACACCTAGGTGCTGTGCGCAGATTCCTTACCGTTGTTATTTGCAGTACAGGAAACTGCGCTCTTGTGTTATCCCTTGGCAATACCCTGTTAGTGCAGGCCGTCTCATGACCTCATTTCATGTTGGCCGGTGCGGTTAACGATGGCCATAAATCCCAGACCCACAGTGGCTTTTCCTAAAGTCACACTGCGGTGCTGGGATTCGTGGCCTTGTGCAGTAAATATGTTCACCGCTCACACATGTCCTTACACCTGCTTCAGACTGGGCGGCCTCAGCTGATCCCTTATCGCATGCCGCGGCCATGAGGCCGCACAGTCAGAAGAAGGCGGAAGGAGGGGAGTGAAGACAGGGGAACATATGCACTGCTCGTGCCCATCAATCACACCCTCGCAGTCAAAATATATGAGACAACGGGGGGCGTTGTGTCGGGCAGGGGGGACGCACAGGCACAGCCAGCCAACCAATGATGTCAGGAGACGGGCAGCGCTAACAATGGGGGTGCTGCGTGTCATTAAAAAGGAAAGTCACACCTCAGGGACATTGTAATGGTCTGTAATGAGACACATTTTGTACTTGTTGAGTTCCACGTGTGCAAGGAGAAAAAGTCAGCCACCTTGTACAAATGCAGCAGTACTGCTGTACAAGGTGGCTGTTATACATAGAAACACCTGGGGGGGTGGGGGGCAGGCTCCCTTCAATTTCAGTTCATGTGCCTGCGTGGCGTTTGCAGGACACGTTGCCAGCTACACAGCAGGGGAACAGCTGGCGGTGCTGAACCCCACTAACACATTGGCTGGTGTTTTTCTCTGTGCAGCTAGCATGTCCGGGCAGAAACTGGCGTTGTTTGAGCCCAGGGTCAGCAGGAGGAGGAGAGGAGCAAAGTGTAGGCCGAAGCCTGCACTGGTGGCAGCTTTTGGTCAGTTGTGCCAGCGTGGCTTGTGCTGGACACGATGCCGACTACACAGCAGGGGAACAGCTGGCGGTGCTGAACCCCACTAACACATTGGCTGGTGTTTTTCTCTGTGCAGCTAGCATGTCCGGGCAGAAACTGGCGTTGTTTGAGCCCAGGGGCAGCAGGAGGAGGAGAGGAGCAAAGTGTAGGCCGAAGCCTGCACTGGTGGCAGCTTTTGGTCAGTTGTGCCAGCGTGGCTTGTGCTGGACACGATGCCGACTACACAGCAGGGGAACAGCTGGCGGTGCTGAACCCCACGAACACATTGACTGGTGTTTTTCTCTGTGCAGCTAGCAGTTCCGGGCAGAAACTAGCGGTGTTTGAGCCCAGGGTCAGCAGGAGGAGTAGAGGAGCAGAGTGTAGGCCGAAGCCTAGTTGAACCAATTTCAAAGGTTACCTTTAACCCCCCCCTCAGGTGTTGCAAGGTACAAGAGCCACACCTTGAACAGCATTAATGATGCACAAGTCAAAGGTTGCTCTATTTAATTTTGCTCCTTGCACACGCTGAATAAAACACGTACACTATTTAGCCCATTATACTGTCAAACAGTAGTGGAGGCGTGACTACTAGTCTTTTTAAGGAGATGCAGCACAGGTGTCAAAATTTACACCTAGCTGCTGTGCGCAGATTCCTGAGCGTTGTTATTTGCTGTACAGGAGTCTGCGCTATTGGGATCCCTTGGCCATGCGCTGTGAGCGCTTCCTGTCTTCTGACCTCATTTAATGTCGGCCGTTACGGTTAGCGATGGACATGAATCCCAGACCCACAGTGTGTTTTCAAAAAATCACACTGCGTGGCTGGGATTCGTGGCCTTGTTCAGTAAATATGTTTGACGCTCACACATGTCCTTACACCTGCTTCAGACTGGGCGGCCTCATCTGATCCCTTATCGCCTGCCGCGGCCATGAGGACACCCAGTCTGAAGAAGGCGGAAGGAGATGAGTGAACACAGGCAAACATATGCACTGCACATGCCCATCAATCACACCCTCGCTGTTCAAAAAAATAAGACACCGAGGGGCGTTGTTTCGAGCAGGGCAGACGCACAGGCGCAGCCAGCTAACCAATGATGTCAAAAGACGGGCAGCGCTAACAAGGGTGGTGCTGCGTATCATTAGAAAGGAAAGTCACACCTCAGGGACAGTGGAATGGTCTCAATGAGACACATTTTGTACGTGTTGAGTTCCACGTGGGCAAGGAGAAAAAGTCAGCCACCTTGTACAAATGCAGCAGTACTGCTGTACAAGGTGGCTGTTTTACATAGAAACACCTGGGGGTGGGGGGCAGGCTCCCTTCAATTTCAGTTCATGTGCCTGCGTGGCGTTTGCAGGTCACGTTGCAAGCTACACAGCAGGGGAACAGCTGGCGGTGCTGAACCCCACTGACACATTGACTGGTGTTTTTCTCTGTGCAGCTCGCATGTCCGGGCAAAAACTGGCGGTGTTAGAGCCCAGGGTCAGCAGGAGGAGGAGAGGAGCAATGTGTAGGCCGAAGCCTGCACTGGTGGCAGCTTTTGGTCAGTTGTGCCAGCGTGGCTTGTGCTGGACACGATGCCGACTACACAGCAGGGGAACAGCTGGCGGTGCTGAACCTCACTAACACATTGACTGGTGTTTTTCTCTGTGCAGCTAGCAGTTCCGGGCAAAAACTAGCGGTGTTTGAGCCCAGGGTCAGCAGGAGAGGAGCAGAGTGTAGGCCGAAGCCTAGTTGAACCAATTTCAAAGGTTACCTTTAACCCCCCTCAGGTGTTGTAAGGTACAAGAGCCACACCTTGTGCAGCATTAATGCTGCACAAGTAAAAGGTTGCTCTATTTGTTTTGCTCCTTGCACACGCTGACTAAAACACGTACACTATTTAGCCCATTATACTGTCAAACAGTTGTGGAGGCGTGACTTGTCTTTTTAAGGAGACGCAGCACAGGTGTCAAAATTTGCACCTAGGTACTGGGCGCAGATTCCTGAGCGTTGTTATTTGCTGTACAGGAGTCTGCGCTATTGTGATCCCTTGGCCAAGCGCTGTGAGCGCTTCCTGTCTTCTGACCTCATTTCATTTCGGCCGTTGCGGTTAGCGATGGACATGAATCCCAGACCCACAGTGTGTTTTCAAAAAATCACACTGCGTGGCTGGGATTCGTGGCCTTGTGCAGTAAATAGGTTTGCCGCTTACACATGTCCTTACACCTGCTCCAGACTGGGCGGCCTCAGCTGATCCCTTATCGCCTACCACGGCCAGGAGGCCGCACAGTCTGAAGAAGGCGGAAGGAAATGAGTTAAGACAGGCGAACATATGCACTGCTCGTGCCCATAAACCACACCCTCGCTGACAAAATAAATATGACAACGAGGGGCGTTGTTTCTAGCAGGGCGGATGCACAGGCGCAGCCAGCTAACCATGATGACAAAAGACGGGAAACGCTACCAAGGGGGGTGCTGCGTATCATTAGAAAGGAAAGTCACACCTCAGGGACAGTGGAATGGTCTCAATGAGACACATTTTGTACGTGTTGAGTTCCACGTGGGCAAGGAGAAAAAGTCAGCCACCTTGTACAAATGCAGCAGTACTGCTGTACTAGGTGGCTGTTATACATAGAAACACCTGGGGGGGTGGGGCCAGGTTCCCTTTAATTTCAGTTCATGTGCCTGCGTGGCGTTTGCAGGTCACGTTGCCGGCTACACAGCAGGGGAACAGCTGGCGTTGCTGAACCCCACTAACACATTGGCTGGTGTTTTTCTCTGTGCAGCTAGCACTTCCGGGCAAAAACTAGCGGTGTTTGAGCCCAGGGTCAGCAGGAGGAGGAGAGGAGCAGAGTGTAGGCCGAAGCCTGCACTGGTGGCAGCTTTTGTTCTGTTGTGGCAGCGTGGCTTGTGCTGGACACGTTGCCGACTACACAGCAGGGGAACAGCTGGCGGTGCTGAACCCCACTGACACATCACCTAGTGTTTTTTCTGTGTAGACAACACTTCCAGGTGGCAACTGACAGTGTTGAAACCCAGGGAATCAAAGAGGAGCAGAGTGTAGGCCGAAGCCTGCAGTGGAGCAAGTTGAAAGGGAACCTTTAACCCCCCCCCCCCCCCCCCCAGGCATTTGTTGCTGAAAGAGCCATCTTGTACAGCAGTAATACTGCACATGGAAAATGGTGGCTCCGAAAATTATGCTCCTTGCAAACGCTTAGACGCTTGAAAAACGATGATCCAAAGGCAATGGTTTCATATAAAAGCCAAAATTTTATTAATACATAAATTGATTTAAAAGACACATTCTGCCAATCATTGGTAAAATTCCATCATCTATACGTTTAAAATCTAGGAAATTCCCTCCACTAGCAACATGTCCCAATGTGGATTTGTTTGTACAAATTGTATCTAAGGAGTTTAGAGAGATCCCGAGATATATCTACAGGGATAATCTTACGAGGGAGGAAAGGGGGCGTCTGCGCGTCCTACAGGGTTTAACTGATGTGGTGTATAAACCAGCGGATAAGGGGGGTAACGTGGTTGTCTGGCCGAAGAAATTATATGAGAGAGAGGCATATCGCCAACTCAACAATAACATCTGTTACAAAAAATTGACATTCAACCCGTTATCCTCCTTTACCACACAGCTCCATCTGATTATTAATCAGGCTATGGAGGATGGGGTTATAACAAAGGAATTGGCAACAGCTTTAATTGTATCTGAACCCACGATTCCAACTTTTCATTTGTTGCCTAAAATTCATAAGGACGCGCAGACTCCCCCTGGACGCCCGATTATCTCTGGTAGGGGCAACTATTTAGAACCAGTGAATCGGTGGATCGACTCCAAGTTACAGCCGCTAGTTGAGGGGTTGCCATCATTTTTGAAAGATACGGGAGATTTATTGAAGCGGGTGGACGGTCTGCAATTAGATGAAGATATGATGCTCGTAACGGGGGACGTTGAGTCCCTCTATACGAGCATCAGACATGATGATGGTATTCGAGCCACCTCCCTATTCCTAAGTATGTCGAGTTTACCTATGGACATTCAGAAACTGATTATAGAGCTTCTCAGGTTTACGTTAACCCATAATTTTTTCGTCTTTAAGGGGTCTTTCTTCCTGCAGCTCCAGGGAACAGCTATGGGGGCTTCTTTTGCCCCTGCTTATGCTAACCTGTTCCTGGGGCTGTGGGAGAGAGACCTCTCCCTGCCAGATCAGTGGTCGCCGATGTGCCGTGTCCTTTCTTGGACGCGGTACATCGATGACATTTTACTGATCTGGCAGGGGTCACAGGATGATTTGGAAACCTTTATGACATCCCTGAATAACAACGACTTGAATATTTATATTACGTATAAATACAATCCGAGGACCATTGAGTTCTTGGATGTATTGTTACGTAAGGACGAAAAGGGAGAAGTACAAACTAACATTTTCCGCAAGCCGACCTCTACAAACTCGCTACTGCATGCGTCCTCATCTCACCCGGGACACATGATTCAATCGGTCCCTACGGGGCAATTTTTGCGTCTCCGGAGACTATGCTCGGAGGATGAGGAGTTTGCCATCCAGGCGGAAGATCTGAAAACACGTTTACGTGAACGAGGGTATAGTAATCGCATGATTAAGAAAGCCTTTAATAGGGCGAAACATGCATCAAGAAACACCTTACTATACGGTCCTAAGGAATTCAAAAAAGATCAAAATGTGGTTAGGTTTGTGACGAATTATCATTCGCAGTTTGCCCGCATGAGGAGCATTATGGACAAGTCATGGCATTTATTGAGGGCAGACCCAGTCATTGCCAAATTCTTACCTTTAAAAGCAGCCATAACAGCTAGGCGATCAAAGAATTTGCGCGATCACCTGGTATTTAGCCATTATACTACGGAGTCCCATGGTACCTTTTTGGATCAGATGCCGAGACGCCAAGGATGCTCCTCATGTGGCCGCTGCGTGGCCTGCGTGAATATCGATACGAGTAATGATTTTGAGAACCAAGACGGCTCCCGGGTTTTTAAGATCAAAAAATGGATAACATGTACTAGTCGGTATGTTGTCTATTATGGAGTATGCCCATGCCGAAAAATTTATGTCGGTATGACTAGTAGGCAATTAAAAGTCCGCGTTCGTGAACACGTGTTGGGCATAGCAGCGGCCGCAACTGTGAATGATATACAGTCATTAAAAACTATTCCCCGTCATTTTAAGCAGTATCATGACTGCAATGGGGCCCTATTTAGGGTCCGGGGAATTGATATGCTGGATATTGGGGTTCGTGGTGGAAACCTTACCAAAAGACTGGCCCAGTTGGAGTCCAGGTGGATATGGACATTGGGTACCTTATATCCATCTGGACTAAATGAGAATATCAGCTATGCCTCATTTATATAATCTTTACCTATCACCTGTCGACGGCCAGCGACATTTATCTTACCAGCTCCATATGTGTTTTAATATTGTTTTTATTCATTTTCTTTTAGATGTTATATGTTATGTCGTATTATATGTCGATCACCAGCGGATGGAAATTGCTGTGGCATAGAATGGATACCACGAATTGATGTAATGATGATGGAAATACCAATCTTGGACTATCTATACAGAGACTGGAAGTTCACCTAAGTGCCAATTGCCTATATGTATATTGATTATTATATGTTTGTATATTTAATAATGTGAGCAGGCTAGAGTGGATACTATGTCTCTGTAAATATCTTACTGTCGCTGTCATCTATTCTATGATTGCCCAGCAATTATGTTGTTGATTCATCTGCGATCTTGATGTTATCACTGGGTGCAGCGTGAGGTGTCCCTGTGTCCCGCCCCTGTACGCGCGTGCTGCCCGCCCCTGGCCACTCCTGCCGGCTTTTGGCGTCTGGCGATATGGCGGGGAGGTTTTCCCCTGCTTTGTTGCTGTGTGACGCCGACGCCGGCCGGCGTCGCTGGTAGCTGGGCAGCACCGCGCGTCACTTCCGGGGTCGGACGGTTCACATCCGGTCTGCGGCGTTCCACGCTGCATTCCGGAACTATAAAGGACAGGGAACACTGCACTCAAACAGGCCCCTTGAAAAAGGAGTTCGAAACGCGCGTCGGGGCAGACGCATGGTGTCCAGCAGTGGGGACCCCTTTTCCATACGGTAATTACCATGTTCCCTTCTATTATTTAGGCCTATGATAGGTTTGATAGGGGTGGTGCTAGGGGGTATGCATATTGGCTCAATTAGTGGCACATTGAGGCAGATATCGGCCGGTATTCTGACTATATGTACTATCGCTGGATATTGTTATCCATAATTTAAGTATGCTGGAGCACTATGCGTGGACATTGGTGTTGGTGTGATGTTTGTCGGTTGTTCTGTTTCCCCAATGATTGGCAGAATGTGTCTTTTAAATCAATTTATGTATTAATAAAATTTTGGCTTTTATATGAAACCATTGCCTTTGGATCATCGTTTTTCAAGCGTCTATGTAGTAGTTGATGATAGGCTATAGTAATCCGTTATTTACATGGTGACTAATTTATGAATGATTATTATATTACCATGTTTTTTTGTCATATATCTTTGGTGATAGTCCTTGCAAACGCTGAAGTACACACTCATATAATGTGTCCCCTCACACCGTCAAACCATCCCGGAAGTGGGACTTTCCTTTGTAATGTGACACAGCACAGCCGTCATTCCAACCCCCTTGGTGCCGGGCGCCACCTCCTCAACGTTGTTTGGTTCTGTCATGGAGCCCGCGCTGTAATGTTATCCCTTGGCCATGCACAGTTAGCGGTGCCCGTCTTCTGACATCATGTAGGTGTCAGGCTGGCAGTGCCTGTGCGTCCAAGCTGCCCGAGATCCAACCTTGCAGTGTCATCTAATGTAGTCCCACTGCGGGCCAGGGATCCATGGGCATGCGCAGTGCATATCATCGCCTCTCACTCACCTCCTTCCTGCTTCTTCAGACTGTGCGGCGTCACGGCCGTGGCATGCTATTAGGGATCAGCTGACGCCGCCTAGTCTGAAGAAGCGTGAAGAAGGGGAGTGAGAGGCTAGTATATGCACTGCGCATGGCCATGGATAACAGGCCCACTGTGGGATCACATTAGACGACACTGCGAGGTGTGATTTCGGGCAGCGTGGACGCACAGGCGCAGCCAGGATGACAACAAATGATGTCAGAGGACGGGCAGCGCAAACTGTGCATGGCCAAGGGATAACATAACAGCGCAGGGTCCATGACGGAATCAAATAACGCTAAGGAGGCAGCGCACGGTGCCAAGGGGGTAGCAATGACGGCTGTGCTGCGTCACATTACAAAGGAAAGTCCCACCTCCGGGACGGTTGGACGGTGTGAGGGGACACATTACATGAGTGTGTAGTTCAGCGTTTGCAAGGAGCATAATTTCAAGAGCGACCTTTCCCTTGTGCAGTATTAGTGCTGCACATGGTGGCTCTTTCAGTAACAAACGCCTGGGGGGGGGGGACAGGTCCCCTTACATTTTAGTTGTGCCAGCGTGGCGGTCGCATGACACGTTGCCGGATACACAGCTGGGGATCAGCTGACGTTACTGAACCCCAATAACAGAGGAGCGACTGTTGACTGTGCACACAGCACTTCCAGGCACCAACTGGCGGTGTTAGAGCCCAGGGACAGCAGGAGGAGCAGATTGGAGGTATTGCCGCACACACAGCTGGGGATCAGCTGACGTTACTGAACCCCAATAACAGAGGAGCGACTGTTGACTGTGCACACAGCACTTCCAGGCACCAACTGGCGGTGTTAGAGCCCAGGGACAGCAGGAGGAGCAGATTGGAGGTATTGCCGCACACACAGCTCGGGATCAGCTGACGTTACTGAACCCCAATAACAGAGGAGCGACTGTTGACTGTGCACACAGCACTTCCAGGCACCAACTGGCGGTGTTAGAGCCCAGGGACAGCAGGAGGAGCAGATTGGAGGTATTGCCGCACACACAGCTGGGGATCAGCTGACGTTACTGAACCCCAATAACAGAGGAGCGACTGTTGACTGTGCACACTGCACTTCCAGGCACCAACTGGCGGTGTTAGAGCCCAGGGACAGCAGGAGGAGCAGAGGAACAGAGTGTAGGCCGAAGCCTGATTGGAGCAAGTTGAAAGGAAACCTTTAACCCCCCCCCCCAAGACGTTTGTAGCTGAAAGAGCCATCTTGTGCAGCACTAAGGATGCAAAAGGAAAAGGTTGCTCTTTTAAATATGCTCCTTGCAAACACCGAAGTAAACACTAAAAATGTGTCCCTTTATACCGTTAAACCGTTCCGGAGGTGCGAATTTCCTTCGTAATGGGACACAGCACAGCTGTCATTCCTATCCCCTTGATGCCGTGCGCTGCCTCCTCAGCGTTGTTTTAAGCTGTCACGGAGCCTGCGCTGTTCTGTTAGCCCTTGGCCATGCCCCATTAGCGCTGCCTGTCTTCTGACATAATTTGGTGTCAGGCTGTCAGTGCCTGTGCGTCCACGCTGCTCCAGATCCCACCTCGCAGTCTCGTCTAACGTAATCCCACTGCGGGCCTTGGAACCATGGGCATGCACAGTGCATAACCTCGACTCTCACTCCCCTCCTTCCCTCTTCTTCAGACTGTGCGGTGTCACGGCCGTGGCATGCTAGGGATCAGCTGACGGCGCACAGTCTAAAGAAGACGGAGGGAAATGAGCGAGAGCCCGAGGGGAAGATATGCACTGCGCATGCCCATGGATCCCAGGCCCGCAGTGTGACTCAATCAGAAGACACTGCGAGGCGGGATCTCGGGCAGCGCGGCCGCACAGGCGCAGCCAGCCTGACACCAAATTATGTCAGAAGACAGGCAGCGCAAATAGGGCATGCCCAAGGGATAACAGAACAGCGCAGGCTCCGTGACAGCTTAAAACAACGCTGAGGAGGCAGCGCATGGCACCAAGGGGGTAGGAATGACGGCTGTGCTGCGTCACATTACGAAGGAAAGTCCCAGCTCCGGGACGGTATAACGGTATCAGTGAACACATTTTATAAGTGTTAAGTTCTGTGTGTGCAAAGAGCTAAAAAAAAGAGCTACCTTTTCCTTGTGCAGCATTACTGCTGCACAAGATGGCTCTTTCAGTAACAAACGACGGGGGGGGGGGACAGGTTCCCTTACATTTAGGTTGTTGTGCCAGCGTGGCGGTCGCAGGACACATTGCCGGCTACACAGCTGGGGATCAGCTGACGTTACTGAAACCCAATAACACTGGGTCGTATGTTTTTACTGTGCAGCCTGCACTTCTGAGCCGCAACTGGCGGTGTTGGAGCCCAGGAATAGCGTAGGTGGTAGAAAGATGAACACAGCAGGAGACCTGGATGACACCCAATTACTTAATCAGGCAGAGGAGTGGCAAATTCCTGCGAGATCCAGGCCTGGTTCATTTTCAGGAAAGTAAGCCGGTCAACGTTATCGGAGGATAGTCGCATGCGACGGTCTGTTAGTACACCACCTGCGGCACTAAAGACATGTTCCGATAAGACACTAGCCGCAGGGCAAGCCAGCACCTCCAATGCATACTGGCTTAGCTCTGGCCATGTATCCAGCTTAGAGACCCAAAATTTGAACGGGGAAGAGCCGTCTGGGAGTACAGTAAGAGGGCAAGCCATGTAGTCTGTCACCATCTGACGGAACCGTTGCCTCCTGCTGACTGGAGCCGCCGGTGATGGTGTAGACATTTGGGGCGGGCACACAAAAGTGTGCCAGAGTTGTGCCATACTGGGCTTGCCTTGGGCAGAGGCACTGCTTCTGCTCCCTCTTTGGGCAGAGCCTCCCCCACTGCCTCGACGCACTGAGCTGCTTTGTAAAGCACTAGCAGCACTCCTCTCAGTTGGACAGGAGAAGATGATGGAATTCACCAGTGTGTCGTGGTACTCCCGCAATTTACGCTCCCGGGTCAACGCAGGGATGAGGTTTTGGACGTTGTCCCGGTAGCGAGGATCGAGGAGGGTGAACACCCAATAATCAGGAATGTTGAGAATGTGGTCGATGCGGCGGTCGTTTCTCAGGCACTGCAGCATGAAATCCACCATGTGCTGCAGAGTGCCAACTGGCCCAGAAACGCTGTCCCCTGCTTGAGACATGATCTCTGCCCGCTCGTCATCACCCCACCCTCGCTGTACACACTGACCACTGGACAATTGTGTCGCTCCCTCCTCTGGACGGAGCTCTTCCTCCTCCATTGACTCCTCCTCATCCTCCTCACAAATTGGCCCCTGCGTACCCCTTTGTGAGGAACCACGCGGCGCTGACTCTCCAGAAGCTGATGGAAAAGGTGACTCCTCATCCTCCACCTCTTCCACCACATCATCCCTTAACCCTTGCAAAGTTTGCTGAAGCAGGCAGATAAGGGGGACAGTCATGCTGACTAGTGCATCATCTGCACTTGCCATCCGTGTGGAATAATCAAAAGGACGCAAAACCTGGCAGACGTCCTTCATAGTGGCCCACTCTGTGGTTGTGAAGTCTGATCGGCGCTGACTGCGACTTCTTTGCGCCTGATGCAGCTGGTACTCCATAACTGCTTGCTGCTGCTCACACAACCGCTCCAACATATGTAACGTGGAATTCCACCGGGTAGGTAGGTCACATATGATGCGGTGTTCCGGAAGGCGGAATCGGCGCTGCAGAGCAGCAATGCGGGATCTGGCCAAGCTGGAACGCCGCAAGTGAGCACACTCTAGGCGGACCTTGTGCAGCAGGGCATCAAGATCCGGATAGTCCCTCAGAAAACTCTGCACAACCAAATTGAGCACATGTGCCAGACATGGGATGTGAGTGAGGTTGCCAAGGGCCAAAGCTGCCACCAGATTTCGGCCATTGTCACACACTACCATGCCTGGCTGGAGATTCGCTGGCAGTAACCACACATCGCTCTCCTGCTTGATGGCATTCCAGAGCTCCTGCGCTGTGTGGCTTCGATGCCCCAATAAAACTAGTTTCAAGACGGCCTGCTGACGTTTGGCCACGGCTGTGCTCATGTCGGTCATAGGTAAACGTTCACGGGTCCATGTGGAGGTGGACTGTGACGGATCCTGCAGAGAGGAATCAGAGGAACTGGTGTAAGAGGAGGAGTCGATGCGTACAGACTGGATTCCTGCAATCCTTGGAGTGGGCAGGACACGTCCTGCGCCACTCGCACGATCTGTACCTGGCTCAACAACATTAACCCAATGGGCAGTGAGGGAAACATATCGCCCCTGTCCATGCTGACTGGTCCACGCATCGGTGGTGAGGTGGACCTTGCTACTGACAGCGTTCAGTAGCGCATGTTTTATGTTTGCCTCAACATGCCTGTGCAGGGCAGGGACAGCCTGCCTGCTGAAGTAAAAGCGGCTGGGCACCTTGTACTGTGGGACTGCCAATGCCATCAAGTCACGGAAGCTGTCAGTCTCCACCAGCCTGAACGAGAGCATTTCCAGGGACAACAGTTTGGCAATGCCTGCATTCAGAGCCTGTGCTCGGGGGTGGTTGGCCGAGAATGCCCGCCTTTTCTCCCATGCCTGGACTACCGATGACTGTAGAGTAGACTGGGAGTGTGAGGATGACTGGGAAGGTGGTGCTGTGGGTGGAATTACACTAGGTCTCTGGACAACAGTGGAGGAAGAGGCAACACGAGATGAAGAGGTGGTAGCTGCCGCTGTTGGTTGGCCTACGTCTTCACTGTGTTTCTGTAACTCCACCGCGTGCCTGTTCCGCACATGTTTCCACATATTTGTGGTATTGAGGTTGCTGACACTTTTACCTCTTTTTACTTTCTGATGACACAGCTTGCATTTGACAAAACAAATGTCATCTGCAACTGTGTCAAAAAAGGACCAGGCACTGCAAGTCTTGGGAGCGCCCTTTTTGGCTTTGGAAAGAGACAGGCTCCTAACGGGTGCCAAAGTGGAGGCTACAGGCTCCGCAGTCTTCCCCCTCCCTCTCCCTCTTTGGCCCGTAAGGGGAAGCTCTTCCTCAGAGCTGCTCCCACCACCTTCCTGTTCCTCACGCCACGATGGGTCAAGGACCTCATCATCTCCACTACCCTCTGCCACCAACTGCTCCTCCTGGGTAGTCTCGGCAGCACAGTACGCATCAGAAAGCGGCACCTGAGTTTCATCATCAGATGCGTACTGCGCTGTGGTCACCGGAGGCACTGGCCCACCTGCCTCTTCAGAGTCAGAGAGATAAAGCTTTTGGGCATCACTGCACACTGCCTCTTCTTCCATTTCTCCAATGCTGCTTGGCTGGCCCCCTGTTTCCAAGCCAAGAGATTCAGAGAACAGAAGTAGAGACGGCTCCTGTCCTGGGTTCTCTGACTGCCTGGCCAATTTGGCAGGTGGTGAAGAGACAGATGGCTGCTCTCCAGTGCTCTGTGCCTGAGAGGATGTGGCACTAACTGAAGTCGATGCCGAGGCGTTAGCTGCCATCCACCCGACAACGGCTTCAATTTGGTCTTCACGTAGCAGCGGTGCACGGCGCTCTCCGACAAAGCTGCGCATGAAGGACTGTTCCCTGCTGAAACTGAGTGATGACGAGTCACCGGCGCCCGCAGCAGGCACAGAATCACCACGTCCTCTCCCTGCTCCTCTCCCTGCTCCGCGCCCACGCCCACGTGCCTTACTCCCTGCCCTCTTCATCTTGGTTGACAGATAAAGATAAGCAGAAAAGTACTAAGGCCTTAGTGTGCTTATTCCTGAAATGCTCCTCCTAACAGGTGTAAGAAACACTAATGTTGTAAATTGTGGACTAAACTTTATTATTTTTCAAATGTGGCCTACACAAGTGTTAAGTTGTGTTTGGTGAACTTAACTTTTTTTTTGGTGCAGATCGGGCTACAGAGCTAGTTTAAATCACACGGAGACCGTGTAGACAGCCGTAAACGGCGCTGCAAGGCCAAAAAACCCTCCTCTCGGTTATCCTATATAGTGTTTTTCCACTATTTAGCTGGATACGAGTGGAAAGACACTAATAGGAATTTTTTTTTCAAATTTTAAACTGGCTGCACTATTTGAAAAAAAGGAAATTGTTTTTCAAGGTATGAGGCAGTAACGCACCCTGAGCTGAATCCAACCGGCTATGGCTGCACACAGACTACAGGGCGAGCTGCGCTCACACAGACACCGTGCAGACAGCCGTAAACGGCGCTGCAAGGCCAAAAAACCCTCCTCTAGGTTATCCTATATAGTGTTTTTCCACTATTTAGCTGGATACGAGTGGAAAGACACTAATAGGAATTTTTGTTTTTCAAATTTTAAACAGGCTGCACTATTTGAAAAAAAGTAAAATTTTTCTCTAGGTATGAGCCAGTAACGAACCCTGAGCTGAATCCAACCGGCTATGGCTGCACACAGACTACAGGGCGAGCTGGGCTCACACGGAGACCATGCAGACAGCCGTAAACGGCGCTGCAAGGCCAAAAAACCCTCCTCTAGGTTATCCTATATAGTGTTTTTCCACTATTTAGCTGGATACGAGTGGAAAGACACTAATAGGAATTTTTTTTTTTTAAATTTTAAACAGGCTGCACTATTTGAAAAAAAGTAAAATTTTTCTCAAGGTATGAGCCAGTAACGAACCCTGAGCTGAATCCAACCGGCTATGGCTGCACACAGACTACAGGGCGAGCTGGGCTCACACGGAGACCGTGCAGACAGCCGTAAACGGCGCTGCAAGGCCCAAAAACCCCCCTCTAGGTTATCCTATGTAGTGTTTTTCCACAATAGAGCTGGAGACTGGTGGAAAAACACGAATAGGAAATTTGAGAAAAAATGTGCAGCAGGCTGCACGAAGAGCAAAAAAGACAACTGTGTGAGGCAGTGTGAACCCCCCCTGAGCTGAATACAACCGGGTATATGGCTGCACACAGACTACAGAGTGAGCTGCACACACACACACACACAGAGACCTTGCAGAACGCTGTTAAAACAGCGCTGCAAGGCAAGAGCAAGGTGAACAGTGAAGAACACACAGCGTTTTGCTAAATTAGCCTTTGGAAAGGAAAATAAAGCAATTAGCTAGCTCGACTGGCCCTCAGTTAGAACACAGCGTCCTGTCCCTAACTGAAATCACAGCAGAGTGAGCGCAAAATGGCGGCAGCGTTTTTTATAGTGCAGAGTGACATCATTTCAGCAGCCAATCCAAGCCTTGCCAGTACTTACATGTAGGGTTGAGCGAAACGGGTCGAACATTTTCAAAAGTCGCCGACTTTTGGCTAAGTCGGGGTTTCATGAAACCCGATCCGACCCCTGTGCGGGGTCGGCCATGCGGTACGCGACTTTCGCGCCAAAGTCGCGTTTCAATGACGCGAAAAGCGCCATTTCTCAGCCAATGAAGGTAAACGCAGAGTGTGGGCAGCGTGATGACATAGGTCCTGGTCCCCACCATCTTAGAGAAGGGCATTGCAGTGATTGGCTTGCTGTCTGCGACGTCACAGGGGCTATAAAGAGGCGTTCCCGCCGACCGCCATCTTACTGCTGCTGATCTGAGCTTAGGGAGAGGTTGCTGCCGCTTTGTCAGAAGCAGGGATAGCGTTAGGCAGGGTCCATTAACCACAAAACCGCTTGTGCTGCAGCGATTTGCACTGTCCAACACCACCCTCGGTGTGCAGGGACAGTGGAATTTTTTTTTTTTTTTTTTTTCCCCTCAGCGCTGTAGCTCATTGGGCTGCCCTAGAAGGCTCCCTGATAGCTGCATTGCTGTGTGTACGCCGCTGTGCAAACCAACTGCTTTTTTCAAAGCACAAATCCTCTTGTTCCTTCCTTTCTGCACAGCTATCTTTTTTGTTTGTCCACACTTTTTATTTCATTTGTGCATCAGTCCACTCCTTATTGCTGCCTGCCATACCTGGCTGAGATTACTGCAGGCAGGGAGATAGTAGCTGCCTGCCATACCTGGCTGAGATTACTGCAGGCAGGGAGATAGTAATTGTAGGACATTCCCTGTTTTTTTTTTTTTTTTTTTTTTGGTGGGAGATTAAGATTGGCAATTTGGCATTTCTGCTAGAGTGCCATCCCTGTGTGTGCCATCTCTCTCACATAGTGGGCCATAGAAAGCCTTTTCATTTTTCTGTATTTTTTTTTGTGGGGTGTATAAATTCTCCCTGATAAAAATACAGTGGGAGATTAATATTGGCCTTTGGGCTTGTGTGCCAGTCCTGAGTGTGCCATCTCTCTCACAAATAGTGGGCCATAGAAAGCCTATTTTATTTTTTTTTGGGTTTTATAAATTCTCCCTGAAAAAAAGGGAGATTAATATTGGCCTCTGGGCTTCTGTGCCAGTCCTGAGCGTGCCATCTGTGCCAGTCCTGAGCGTCCCATCTCTCTCACAAATAGTGGGCCATAGAAAGCCTATTTAATTTTTTTTTTGGTTTTATAAATTTTCCCTGAAAAAAGGGAGATTAATATTGGCCTCTGGGCTTGTGTGCCAGTTGTGAGCGTGCCATCTGTGCCAGTCCTGAGCGTGCCATCTCTCTCACAAATAGTGGGCCATAGAAAGCCTATTTAATTTTTTTTTTGGTTTTATAAATTTTCCCTGAAAAAAGGGAGATTAATATTGGCCTCTGGGCTTGTGTGCCAGTTGTGAGCGTGCCATCTGTGCCAGTCCTGAGCGTGCCATCTCTCTCACAAATAGTGGGCCATAGAAAGCCTATTTAAATATTTTTTTGGTTTTATAAATTCTCCCAGAAAAAAAGGGAGATTAATATTGGCCTCTGGGCTTCTGTGCCAGTTGTGAGCGTGCCATCTGTGCCAGTCCTGAGCGTGCCATCTCTCTCACAAATAGTGGGCCATAGAAAGCCTATTTAAATATTTTTTTGGTTTTATAAATTCTCCCAGAAAAAAAGGGAGATTAATATTGGCCTCTGGGCTTCTGTGCCAGTCCTGAGCGTGCCATCTGTGCCAGTCCTGAGCGTCCCATCTCTCTCACAAATAGTGGGCCATAGAAAGCCTATTTTATTTTTTTTTTGGGTTTCAGAAATTCTCCCTGGAAAAAAAAAGGGAGATTAATATTGCCCTTTGGGCTTGTGTGCCAGTACTAAGCGTTCCATCTCTCTCTCTCTCTCAGTCAGTGGGCCATAGAACGCCTATTTTTGGTTTTATTTGTTTTCTAAATTCTCCCTGAAAAAATCATTTTATTTTATTTGGTTTCTAAATTCTTCCTGATAAAATCATATTTTTTTTATTATTTTTTTTTCTAAAGTCTCCCTGAAAAAAAAAAAAAAAAAAACAACCAAAAAAAACAGTGGGAGATTAATATTGGCCTTTCTGCTTGTGTGCCAGTCTTGACTCCTGGGTGCGTCATCTCTCAGTCAGTGGGCCATAGAACGCCTATTTTTGGTTTTATTTGTTTTCTAAATTCTCCCTGAAAAAATCATTTTATTTTATTTGGTTTCTAAATTCTTCCTGATAAAATCATATTTTTTTTATTATTTTTTTTTCTAAAGTCTCCCTGAAAAAAAAAAAAAAAAAAACAACCAAAAAAAACAGTGGGAGATTAATATTGGCCTTTCTGCTTGTGTGCCAGTCTTGACTCCTGGGTGCGTCATCTCTCAGTCAGTGGGCCATAGAACGCCTATTTTTGGTTTTATTTGTTTTCTAAATTCTCCCTGAAAAAATCATTTTATTTTATTTGGTTTCTAAATTCTTCCTGATAAAATCATATTTTTTTTATTATTTTTTTTTCTAAAGTCTCCCTGAAAAAAAAAAAAAAAAAAACAACCAAAAAAAACAGTGGGAGATTAATATTGGCCTTTCTGCTTGTGTGCCAGTCTTGACTCCTGGGTGTGCCATCTCTCTCTCTCTCTCTCTCCAATTGTGGTCCATAGAAAGCCTACATTTTTTTTCCTTGATTTGGGTTCCAAAATCTACCAGAGAAAATAACTCCATCAATCATTGGTAGAAAAATATTGGCCTCTGGGCTTGTGTGCCACTCCTGATTCCTGTGTGCGTCATCTCTCACTCAGTGGCCCATAGAAAGCATATAGTTTGTTACATTTGTTTTCTAAATTCTCCCTGCAAAAATCTATTTTTTTTTTTTTGGGGGGTTTCTAAAGTGTTCCTGAAAAAAATAAAAATAAAAAAAAAATAATAGTGTGACATTAATATTAACATTTGTGCTTCAGTGACAGTCCTGCGTGTGGGGCATCTCTCTAATTTGCAGCCACCAAAAAAAGAGTGTGTAACATTGGGCCTGATTTTCGCTGTGGTCTCACCAACCTGTAAAGGGGTAGCTAAATCATACTGAAGTTATAGCTCACCGTGTAAGTTGTGTGACTGCAACAAATAACGTTAGTTTGGTTACGTTTTTAAAACAATGAGGAAGTCTAGTGGAAGAGGTCGTGGCCGGGGGCGTTCATTGTCAGCTGGTAATGAGGGTAGTGGTAGTGGTGGAGCATCAGGTGGTCGTGGGGGAAAAAATATTGCACCTAAGTCTGGAGCTGTGGAGCCAGGTTCGTCGTCCGGCTACACAAGGCCTCGAACGCTCCCTTTTCTGGGATTAGGAAAACCGCTTTTAAAGCCGGAGCAGCAAGAGCAAGTTTTGGCTTATCTTGCTGACTCAGCCTCTAGCTCTTTTGCCTCATCTCGTGAAACTGGTAAAAGTAAAAGCAGCGCGTCGTTAGTGGATGTTCACGGTCAGGGACAAGTCACTTCCTTGTCCTCTTCAGCAAAAACAACAACAGAGAAGAATGCAGCAGGCGACACAACGGGTTACTCCATGGAGCTCTTTACACATACCGTCCCTGGCTTAGAAAGTGAAGCAGTTAACAGTCCATGCCCATTACAAATTGAATCTGACATGGAGTGCACTGACGCACAGCCACAGCCAGACTACTATGCTGGTCCTTTGACTCAGACCACAACATTGCCCTCGCAGGGTGCTGATCAAGAATCAGACCCTGATGAGACTATGTTGCCCCATCACGAACGCTATACCACCGAACGACACGGTGACACAGACGAAGTTGCGCAGGAGGTACAAGAAGAGTTATTAGATGACCCAGTTCTTGACCCCGATTGGCAGCCATTGGGGGAACAGGGTGCAGGCGGCAGCAGTTCTGAAGCAGAGGAGGAGGAGGGGCCGCAGCAGGCATCAACATCGCCACAGGTTCCATCTGCCGGGCCCGTATCTTGCCCAAAACGCGTGGCAAAGCCAAAACCTGGTGGAGGACAGCGTGGCCATCCGGTTAAAGCTCAGTCTGCAATGCCTGAAAAGGTATCCGATGCTAGAAAGAGTGCAGTCTGGCATTTTTTTAAACAACATCCAATTGATCAGCGCAAAGTCATCTGTCAAAAATGTTCTACTTCCTTAAGCAGAGGTCAGAATCTGAAAAGTCTCAATACTAGTTGCATGCATAGACATTTAACCACCATGCATTTGAAAGCTTGGACTAACTACCAAACGTCCCTTAAGGTTGTTGCACCCTCGGCCAATGAAGCTAGTCATCAACGCAACATCCCTTCCGGCAGTGTAGGACCACCATTTAGCGCACCACCTGCTGTATCTGTGCAGGTATCTTTGCCAGGCCAAAGCAGTCAGGGTCAGGGAATCACCAGTTTCGTAGTAGGAAACACTGCATCTAGGGCACCGGCGGCAACAATACCATCTCCCACCGTCTCTCAGTCTGCCATGTCCACCGGCACCCCCGCTAGTTCCACGATCTCCAGCTCTCCAGTCCAGCTCACCCTACATGAGACTATGGTTAGAAAAAGGAAATACTTAGCCTCGCATCCGCGTACACAGGGTTTGAACGCCCACATAGCTAGACTAATCTCGTTAGAGATGATGCCCTACCGGTTAGTTGAAAGCGAAGCTTTCAAAGACCTGATGGACTACGCTGTACCACGCTACGAGCTACCCAGTCGACACTTTTTTTCCAGAAAAGCCATCCCAGCCCTCCACCAGCATGTTAAAGAGCGCATCGTCCATGCACTCAGGCAATCTGTGAGCACAAAGGTGCACCTGACAACAGATGCATGGACCAGTAGGCATGGCCAGGGACGTTACGTGTCCATCACGGCACACTGGGTAAATGTGGTGGATTCAGGGTCCACAGGGGACAGCAAGTTTGGGACAGTTCTGCCTAGCCCACGGTCTAGTAAACAGTTGTCTGTAGCCGTTCGCACCCCCTCCTCCTCCTCCTCCTCGTCCTCCTGCAGAAGCAAGAGCTCGTCCACAGACCGCAGTCGCACAAACACTCCATCCGCACCTGCCACTGTTGCACACCAGGTCTCCCATTATGGGGCAGCTACTGGCATACGTCAGCAGGCTGTATTGGCTATGAAGTGTTTGGGCGACAATAGACACACCGCGGAAGTTCTGTCCGAGTTCTTGCAGCAAGAAACGCAGTCGTGGCTGGGCACTGTAGATCTTGAGGCAGGCAAGGTAGTGAGTGATAACGGAAGGAATTTCATGGCTGCCATCTCCCTTTCCCAACTGAAACACATTCCTTGCCTGGCTCACACCTTAAACCTGGTGGTGCAGTGCTTCCTGAAAAGTTATCCGGGGTTATCCGACCTGCTCCTCAAAGTGCGTGGACTTTGCGCACATATCCGCCGTTCGCCTGTACACTCCAGCCGTATGCAGACCTATCAGCGTTCTTTGAACCTTCCCCAGCATCGCCTAATCATAGACGTTGCAACAAGGTGGAACTCAACACTGCACATGCTTCAGAGACTGTGCGAACAGAGGCGGGCTGTTATGTTTTTGTGGGAGGATACACATACACGGGCAGGCAGTAGGATGGCAGACATGGAGTTGTCAGGTGTGCAGTGGTCGAAGATTCAAGACATGTGTCAAGTCCTTCAGTGTTTTGAGGAATGCACACGGCTGGTTAGTGCAGACAACGCCATAATAAGCATGAGCATCCCCCTAATGCGTCTGCTGATGCAAAGTTTGACGCACATAAAGGATCAGGCGTCTGCACCAGAGGAAGAGGAAAGCCTTGATGACAGTCAGCGATTGTCTGGTCAGGGCAGTGTACATGACGAGGTACCGGGCGAAGAGGAGGTGGAGGATGAGGAGGATGATGGGGATGAGTATATTTTTAATGAGGAAGCTTTCCCGGGGGCACGGGAAATTGGTGGCGTGGCAAGGCCGGGTTCTGGTTTTTTGAGGGACACAAGTGACGTAGATTTGCCTGCAACTGCCCCTCAACCAAGCACAACCGCAGATTTGACAACGGGAACTTTGGCCCACATGGCGGATTATGCCTTGCGTATCCTCAAAAGGGACACACGCATTACAAAAATGATGAACGATGACGATTACTGGTTGGCCTGCCTCCTTGATCCTCGCTATAAAGGCAAATTGCAAAATATTATGCCACATGAGAACTTGGAACTAATATTAGCAACAAAACAATCAACTCTTGTTGACCGTTTGCTTCTGGCATTCCCTGCACACAGCGCCCGTGATCGTTCTCACACGAGCTCCAGGGGCCAGCAGACCAGAGGTGTTAGAGGGGCAGAAATCAGAAGTGGCGTTGGACAGAGGGGTTTTCTGACCAGGTTGTGGAGTGATTTTTCTATGACCGCAGACAGGACAGGTACTGCAGCATCAATTCAAAGTGACAGGAGACAACATTTGTCCAGTATGGTTACAAACTATTTTTCATCCCTTATCGACGTTCTCCCTCAACCGTCATTCCCATTTGATTACTGGGCATCCAAATTAGACACCTGGCCAGAATTGGCAGAATATGCATTGCAGGAGCTTGCTTGCCCGGCAGCTAGTGTCCTATCAGAAAGAGTATTCAGTGCTGCAGGTTCAATACTAACAGAAAAAAGGACTCGTCTGGCTACCCAAAATGTAGATGATCTAACCTTCATTAAAATGAACCACAACTGGATTTCAAAATCTTTTGCCCCACCCTGCCCGGCTGACACCTAGCTTTCCTATGAAAAGGTCTTGCCTGTGGACTATTCTGAATGACTTTTCCAATCTCGTAATTTTCTTCACCTGATTGTCCAGCATACGACATGTTTCCACCTCACGAAATGGCCAAACTCCCCACACGGGGCCGTGCTATCGCCACTTTGCGCTTGGACCCTTGAGAGTGCTGTTTGTCTGAAGAGGTGGGTGTGGCCGCTTTTGGTCGACGGCACTGCCACTGGGTCCCTCATAGTACAATAAAGTGTCTCTGGCGGTGGTGGTGCGCACCCAACGTCAGACACACCGTTGTAATATGAGGGGCCCTGTGCCTGTACCGCCGGCCACAAGACAGTTCCCCCCCCCAGCTCAAACAGTGCTCTACCACTAGCAAAATTATCTCTCACAGCTTCACCAATGTGTAGTCTAGCCGCTGACATCCTTCAATGCCTGGCACTGACAATACCATTGTTTTGACATTTTTGTTATGTTAGGCCTTCGAAGCCTGTCTGCGGTCCCTTCTTTCTACAACTACTACACTGACCAGGCCACTGCTGGCCGTGTTACCCTGGAACCAATTTAAAAGTGCCTACAGTCAGCCCAATTTTGTTATGTTAGGCCTTCGAAGACTGTCTGCCGTCACTCCTTCCACTAGACTTCCACTGACCATACACTGCTGCCCATGTACCCCTGGAACCAATTTAAAGTGCCTACAGCCAGCCCAATTTTGTTATGTTAGGCCTTCGAAGCCTGTCTGCGGTCACTCCTTCCACTAGACTTCCACTGACCAGACCACTGCTGCCCGTGTACCCCTGGAACCAATTTAAAAGTGCCTACAGCCATGTGTTATTATTTTAGGCCTTCGATGCCTGTCTGCGGTCACTCCTTCCACTAGGCCTCCACTGACCACACCACTGCTGCCCGTGTACCCCTGGAACCAATTTAAAATTGCCTACAGCCAGCCCAATTTTTTTATTTTAGGCCTTCGATGCCTGTCTGCGGTCCATTCTTTCAACTACTACTACACTGACCAGGTCACTGCTGCCCGTGTACCCCTGGAACCAATTTAAAATTGCCTACAGCCAGCCCAATTTTTTTATTTTAGGCCTTCGATGCCTGTCTGCGGTCCATTCTTTCAACTACTACTACACTGACCAGGTCACTGCTGCCCGTGTACCCCTGGAACCAATTTAAAATTGCCTACAGCCAGCCCAATTTTTTTATTTTAGGCCTTCGATGCCTGTCTGCGGTCCATTCTTTCAACTACTACTACACTGACCAGGTCACTGCTGCCCGTGTACCCCTGGAACCAATTTAAAATTGCCTACAGCCATGTGTTATTATTTTAGGCCTTCGATGCCTGTCTGCGGTCACTCCTTCCACTAGGCCTCCACTGACCACACCACTGCTGCCCGTGTACCCCTGGAACCAATTTAAAATTGCCTACAGCCAGCCCAATTTTTTTATTTTAGGCCTTCGATGCCTGTCTGCGGTCCATTCTTTCAACTACTACTACACTGACCAGGTCACTGCTGCCCGTGTACCCCTGGAACCAATTTAAAATTGCCTACAGCCAGCCCAATTTTTTTATTTTAGGCCTTCGATGCCTGTCTGCGGTCCATTCTTTCAACTACTACTACACTGACCAGGTCACTGCTGCCCGTGTACCCCTGGAACCAATTTAAAATTGCCTACAGCCAGCCCAATTTTTTTATTTTAGGCCTTCGATGCCTGTCTGCGGTCCATTCTTTCAACTACTACTACACTGACCAGGTCACTGCTGCCCGTGTACCCCTGGAACCAATTTAAAATTGCCTACAGCCATGTGTTATTATTTTAGGCCTTCGATGCCTGTCTGCGGTCACTCCTTCCACTAGGCCTCCACTGACCACACCACTGCTGTCCGTGTACCCCTGGAACCAATTTAAAATTGCCTACAGCCATGTGTTATTATTTTAGGCCTTCGATGCCTGTCTGCGGTCACTCCTTCCACTAGGCCTCCACTGACCACACCACTGCTGTCCGTGTACCCCTGGAACCAATTTAAAATTGCCTACAGCCATGTGTTATTATTTTAGGCCTTCGATGCCTGTCTGCGGTCACTCCTTCCACTAGACTTCCACTGACCAGACCACTGCTGCCCGTGTACCCCTGGAACCAATTTAAAAGTGCCTACAGCCAGCCCAAGTTTGTTATGTTAGGCCTTCGATGCCTGTCTGCGGTCACTCCTTCCACTAGGCCTCCACTGACCACACCACTGCTGCCCGTGTACCCCTGGAACCAATTTAAAATTGCCTACAGCCAGCCCAATTTTTTTATTTTAGGCCTTCGATGCCTGTCTGCGGTCCATTCTTTCAACTACTACTACACTGACCAGGTCACTGCTGCCCGTGTACCCCTGGAACCAATTTAAAATTGCCTACAGCCAGCCCAATTTTTTTATTTTAGGCCTTCGATGCCTGTCTGCGGTCCATTCTTTCAACTACTACTACACTGACCAGGTCACTGCTGCCCGTGTACCCCTGGAACCAATTTAAAATTGCCTACAGCCATGTGTTATTATTTTAGGCCTTCGATGCCTGTCTGCGGTCACTCCTTCCACTAGGCCTCCACTGACCACACCACTGCTGTCCGTGTACCCCTGGAACCAATTTAAAATTGCCTACAGCCATGTGTTATTATTTTAGGCCTTCGATGCCTGTCTGCGGTCACTCCTTCCACTAGGCCTCCACTGACCACACCACTGCTGTCCGTGTACCCCTGGAACCAATTTAAAATTGCCTACAGCCATGTGTTATTATTTTAGGCCTTCGATGCCTGTCTGCGGTCCATTCTTTCAACTACTACTACACTGACCAGGGCACTGCTGGCCGTGTACCCCTGGAACCAATTTAAAATTGCCTACAGCCAGCCCAATTTTTTTATTTTAGGCCTTCGATGCCTGTCTGCGGTCCATTCTTTCAACTACTACTACACTGACCAGGTCACTGCTGCCCGTGTACCCCTGGAACCAATTTAAAATTGCCTACAGCCATGTGTTATTATTTTAGGCCTTCGATGCCTGTCTGCGGTCACTCCTTCCACTAGGCCTCCACTGACCACACCACTGCTGTCCGTGTACCCCTGGAACCAATTTAAAATTGCCTACAGCCATGTGTTATTATTTTAGGCCTTCGATGCCTGTCTGCGGTCACTCCTTCCACTAGGCCTCCACTGACCACACCACTGCTGTCCGTGTACCCCTGGAACCAATTTAAAATTGCCTACAGCCATGTGTTATTATTTTAGGCCTTCGATGCCTGTCTGCGGTCCATTCTTTCAACTACTACTACACTGACCAGGGCACTGCTGGCCGTGTACCCCTGGAACCAATTTAAAATTGCCTACAGCCAGCCCAATTTTTTTATTTTAGGCCTTCGATGCCTGTCTGCGGTCCATTCTTTCAACTACTACTACACTGACCAGGTCACTGCTGCCCGTGTACCCCTGGAACCAATTTAAAATTGCCTACAGCCATGTGTTATTATTTTAGGCCTTCGATGCCTGTCTGCGGTCACTCCTTCCACTAGGCCTCCACTGACCACACCACTGCTGTCCGTGTACCCCTGGAACCAATTTAAAATTGCCTACAGCCATGTGTTATTATTTTAGGCCTTCGATGCCTGTCTGCGGTCACTCCTTCCACTAGGCCTCCACTGACCACACCACTGCTGTCCGTGTACCCCTGGAACCAATTTAAAATTGCCTACAGCCATGTGTTATTATTTTAGGCCTTCGATGCCTGTCTGCGGTCACTCCTTCCACTAGACTTCCACTGACCAGACCACTGCTGCCCGTGTACCCCTGGAACCAATTTAAAAGTGCCTACAGCCAGCCCAAGTTTGTTATGTTAGGCCTTCGATGCCTGTCTGCGGTCACTCCTTCCACTAGGCCTCCACTGACCACACCACTGCTGTCCGTGTACCCCTGGAACCAATTTAAAATTGCCTACAGCCATGTGTTATTATTTTAGGCCTTCGATGCCTGTCTGCGGTCACTCCTTCCACTAGGCCTCCACTGACCACACCACTGCTGTCCGTGTACCCCTGGAACCAATTTAAAATTGCCTACAGCCATGTGTTATTATTTTAGGCCTTCGATGCCTGTCTGCGGTCCATTCTTTCAACTACTACTACACTGACCAGGGCACTGCTGGCCGTGTACCCCTGGAACCAATTTAAAATTGCCTACAGCCAGCCCAATTTTTTTATTTTAGGCCTTCGATGCCTGTCTGCGGTCCATTCTTTCAACTACTACTACACTGACCAGGTCACTGCTGCCCGTGTACCCCTGGAACCAATTTAAAATTGCCTACAGCCATGTGTTATTATTTTAGGCCTTCGATGCCTGTCTGCGGTCACTCCTTCCACTAGGCCTCCACTGACCACACCACTGCTGTCCGTGTACCCCTGGAACCAATTTAAAATTGCCTACAGCCATGTGTTATTATTTTAGGCCTTCGATGCCTGTCTGCGGTCACTCCTTCCACTAGGCCTCCACTGACCACACCACTGCTGTCCGTGTACCCCTGGAACCAATTTAAAATTGCCTACAGCCATGTGTTATTATTTTAGGCCTTCGATGCCTGTCTGCGGTCCATTCTTTCAACTACTACTACACTGACCAGGGCACTGCTGGCCGTGTACCACTGGAACCAATTTAAAATTGCCTACAGCCAGCCCAATTTTTTTATTTTAGGCCTTCGATGCCTGTCTGCGGTCCATTCTTTCAACTACTACTACACTGACCAGGTCACTGCTGCCCGTGTACCCCTGGAACCAATTTAAAATTGCCTACAGCCATGTGTTATTATTTTAGGCCTTCGATGCCTGTCTGCGGTCACTCCTTCCACTAGGCCTCCACTGACCACACCACTGCTGTCCGTGTACCCCTGGAACCAATTTAAAATTGCCTACAGCCATGTGTTATTATTTTAGGCCTTCGATGCCTGTCTGCGGTCACTCCTTCCACTAGGCCTCCACTGACCACACCACTGCTGTCCGTGTACCCCTGGAACCAATTTAAAATTGCCTACAGCCATGTGTTATTATTTTAGGCCTTCGATGCCTGTCTGCGGTCACTCCTTCCACTAGACTTCCACTGACCAGACCACTGCTGCCCGTGTACCCCTGGAACCAATTTAAAAGTGCCTACAGCCAGCCCAAGTTTGTTATGTTAGGCCTTCGATGCCTGTCTGCGGTCACTCCTTCCACTAGGCCTCCACTGACCACACCACTGCTGTCCGTGTACCCCTGGAACCAATTTAAAATTGCCTACAGCCATGTGTTATTATTTTAGGCCTTCGATGCCTGTCTGCGGTCCATTCTTTCAACTACTACTACACTGACCAGGGCACTGCTGGCCGTGTACCCCTGGAACCAACATCAGAAAATATAAAAATAAGTATTTTGCTTATAAAAAAGAAAATACTGGTGAGATATCAAATGCAGACATTTTAACATTAAAAACAAACACACAACTCTAATCTGGTACAGTACTAAAAATGGCCACCAGCTACAATTACTTTCTCCTGCAAGTAGTTAACTGAAAGTTTTTTTAAATTGAAAACACACATATGGCATCCACCGAGTGTTGTCCTGTCGCGTCTTCTTTATATTATTGCCGAGAAGATGCAAAATAATGAAAATAATAAAATCATTAATTACCAAAATAATAGAGAAAGTCAACACCACATTGCAAATAAACATTCATTCCAAATAAAGAAGCAGGGCGCGTCCGAGGGTGAGTATATACCTAATAAGAATATAATCACCCTCGGACGCGCAATGCTTATTTCCAACAGCCTTCCTTCCTAAGAATCAGCCCTTCCGTCGTGTAGAGAGACGTTGTGTTACACTCCAAGGTGTTCCCCAGGTTGCCTTTCCTGAGCTTCGATCTTCCGGCTCTCGTTTAGTAGTTCTTGGAAACTACTCTGCATTAGGCCTTCAAATTGGGTATGGGGTGTAGAGAGATGGTGTGTTCCACTCCAAGGTGTTCCCCAGGTTGCCTTTCCTGAGCTTCGATCTTCCGGCTCTCGTTTAGTAGTTGTTGGAAACTACGCTGCATTAGGCCTTCAAATTGGGTATGGGGTGTAGCGAGAGGGTGTGTTACACTCCAAGGTGTTCCCCAGGTTGCCTTTCCTGAGCTTCGATCTTCCGGCTCTCGTTTAGTAGTTCTTGGAAACTACACTGCATTAGGCCTTCAAATTGGGTATGGGGTGTAGAGAGAGGGTGTGTTACACTCTAAGGTGTTCCCCAGGTTTCCTTGCCATTGCTTCGGTCTTCCGACTCTCGTTTAGTAGTTGTAGAAAAGTACACTGCATTAGGCCATACAAAATGGGTATGGGGTGGAGAGAGATGGTGTGTTACACTCCAAGGTGTTCCCCAGGTTGCCTTTCCTGAGCTTCTATCTTCAGGCTCTCATTAAATTGTGGTTAAATGGAACAACTGCATTTGGCGTACTAGTTGGTTTGGGGCCTACTATCGGTGTCTGCCACTCCTTGCTGTTCTCCTCCACTGAACAAAGCTGTGCCGCCTGTTTACTACGGTTGCCAATTTTGAACTGCATTTCGACTACTTACTGATTTGGCCCTACTCTCTGTGTCAGCCTCTCATTCCAGTTGTCCTCCACTGCAATGCCCCCTGGTTATTCCTGTGTTACCAATTTTGAACTGCATTTAGCCCACTTTCTTCTTTGGGCCTATATCTGTGTTTCCACTTCATCGTGCCCATTGCCCAGCCAGTGATAGATGAGTCTGCTGGTACATTGACCCATAACGCAACATTCCCCGTGCACGCTACACAACAACATTGTGACCCTGCTGAAAGTCAGGTTGCTCTTCCCGCATACCATACCACCTTACACGGGGACAAAGAGGAAGGTGCAGATGAAAGTGCAGGTTCCTTCATCAGGTGGGGGGAGGAATACTAGTTGGCGACGTCACTGGCACAGGGCCTCTCATAGTACGCAAAAGTGTTGCTGCCGGTGGGAGGCGCCCCCGCCGTGCAAACACACCGCTGTACTTTGAGGGGCCCTGTGCCAGTGCCAATGCCAACGAGTGGGCCCCCCCTGCTTGCTCAGGTTCACAGCACTTGCAAAGTTGAAATACTTACCTCTCCCTGCTCCACTGCCGTGACGTGGTCCAGATTTCCTGGGCCCACTAATTACTTGAACCAGCCCTACCCCCCACAACTTTAGCCAAATGACCCCCAATTTCAAATGCCTTCCAATTATTATAAGGTAAATTACGCTTGACAAGCTTCATTAAGAAGAATGGATGGTTTTGACATTAAAATGGCCACTCTAGGTGTTTTCCTGGCCCCCACTCACTGCCGACTATGCTGCCCCATTGACTTGCATTGGGTTTCGTGTTTCGGTCGATCCCGACTTTACGTCATAATCGGCCGATTTCACTCGACCCGACTTTGGACATAGTCGGGTTTCGCAAAACCCGGCTCGACTCTAAAAAGGTCAAGGTCGCTCAACTCTACTTACATGCCCACCATGCTAAACAGGATGTGCCCACACTTCCAATCATTCCTCATTGGCTGCTGCGTTCAGTTTGAATTCTGGGAACTTCCGATTCCGGTATCCGATACGCGGGAAGTATCGGAATTCGGTATCGGAATTCCGATACCGCAAATATCGGCCGATACCCGATACTTGCGGTATCGGAATGCTCAACACTACTAACAAGACAAATTGGACCCCAAAAGTTGTTGTCCAATTTGTCCTGAGTACGCTGATACCCCATATGTTGGGGTAAACACCTGTTTGGGCGCACGGGAGAGCTTGGAAGGGAAGGAGCACTGTTTTACTTTTTCAACGCAGAATTGGCTGGAATTGAGATCGGATGCCATGTCACGTTTGGAGAGCCCCTGATGTGCCTAAGCAGTGAAAACCCCCAATTCTAACTGAAACCCTAACCCTAGCCCCAACCCTAACCCTAGCCCCAACCCTATCCCTAACCCTAACATCAACCCTAGCCCTAACCATAGCCCTAACGCTAGACCTAACCCTAGCCCTAACGCTAGACCTAACCCTAGCCCCAACCCTTACCCTAGCCCTAACCCTAGCCCTAACCCTAGCCCTAACTCTAATCCTAGCCTTAGCCCTAGCCCTAACCCTAACCCTAACCCTAACCCTAACCCTAGCCCTAACCTTATCCCTAACCCTAACCCTAACCCTAGCCCTAGCCCTAACCCTAATAGAAATAAATAAAAAAATTTAAATTGTATTATTTTTCCCTAACTAAGGAGGTGATGAAGGGGGGTTTGATTTACTATTTATAGCATTTTTTAGTGGATTTTTATGATTGGCAGCCGTCACACACTAAAAGATGCTTTTTATTGCAAAAAAATAGTTTTTGCATCTCCACATTTTGAGATCTATAATTTTTTCATATTTTGGTCCACAGAGTCATGTGAGGTCTTGTTTTTTGCGGGACGAGTTGACGTTTTTAATGGTAACATTTCCGGGCATGTGACTTTTTTATCGCTTTTTATTACGATTTTTGTAAGGCAGAATGACCAAAAACCAGCTATTCATGAATTTCATTTTTGGGGGAGGGGGGCGTTTATACCGTTCCACATTTGGTAAACTTGATAAAGCAGTGTTATTCTTCTGGTCAGTACGATTACAGCGATACCTCATTTATATCATTTTTTGGTTCTTTTATACGATAAAAACTATTTTATAGAAAAAATAATTATTTTTGTATCGCTTTATTCTGAGGACTATAACTTTATTATTTTTTCACTGATGATGCTGTATGGGGGCTGTTTTTTTGCGGGATCAGATGATGTTTTCATCGGTACCATGGTTATTTATATCCGTCTTTTTGATCGCGAGTTATTCCAGTTTTTGTTCGGTGGTATGATAATAAAGCGTTATTTGCCTTGTTTTTTTTTTTTTACCGCTCTCACTGAAGGGGTTAACTAGTGGGACAGTTTTATAGGTGGGGTCCTTACGGATGCGGTGATACTAAATATGTGTACTTTTATTGTTTTTTTATTATTTAGATAAAGAAATGTATTTATGGGAACAATATATTTTTTTTCTTTATTAGGATTTTTTTTTCTACACATGTGAATATTTTTTTTTTACTTTATAACATTGGCCCAGGGGACGGGCATCATGTTATAGGGTCAGATCGCTGATCTGACACTTTGCAGAGCACTGAGTCAGATCAGCGATCTGACATGAAGGGCTGCAGGCTTACCAGCGCTTGCTTTGAGCAGGCGCTGGTAAGCCACCTCCCTGCAGGACCCAGATGTAGCCCCGCAGCCATTTTGGATCTGGGGCCTGCAGGGAGGAGACGCTCGGTACAAGGTGAGCACATTGCCTTGTACCAAGGGTCTCAGGGAAGCACGCAGGGAGCCCCCTCCCTGCGCGATGCTTCCCTGTACCACCGGAATCATGTTTGATCGCAGTGTCCGAGGTTAATGTGCCAGGAGCGGTCCGAGACCACTCCTGGCACATAGTGCCGGATGTCAGCTGCGATAGTCAGCTGACACCCGGCCGCGATCGGCCACGCTCCTCCCGTGAGCGTGGCTGATCGCGCTGGACGTACTATCCTGTCACTAGGAATTAAGTCCCTGTCACCTCAATGTGATAGTACGTCCAATGGGATTAAGGGGTTAATAATATATTCATATAGAGGCTCTCCATTCCTGCATGCATACCCGCACCCTGTAGCAACGATGTCTCAAGGTAGTAGTGCTTAGCCAAATTTGACATAACCTTTATTAGTATTCCCTTGTTTGTTATCATACGGTGTAGCATTCCAGTACCCTAGATTGTCAGTTATAAGCATTTTTCAGGTAGTGTTGTAACTGTAACTGTTACTCTCTATGAGACTTTACTGATATCATGCTGGTTTCACTTATGGCACCGCTGTTTCAGGTGTTGCGGGTTTTGCAGCAGTGATCTTTTTGTGCTGTCTCACAGCGCAGTTTTTGTTACACTTTATACGCTGTGCTTTTAGCTGTCTTCACTCACTTTCCATTGTTGCCTCTTATGTATAAATTAATTATAAGTATTAGTGTTTTCTAATAAACTTTATATTTATTTATAAGAAAGAAGATGAGGGCACTCACCGGTCTTTTTGAAATACAAAACTTTTATTAGCAACACATCCAGATAAAATTCATGGCCGGGAACGACGGAGCCGAAGCTCTGGTGAGCAGGGGAGAACAAGGACGACGGCCGTTTCGCGCTGTGCTTGCGCTTCTACGGGTCAGTTAGTGCAAGGGCAAGACAGCGGAAATATAGTGCCGGCCATGACACCTCCCTCCACCACCAAATCCCTCCCACAAAACTAAAATACACTCTAATAAAACGCACACTCTAAAACACTGTAACGCAATAAGCGTTTCTTACAATGCACGAATATAGGCTGATATAAGAAAACAAATGATAAATTCATACGAACAGCGTTGGTATACATATCTACAAGAGCAATATATGTCATTTATCTCACAAACGGCTATTCAATGCTTTTATCGGAAACTTTGGACTACACAGCTGGCTTTCCTTTATTTTGAGGAGCACCCGAGGTCAGAAATATTATGGCTGTTTTCACCGCTGCCGAGCACCTAGTATGAGGTAGCAGTCTGGTCATAACCTCCGTACTAGAGACTGTGCCGCCCTGTTAGTATTATTTTTATATTTATTTATGCTTACTCCCATTTTGCATGGATTTTGTGTATTTTTACATTGATTTGGTATAATTTTCAGTTTTATTATCGATCCATTACCGTTTGTTCTTTTTTCAGTTTATATGCATTGGCTCACGGGGTTGTCCTCTGGTAGCTTAGAGGTTTGCTTTGTAGGTGTATTATATTCATATAGAGGTTTAACCCTTTTCCGACGTTATGTGTAAAAGTATCCCCACATTGGAATCCCACCCTTTGATATGGAAACAAGTCCTGTGGACCGATGAAGTTAAAGTAGAACTCTTTGGCCACAATGATCAAAGGTTTGTGTGGAGATAAAAGAGCACAGAATGTCAGGAAATGAACGACTTACCAACCATGAAGCACGGGGGGGGGGGATCAATCATGCTTTGGGGTTATGTTGCAGCCAATGACACAGGGAACATTTCACGAGGAGAAGGAAAATGGATTCTGTAAAAAAGCTGAAGTTGAAAAGAGGATGGCTTCTACAAATGGATAATGATACTAAATACACATCAAAATCCACAATAGACTACCTCAAAAAGCACAAGCTGAAGGTTTTATAATGGTCCTCACAGTCCACTTATCTGAACATCATTGAAAATATGTGGCTGGACCGCAAAATAGCAGTGCATGCAAGATGACCCAGGAACCTCACAGAACTGGAAGAATTTTCCAAAGAAGAATGGACGAAGATCCCTCAAGCAAGAATTGAAAGACTCTTGTCTGACTAGGAAATGCGTTTACAAGCTGTGATACTTTAAAAAGGAGGTAATACTAGGTACTAAAAAGATTATTTTTATGATAATACCATCTGGATACTTAGTATCCAAATGGAGAATCCAAAAGGCTTCCCGCAACATAAGTTACTTTTGCCAGTTCCCCGTCGGTTAGGTTTTATGACCCTTTCAACCCCCAAAAAAGAACAACTAGAAAGATCACCCTGGTGGGATAAAATGAAATGTTTTACAGCCCCTGAGAATGTACTGTTTTTACTTTTTATATTGGCAATATACTCTGCAACTCTTTTCTTTAGTTTCCTTATAGTACATCATATGTATCTCATGCTGCAAGTGATGCATTCTATGCAATAAACTAAATGATCGGTGTCACAATAAATAAAAGAATTAACCCCTTTCTGCCATTAGACGTACTATTCCGTCCATGTGGGGTGGGCTTTACTTCCCAAGGACGGAATAGTACGTCATAGCCGATCGGCCGCGCTCACGGGGGGAGCGCGGCCGATCGCAGCCGGGTGTCAGCTGCTTATCGCAGCTGACATCCGGCACTATGTGCCAGGTGCGGTCACGGACCGCACTTGACACATTAACCCCCGGCACACCGCGATCAAACATGATCGCGATGTGCCGGCGGTGCAGGGAAGCATCGCGCAGGGAGGGGGCTCCCTGCGGGCTTCCCTGAGACCCCCGCAGCAACGCGATGTGATCGCGTTGCTCCGGGGGTCTCCTACCTCCCTCCCTGCATCAAGTCCCGGATCCAATATGGCCGCGGATCCGGGTCCTGCAGGGAGGGAGGTGGCTTACCAAGTGCCTGCTCAGAGCAGGCACTTGGTAACGCTGCAGCGCTCTGAGACAGATCGGTGATCTGTCAGAGTGCTGTGCAAACTGGCAGATCACCGATCTGTATTGTCCCCCCCTGGGACAAAGTAAAAAGGTTAAAAAAAAATTTTTTACAAGTGTGAAAAAAAAAAAAAATCCTAAATAATGAAAAAAAAAAAAAATATTATTCCCATAAATACATTTCTTTATCTAAATAAAAAAAAAAACAATAAAAGTACACATATTTAGTATCGCCGCGTCCGTAACGACCCAACCTATAAAACTGGCCCACTAGTTAACCCCTTCAGTAAACACCGTAAGAAAAAAAAAAAAAACGAGGCAAAAAACAACGCTTTATTATCATACCGCCGAACAAAAAGTGGAATAACACGCGATCAAAAAGACAGATATAAATAACCAGGGTACCGCTGAAAGCGTCATCTTGTCCCGCAAAAAATGAGCCACCATACAGCAACATCAGCAAAAAAATAAAAAAGTTATAGTCCTCAGAATAAAGCGATGCAAAAATAATTATTTTTTCTATAAAATAGTTTTTATCGTATAAAAGCGCCAAAACATAAAAAAATGATATAAATGAGGTGTCGCTGTAATCATACTGACCCGAAGAATAAAACGGCTTTATCAATTTTACCAAACGCGGAACGGTATAAACGCCTCCCCCAAAAGAAATTCAAGAATAGCTGGTTTTTGGTAATTCTGCCTCACAAAAATCGGAATAAAAGGCGATCAAAAAATGTCACGTGCCCGAAAGTGTTACCAATAAAAACGTCAACTCGTCCCGCAAAAAACAAGACCTCACATGACTCTGTGGACTCAAATATGGAAAAATTATAGCTCTCAAAATGTGGTAACGCAAAAAATATTTTTTGCAAAAGAAAGCGTCTTTCAGTGAGTGACGGCTGCCAATCATAAAAATCCGCTAAAAAATCTGCTATAAAAGTAAATCAAACCCCCCTTCATTACCCCCTTAGTTAGGGAAAAGTAAAAAAAATTAAAAAAATGTATTTATTTCCATTTTCCCATTAGGGTTAGGGCTAGGGTTAGGGCTAGGGTTAGGGTTAGGGCTAGGGTTAGGGCTGAGGTTAGGGCTAGGGTTAGGGTTAGGGCTAGGGCTAGGGTTAGGGTTAGGGCTAGGGTTAGGGCTAGGGTTAGGGTTAGGGCTAGGGTTAGGGCTAGGGTTAGGGCTAGGGTTAGGGCTAGGGTTATGGTTAGGGCTAGGGTTAAGGCTACAGTTAGGGTTAAGGCTACAGTTAGGGTTAAGGCTACAGTTAGGGTTAAGGCTACAGTTAGGGTTGGGGCTAAAGTTAGGGTTAGGGTTTGGATTACATTTGCGGTTGGGAATAGGGTTGGGATTAGGGTTAGGGGTGTGTCAGGGTTAAAGGTGTGGTTAGGGTTACCGTTGGAATTAGAGTTAGGGGTGTGTTTGGATTAGGGTTTCAGTTATAATTGGGGGGTTTCCACTGTTTAGACACATCAGGGGCTCTCCAAACGCAACATGGCGTCCGATCTCAATTCCAGCCAATTCTGCGTTGAAAAAGTAAAACAGTGCTCCTTCCCTTCCGAGCTCTCCCGTGTGCCCAAACAGGAGTTTACCCCAATATATGGGGTATCAGCGTACTGAGGACAAATAGGACAACAACTTTTAGGGTCCAAGTTCTCCTGTTACCCTTGGGAAAATACAAAACTGGGGGCTAAAAGATAAGTTTTGTGGGAAAAAAATTTTTTTTTAATTTTCACGTCTCTGCGTTATAAACTGTAGTGAAATACGTGTGGGCTCAAAGTTCTCACAACACATCTAGATAAGTTCATGGGGGGGTCTAGTTTCCAATATGGGGTCACTTGTTGGGGGTTTCTACTGTTTAGGTACATCAGGGGCTCTGCAAATGCAATGTGACGCCTGCAGACCATTCCATCTAAGTCTTCATTCCAAATGGCGCTCCTTCCCTTCCGAGCCCTCCCATGCGCCCAAACGGTGGTTCCCCTCCACATATGGGGCATCAGCGCACTCAGGACAAATTGGACAACAAATTTTGGGGTCCAATTTCTCCTGTTACCCTCGAGAAAATACAAAACTGGGGGCTAAAAAATAATTTTGGGGGGAATTTTTCTTTTTATTTTCACGGCTCTGCGTTAGAAACTGTAGTGAAACACTTGGGGGCTCAAAGTTCTCACAACACATCTAGATAAGTTCCTTGGGGGGTCTAGTTTCCAATATGGGGTCACTTGTGGGGGGTTTCTATTGTTTAGGTACATTAGGGGCTCTGCAAACGCAATGTGACGCCTGCAGACCATTCCATCTAAGTCTGTATTTCAAATGGCGCTCCTTCCCTTCCGAGCCTTCCCATGCGCCCAAACGGTGGTGTCCCCCCCACATATGGGGTATCAGCGCACTCAGGACAAATTGCACAACAAATTTTGGGGTCCAATTTCTCCTGTTCCCCTCGGGAAAATACAAAACTGGGGGCTAAAAAATAATATTTGTGGGAAAAAAAATTTGTTTTATTTTTACGGCTCTGCATTATAAACTTCTGTGAAGCTCTTGGTGGGTCAAAGTGCTCATAACACATCTAGATAAGTTCCTTAGGGGGTCTACTTTCCAAAATGGTGTCACTTGTGGGGGGTTTCAATGTTTAGGCACATCAGTGGCTCTCCAAACGCAACATGGCGTCTCATCTCAATTCCTGTGAATTTTGCATTGAAAAGTCAAACGGCGCTCCTTCCCTTCCGAGCTCTCCCATGCGCCCAAACAGTGGTTTACCCCCACATATGGGGTATCAGCGTACTGAGGATAAATTGTACAACAACTTTTTGGTTCCAATTTCTTCTCTTACCATTGGGAAAATAAAAAATTGGGGGCGAAAAGATAATTTTTGTGAAAAAAAAATGATTTTTTATTTTTACGGTTCTGCATTATAAACTTCTGTGAAGCACTTGGTGGGTCAAAGTGCTCAACATACCTCTAGATAAGTTCCTTAGGGGGTCTACTTTCCAAAATGGTGTCACTTGTGGGGGGTTTCAATGTTTAGGCACATCAGTGGCTCTTCAAACGCAACATGGCGTCCCATCTCAATTCCTGTCAATTTTGCATTGAAAGGTCAAACGGCACTCCTTCCCTTCCGAGGTCTCCCATGCGCCCAAACAGTGGTTTACCCCCACATATGGGGCATCAGAGTACTCAGGACTAATTGTGCAACAACTTTTTGGTTCCAAATTCTTCTCTTACCATTGGGAAAATAAAAAATTGGGGACGAAAAGATCATTTTTTTTACAAAAAATATTTTTTATTTTTACGGTTCTGCATTATAAACTTCTGTGAAGCACTTGGTGGGTCAAAGTGCTCACCACACCTCTAGATAAGTTCCTTAGGGGGTCTACTTTCCAAAATGGTGTCACTTGTGGGGGGTTTCAATGTTTAGGCACATCAGTGGCTCTCCAAACGCAACATGGCGTCCCATCTCAATTCCAGTCAATTTTGCATTAAAAAGTCAAATGGCGCTCCTTCGCTTCCAAGCTCTGTCATGCGCCCAAACAGTGGTTTACCTCCACTTATGTGGTATCAGCGTACTCAGGACAAATTGTACAACAAGGTTTGGGGTCCATTTTCTCCTGTAACTCTTGGCAAAATAAAACAAATTGGAGCTGAATTAAATTTTTTGTGAAAAAAAGTAAAATGTTAATTTTTATTTAAACATTCCAAAAATTCCTGTGAAACACCTGAAGGGTTAATAAACTTCTTGAATGTGGTTTTGAGAACCTTGAGGGGTGCAGTTTTTAGAATGGTGTCACACTTGGGTATTTTCTATCATATAGACCCCTCAAAATGACTTCAAATGAGATGTGGCCCCTAAAATAAAATGGTGTTGTAAAAATGAGAAATTGCTGGTCAACTTTTAACCCTTATAACTCCCTAACAAAAAAAAATTTTGGTTCCAAAATTGTGCTGATGTAAAGTAGACATGTGGGAAATGTTACTTATTAAGTATTTTGTGTGACATATCTCTGTGATTTAATTGCATAAAAATTCAAAGTTGGAAAATTGCAAAATTTTCGCCATATTTCCATTTTTTTCACAAATAATCGCAAGTAATATCAAAGAAATTTTACCACTATCATGAAGTACAATATGTCACGAGAAAACAATGTCAGAATCACCGGGATCCGTCGAAGCGTTCCAGAGTTATAACCTCATAAAGGGACAGTGGTCAGAATTGTAAAAATTGGCCCGGTCCATAACGTGCAAACCACCCTTGGGGGTAAAGGGGTTAAAATTGTGTGGGGAACCTTGGGGGAGAGTGAACATTTTCTTCCTGTTTTTGTCATATTCAAACACTAGTGTTGAGCATTCCGATACCGCAAGTATCGGGTATCGGCCGATACTTGCGGTATCGGAATTCCGATACCGAGATCCGATACTTTTGTGGTATCGGGTATCGGTATCGGATACATAGAGATGTGTAAAATAAAGAATTAAAATAAAAAATATTGATATATTTACCTCTCCGGCGGCCCCTGGACTCAGCGCGGGTAACCGGCAGGCTTCGTTGTTCAAAATCAGCGCTTTTAGGACCTGAGAATCACGTCCCGGCTTCTGATTGGTCGCGGGCCGCCCATGTGACCGCCACGCGACCAATCACAAGCCGCGACGTCACCGCAAGCTATTAACGCGCTCATTTTTAAAAATGAGCGCGTTAATGGCTTTCAAAGACGTAGCGGCTTGTGATTGGTCGCGGCCACGCGACCAATCACAAGCCGCGACGTCACCGCAAGCTATTAACGCGCTCATTTTTAAAAATGAGCGCGTTAATGGCTTTCAAAGACGTAGCGGCTTGTGATTGGTCGCGGCCACGCGACCAATCACAAGCCGCGACGTCACCGCAAGCTATTAACGCGCTCATTTTTAAAAATGAGCGCGGTAATGACTTTCAAAGACGTAGCGGCTTGTGATTGGTCGCGTGGCGGTCACATGGGCGGCCCGCGACCAATCAGAAGCCGGGACGTGATTCTCAGGTCCTAAAAGCGCTGATTTTGAACAACGAAGCCTGCCGGTTACCCGCGCTGAGTTCAGGGGCCGCCGGAGAGGTAAATATATCAATATTTTTTATTTTAATTCTTTATTTTACACATCCCTATGGATCCCAGGGCCTGAAGGAGAGTTTCCTCTCCTTCAGACCCTGGGAACCATGAGAATACCTTCCGATACTTGATGTCCCATTGACTTGTATTGGTATCGGATATCGGTATCGGCGATATCCGATATTTTTCGGGTATCGGCCGATACTATCCGATACCGATACTTTCAAGTATCGGACGGTATCGCTCAACACTATCAAACACATTCCAGCAATCTCCTCCGCATCATTTTATTATACCCTGTATTCCTGTTCAAGGCTGACAACTTAGTACATCCAATTGCACATCAGTCCTTACACCACATCATTTTCATTTCTATTAATCCTCAAATACCATCATGCTTGTGGTTTTCTTCCTATATACACATTATATATATATATATATATATATATATATATATATATATACCGTACAACTATATTGGCATTATTATGTATCCTATGACTGAAGTGCCAGAAATGCATCAGGTTTTGTTGCTAATTATGTTTTTCATTTAATACATTTTGGATATTATGGACAAGGTGGGCCAAACCACATCAAAAGCCTGAAAACTTGACTGGAATGGAGAGGGTTCGCACAGTTGAATAAGTGAGTGAATCAATCCAATTTTAGTACATTCGCTCATCACTGCAAGATACGTATACATCATAAAATGTATTAATAATGTACATAAAGATTTAAAATCTGATCATTCAAATTCATTTTATAGAACAAAGCTTAGTACATTAATAGTATGAAGAAAACAATGAAATTACAATAACAGCTCTTATAAGTGTTATTTAAGAAGAATGTAACATATATTACAGACGGTCATACACTGGAAGTATAGTATAAAACATAAAAGTGTTCAGGAATGATTTTGTAGGTGATATACGTACAGTTTATAGTAAAAAAAAAAAGCAACATAGACTGTCAGGAGATGCTTAGCAGGCATCCAATTTGGGTGATACTGGCTGACAAATTAATATGTACAGTATGCAGGCAACCACAAAGGATTGTGTTCACTTGCCTGCTCCTCAATTCCATGGGATAAGTGCTGCCAGAATATCTGGCTGCAGCTTATATTTCTCTCCTTACTGAAATGTATGTAAACGCCTTGGCAATATGAAAAAGAATGATATATATTGGGCAGCCACTGATAAGAGATGCCAGCCTAGTTTCTCAATACATATTAACATTGGAGGATGTCTCCTATAGAAGAATTATTGCTTGGGGACTTATTTTTTGCAGGTTGTGTGTTTTTAGTGTCTTTATATTTTGTCTTTTGTAGTTTGTGAGTTTTTATTGTCCTTATATTTTGTTTTTTAAACTTTTAAAGGGAACCTGTCACCCCCCAGGCTTTTGTAACTAAAAAGTCTGTGTACAGGGTTCGGTACCGGACACTAGGAGTCTGGTACGAAACCTGAACTTTACAGTCCTACAGCTCATCTCTAAAAATAGGCTAAAACTTATAATTTCAATGCATTGCTCATGGGGTGAGAAAAATAGGAAAAATAATGGCAGTATTCCTGTAATAAAAAAAAACTTAAAGGGAACCTGTCAACCCTCCAGGCGTAACTAAAAGAGCCATCTTGTGCAGCACTAATGCTGCATTCTGACAAGGTGGCCCTTTTAGTTATTGTTCGTTGCACTGCAGAAATAATCGCTTTTGAGTTTGGTCCCTCATACCTTCAAATCGTCCGGGGGCAGGTCTTTCCCCTCCTCATCCAGACACAACACAGCAGTCACTCTGCGAGAAGGGCGCCGCCTCCTCAGCGTTATTCAGTTGTCCAGGCGCCAGCGCGGTAATATTCTGCCTTCGGCATGCGCTGCCTGACAACTGACATTATTTGATGCCTTGTTTACTGCGCCTGTGTGAACGCGCGGCCCAGGATCCCGCACGAGCATGCAGACGCAGTAAACAAGACATCAAGGGCCCTTCTCGCAGAGTGATGGCTGTTTTGTGTCTGGATGAGGGGGAAAGACTTGCCCCCGGATGATTTGAAGGTATAAGGGACCAAATTCAAAAGCGATTATTTCTGCAGTGCAACGAGCAATAACTAAAAGAGCCACCTTGTCAGAATGCTGCCTTAGTGCTGCACAAGATGGCTCTTTTAGTTACGCCTGGAGGGTTGACAGGTTCCCTTTAAGTTTTTTTTTATTACAGGAATACTGCCATTATTTTTCCTATTTTTCTCACCCCATGAGCAATGCATTGAAATTATAAGTTTTAGCCTATTTTTAGAGATGAGCTGTAGGACTGTAAAGTTCAGGTTTCGTACCAGACTCTTAGTGTCCGGTACCGAACCCCGTACACAGACTTTTTACCCAAAGTCTAGTTACTATTCGAGTTCTGCTGCTAAATAACATTTGTTGAAGGGTTGCAACACAGCCACTGAACAAGCTTTTAGGCTCTAGGCACTTCCAAAGCCATCACAGTCAAATACTGGCATGGCTGTGATTGGCCAGCACACCCCATAACCCGGCCTGTATAAATTCTGGATCATGGGTGCTGTCACCATTCGACTGTGCTTAGTGTAGAGACATATCACAGTTGGAGTGAGCCTAAGAAAATGTTTACACTCTGCACCTGTGTCTGGGGAAGTAGTGTGAGTAAAAACAAATTGCTCTACTCTGCCCCCATGTTTGTGGCAATAGTGTGCGTAGAAACAAATTGCAGTTCAGAGGAGGAGGTTGTTATGCTACCCAAGAAGCACAGCAAAAGAAGGAGCAGGGTTCAAAAGCACAGCAGCTGGTGCATAGGCAGTGCGTTGACTGCTATTGCCCATCGCATTGACAAATTGAGCACAACAAAAGCCAGCTCACAGGAGCTCTCTAGCATGGCATTTCTCAGGCAATGTGCTGACAACAAGACATGTGTAGTTTGCACGCTGTGCTGTCAGAGCCTGAAGCAAGGCATAGATCTTCTACACCTGAGCTTCACCTGCATGACAAGCCACCTAAATTTCAAGCACAAAGTGCAGTCAAGTACACACATTTTAAACATGACACCAAACATGTGTGTTGAACCCGACCCCTGGGATCGGCAGCTGCAGTACCGGCACCTGCTTAGGAGTGATACCTATGAGATACCTGCAGCCTAGTCTGTCTCCAATCTTTAGGACCTCCAGGGAACAGCAGGTAGCCTCTTACCTATGCCCCTTCTTTGGCAGGTTTGGCCCTTTGGCACAGTGGGTTCACAAACCACGATCGCCACCTGCCGGCATGACAGTTTGCTCAGTCAATGGATTTTGCTGATCCTCAGATCCCCCAGGTCTCAGACTTTTACCAATAAATCTCCCGTGACCAGAAAGAATTTTGGGGGGGATTTGAGGACTGCAATTACCCGCTTGGATGTGCTGACCATGGCCGCTTCTTCCACTCCAGCTCAAGTTGCCGCAACTGCTGGCGAGGCTACCCTGCCTGTGACTTATACCCTGGAGTTAATATCCACTTATCAGCTTCTCCACTATTCAGCGGAGACCCTAAATTCCTGAACCAATGCTCCCTGCACTATGAACTTTTGGCCCATCAGTTCCCGAATGATCGAGTTAAAGTGGGATTCCTGATATCCCACCTTGCAGGAGTAGCCTTGCATATGGAGCGCTCCCAGACGCAGGGCCACGCATTTCGGTACCGGGCCTCTCTGGTTCGGTTCTGAGGCTGTCACGGTAGCTAGACCCGGTCCGCGACCTTGCTAAGGGGCGTCCAATAAAGGTGGTATAGTCTGTCAGGGGTTCGTGACGCCACCTGTGGTGTTCGGTCAGGGTGACCGACGCTGCTGTGGGGTCCACTGGGGTGATGGAATGGCAGCTGGATGGTATACCTTCCCACAGGTGAAGTATGTCCCCAGGGCTTCCCAGTAAGGTAGATGGTGATGGTGTGAGGTGCAGGCAATAACGAGGACACAAGGTTGCAGTCTCTTTACCTCTTTACTGAAGACTTCAGGATCCTCAATCCAGAGCACGTTTAACAGGGCTTTCAGAGACAGGCTGGCCTGATGGGCACTTCCAGAGTTTCCCTCGCAGATGGAAATCGTTGCCCACCACTAGCGCCTGTGTGTTGTAGTCCTACCCTGCTGAGCATTCGGAATAGTCCTCACAACTGCTGTTGTCGTTCGTTCGTTCTCTACAGCTCTCTCTCTCTTTAGTTCCAGATGTTGCTAGTTTCTCGTCCCCCAGTATGTTTTGGTTAGGACGCACCCATATGATGGGAAGGCCTGGAGGTCTTCCGGGACCCTAGAGACGCCCCTCTCCCACTGTTGCCCCCTATGTCTTCTTAGGAAATTTAAGGTAGACAGCCAACCTATAATTAACTGTCCTGCGGAGTTTGAAGTAAGGCCTGAAGTCAGTTACTCCTGCGGTGTTCCGGCCACCGGCTACGCGCCTCAGTAGGATGTTGCCTCGGTCTCACGGCACGACTCCTACTGGTACTCCTTTTTGCTTGATCTCATTTACACTGTTCCACACTATCCTTCCTTTCTTGTCTCTTTCTTAGGATAATGCCGCAAGGTAGTGCAGGCGCGGTTCCGTAACGTTCTGTTCTGTTCGCTAGGCACCTGCCAGGTTCCCACGCCTGACAGGGGCCCCCCTGTGTCTTCTCCCTGCAACACCCCCTGCCACGGGATGTTGCCTGAATCCAACCCAGTCAGCTTCTGACTAACTTTCTATCCAACCCCTAGTTTTACCAGTGTGAGGAGGGGCCCAATAAATAAAGCCTTTTGCTCCCCCTAGTGGCCGGAGTGTGAAGTGTAATGTGTGCTGGTGATACCTGGTCAGGAGAATTCCTTCAGTGCCATCAGACGTACCATCACTCCCCTTAGTGGCAGAGTGTCAAACTGCAACGACCAGATCTCTGGGGCGCTGCACATAGATTAACCCCTTGTGTGAGAGATGGGATCCTGTGGACATGGACCCACAGGCCTTCATGGTGGCTTTCTAAAAGGTTGTGCTATATCCACTGCTTCTTCCCTGCTCAGACTACATAAGGGAGAATTGTTTGTCAGCCAGTATGCCGTACGGTACCTCACTTTGTCTTCCGAAATCAGATGGAACGACAAAGATTTTGGTCGGAGTATCCGGAAGAAACAAAGGTGAGTTGGCTGGATGTGACATCCTGACCTTCCTAGATGAATTGATCTCACTGGCAATCCACATAGACTGCTGGTTTTGACGGGTGGACCAAAGAGATGACACGTGAAAGAAAACTGGTGAGTCTGGCTCCGTCTTTCCAAAGTCCTCTCTTTCCTCAACCTTCTAAGATGGCTGTCCTGGTGGAACCCATGCAAGTCGACCGAGTGGCAGAGCGGCAGCCAGAGAGTGTTTTTGCCAAGGGAGTGTGTGTCAGCTGCGGTAGCAAGGAGCACTTTATTCGCAATTGTCCTAAGAGGTCTAAACTCCTAATCCTAGGGCCTGTGCGAGAAGTTTCCCTAGGTAGAAGAGGAGACTCTTCATCACTGAGTGTGATGCTTCTGTGTCCTGTGGAGGGGTCGAATTCAATGAGACAGCCATTCTTTACCCCTGTTCGGCAGGAAATTTCATGCACCAGGCCATAGTGGATAAGTATCAAATCCCTGTCCGGCATCTTCTGAATCCACTAAGAGTCTCAAGTGCTGAGGGGAAGAAACTACCATGTTCTCATTCAAGTCATCACTGAACCTGTTGTTCTCCAGATAGCAGCACTCCATTCAGAGAAAATTGCTTTTTATGTGCTGGCTGCCATTTTTCACCCCTTAGGTTTTCCATGGCTGAGAACTCACGAGCCAGTCTTAGATTGGAAGTCCAGTGAGGTGCTTTGATGGGGAGAGTCATGTCACAAGGGGTGTCTGGTTCCTTTGCTTCCAGCTGAGTTGCCTGTGTTGCCACCCTCTCAGTCAAGCAATGATTCCAATATTGTGTGTCCTGTAAACCTCCTTCTAGAAGGACGTACCTAATAAAGGTCTGAAACCTTGGTCAAAGTTATCTGAGCTCACAAATCTCCAAGGGTGCCCAAACTTTTGTACAGGTCCATTTCCCTTTTTGTAATTTTTAAAATGAAAAAAAAAAATGATTATATGGGCAGTATATATATATATATAGTATATTGCTTAAAATAGAAAGGAAATGTGTCATCTTTAACTTTAGACCTTTAAGGCTACTTCTACACATACCTTTTTTTTTGCGGCCCATTATTGCGGGTCTTTTTTGCGGGCTGTATTGCCACAATTTTCAAGGTCTTCTGCAATAACGGACCACAAAAAACTTGCAGATTGGTGTTTTCCTGGTTCCAAATACTATTGCAAAAATATAGGGAAAAAAAGGCGGTCAGCAAAACTGGAAGTGACAGCGCACCGCAAAAACAACCTTCTGTTGTTTATGTGGCCCCATTGATTTACAATGGGGGCCATGTCTGTAAGCCGTGAAAAATATCGAGCAGGCTCAACCTTTTTTCACAGCTGTAAATATGGCCCTCACGGCCATACGGCGCACGGCGCACCATAGAATTATTGCGGCCCGTTTTTGCAGCCCCATAGAAATCTATTGGGACCGCAAAAACGGGCCATAAAATCACGGCAAGTGTAAAAGAAGAAGATCATTTCATCTTCAACTTGCTTAACTGTTCACAACCACAGTCATTTTGATCAGGGGTGCCCAAACTTTTACGTGCTACTGTATTAGCAATACAGTATTACCTATAATGGTGATAAAACATTTTCAAAGCATTTGGTTGTTAGGGTTGTATTACCTTTAACCCCTTCATGACCCAGCCTATTTTGACCTTAAAGACCTTGCCGTTTTTTGCAATTCTGACCAGTGTCCCTTTATGAGGTAATAACTCAGGAACGCTTCAACGGATCCTAGTGCTTCTGAGATTGTTTTTTCGTGACATATTGGGCTTCATGTTAGTGGTAAATTTAGGTCAATAAAATCTGCGTTTATTTGTGATAAAAACGGAAATTTGGCGAAAATTTTGAAAATTTCGCAATTTTCACATTTTGAATTTTTATTCTGTTAAACTAGAGAGTTATGTGACACAAAATAGTTAATAAATAACATTTCCCACATGTATACTTTACATCAGCACAATTTTGGAAACAAAATTTTTTTTTGCTAGGAAGTTATAAGGGTTAAAATTTGACCAGCGATTTCTCATTTTTAGCAAATTAGCTCCAATCATTAGTGGACACCATGTCACGTTTGGAGAGCCCCTGTGTGCCTAAACATTGGAGATCCCCCAGAAATGACCCCATTTTGGAAACTAGACCCCCAAAGGAACTAATCTAGATGTGTGGTGAGGACTTTGAACCCCCAAGTGCTTCACAGAAGTTTATAACGCAGAGCCATGAAAATAAAATAAAAAAATTATTTTCTCAAAAATGATCTTTTAGCCTGCAATTTTTTATTTTCCCAAGGGTAACAGGAGAAATTTGACCCAAAAGTTGTTGCCCAGTTTCTCCTGAGTACGCTGATACCCCATATGTGGGGGTAAACCACTGTTTGGGCACATGCCGGGGCTCGGAAGTGAAGTAGTGACGTTTTGAAATGCAGACTTTGATGGAATGCTCTGTGGGCGTCACGTTGCGTTTGCAGAGCCCCTTATGTGGCTTAACAGTAGAAACCCCCCACAAGTGACCCCATTTTGGAAACTAGACCCCGAAAGGAACTTATCTAGATGTGTGGTGAGCACTTTGAACCCCCAAATGCTTCACAGAAGTTTATAATGCAGAGCCGTGAAAATAATAAATACGTTTTCTTTCCTCAAAAATAATTATTTAGCCCAGAATTTTTTAATTTTCCCAAGGGTAGCAGGAGAAATTTGACCCCAATATTTGTTTTCCAGTTTCTCCTGAGTACAGTGATACCCCATATGTGGGGGTAAACTACTGTTTGGGCACATGCCGGGGCTCGGAATTGAAGTAGTGACGTTTTGAAATGCAGACTTTGATGGAATGCTCTGCGGGCGTCACGTTGCGTTTGCAGAGCCCCTGATGTGGCTGAACAGTAGAAACCCCCCACAAGTGACCCCATTTTAGAAACTAGACCCCGAAAGGAACTTATCTAGATGTGTGGTGAGCACTTTGAACCCCCAAGTGCTTCATAGAAGTTTATAATGCAGAACCGTGAAAATAATAAATACGTTTTCTTTCCTCAAAAATAATTATTTAGCCCAGAATTTTTTATTTTCCCAAGGGTTACAGGATAAATTGGACCCCAAAAGTTGTTGTCCAGTTTCTCCTGAGTACGCTGATACCCCATGTGTAGAGGTAAACCACTGTTTGGGCACACGTCGGGGCTCAGAAGGGAAGTAGTGACTTTTGAAATGCAGAATTTGATGGAATGGTCTGCGGGCGTCACGTTGCGTTTGCAGAGCCCCTGGTGTTCCTAAACAGTAGAAACCCCCCACAAGTGACCCCATTTTAGAAACTAGACCCCCCAAGGAACTTATCTAGATATGTGGTGAGCACTTTGAACCCCCAAGTGCTTCACAGATGTTTACAACGCAGAGCCGTGAAAATAAAAAATCATTTTTCTTTCCTCAAAAATGATGTTTTAGCAAGCATTTTTTTATTTTCACAAGGGTAACAGGATAAATTGGACCCCAGTAATTGTTGCGCAGTTTATCCTGAGTATGCTGGTACCCCATATGTGGGGGTAAACCACTGTTTGGGCACACGTCGGGGCTCGGAATTGAGGGAGCACCATTTGACTTTTTGAATACGAGATTGGCTGGAATCAATGGTGGCGCCATGTTGCGTTTGGAGACCCCTGATGTGCCTAAACAGTGGAAACCCCTCAATTCTACCTCCAACACTAACCCCCCCACACCCCTAACCCTAATCCCAACTGTAGCCATAACCCTAATCACACCCCTAACCACAACCCTAATTCCAACCCTAACCCTAAGGCTATGTGCCCATGTTGCGGATTCGTGTGAGATTTTTCAGCATCATTTTTGAAAAATCCGCGGGTAAAAGGCACTGCGTTTTAGCGGCGGATTTTCAGCGGATTTCCAGTGTTTTTTGTGCGGATTTCACCTGCGGATTCCTATTGAGGAACAGGTGTAAAACGCTGCGGAATCCGCATAAAGAATTGACATGCTGCGGAAAATACAACGCAGCGTTTCAGCGCTGTATTTTCCGCACCATGGGCACAGCGGATTTAGTTTTCCATATGTTTACATGGTACTGTAAACCTGATGGAACACTGCTGCGAATCCGCACCGGCCAATCCGCAGTGTGGGCACATAGCCTAATTCTAAAGGTATGTGCACACGCTGCGGAAAACACTGCGGATCCGCAGCAGTTTCCCATGAGTTTACAGTTCAATGCAAACCCATGGGAAACAAAAATCGCTGTACACATGCTGCGGAAAAACTGCACGGAAACGCAGCGGTTTACATTCCACAGCATGTCACTTCTTTGTGCGGATTCCGCAGCGGTTTTACAACTGCTCCAATAGAAAATCGCAGTTGTAAAACCCCAGTGAAATGCGCAGAAAAAACGCGGTAAATCCGCCATAAATCCGCAGCGGTTTAGCACTGCGGATTTATCAAATCCGCAGCGGAAAAATCCGCAGAGGACCAGAATACGTGTGCACATAACGAAACCCTAACCCTAGCCCTAACCCTACCCCTAACACTAGCCCTAACCCTACCCCTACCCCTAACCCTAACCCTACCCCTAGCCCTAACCCTACCCCTAACCCTAGCCCTAACCCTAACCCTACCCCTAACCCTAGCCCTAACCCTACCCCTAACCCTACCCCTAACCCTAACCCTAACCCTATTCTAACATTAGTGGAAAAAAAAAATTCTTTATTTTTTTATTGTCCCTACCTATGGGGGTGACAAAGGGGGGGGGGGGGTCATTTATTATTTTTTTATCTTGATCACTGAGATAGATTATATCTCAGTGATCAAAATGCACTTTGGAACGAATCTGCCGGCCGGCAGATTCGGCGGGCGCACTGCGCATGCGCCCGCCATTTTAGAAGATGGCGGCGCCCGGGGAGAAGACGGACGGACCCCGGCAGGATCGGTAAGTATGATGGGGTGGGGGGGAGCACGGGGAGGGTGGAACAGAGCACGGGGGGTGGAACGGAGCACGGGGGGGTGGATCGGAGTGCAGGGGGGGTGATTGGAGCACGGGGGGTGATTGGAGCACGGGGGTGAGCGGACAAGAGCACGGGGGGGAGCGGAGCACAGGACGGAGGGGAGCGGGGCAGTGTACCGGACAGATCGGGGGGCTGGGGGGCGATCGGTGGGGTGGGGTGGGGGCACATTAGTATTTCCAGCCATGGCCGATGATATTCCAGCATCGGCCATGGCTGGATTGTAATATTTCACCCGTTATAATAGGTGAAATATTACAAATCGCTCTGATTGGCAGTTTCACTTTCAACAGCCAATCAGAGCGATCGTAGCCACGGGGGGGTGAAGCCACCCCCCCTGGGCTAAACTACCACTCCCCCTGTCCCTGCAGATCGGGTGAAATGGGAGTTAACCCTTTCACCCGATCTGCAGGGACGCGATCTTTCCATGACGCCACATAGGCGTCATGGGTCGGATTGGCACCGACTTTCATGACGCCTACGTGGCGTCATGGGTCGGGAAAGGGGTTAAATGAAAACCAATGTTGATTAGCTGCTATAGGTGACTGCAATTATTCATTCTGGAGTATTACATGCAGTTACTGTAGATTATTGCAGACTATTTCATATGTGATTGTTTATAGTGATCCACGATTACAATAATGTTTATATTTTCTTGCTTGTTTCACTTTGCAAGATTGCACACATTTATTTCAATGTTCATGTATATAATGATTTTTTTTTTAAACTTACGAACACATGTAGAACTTCTTCATAAAGGAGCAGTTTTCGTGGAAATAGAAACATAATAATATCTTAAACTATTTTACAGCGGGAGCCATTAGACCGTCAAAGTGCCAAGTCAAACAGTTTTCATGGCCAAGCATTGATGTTAAACATCTGGCTTTGTTGCATTTTTGCCACTTTGCTTCCCTTGTGCTTTGTTTATGGTTTTCTGCTGAAGGAGAACACTGACTCATAAAATGGCACATCTATTTTTCTAAGACAGTTATAAATAGAAGCCTCGCAAATTTTCTAGCTTAATAGGATAAAATCTGCTTAATTTGTTAAACATGATAAATGTATTTAATAGCAGTTTGACTAATAGAACATTTTTAACGCTCTGCAACTGAACATTTAGTACATTTGTGAACTAAGGCGTAACTATAGTCTCATGGGTCCCGATGCAATATGTGGACCTGGGCCTCCACCAGCATGTTGCTCCTGTAGAACCTACAATGACACGTATTCGCTCTCCCTCCTCCACCCATTAAAAAATAATATACATAAAATATATAAATTGCACAGAATACACAGCAATAAGATCATTTTCTAACTAATACTTATAAGTAGTCATACAGTTATCAAATTACTGAAAAAGTTTGCTATACCAAAGCTAATATACAAATAATGAACCACATAAATGGATAAGTACCACATACAGTTAAGTCAATAAATATTTGGACAGAGACAACATTTTTCTAATTTTGGTTATAGACATTACCACAATGAATTTTAAACAAAACAATTCAGACGCAGTTGAAGTTCAGACTTTCAGCTTTCATTTGAGGGTATCCACATTAAAATTGGATAAAGGGTTTAGGAGTTTCAGCTCCTTAACATGTGCCACCCTGTTTTTAAAGGGACCAAAAGTAATTGGACAGATTAAATAATTTTAAACAAAATGTTCATTTCTGGTACTTGGTTGAAAACCCTTTGTTGGCAATGACTGCCTCAAGTCTTGAACTCATGGACATCACCAGATGCCGTGTTTCCTCCTTTTTGATGCTCTGCCTGTAATCACTGCGGTGGTTTTCAGTTTGTTTGTTTGTGGGCATTTTTATCTGAAGTTTAGTCTTTAACAAGTGAAATGCATGCTCAATTGGGTTGAGATCAGATGACTGACTTGGCCTGTCACGATTCCCCTGACCGCTGTCACCAATGGGTCAGGATTCACACCGTGACCGTCACCCCTACGTCACGGATTGAGGTGACTTTAGGCCAACAGACGGCTATCACATGTGCAGGGGGGCTTATCTTAGTTATCCCTCCACTCCACGATGTGATGAAAAACCACACACAAGGCTATTGACCTCTTAGTTTACAGCAGGGGCTTATTCTAGGTATCCCACTGCTTTTCTATATACCACGAACTGCAGGGATTTATGTATATCCCGCTTACAGTTCCACTTAACACTTGCAGCTCTCTGGCGCCCCCCTTACTCTCAGGTCAGATTAGGTACTGCACCCTGGGTAATTAGTCGCCAGAAAGGCTGCCTGCTATGTACTGGCTATTGGGCACGCTGCAGCGACGCGATAACTACTCCCACTCAGGCAGGAACAATAATTATTAACGCCGCAGCCACTACAACATAACCCAAAAGTCTGCACACTTCTCGCTGCCACCAGCTTCGATTAAACGGGTCCGAAGCTAACCCAACACAACAGTAACAGTAGCGTATTTCCCTTCAGAAGACTTAGGGTACGGTTTTTAGAGCATGGAGAAGAACTAACATATAATAGTATATCCCATTAAAAATAATTAGGCAGTGCTTTATCAAAAATAGTTTATAAAGATGTTACAAATGAGACAATTGCAAATATGTACATGGGTAATTATAACATAAAGGGAATAAAAGAGAAAAGATAACACTCACATGTTAAAAACATGGCGGGCACCCCAGGCTAGTGCAGTTTCCATACATCCCAGTCCATGGGATGTACTCAGCTCTTCCAGAACAATAGGACAAGGAGTCCAGAAGAAGAAATCCAGCAGAAGGGTGCCTCCTCAGAGCCTGCCAGACACTTAAACCCTTAAGGCTGTGACATCACAGAAAGGCTGGCTTATCCAGACCCTCCTCTCTCTACATTCTGCCTAAACATTAAACTATTCTCTCTAATTTCTATAACTTCACTACAAAACACGTCATAGTTCTAACAAACCCATCAATCATCTCGGGTTAACGTGAGCATTCTAATGAGATCAAATATGTCCTATCTGGGATACATATTTACAGAGAAAACCCTACTTCTTTACCAGACGGAGTTAGAAGTCCGAGTTTCAAGGGTTGGGTACCTACACCGAGTGGGAATACGAATATATATTTTCGTGTTCTTACCGTAAACATGGTACATAATATCGTACCAAAACCAAACAAAGGATCTTTCATGAATTTTGGAGCCACTTTACCAGTTCTGACTAGTGAAGGTGGGAGGGGTGAGGGACTTTCCTCTGAGCCTGGAATTTACGACCCCAGGGCAATAAAACCCCCTTCTAGCATACAGTCCGTAGCCCAGAGAGAAACAAGTAGAGTCAGCTAGTGAAGGGGGGGTTTAGCCCACCTCATGAGCTGACGAGCAACTAAACTTATATGATATTTCATACCATATCGTGACACCTCCCCCTTTTGGTGTGCGCTAGGGAGGCAGTACCCCACGGTATGCCTCCATGGGCACCTCAGTAGGTTCACCCTGGCGGGAGAGTCCATCTGCATTCCCATGCTCTTTGCCCATTTTATGTTCAATGGTGAAGTCAAACTGCTGAAGGGCAAGGCTCCAGCGTAGCAACCTGCCGTTGGTTCCACACATGGCATTTAGCCAGCGCAGAGGGTTGTGGTCGGTCACCACAGTGAAAGTGTGACCATACAAGTAGGGCTGCAAGCGCTGCAGGGCCCAGACTATGGCCAGGCACTCCTTCTCGATGGTGGAGTAGGCCACTTCCCTCGGCAAAAGTTTCCGGCTCAGGTATAACACGGGGTGCTCTTGGTCCTCCGAGTCAACCTGGCTGAGCACAGCACCCAGGCCAAACTCGCTGGCGTCGGTCTGCACCAAGAACGGGCGACTGCTGTCGACTGCTTTCAACACAGGGGCGTTGCACAGTGCGGTTTTCAACGCCTGGAAGGCCCCCTCACAGCCATCTGTCCAGTTGACGATGTGGGGTAGCTTCTTCCTGGTGAGGTCCGTCAAAGGTTTTGCCAGGCTACTATAGTGCCGTACGAAGCGCCTATAGTACCCTGCAGTGCCCAAGAAGGACATCACCTGTTTCTTGGTCACGGGAGTGGGCCAGTTCACGATCACTCCCACTTTGTCAGGCTCTGGCTTCAGGGTGTTCCCGCCTACCCGGTGCCCCAGGTAGTCAACCTCCCTCATGCCCATCTGGCACTTTCCCGGCTTGATAGTCAGTCCTGCTTGGTGAATTCGCCTGAGCACCTCCTCGAGATGCTGCAGGTGTTCCTTCCAGGAGGGACTGAAGATGGCAATGTCATCCAAGTACACCACGGCGTACGTCTCCAGTCCCTGAAGCAGGAGGTTGACCATCCGCTGGAAAGTGGCAGGGGCATTCTTCATGCCGAAGGGCATGACCGTGGACTCGTACAGTCCGAAGGGCGTGATAAAGGTGGACTTCTCCTGCACCTCGGGGCTCAGGGGAATCTGCCAGTATCCTCTACTCAAATCCATTATTGTCAGGTATTTTGCGCCAGCTAACTTCTCAAGCAGCTCCTCGATGCGCGGCATGGGGTGCGCGTCAGAGGCTGTGATGGCGTTGAGCCCCCTGTAGTCCACGCAGAACCGGGTGGTCCGGTCCTTCTTTGGCACGAGAACTACAGGTTAGGCCCACGCACTCTATGACCATCGAATCACCCCCAGCTGTAACATCTCATCAATCTCTTGGCGCATAATCTGCTGCACCTGGTCAGAGATTCGATAGGGTGTTCGCCGTAGTGGGGTGTGATTCCCGGTGTCCACCTCGTGGACTGCTAACTCAGTCCTCCCAGGTCGGTTGGAGAACACGACCCGGAAAGGTTCCAGTGTGGTTTGCAACTGCACCCGCTGGGATTCAGTTAACGAGGCGCTTACCTCCACATCCTCGATGGACCCATTGGCCTTGGCTTGGGCCAGCAAGTCCAGGAGGGTGTCTTCCACACCGTCTTCGGGCAAGCTGCAGACCGGTAGGACGAAAGGTTCACGTTCGTGATGAGCCTTCATCATGTTGACGTGAAAGGCCTTTCGCCTACCCCGAGCGTGGTCAAGCGTGACCACGTAAGTGACCGGGTTGAGCTGTTGGTGGACGACGTACGGGCCCTCCCAGGCGGCCTGAAGCTTATCCGTTGGTACGGGGACCAGCACCCACACCTTTTGACCCACGTGGTAGGTCCGCTCCCGGGCGTTCTGGTCATACCAGTGCTTCTGATCAGCCTGAGCCTGCGTCATGTTGTCATGCACCAACTGCGTCAAGGTCTGCATCTTGTCACGGAAGCGCATGACATACTCCACTATGGACACTTCAGAAGGGTTCAGCTCCTCTTCCCAGGATTCTCTTACCAACCCAAGGGGTCCCCGGACTCGCCTGCCATACAGGAGCTCGAAGGGGGAGAACCCCGTCGAGGCCTGCGGAACCTCTCGGTAAGCGAACAGCAGGTGTGGGAGGTACCGCTCCCAGTCGCGCCCTTGGGTCTCAACCAGCATGCGTAGCATCTGTTTGAGGGTACCATTGAAGCGTTCACACAGGCCATTGGTCTGTGGGTGATACGCACTCGATACCAGGTGCTTCACCTGCATTCTCTTACAGAGAGCCTCCATTAGGCGAGACATAAATTGGGTCCCTTGATCAGTAAGCATTTCCCTGGGAAACCCTACACGTGAAAAGATGGCCAACAGGGCATCCGCCACCTTATCTGCCCTAGTTGACGACAGAGCTACTGCCTCTGGGTACCGGGTAGCATAGTCTACCACAGTAAGGATGTATTGCTTTCCAGAGCTGCTGGGGACGGCCAGCGGGCCCACAATGTCCACCGCGATCCTCTGGAAAGGCTCCTCTATCACTGGCAAAGGGATCAGGGGAGCCTTAATAGCAGGTCCCGCCTTCCCCACTCTTTGACAAGTGATACAGGAGCGGCAGTAGTTTGACACATCTGTCCCCATCTTAGGCCAATAGAAGTGTTGAGACAGCCGGGCCTTAGTTTTGCTGATCCCCAAGTGTCCAGCTAGCGGGATCTCATGGGCAATCCGCAACAACTCACCCCGGAATTGCTGTGGGACGACCAGCTGTCTTTCCCTCACCCACTCCTTTTGTGATTCTCCGGGTACTGTCTCCCGGTATAACTTTCCTCGTTCCCAGAACACCTTCTCCTTATCAGCCTCGGAGAAGTGCGTCCCGGCAAGTTGTCTCAAACTCTCTAGGCTCGCATCTGTGTGCAGAGCGGCCTGAAACTCCTGGCTAGGGGAAGCCAGAAGCGACGTCAGGGTCCCTTCCCCACGGGAACCCCCTTGGACCTGCTCTGGGTCCACCTCTGGTTCAGTCACAGTGATGACTGAGGAGGGTCCGGAAGGCTGACAGTTATCTGCGTTCCGGGCACTCTGACTGCGGGTGACAGCAGCTACGTAGGCTGTCTCCCCGGGGGTTTCTACAGTCCACCGACACAAAAAGAGGACTTACAAATCCTCCAAAAAATTCAAAAAAGTCACAGAAAAAAGCAGAGATGTTTTACCTGCTGAAGCCTCCAACTGAATGCACCAGCAGGGCGCAGCGGACCCGATAAATGATGGCAAACACACAGGTGCAAAAAATACCGATGAAACAACCACTTTCAATCCAGTGTTGGCTGTTTGGCATTAGTGCACAAAAAGATAAGAGATACTAGTCTGTATATGGCATAATTCACACACGCAATGCAAGGCATCTGGTTTACAGCCTATTAGTAACGCACATACAGGCGGGCTGCCCAGTGCTACAAAATGCATGCTGTGTGAACAGAGGCCAATAGTTTACAGAGCCATCATGGTCCGACTGCGCCCTGCAAGATAAAGTGCAAAAAGAAAACCACATATCAATGTATGTAAGGTATTAGTTTATATTGGGGCCTCAATACGTAAGCTGGCAACCCACGTCAAGGGTCCTTACAATTTGCCAGTCCTAACGCTAAACATTGAATAAAAGCTCACCGACACAAAAAGAGGACTTACAAATCCTCCAAAAAATTCAAAAAAGTCACAGAAAAAAGCAGAGATGTTTTACCTGCTGAAGCCTCCAACTGAATGCACCAGCAGGGCGCAGCGGACCCGATAAATGATGGCAAACACACAGGTGCAAAAAATACCGATGAAACAACCACTTTCAATCCAGTGTTGGCTGTTTGGCATTAGTGCACAAAAAGATAAGAGATACTAGTCTGTATATGGCATAATTCACACACGCAATGCAAGGCATCTGGTTTACAGCCTATTAGTAACGCACATACAGGCGGGCTGCCCAGTGCTACAAAATGCATGCTGTGTGAACAGAGGCCAATAGTTTACAGAGCCATCATGGTCCGACTGCTGTTCACACAGCATGCATTTTGTAGCACTGGGCAACCCGCCTGTATGTGCGTTACTAATAGGCTGTAAACCAGATTCAGAGGCTTCAGCAGGTAAAACATCTCTGCTTTTTTCTGGGGTTTCTACAGTCCCATCAGCCGGCGCTGCTATGGGCTCTACCTCCCCATCCACCCCCAACACTCCAGGGGCAGTGCTACTTATGGGCCAGTTGCCTTCCTCGGTGGCACTGGTCACTTTCATGGCATCACCTTCCTCACGGTTCCCATGCATCTCCCCATTTCCTGTAGCACCGACACTTGCCCCTGTTAGGGGTTCCTCAGCCGTCTCACTCCGCAGAGCGACGTGGCTGGGCACGCCTGTACCTATGGACACATTAACCTTCACAGAAAAATCATTATCAGGTTCAGCTGGCACAGGTACAACATTTTCACCATCAATCCTAGAGAAAAAATGGTTATTAAATGCATCATTACAAGATAAAGCATGGTCAGGTAACACATGCGATTTCCCATCATCATCATCATCATCAGGGTTAACTTTACCCGCATTAGTAGATTGGGGAGGGGTGTCAGGAACGTAGTATGCAAACATCCTCCCCAAATCAGTCCCCAACAAAACATCAGTGGGCAAATTATCAGACAGCCCCACTTCCTTCACCCCGCTCCCAGCACCCCAATCAATAAAAACCCGGGCCATCGGTAAGGGACAGCTGATGCCCCCAATCCCAGTGAGTTAGGGTTTTCCCCGGAATGATTTCTTCAGGGGCCGCCAGTTCGGGTCGGATGAGGGTTCGTTCAGCCCCGGTGTCCTTGAGGCCTGTAGCAACATGGCCTCCCACAGTGACGTGCTGTACGTTGTCACACACCCTCCCAACCACACCACCCACCAAAAGAACTGCTGCATTAGGCCCTGGGGCCTTGGCTTGGGTGTTCTTCTGCTTGGTTGGGCAGGAGAGACTGATATGACCAGTCTGAAGGCAGGTGTAACACGTGCGAGGTTCGGTGGTCGGTCTGGTGCTGTTGGCCACGGGGCCAGGACCTCTGGTGTGTTGGCTGGCAGGGGTACTGGCGTTGGTTGCAGGCTTACCCCCTCTCCAGCTGGTGGTGACTGGCTTCCGCCCTTCCGATCTACGGTTGGCCTCATAGGCATCGGCAATCTGTGCTGCTTTCGTCACGTCTTTGGGTTCTCTGTCCATCACGAACTGTCGCACCTCAGCTGGGCAAAGATGAAAGAACTGGTCTTTGATCATCAGGTCTCGCAGCTGTGCAAAGGTGGTCACTGACAGTCCTTGGGTCCACTGGTCAAAGTGGGTCCCCAGTCCATGCATCACATCACTGTAGCTGTCGTGTGGGCCACGTTGGAGGGTCCGGAACTTTCTACGGTACACCTCGGGTGTAAGCTGGTACTTGGCTATCAGAGCCTGCTTGATGGCCTCATAGTCACCATCTTGTTCTTGAGGGAGGGCAGCAAACGCCTCCAGAGCTTTACCTCTCAGCCCTGGTGTCAGGTATCGGGCCCATTCATCTGTAGGCAGCTGGTACTGCCTGCAGGCTTTCTCAAAGGCCCGCAGAAAAGTGTCCAAGTCCCCGTCCTTCTCCATAACAGGAAAGTGATCGGGCCGGGGCTTAGGTATCTGAGCGCTGCTGGGCTCACGTCTCTGGGCGGTGGAGGGCATATCCCCCTGCTGGAGCATCTCCAGTTCATGTTCTCGCTGGGCTTGGCGCTCGGCTCTCTCAGCCTCCCGCTCGGCTCTCTCAGCCTCCCGCTCGGCTCGGGCCTCTCTCTCGGCTCGCTGGGCCTGGGCCTCTCGCTCGGCTCGCTCCTGGTATTGCTGGATCAGCTGCAGACGTCTCTCTAGGTCATCTGCGGAGCATTGTTGCAGAGCCAGCTGCAGGAGGAGGTCTGCGCCCCCCTGGTTGCCAGTAGGGCCCGTATTCAGTGGTTGGACCTCTGCTGCAGCACCATGTTCGCTTGTGCTGGCCTCTGCGGCCTCTGGGCTCTGTGGCCTGGCTTGGTCGGCTTCCCATTGCACCAGGTCAGCGACCATTTGAGCCTTGGACTTGTCCTGGGGGTTCAGGCCATGGCACGTGCATATCCCAGCAAGAAAGTCCTTCTTCTGCTGGTTGTACCAGGCTTCCCCTTTCGCAGCCATGGTTGCCAAATAAAAGATAGGATAGAAAAACGAAGAGAGAGGGAGGGGATAATTACCAGTACGCAATTGTCTCACAACTAAAAAGCACTGAGTTAGTTCTCCAAACTTATTTGCGCAGAGTCCTCGCAAGAACTTTCTGCAAGTTTTTAGTGAGAGGAATGATTACTCAAACCAAATCACTAATGCTCTAAGATATCCCACCGCCTTGCCACCAATTGTCACGATTCCCCTGACCGCTGTCACCAATGGGTCAGGATTCACACCATGACCGTCACCCCTACGTCACGGATTGAGGTGACTTTAGGCCAACAGACGGCTATCACATGTGCAGGGGGGCTTATCTTAGTTATCCCTCCACTCCACGATGTGATGAAAAACCACACACAAGGCTATTGACCTCTTAGTTTACAGCAGTGGCTTATTCTAGGTATCCCACTGCTTTTCTATATACCACGAACTGCAGGGATTTATGTATATCCCGCTTACAGTTCCACTTAACACTTGCAGCTCTCTGGCGCCCCCCTTACTCTCAGGTCAGATTAGGTACTGCACCCTGGGTAATTAGTCGCCAGAAAGGCTGCCTGCTATGTACTGGCTATTGGGCACGCTGCAGCGACACGATAACTACTCCCACTCAGGCAGGAACAATAATTATTAACGCCGCAGCCACTACAACATAACCCAAAAGTCTGCACACTTCTCGCTGCCACCAGCTTCGATTAAACGGGTCCGGAGCTAACCCAACACAACAGTAACAGTAGCGTATTTCCCTTCAGAAGACTTAGGGTACGGTTTTTAGAGCATGGAGAAGAACTAACATATAATAGTATATCCCATTAAAAATAATTAGGCAGTGCTTTATCAAAAATAGTTTATAAAGATGTTACAAATGAGACAATTGCAAATATGTACATGGGTAATTATAACATAAAGGGAATAAAAGAGAAAAGATAACACTCACATGTTAAAAACATGGCGGGCACCCCAGGCTAGTGCAGTTTCCATACATCCCAGTCCATGGGATGTACTCAGCTCTTCCAGAACAATAGGACAAGGAGTCCAGAAGAAGAAATCCAGCAGAAGGGTGCCTCCTCAGAGCCTGCCAGACACTTAAACCCTTAAGGCTGTGACATCACAGAAAGGCTGGCTTATCCAGACCCTCCTCTCTCTACATTCTGCCTAAACTTTAAACTATTCTCTCTAATTTCTATAACTTCACTAAAAAACACGTCATAGTTCTAACAAACCCATCAATCATCTCGGGTTAACGTGAGCATTCTAATGAGATCAAATATGTCCTATCTGGGATACATATTTACAGATTAAACCCTACTTCTTTACCAGACGGAGTTAGAAGTCCGAGTTTCAAGGGATGGGTACCTACACCGAGTGGGAATACGAATATATATTTTCGTGTTCTTACCGTAAACATGGTACATAATATCGTACCAAAACCAAACAAAGGATCTTTCATGAATTTTGGAGCCACTTTACCAGTTCTGACTAGTGAAGGTGGGAGGGGTGAGGGACTTTCCTCTGAGCCTGGAATTTACGACCCCAGGGCAATAAAACCCCCTTCTAGCATACAGTCCGTAGCCCAGAGAGAAACAAGTAGAGTCAGCTAGTGAAGGGGGGGTTTAGCCCACCTCATGAGCTGACGAGCAACTAAACTTATATGATATTTCATACCATATCGTGACATGGCCATTCAAGAATATTCCACTTCTTTGCTTTAATAAACTCCTGGGTTGCTTTGGCTTTATGTTTTGGGTCATTGTCCATCTGTAGTATGAAATGACAACCAATCAGTTTGGCTGCATTTCACTGGATCTGAGCACACACTACAGTATGTCTCTGAATACCTCAGAATTCAATCAGCTGCTTCTGTCCTGTGTCACATCATCAATAAACACTAGTGACCCAGTGTGTTTTTTTTCCACAATGCGTTTTTTTTCGCAGAAAAAAACGCAACATGGGCACAAACATTGTGGAATGCATTAAATTGATGGGATGCTTAACGTAAGCTTTTTAAAGCGTTTTTGCAGCGCAAAACCACGGAAAAAACGTGAAAAATCCGGTATGTGTGCACATAACCTTAAAGGGCATATCTGACTATGCACTAACAGGCAGGTAGTTGCTACCTACCTGCCTGTTGTGCCCGATCTCGTTCTCCACCGACACAGAGCGGTCACAAATTTCTACCGACATCACATAAACAGAGGGGCAGTTTGCCTTCCTGTTGATAGGGTGGGACTACTGGTGTCATGCTGATTGACAGCTGGCTTTCCGCTGCCTAACGGGGGGAAGTCAGCTGTCAATCAGCGTCATGCCAGTAGTCCAGCCCTGTCAACTGGAATAGAAACTGCTGCTCTGTTGACAGGGAGCAACAGAATCTATGGCAGGAGCGTTCAATGACTGGTGCTGGGCACAACAGACAGGTGGTTACCTCTGTTAGCAACTACGTGCCTTTTTTTAAGTCCCGTATATATCCCCTCTAATTGCCTGGTAATCTTATCATTATATAGATACGGTGATGTCTTTATATGCTTTCAAGTGTTTTAATTGTCTTTTTTGTGGTAGAGTGTGTCGTATATAAAAGCGCTTCTCACAAAATTAGAATGTCAAGTTACTGTTACTGTTACTCTGTAATGACTCTATATAAAATATATAAGTTTCACTTTTTGTATTAAAGTACCGGGTAGTGCTAGTTGGTGTAGAAGCTTAGGTGCTGAGTAGTTTTAATCATGTTAGTTCCGGGCCGGGTTTTTATTGGAGTTATGTGGAGGATTTAGTGGTGGAATTCCTCACTCCTACTCCCGCTTCAGTACGGGTAGTACTGGAGGCTTAGGCAGCTCATCTGAGAGGGGTTTTCTCATAATACATACAGAAAAGGTTGGGGAAAGCTTAGAAGAGGAAGACAGCCTCCAGACTGATATGGTGTGGTTCTGCATGGTGGATAAATGTGCTAAACACTAAGGTGCTGGGGAGCCAGGCTTGCACACATCCCTGGTAGCATGAGTCAGAGGTATAATGTATTAGCGCCTAGCTGGGCAAGTCTTTGTTGTTTTTCAGTTGCTTTATTGTGTGCTACATTTCGGCTGAAAATAAAGCCCCATGTTTCCTTTATATGGACAGTGTCTGCCTATGTCACTACCATGTCGCCCTACAACGCCGCTAGCACGTTACAGTAAGATAAAGGCTCTTCTTCTGCTGACACATACAGCCCATAGTGCTGCAATATGGACTGCAGAGATTCTGTTTACCCCCATACAATTTTGTGAACTAATTTTCTAAATCAATCTGATGAAGAGACAATAGAGCCTTAAAAATTGCAATTTCAATGTGTAATTTTGCCATAATTATAGCTTTTTATTTAATTTGCACAAAGGTATCCAACATGGTAAAATCCATTACTGGACAACACTTTTTAAGATCATCATCTTTCTGCAAAGCAATACATATTTTTTCTTTTGTTATTTTAATACGGGATACAACTGTGATGTAGACATCTCTAAATAATAATCCCATCTATCGTTTTTTTAGCTGTTTCATTCCAGGTGTTTTCATTTGAATTGTTAAATATTTGCAGCCTCCAGATCCAGTTTTTAATTGTTTACATATCAGTAAATCTCAGTAGTGCAGTTTATGTAAAAATCAATCAAGGCAATTAAATGTGATTTCCATAAATGAGAAGTAATAGATTGTAAATTGCAGACTCTCTGTAAAAAAAGGAATGCGATATGACTATTTAACAGCTCAAATATATGCTAGGATTTTACAAGTGATGCATTTTTTTTTCAGCTGCTGACTAAAAAAGATGACCACCTTCAAATATCCTCTGGGATAAAAATGTTTTCTATAGCACAGGCATTTTAGATGAAACTGTCACAAGAGTATTGAGATTTTGCAAATGGAACTCAGGAAACATGCAACAAAATCTCTTGTCCTTCCTTCCCAGATAGATTGTTGAACACGCTGATTTATGAGATTAAAAGATGTCTAATCTCATGCCGGAACAACAAAGAACTGCTACTATATTTCTTTAACCGTCTACAATTCCTTGTCATCTTCTTTTCATCAATCATATGAACACAGACACCTCTCTTTCATTAGATTGCCTCTCCACTGGTGAGTAATGTCAGAGGTTGACACCATCAACTACTAAAAAATATATGCATCCAAGTTCATTTCAATGTCTACTTCATAACAGAAATATGTATCGCATCTAGCAGAGTAAAAGTAGGACCGGATTATGTGTACCCATAATGCATAACAAGTCTTTTATTAAGGGGCGAATTGTCCTTCACCATTTATCCTCACCCATCAACTATGGAGCATAAAATATAACCAACTATTTGCAATGCTTTTTGTTTGCAAATTAATAGCAGCCACTTGAGTTACCGAGCAGTGAAAGGGGGTATCTGTGACTTTACAAAAAACAAAGAATGAACCTAAGTACTAACAGGTAGGTAATTGCAACTTACCTGCCTGTTGTGCATGGCGCCATTCTCCCCCGACATATAGCGGTCTCCATCAGTTATTCAGCTGCATCTGCTGATGTGACAGAGTGGGACTTCCTACATCATTCTGATAGATAGTTGGCTCCAACAGTTAGGCAGTGAGGATCCGGCTGCTAATCACAATAACCTTGGAAGTCTTGCCTCATCCACAGAGCAGACCGAAAAGGAAGCCTCCACTCTGTAGACATGATATCAGCAGAGGCTTCTGAATCCAAAAAGTCTGTGACCACTCTGTGCCAGGGAAGAAGGCGCCAGACACAACAGGCACGTAAGTAGCAACTACCTGCCTGTTAGTGCTTAGATACATTTTTTTTTGTAAAGTCCCGGATATACCCTATAAGGAGATCATCAAGGACAATGATAATGATCTGCATGGATTAAATCACCTGTTACCATGTCTTTTGCCCACCACTAGTATGACACAGTCACACCTCAGCTCCTTCCATGGTGTGATGCCTTTTCTGGGATATTGTAACTGAGCTCCAATTCACTTCAATTAAAAACTGTCAAGCAATATAGGAACAACCAACGAAGGCCGAGGAAGGGAGGTAACAGGAGCTCACCTCAAATGAAGTCCAGTAGAGCTGAGCAAACACCGCAAGGGTGCAGTAGAGAGGTCGTACAAGCCTAAGTCAGCAACAGCCAGGTACGCAGTGTCAACGAGAAAGGCAGGAGCAAGGTCTGAAGTCAGAAAGCCGGTCGAGAGCGTGGTAATAAGAGGACAAGACGCAAGCACAGCCAGAAACACGCCAAAGGTCAGAGCCAGACAGAACAATCCAGAAACGGAGACGGATGCACAGGCCAGAAGTCAAGCAGAGGAGATTAACCCCCACCTGACCAGGTCGGAAAGCAGAAAGCAAACCCCAACCTAGATCATGACAAAAACTAGCTGCTATAGAAAAGAAAAGCCTCACAACATTATACAGAGTATTTGGTATCTGATGATCTGGCAAATAGTATTGTTTAATACTTACTAGTCAGTGCTATACTTAACCCCTTTACCCCCAAGGGTGGTTTGCACGTTAATGACCGGGCCAATTTTTACAATTCTGACCACTGTCCCTTTATGAGGTTATAACTCTGGAACGCTTCAATGGATCCTGGTGATTCTGACATTGTTTTCTCGTGACATATTGTACTTCATGACAATGGTAAAAATTCTTTGATAGTACCTGCGTTTATTTGTGAAAAAAATGGAAATTTGGCGAAAATTATGAAAATTTCGCAATTTTCCAACTTTGAATTTTTATGCAATTAAATCACAGAGATATGTCACACAAAATACTTAATAAGTAACATTTCCCACATGTCTACTTTACATCAACACAATTTTGGAACCAAAATTTTTTTTTGTTAGGGAGTTATAAGGGTTAAAAGTTGACCAGCAATTTCTCATTTCTACAACACCATTTTATTTTAGGGACCACATCTCATTTGAAGTCATTTTGAGGGGTCTATATGATAGAAAATACCCAAGTGTGACACCATTCTAAAAACTACACCCCTCAAGGTGCTCAAAACCATATTCAAGAAGTTTATTATCCCTTCTGGTGCTTCACAGGAATTTTTTGAATGTTTAAATAAAAATGAACATTTAACTTTTTTTCACCAAAAATTTAATTCAGCTCCAATTTGTTTTATTTTACCAAGGGTAACAGGAGAAAATGGACCACAAACATTGTTGTACAATTTGTCCTGAGTATGCCAATACCCCACATGTGGGGGTAAACCACTGTTTGGGCGCATGGCAGAGCTCGGAAGCGAAGGAGTGCCATTTGACTTTTCAATGCAAAATTGACTGGAATTGAGATGGGACGCCATGTTGCGTTTGAAGAGCCACTGATGTGCCTAAACATTGAAACCCCCCACAAGTGACACCATTTTGGAAAGTAGACCCCCTAAGGAACTTATCTAGAGGTGTGGTGAGCACTTTGACCCACCAAGTGCTTCACAGAAGTTTATAATGTAGAACCGTAAAAATAAAAAATCATATTTTTTCACAAAAATTATCTTTTCGCCCCCAATTTTTTATTTTGTCAAGGGTAAGAGAAGAAATTGGACCCCAAAAGTTGTTGTACAATTTGTCCTGAGTACGCTGATACCCCATATGTGGGGGTAAACCACTGTTTGGGCGGATGGGAGAGCTCGGAAGGGAAGGAGCGCCGTTTGACTTTTCAAAGCAAAATTGACAGGAATTGAGATAGAACGCCATGTTGCGTTTGAAGAGCCACTGATGTGCCTAAACATTGAAACCCCCCACAAATGACACCATTTTGGAAAGTAGACCCCCTAAGGAACTTATCTAGAGGTGTGGTGAGCACTTTGACCCACCAAGTGCTTCACAGAAGTTTATAATGCAGAGCCGTAAAAATAAAGCAAAATTTTTTTCCCACAAAAATTATTTTTTTAGCCCCCAGTTTTGTACTTTCCTGAGGGTAACAGGAGAAATTGGACCCCAAAATGTGTTGCCCAATTTGTCCTGAGTGCGATGATACACCATATGTGGGGGGGAACCACTGTTTGGGCACATGGGAGGGCTTAGAAGGGAAGGAGTGCCATTTGAATGCAGACTTAGATGGAATCGTCTGCAGGTGTCACATTGCGTTTGCAGAGCCCCTAATGTACCTAAACAGTAGAAACCCCCCACAAGTGACACCATTTTGGAAAGTAGACCCCCTTAGGAACTTATCTAGATGTGTGCTGAGCGCTTTGACCCACCAAGGGCTTCACAGAAGTTTATAATGGAGAGCCGTAAAAATAAAACAAAAATATTTTCCCACAAAAATTATTTTTTAGCCCCCAGTTTTGTATTTTCCCGAGGGTAACAGGAGAAATTCGACCCCACAATTTGTTGTCCAATTTGTCCTGAGTGCGCTGATACCCCATATGTGGGGGGGAACCACTGTTTGGGCGCATGGGAGGGCTCGGAAGGGAAGGAGCTCCATTTGGAATGAGGACTTAGATGGAATGGTCTGCAGGTGTCACATTGCATTTGCAGAGCCCCTAATGTACCTAAACAGTAGAAACCTCCCACAAGTGACACCATTTTGGAAACTAGACCCCCTAAGGAACTCATCTAGATGTGTTGTGATAGCTTTGAACCCCCAAGTGTTTCACTACAGTTTGTAACGCAGAGCCGTGAAAATTAAAAAAAAAAATCTTTCCCCCCAAAATTATTTTTTAGCCCCCAGTTTTGTATTTTCCCGAGGGTAAGAGGAGAAATTCGACCCCAAAAGTTGTTGTCCAATTTGTCCTGAGTACGCTGATACCCCGTATGTTGTATCATACAATTAGGTTCTGTAGAAGGACGTAGATCTGGGGATTTATTATGATGGAATATAGGCTGAACTGGATGGACAAATGTCTTTTTTCGGCCTTACTAACTATGTTACTATGAGAGGCCTGGATGTCTTCCTGGAGCAGAACAATATTGTATTGGGGGAAACCACCGTTTGAGCGCATGGCAGAGCTCGGAAGGAAAGGAGCGCCATTTGGAATGCAGACTTAGATGGAATGGTCTGCAGACGTCACATTGCGTTTGCAGAACCCCTAATGTACCTAAACAGTAGAAACCCCCCACAAGTGACCCCATATTGGAAACTAGACCCCCCAGGGAACTAATCTAGATGTGTTGTGAGAACTTTGAACCCCCAAGTGTTTCACTACAGTTTATAACGCAGAGCCGTGAAAATAAAAAATCTTTTTTTTTCCCACAAAAAATATGTTTTAGCCCCGAGTTTTGTATTTTCCCAAGGGTAACAGGAGAAATTGGACCCCAAAAGTTGTTGTCCTATTTGTCCTGAGTACGCTGATACCCCATATGTTGGGGTAAACCCCTGTTTGGGCACACGGGAGAGCTCGGAAGGGAAGAAGCACTGTTTTACTTTTTCAACGCAGAATTGGCTGGAATTGAGATCGGACGCCATATCGCGTTTGGAGAGCCCCTGATGTGCCTAAACAGTGGAAACCCCCCAATTATAACTGAAACCCTAATCCAAACACACCCCTAACCCTAATCCCAACAGTAACCCTAACCACACCTCTAACCCAGACACACCCCTTACCCTAATCCCAAACCTATTCCCAACTGTAAATGTAATCTAAACCCTAACTGTAACTTTAGCCCCAACCCAAACTGTAGCCCTAGCCCTAACCCTAACCCTAATCCTAACCCTAGCCCTAACCCTAGCCCTAACCCTAATCCTAACCCTAGCCCTAACCCTAGCCCTAACCCTAACCCTAATCCTAACCCTAGCCCTAACCCTAGCCCTAACCCTAGCCCTAACCCTAACCCTAGCCCTAACCCTAACCCTAGCCCTAACCCTAGCCCTAACCCTAGCCCTAACCCTAGCCCTAGCCCTAATGGGAAAATGGAAATAAATACATTTTTTTAATTTTTCCCTAACTAAGGGGGTGATGAAGGGGGGTTTGATTTACTTTTATAGCGGGTTTTTTAGCGGATTTTTATGATTGGCAGCCGTCACACACTGAAAGACGCTTTTTATTGCAAAAAATATTTTTTGCGTTACCACATTTTGAGAGCTATAATTTTTCTATATTTTAGTCCACAGAGTCATGTGAGGTCTTGTTTTTTGCGGGACAAGTTGATGTTTTTATTGGTATCATTTTCGGGCACGTGACATTTTTTGATCGCTTTTCATTCTGATTTTTGTGAGGCAGAATGACCAAAAACCAGCTATTCATGAATTTCTTTTGGGGGAGGCGTTTATACCGTTCCGCGTTTGGTAAAATTGATAAAGCAGTTTTATTCTTTGGGTCAGTACGATTACAGCGACACCTCATTTATATCATTTTTTTATGTTTTGGCGCTTTTATACGATAAAAACTATTTTATAGAAAAAATAATTATTTTGGCATTGCTTTATTCTCAGGACTATAACTTTTTTATTTTTTTGCTGATGATGCTGTATGGGGGCTCGTTTTTTGCGGGACAAGATGACGTTTTCAGCGGTACCATGGTTATTTATATCTGTCTTTTTGATCGCGTGTTATTCCACTTTTTGTTCGGCGGTATGATAATAAAGCGTTGTTTTTTGCCTCGTTTTTTTTTTTTTCTTACGGTGTTTACTGAAGGGGTTAACTAGTGGGCCAGTTTTATAGGTCGGGCCGTTACGGACGCGGCGATACTAAATATGTGTACTTTTATTGTTTTGTTTTTTTTATTTAGATAAAGAAATGTATTTATGGGAATAATATATATTTTTTTTTTTTCATTATTTTGGAATATTTTTTTTTATTTTTTTCTACACGTTTGAAAATTTTTTTTTTAACTTTATTACTTTGTCCCAGGGGGGGACATCACAGATCAGTGATCTGACAGTTTGCACAGCACTCTGTCAGATCACTGATCTGACATGCAGCGCTGCAGGCTTTACAGTGCCTGCTCTGAGCAGGCTCTGTGAAGCCACCTCCCTCCCTGCAGGACCCGGATCCGCGGCCATCTTGGATCCGGGGCTCGAGCAGGGATAGAGGGAGGTAAGACCCTCGCAGCAACGCGATCACATCGCGTTGCTGCGGGGGGCTCAGGGAAGCCCGCAGGGAGCCCCCTCCCTGCGCGATGCTTCCCTGCACCGCCGGCACATCGCGATCATCTTTGATCGCGGTGTGCCAGGGGTTAATGTGCCGGGGGCGGTCCGTGACGGCTCCTGGCACATAGTGCCGGATGTCAGCTGCGATAGGCAGCTGACACCCGGCCGCGATCGGCGGCGCTCCCCCCGTGAGCGCCGCCGATCGCGCTGGACGTACTATCCCGTCCATGGTCATAGGGGCCCACCCCACATGGACGGGATAGTACGTCCGATGTCAGAAAGGGGTTAAAATTGAGTATGTGAGAATAACAGTGCCTTGTTATGATAGTTAGGGTAGAAAGGACATTTTGCAACCAACAGTTGTGTATTCATTAAGCTGTTTCCTTTTGTTTCCATGGCAGAATGATCCCCTGGGTGTCTATTGGTAAAAAAGAAAAATGTTCTGCATGTTATATTGACCTATTCTATATACAGTGGGTACGAAAAATATTCAGACCCTTTTAAATTTTTCACTCTTTGTTTCATTGCAGCCATTTGGTAAATTTAAAAAAAAGTTCATTTTTTCACATTAATGTACACTCTGCACCCCATCTTGCCTGAAAATAAACAGAAATGTAGAATTTTTTGCAAATTTAATAAAAAAGAAAAAGAAAAAGTAAAATATCACTTGGTCATAAGTATTCAGAGCCTTTGCTCATACACTCATATTTAAGTCACATGCTGTCCATTTCCTTGTGATCCACCTTGAGATGGTTCTACTCCTTCATTGGAATATAGCTGTGTTTAATTAAACTGATAGGACTTGATTTGGAAAGGCACACACCTGTCTATACAAGACCTCACAGCTCACAGTGCATGTCAGACCAAATGAGAATCATGAAGTGAAAGTAACTGGCCAAGGAGCTCAGAGCTCAGAGTTGTGGCAAGGTACAGATCTGGCCAAGGTTACAACAGAATTTCTGCAGTACTCAAGGTTCCTAAGAGCACAGTGGCCTCCATAATCCTTAAATGGAAGAGGTTTGGCACAACCAGAAGTCTTCCTAGACCTGGCAGTCCATCCAAAAAGAGCAATCGCTGGAGAAGAGCCTTGGTGAGAGAGGTAAAGAAGAACTCCAAGATCACTGTGGCTGAGCTCCAGAGATGCAGTAGGGAAATGGGAGAAAATCAACTATCACAGCAACCCTCCACCAGTCAAGCCTTTACGGCAGAGTGGCCCAGCGGAAGCCTCTCCTTAGTGCAAGACATATGAAAGCCTGCATAGAGTTGGCAAAAAAACACACGAAGGACTCCCAGACTATGAGAAATAAGATTATCTGGTCTGATGAGATGAAGATAGACCTTTTTGGTGTTAATTATAAGTGATATGTGTGGAGAAAACCAGGCATGGCTCATCATCTGCCCAATACAAACCCAACAGTGAAACATGGTGATGGCAGCATCATGCTATGGGGGTGTTTTTCAGCTGCAGGGACAGGACAACTGGTTGTCATTGAAGGAAACATGAATGTGGCCAAGTACAGAGATATCCTGGATGAAAACCTCTTCCAGAGTGCTCTGGACCTCAGACTTGGCTAAAAGTTCACCTTCCAACAAGACAATGACCCTAAGCACACAGCTAAAATAACAAAGAGTCACTAGGTAAGCCTCTAGGTAAGCCTCTCTTCTGTAGTGTTTAAGCTCTTATGGTCAGCGAGGTTCTCTCTCACCTGTAGAATGTAAGCTCTTATGGTCAGCAGAGACCCCTCTCTCTCCCCTCTCCCACACGTGCATGTTCCAAGAAATTAGGAGTTTTCCAGTATTGATATTAGCACACATTAATTAATCGCAAATCAAATTTGGGGGGAAAATTTGTCAAAGTAAACAAATTTGAATTTCAAAAGATACTCCAATATTTAATCAGAAGTTACTTACACACATTAAACTGTTGTTCAAGCCCACAACTGACTGACATGCTGTAAGTGGCGTAAAGAAAATAATATGCTAGTATGTCTCCTGTTGACTAGTAATTATATTAGGACTCCAAAAGTAAAGCACCAATCAGACTCCAAGTGATTGGACATTGATAGCATAACCTCGCAATATGCCATCAAACAGCTTCTTGTGAGATGATCCCATATTTCCCTGCTTTTGGCTTGCATAGTTAAATAACTTTTCTTTATATTTCCACTGAAGGAAAAATTAGAGGTACAAAGATTTTTAGATTTTGGAGAGTGCACATAAGAGCTCCTTATGTAGTAAGTTGTCAGGGGGTGCTCCTTGTCAGTCTATGTATGAATTCATGAGCTACTCTTCCATCTGTTTTTCTCTTACGTATAATTGTAGAAGTCAATATTCCAAACCTAACTGACCAAATTACACTTACAAACCAAGTGAAAAATTATAACACGTGTTTTCAGCTTAAACACTCTGACAGTGCACAATTATAAGCTTGCACACACCTTTAACTTTCCTTCGTAGTTGATATTAGATGATATATTTTGCTGGCATCCACAAGTAATACTCTTGGTCACTGTCTGTTGAGCCCATTAATTAACTCCCATAGGAGACCGTTTCACTTTGCCATAGGCTGTGACTGCCAAAATGGATGGTCTCTTTTTGAATCCCAATGGCTTGCAGCTTGCTTGACTGACTTCACTTTCTGTTGCATTACTTTTTTCTTTTCTCCTCTAGTGAAATGAATGTAAAAATTAGCAATGTGCATATATAAAACTTTGTAAATTATAGATTTATATACCGTATATACAATATATTTCATGCCCATGAGATGACACTTGGGCAGCTTTTGTAAACTCAGATTTTAAATGAGCAATGTATGAGACATATATTTTATTGCATACACTAAACAAAAAATGCATTAATTTAATGCATCTCCATGATCTTGTAATGTTAAGGACAAAATGTAGAGCTTCAATCAGAAAATGGAAAGTTAGACATATCAGATGAGCTTCAAAAAGTCTAATGAGAAACACCTTATTAGGGCATATGTCAATAAAAAATGGAGATGCCCCACTTTTGTGTTTGAATTGAGAGCTGGAGCTGTAAGTTCTTCCTTTTACATCTCGTCTCCAACTGTACTGTTGTTTCTATGTAATGTTTTCTGCTAATGTAAGGTGAATATTGTCATACCCACAGCCGCAGGCACGGTCTCTGCTGCGCAAGGAGACCGGCGCCTATCATGCAGCTCCACTGGTACTACTCACCCTGTCCGTGGCTCCAGATGATCAGTGGCTCCTTTCTCTGCTAAGAACCTGCATCCTCTTGGCAGACCTCCTGGAAATGCTCTTAGGAGGCACGCCCCGCTTCGTGCACATACTTAAAACAGCAGGGCACCTGTACTCTATTAGGGCTGTCTCTGCTGTGATGCTCTATGCCTAAAAGGCATCTCCCATTAAGTGTGGTGCCTGGGCAACGTGTTCATTCTCTGGGATTGTTGCCTCAGCTTTAGGCCACGCTCTGCTGTGCTCTGCACTATACTGACGTCTCAATTTTCACAGAATCCACTTCTGGCAATTGCTATCCTGCATCGCTCTGGTCACTCCAGCTCCCACTCAAAGCTCACTTAGTCTCTCCTCACGGAACCCTCCAGATACTGCTACCGGCGGGTTTAGCCTTTCTGGGATTTCATGGAGCTTTTTGATTCTCTCCACCAGCAGTGCCAAGTATTCCACAGTGTTTCTAGTCTGTCAATACAGGAAGTCCTCTGGTCCTGGATTTGCGGCATTAACAGTGTTGTGATAGGAGAATCCCTGTATAGGGGAACACCTTGCCCGATGCTCCACTACGTGGTACAGTGCCGTGATCCAGAGATTCCTTCCTTCTGACACATTTTCTCCTTTTGTTTAACCTTGTTAATAAATATCTTTTGCTTTATGAAATCCACTCTCCTGTCTTTTGAGTATTGGGTATACAGCCGCCACTGCACTGCATCAGTGGTCTAGTGAGTCCACTATACTTGATCACACCGTGTGGGCCTAACAAATATTTTCCATGTAATAGAAACATTAAAGGGTTATTCTCAAGTTGTCTCTTCAGCAGATCACAGCTCTGTAGTCTCCTTAATTATTGGTTGCTGGGGGACAGACGCTCCTCCTTAAGTGACTGTTCTGGTCAGTTTCCTTCTGCTGCTGTTATTGTTCTGACATCTACTGTCATGCTCCTTGATTCACCTTTGTACTGTAAGGTGACATCAAGCCAGCTTACTAATAGAGAGGTGTCAATAAGACACCCATCCATTACTAATCCTATAGTTGGTAAAGGGTTAAATAAAGACACAGCCAGAATAAAGACTTTTAATGAAATAAAACACAACACAGTTTGACCATTGTATTGTTTCTGCTAATCCATGTGATGCCCTCGATCTCCTGTAAAAATAAATAAATAAAAAGCCAACAGTATACTATACCTGTCTGACATTCAGTCCCACGCCATAATCCTTATCTAGGGGATATAAAGTTTACAACTGGTAGCAGTGCTAATACAACCATCCCACTGTAAACTACTGGGGAATGAAAGACAAGCGCTGAAGTCACTGAGTTTGTGCTCCCTCACAGCATGAAAGCAGATGAACTCTAGAGCGTAGGAAAATGCCAGCTGATTTTCCCATGCTCAAGAGTTCCATGTGGGTCAGGCTGTGAGGGAGCGCAGCATCAGTGACATCACTTCTATTCACTGAAGCTGTTCTCGCATCCTGGCTGATGTCTTGAGATGTTGCTTCTGTATTGCCACATAATCTTCTTTTCTCATGATGCCATCTATTTTGTGAAGTGCACCAGTCCCCACTGTAGCAAAACAACCCCACAACATGATGATGCCACCCCTGTGTTTCACAGTTGGCATGGGGTTCTTAGGCTTCCAACCAAGCTTCTCCCTTTTTCCTCCAAACTTAACCATGGTTACTATGCCCAAAAAGATAAATTTTAGCTTCATCAGACCACAAGACATATCTATCTGTCTCTATTCCTGTGTGCAATTGCAAACATTAATTTTGCTTTTTTATGTTTCTTTTGGAGTAATGGCTTCTTCCTGGCAGAGTGGCCTTTCATCTCATGTTGATACAGTACTCATTTCCCTGTGGATATTGACACAATCTTACCAGCTTCCACCATAATCTTCACATGGTCTTTAGCTTTTGTCCTTGGGTTGATATGCACATGTCAGACCAAAGCACGTTGATCTCTGGGACACAGAACCCGTCTCCTTCCTGAGCAGTATGATGGCTGGACATTCCTATCTTGTTTGTACTTGCATATAATTCTTTGTACAGATGAATGAGGCACCTTCAGGTATCTTGAAATTGCACTCAAGGATGAGCCAGACTTGTGCAAATCCACAAATCCCTTCCTGATATCTTGGCTGATTTCCTGAGACTTTCACATAATGCTACACAAAGAAGCCGTGAGTTTCAGTTGTGCATTAAAATACATCCACAGGTGTGTCTCTAATTACCTCAGATGTTGCCAAAAAAACTATCAGAAGCTTTCATGACATCATCATATGGGCAATCCAGAATTATTTAAAGGTAAGGTAATATAAATGTAATGTGGTGTATGTAAACTTTTGACTTTGTAGTAAGTAATTAAAATTCCATAAAACATTCTCTCTCTCATTATTCTGGCATTTGACAAATATTATTAATTATGGTAATCCTAATTGACCTAAGCGGGAAAGGTTTATTCTGATTTCTTGTCAGATATTGAGAAAAACATGCATATGTGTCTTTTTATATAGTGTATGTAAACTTCTATGTTCAACTGTATACATGAGCCAGAAGAGAAGAGCAGTGATGTGAAACCAAGAGCACTAGTGGCCAAAGGTGAAATTTTAATAATGTACCGCCCCTTTCTGTACACTTCTTTCTATAAAAAATGACAGTCACCACTCAAAATCAAAAATAATATACAGATACATTCATAACAGTGAAAGCTACAGGCCCCAAATGAAAGTTATTGTCACATTACACACGGTAATAACAGCAACAACCTCCCCTATACAAGTGACATACCGTATTTTTTGGACTATAAGAAGTACTTTTTTTCCTCCAAAAATGTGGAGGAGAATGGGGAGTGCATCTTATAGTTTGGATGTATCGACTCTGGCTGTGGTGGAGAGGTGAGGGAGCGGTATCAGTGGAGCAGATGGTCACAGAGGCAGGAGCCAGCTCCTGTGCCCGCTGCTAAAGAGACATTAATATTCACTGCATTCCACTCCCATGGGCGTGGAGGGCAATGAATATTCATTTCTCTTTAATAACACCCTGGTATGTCCTGGTATGCATGGCCCCATCCTTATCCTGGTATGATTGGCCCCCACCCTTATCCTGGCATGCATGGCCTCATCAGAAACATAAAAAAAAAACACTACACTACACTTACCTTCCCGACGCTCATTCGCAGCATCTTGTCCCAATGCCAGCAGCTGCTTTTTGCTTGTAAGCATGAACACTGTCCTGGCATGCAGAGCTTTGAGCATTCCGGCAGCTGCCCTTTGGCTTGCAAGCAACACATGAAGCATAAAGCAACTGCTTGCATCGGAGCAAGACGCTGCGAGGGAGCACCAGGAAGGTAAATGTAATGTTATTTTTTTGGTTTTCTGATGGGGTCATGCATACCAGGATAAGGGTGGGGGACAAGCATACCAGAATAAGGATTGGGCCATGCATACCAGGACTTGGATGGGGGCCAATCATACCAGGTTAGGGATGGGGCCCTGCATACCAGGATAGGGATGGGAGAAAAAAGACTCGCACATCCAAACTAGTGTGAATAGGTGCGTACCAGGAGCAGCTACCTCCATACATAAATATACAAAAAAGGTTGCACTCTATCGTGCAAAAGCATGTCTAATATGAAATATATGAAATATGAATAGCAAAATGGCTTTTGAACATTAGGAAAATATTTAAGAGACACTTTGCACAGAATTTGATATAATCAAATAGTGTGAGCCCATCAACCAATCGTCAAGGTGGTCTCATAAAACTGATGGGTCCCTGATCTCCCTGTTCAAATGTGAACACTTACCGAAGGCCAATGTCTGTATGCCTGGGTGAATGTGGACACCTCTGTTCAGCAAAGCCTACATATGGGTTGACCGGGACCAAGTGTGATGAGATGCAATTAAAAACCACATGGTGATGGGAGGAGTGCGCAGTCAGTCAGCTAACATAGAAATGACAGAAAAAAGACTCGCACATCCAAACTAGTGTGAATAGGTGCATACCAGGAGCAGCTACCTCCATACATAAATATACAAAAAAGGTTGCACTCTATCGTGCAAAAGCATGTCTAATATGAAATATATGAAATATGAATAGCAAAATGGCTTTTGAACATTAGGAAAATATTTAAGAGACGCTTTGCACAGAATTTGATATAATCAAATAGTGTGAGCCCATCAACCAATCGTCAAGGTGGTCTCATAAAACTGATGGGTCCCTGATCTCCCTGTCCAAATGTGAACACTTACCGAAGGCCAATGTCTGTATGCCTGGGTGAATGTGGACACCTCTGTTCAGCAAAGCCTACATATGGGTTGACCGGGACCAAGTGTGATGAGATGCAATTAAAATCCACATGGTGATGGGAGGAGTGCGCAGTCAGTCAGCTAACATAGAAATGACAGAAAAAAGACTCGCACATCCAAACTAGTGTGAATAGGTGCATACCAGGAGCAGCTACCTCCATACATAAATATACAAAAAAGGTTGCACTTTATTTATGTATGGAGGTAGCTGCTCCTGGTATGCACCTATTCACACTAGTTTGGATGTGCGAGTCTTTTTTCTGTCATTTCTATGTTACCTGACTGACTGCGCACTCCTCCCATCACCATGTGGTTTTTAATTGCATCTCATCACACTTGGTCCCGGTCAACCCATATGTAGGCTTTGCTGAACAGAGGTGTCCACATTCACCCAGGCATACAGACATTGGCCTTCGGTAAGTGTTCACATTTGGACAGGGAGATCAGGGACCCATCAGTTTTATGAGACCACCTTGACGATTGGTTGATGGGCTCACACTATTTGATTATATCAAATTCTGTGCAAAGCGTCTCTTAAATATTTTCCTAATGTTCAAAAGCCATTTTGCTATTCATATTTCATATATTTCACATTAGACATGCTTTTGCACGATAGAGTGCAACCTTTTTTGTATATTTATGTATGGAGGTAGCTGCTCCTGGTATGCACCTATTCACAATAGTTTGGATGTGCGAGTCTTTTTTCTGTCATTTCTATGTTAGCTGACTGTCTGCGCACTCCTCCCATCACCATGTGGTTTTTAATTGCATCTCATCACACTTGGTCCCAGTCAACCCATATGTAGGCTTTGCTGAACAGAGGTGTCCACATTCACCCAGGCATACAGACATTGGCCTTCAGTAAGTGTTCACATTTGGACAGGGAGATCAGGGACCCATCAGTTTTATGAGACCACCTTGACGATTGGTTGATGGGCTCACACTATTTGATTATATCAAATTCTGTGCAAAGCGTCTCTTAAATATTTTCCTAATGTTCAAAAGCCATTTTGCTATTCATATTTCATATATTTCATATTAGACATGCTTTTGCACGATAGAGTGCAACCTTTTTTGTATATTAAGGATAGGGATGGGGCCATGCATACTAGGACGAGATGGGGCACTGCATACCAGGATAAGGAAGAGGGCGATCATTCCTGCCAGCATAGGGATGAGAGGGCCATGCCTACCAGGCTACAGATGAGGGGAACATGCATACCAGGCTAGAGATGAGGAGACATGCATGCCAGGATGGTGACAAGGGCCATGCACACCAGGATAAGGATGAGGGAGCCATGCATATAAGGATAGGGATGAGTGGGCCATGCATAGCAGGGTAGGGATGAGGGGGGCATGCATACCAGGATAGGGATGAGAGGGCCATGTTGTCAGGAAGGGGATGAGGGGACCATATATACCAGGATAAGGGATATTAAGTACAGAATTGACCAAATTTTTTGCTTCAATTTTTTTTCCTAATTTCCTACTTTAGACCCTAGGTGCGTCTTATGTTCCGATGCGTCTTATAGTCCGAAAAATGCAGTACATTAACCTCCTTCACAAGCTTCATGTTGTTCTTCTATAAATGCAATTCCTCAATTTAGAGCACAATCTGGTCATTGAAAGCCTTATTTTTATGACAGTCTTTATAATTTCACAGCAAAATAAGTGTCACAGTCTTTACAGAGCTACTGAAAAGTAAAGAGAGAAGGATGAACTTATCTTTCCGACTAATCTTACTTACTTTTAACTTCATATTAAGTGAATAACAATGAAAGAATATCACGATTCATGGAAGGAAAGAAGCTAATCACTTAGCAAATTACTATTATGAACGTCCTCTTCAATGTCCTAACAATTAAAAATTCATAAACTTTCTATGCAATTACATCTGTAAATTAATATTTTTTTATTTTCTTGAAAGCACACAGGCATATATTAAAAATCTCCATCTGGGGATGTGATATTTGTTACGAACACTAGGTAAGTGACTTTGATCTGTTTTGTGTCTGGCCTATCCTGTTTGCATGCACGCACCTTCCTGTATGTCCTTGTTGAGTGATCTGCGATACATCAAGACAAAGCAACTGATGCATTGTAATGTTCTCAGTGCATCACATATCAGTGGGAAGAGATTAAGATCAGCATATTTATTAATCCAATAAGCAGCCACAGAAGCATCTCTTCTATCTGGTTCACTCCAAAGGTGTGTTATTTATCAAAGACATTAATTTAATGGATTAACTACTGTAGTAAGGAGGAACAAGTCAAAGCATATGATTTTGTCCTACTTGTGCAACCTTTCCTATGCAAATACCCAGTTTTTCTTTCCTACTTAATTTAATAAATTAATAGTAGACTATTTACATTTTGCTCTTTTTGGGTGTAATTAAAAATATATCTATATGCCAATAGTACAAATAGAGCACAATATGTATATTTTGCAGATCAACTTGAAAAAAAAAACAGTAAAACATTTTTTTTTAATTTTGCAAATTGATGTAATTTGAGGCAACTGCAGTGGAGACAGGGCCCAGTTTATTTAGACTGGAGATGTACATGCCAATCTTAATGATGAGCATGCAGATGTAAGATGCGCCTAAATCATTAGGAGGAACATGCTATTGAATTAGCTGCATGATATCACTGACATGCGCCTCCATAAGCCTCATCAGAAATATTACTACAATCAGCAACACAACTTTTCATGAATTTATCAGGCAGGTTTTGACGCACCCTGCCATCCTTCCTCAGCACACTTTTTACCAAAACTAAAATTAAAGCGCCAAAAGTAGCAAAAGTTTTGCACAACTTTGAGTTGCGCAAAAGTTTTGAGACTTTTCAAAGTTTTTCCCCCAGAACTCTTTAATTAATTTTGCCATTGAGCAAAAAGGGTCAATGAAATGGATGCATTGAATGCATCATCAAAACATCAGACCCTAAATATTAGTTTCTAGATGTAACTTATGTACCTCAAATGCTTCCTAAATACTTTCTTTTATATACAGTGAAAAAAGGGATTTGCCTGCACTGGAATGACAAGAGGTCAAAATCAAAACATAGCTGAGACCTTTATTAGGTCTCAGGCAGCAAAATAAATTGCTTTTTTTTCCCACCATATTTAAAATTTTAGCAAAATTTATTTTACAAATATGTTAGTTAGTCAAATAAACAAATCACTAGCAACCCGACCATTGGAATATTGGATGAGAACATGGCATCTTTTGTCCCGGTCTACACTATTTACCACCTATTGTTTTTTTCCTTGTAAAGTCGAGTAATTGCTTCTTGTTGAGAACTGCCATGTAGATTTTACATAACAGTGTTAATTTGTACAAAACTGACATTACATTAACAATTAAAGGGGTCGTTACGAGTAATGGGCTTTTAATCACTGGCATAATATGGAATAATTTGAGCTAAACGCATGTTACATTAACAATTAAAGGGATTGTTAAGATTAACATGTTTTAAGCCTTGTGGTAAGTGGTGTTGTTACTACAATTAAATCAATTTTCTAATTAAGGCTAGATCTATACTGTGACTCTTGTCCAATTCTCAGATGAGTAGTGTAACAAAAAATATTTATGCGTAATTTGCTGTTGCGCAACTACGTATTTCAAAGCTGCAGTTTTGCTGTAAAAAAAACAAATAGATCACAGACAACATGTCATATGACAGTGTGGAATCACGCATTAATGTTAAAGTCATGTGCAACTTGAAATTTAGACAAAAAATACAACAGGATTAGAATGCTAACCTCAAAGATATAAGTCATGCCTAGGTAAGGCAGCTTTACAAAGAATAAACAAAGAAAAAATATATCCAAGAAGAAAAGAAAAAAGCTATTGCCTTAAAAATATCAACATTTTTATTTCAATCACATTAAACAAGTAAAATGTAGCGAATAAATAGCAAGAAGTTAAAAAATGTGCAGACACAATGTACAAAATGTAGTCAGTCCAGTCTGTGCAGTAATAGCGCCGAGGGTTATACAATTAATTAATAATAGCATATGGGTATATGAAAAATCAGTATGCAACAAAAGATATATAAGGAAAAAAAGTGAAAAACTCTTATATGACAGGCCAAAAAAGCCTAAGCAGTCAAAAACAGCGGTAGTGTAGTGCTGTAGTGCACTGAGCCTAAATAGCAAGGAAGGGCTGGTAAGAAAAGAGTGCTATGCTATATGTAGCAATTAGATGTCTAAGTAAGGGGTGCAGCCTAATGTGGCAGTAAGAAAGTAACTCAGCCCAAATGAATGAAAGCAGTCATAGATAACCCACTAAATGTAACGCCCAATGGCGAAGGCACATTACCTCTCAGGCATGGACCGATTCCCGACGCACGTTTCGCGTGCAGCTTTTTCGAGGGGTGGTAAGTATGCGTTGTGTGCTTGCAGCTTATATCATGTGTGCGACAGACATTAGTGGCAGCGGCTGAGGCGGCGCTCCGGCCGGGTAGATCCGCTGACATCACCGGGTCTCAGTGTCATGTGGTATCGGAGCTCCTCCCCGCTCGACGCATCAGAGCAGGGAGGCGGGACCGAGCCACGCCAGATGCGTCGCCCCGTCTCAGTGCACTACAGCACACTACCGCAGTTTTTGCCTGCTTAGGCTTTTTTGACCTGTCATATAATAGTTTTTCACTTTTTTCCCTTATATATCTTTTGTTGCATACTGATTTTTCATATACCCATATGCTATTATTAATTTATTGTATAACCCTTGGCGCTATTACTGCACAGACTGGACTGACTACATTTTGCACATTTTGCACATTGTGTCTACATATTTTTTTACTTTTTGCTATTTATTCGCTACATTTTACTTGTTTAATTTGATTGAAATAAAAATGTTGATATTTTTAAGGCAATAGCTTTTTTCTTTTCTTATAGGATTGGAATGCTGTAGAAGTGAGAATTTATAATTATTTGTAAACTAGATGTTGGCCAGATTCTAATGCATCAGGTATTCTAGAATATGTATTTATGTATGTATATAGCAGCCACATAGTATATAGCAGAAGCCACATAGTATATAGGAGCCATGTAGTATATAGCAGACAAATACTACGTGGCCTGTGCTACATACTATGTGGCTGCTATATACATACATATTGTAGAATACCCGATGCGTTAATACAGGCCACGCTATATAAACAGTGGCCACGCAGTATATAACACAGCCACGTACTATATAACACAGCCCACGCAGTATATAGCAGCCTCGCAGTATATAACACAGGCGACATAGTATATAACACAGGCCATGCAGTATATAGCAGCCACGTAGTATATAACACTGCCCACGCAGTATATAGCAGCCAGGTAGAATATAACGCAGCCCACGCAGTATATAGCAGCCACATAGTATATAACACTGCCCACGCAGTATATAGCAGCCACGTAGTATATAACACAGCCCACGCAGTATACAGCAGCCACGTAGTATATAACACTGCCCACGCAGTATATAGCAGCCACGTAGTATATAACACTGCCCACGCAGTATATAGCAGCCACGTAGTATATAGCACAGCCCACGCAGTATATAGCAGCCACATAGTATATAACACTGCCCACGCAGTATATAACAGCCACGTAGTATATAACACTACCCACACAGTATATAGCAGCCACGTAGTATATAACACTGCCCATGCAGTATATAGCAGCCACGTAGTATATAACACTGCCCACGCAGTATATAGCAGCCACGTAGTATATAACACTGCCCACACAGTATATAGCAGCCACGTAGTATATAACACTGCCCACGCAGTATATAACAGTGGCCACGTAGTATATAGCACGCAGTATAGAACATAGCCCATGTACTATATAGCAAAGCCACGTAGTATATCACACAGCCCACATAGTATATAACACTGCCTATGTACTGTAGCATATAGCAGCCACGCGGTATCTAACAGCCCACATAGTAAACAGCAGTGTGGGCACCATATCCCTGTTAAAAAAATAATTAAAATAAAAAATAGTTATATACTCACCCCTGGGATCCAGCGAAGCTCTGGCGATACGCGCACGGCTGCCGCCATCTTCCGTTCCCAGGATGCATTGCGAAATTACCTAGATTAGGGGTGTCAAACTGCATTCCTCGAGGGCTGCAAACAGGTCATGTTTTCAGGATTTCCTTGTACTGCACAGGTGATAATTTAATCACCTACACACATAATGATTGCAGCACCTTTTGCAATGCTAAGGAAATCTTGAAAACACGCATGGTTTGCGGCCCTCGAGGAATGCAGTTTGACACCCCTGACCTAGATGACATAGCGGCCTCGCGAGACCGCTAAGTCTTCTGGGTAAGTTCGCAATGCATCGCCGGGAACGGAAGATGGCGGCTGGCGCGAGCGGCTCGGCGGACAACGGAGGGTGAGTATAGCAGGTTTTTGTTTTTTTTATTATTTTTAACATTACATTTTTTTACTATTGATGCCGCATAGGCAGCATCAATAGTAAAAAGTTGAGGACACACAGGGTTAATAGCAGCGGTAACGTTACCGGCGGCAAAACGCGGTCCCTTACCGCCGGCATTAATCCTGTGTGAGTGGTGACCGGAGGGGAGTATGCGGGCGCCGGGCACTGACTGTGGGGAGTAAGGAGCGGCCATTTTCTTCCGGACTGTGCCCGTCGCTGATTGTTCGTAGCTGTTTTGCCTCGACCAATCAGCGACTTGGATTTCCATGACAGACAGAGGCCGTGACCAATGAATATCCGTGACAGAAAGACAGACGGACAGACAGACGGAAGTGACCCATAGACAATTATATAGTAGATGCTTTTCATCAGTCTTGGTTGGTGTCTCCAATAAAATTGTTATTGATTTAAATATTTCATTTTTGTCACACATTTTGTCAAGTAGTTTCCTCTTGTGCAAATTATGTTATCATGCCCACAAGGGCGGGATAACATGGAAAGAGGACTGACTAGTCTGGGGGAAACTAACGCCCCATAGACTAGTCAAATTCCTAATTAGCATAGGAAACCTGGACATTATAAATGCTTTATTAAAGCGTTTATTTAAGTGAATCACGTTATACAGGGCTGGTTAGGGAGGGAGTTTAATCATGCATGGGGGACCTGACAACTTCCCATTAACCCTCCATACTTACCCCTACACTCTCCTGTGCTATCTGCACCAGCTGTCAGACGTCGATGCCCTGTCTTACTAACAGTGGACAGACAAGTGATGGTGTCATCGCTGAGTGGTGTGTTCTTGCTCAGCCTGTTAATCACAGATAGGCGCATACTCCTCGGCTGCTAGACAGCACATGCCCCGCATAGTAAGAAGGTATAGTCTACAGTAGGATAAAAACAATGAGAAAATACCCTGCAGAAAGTAAATAGTAACAGCACATGTAAATAACACAGGCTGCTTAGTTATTAATATTTTGATTAAAAAATGCGTAAACACTATGCCATGTGACAATGTGTTCCCAATCAGAATGGTCATATCTCTAGCATAAAGACTCTCTATGTGCCAGCAGACCTCAATAGACAGAGGCAGAGCAAGACCAAGATCTGACTTAGCCAGAAGCGAGACATCAGTAGTCTAGTTTACACCTCCTGCTGGTCAGCATGTATTACTACCCAGCCGCTATCTTTTAGGTTTGTATAATAGGTCTTGCAGACAAGTCAACGGCTGGGATACTCAGACCAATCATCATGCATGCTCCTTCCAGACACAGGCTCATGGCCAATTAATGGTTAAATACTGATCTTGGAGCATTTATGGCATCTATTCGTTTTTGCTTATGCTATTACCAGACCCAGCTTGGTATAATTTTTCTTTCTGCCTGACCCTTGGATTGCATTTGAATTTGACAAGACTGTTTAACCCTTCTTGTGCCTGCTGATTTTGTCTCTGATCCTGCTCTACTGATTTGATTTCAGCAATACACTTGAAAACAGTCCTGCCTTCTGATTTGTCCCTTTTTCCACCCATTTGACCTTGATGTGGTTATTAAACCATCCCTTTGCCATCTCACTTTACCAGACAACAGCTATTCCATGGATACAACCTGGAGGCCTTCACAACTATAGCCATTTTCTTGTACAGAGATGAAAGATTGATAGACTGGAGCATTTCTTGGACCTGTTGAGCTTTGTGAGGAGTGCAAAACTTGTTCATTGCTGACCTCTTAAGAGTTGGAATATTTCTATAATCTTCTGCCACACCAACCAGCAAAAAGGATGATCTTAGAGGATAAAGGAACCTGAAGTTTTAATACAAATAATGTAAGACATACATGGCAACATGCGTCCCATGACATGAAGATTATAGGGTGAAACTGTGACATCATATTTAATGATTATGGTATGACCATTAGGAGACATGGTTTTCATATGGCTATACATCATATAGAGCACAGAGGTCATGTCTAGTGATGAGCGAGCATGCTCGCCACTGCTCGATATTCGATCATTATTCAATTGAGTATCGCTGGTGCTCGAGCGCCATGCTCGAGTCCTCGCCTAGCATGTTTTGCAGCTGTTAGACATCCAATAAACATGTGTGGATTGCCTGGCACAAACGATAATGCATTAGCCATGTTGGCTGCTGGCATTACTGTGATTGGCTGGCTGCATCGCGGCATCTCTCCACCCGGTGATACTATGCTCGGCACACTCTCCTATGGAAGCAGTTCAGGGAGAGTTGATCTAGGGGGGAGCTTTGATTAGAGCAGGTATATAGGCAGTATTTAATTACTATTGCAGTAGTTGTATACCATTACTGCACCGTTAAAACCAAAGTCCTTTTCAGGGCTACATATTCTCCTTTCTCTAGTAAAACTGGTGTTTTCTGCATTCAGTGTAGGGATATCTGGTGGAGAAGGGATAGTTGTTTTAGATTAGAGGCATATAGACAGGGTTTATTGCCTTACAGTCCTTCTATAGGTATACTGCTGCGACCTAAAAACAAAAGTTCTTTTCAGGGCTGCATATTTTCCCTATTACTACCGGAAAGTTTGCAGGCATATATTATATACCTCATTTAAAATGCGCAAGGCACGAGGCCCTCGATCAAAATTTTTAAAGGGTTATCATGCAGCTCTTGCTCATAATCTTTAGAGGGCAAACAGGCAGCCCTCACTCATAGTTTTTAGAGGGTCATCAGGCGGCCCTTGTTCTTAATTTTCTGAAGGTCATCATGCGACCCTTGCTTTTGATTTTGCCAGGGTGTGTATCATGCCTTCCTTCATAATTTGTACTGGATGTGTATGAAGCCTACCTCTACAATTCTCTGACATATATACATATGTATATATACACTGCTCAAAAAAATAAAGGGAACACTAAAATCTCTCATCCTAGATATCGTTAAATGAAATATTCCAGTTGTAAATCTTTATTCATTACATAGTGGAATGTGTTGAGAACAATAAAACCTAAAAATTATCAACGTAAATCACAACTAATATCCCACGGAGGTCTGGAGTTGGAATGATGCTCAAAATCAAAGTGGAAAATGAAGTTACAGTCTGATCCAACTTCGGTGGAAATGCTTCAAGAAAAGGAAATGATGTTCAGTAGTGTGTGTGGCCTCCACGTGCCTGTATGACCTCTCTACAACATCTGGGCATGCTCCTGATGAGGAGGCAGATGGTCTCCTGAGGGATCTCCTCCCAGATCTGGACCAAGCATCTGCCAACTCCTGGACAGTCTGTGGTGCAATGTGACGTTGGTTGATGGCGCGAGACATGATGTCCCAGATGTGTTAAATCGGATTCAGGTCAGGGGAATGGCAGTCTAGTCCATAGCTTCAATGCCTTCATCTTGCAGGAACTGCTGACACACTCCAGTCACATGAGTTCTGGCATTGTCCTGCATTAGGAGGAACCCAAGGCCAACCGCACCAGCATATGGTCTCACAAGGGGTCTGAGGATCTCATCTTGGTACCTAATGGCAGTCAGGCTACCTCTGTGCAGCCCTCCAAAGAAATGCCACCCCACACCATTACTGACCCACTGCCAAACCGGTAATGCTGAAGGATGTTGCAGGCAGCAGATCACTCTCCACAGCATCTCCAGACTCTGTCACGTCTGTCACATGTGCTCAGTGTGAACCTGCTTTCATCTGTGAAGAGCACAGGGCACCAGTGGCGAATTTGCCAATCCTGGCATTCTGTGGCAAGTGCCAAGCACCCTGCATGGTGTTGGGTTGTGAGCACAACCCCCATCTGTGGACGTCAGGCACTCAGACCATCCTCATGGAGTCGGTTTCTAACTGTTTTTGGAGACACATGCACATTTGTGACCTGCTGGAGGTCATTTTGCAGGGCTCTGGCAGTGCTCTCCTGTTCCTCCTTGCACAAAGGCTGTGGTAGTTATCCTGTTGCTGGGTTGTTGCCCTCTTACGGCCCCCTCCACGTCTCCTGGTGTAGTGGCCAGCCTCTGGACACTACACTGACAGACACAGCAAACCTTCTTGCCACAGCTCGCATTGATATGCCATCCTGGATGAGCTGCACTACCTGAGCCACTTGTGTGGGTTGTAGAGTCCGTCTCATGCTACCACGAGTGTGAAAGCACAACCAACATTCAAAAGTAACCAAAACATCAGCCAAAAAGCATTGGTACAGAGATGTGGTCTGTGGTCGCCACCTGCAGAACCACTCCTTTATTGAGTGTGTCTTGATAATTGCTAATAATTTCCATCTGTAGTCTATTCCATTTGCACAACAGCATGTGAAATTGATTGTTAAACACACAGTGTTGTTTCCTAAGTGGAGAGTTTGATTTCACACAAGTTTGATTTTCTTGGAGTTATATTCTGTTGTTCAAGTGTTCCCTTTATCTATTTGAGCAGTATATATATATATATATATATATATATTTATTATGTATGCATATGTATATATATATATATATATATATATATATATATATATATATATATAAAGGAAAACAGCACAAGAAACTGAAAAAAAGTGGACTTGAGAGAGGATACTATATCCGAAACGTTGCCACGCCGTTTGGGCAATAAAGTCCACTTTTTTCAGTTTTTTGTGCTGTTTTCCTTTTTTATTTCTATTTTTAAATACATTTGAATATTGGTTGGGGAAACTTTGCACGTCACCAAGGTAGTGTCTGATGCTGTTCCAATTTTTTCTCTTTATATATATATATATATATACATTCCAGGGGTAATTTTTTTCAGCCGTTGCACGTGGTGCATAGGCTTTACCAGTCTAGGAGTCTCACTCCTTAAGAATCGTAAAAAAATAGTTTTGAGGCCCTCCTCTACATGTCTTCCAGGGTGTATTGCAGTCCTTCCTTCTAATTTGTGACAGGCTTTGCACTTAGTGCACAGGCTTAATGAGTCAAGGAGTCCCACTACCTAACAATTTGAACAGAATGTGTATGAATCCCTCTTTTATGTCAAATACAGGATGTATCAGAGTCCCTCTTACTTCTAATTTCTGGCAGTTTTAGGTTTGTCTGCATAGGCTTTATGAGTTTACGATTCCCTTCTTCATAAATTAAACACACATGTCAAATACACCACATGTGAACCAACAAATAGACACCTAAAAATAATTTTTAATAGGATATTGAAAACTTGAAAGACTTACAACAAGCACAAAAACATTAAAATTATACTTCTAGGAGTGTAACCAATATATACCACTTAGGGTTAGCCAGAAGATAGTCTATATGTATGACTGGGTACTGTATAAGGGAGACTATTATTTTTCTAGTATTCCCTATCAGTTGCCATACCTGGCTGTGGAGGTTGGCTCCCTAGTGTTAGCAATTTGGCCCTGTTGAATTTTTATTTCTCTGGGAATACTAGGGAATTGGTAGTCCATGATATACCCTACCTAAAATAATATCTGATTATCCCTTGATATTATGTCTTGAGTTGTACTCCTTTTACTGAACTTCAAAACCCTCTACACATCTTAAAGAACCCTTTGAAAATATGCGTTCAGCCAACATATTTTGATATACATACATCTGCTTTCTATTCATTCTTTTGTTTTTTTGTTTGTACATTATTTAAACAATACATAGGATGTTTAATAGGGCACTTAGGAAGATCGACAGACTACCATTTGGTCAACACTGAGTTGTATATATTGGGCACAGTCCTATAAGTCTATTAAAGTTTTTAAAATACTATTAAAAGTTATTTTTTAGGGGTGTATTTCTTTGTTGGTTCACAAGCTATTGAGACCCTGCCTTCCATTTATAAATTGATTTTGTCTAACACACAACATATGCCCAGATATGGAAGTAAAATGATAAAATTATATTTACTGGTGACTACCAGTGGGTGTAATTTTACTTCCACTCTACTATGTCATATACTGTAGTCTTGGTGATGTGGAAATATGATGAGATGACCCCGTTATTATAAGTGGTGGAGGAGACGTTTTTGTTTTTAGTCTTTTTAATTTTGCTTTACATACAAGTCATTATACAGGAAAGAATGTTTCCTTACATTTTTTCCTGTAACATCCATTTTATCTTCGGTTTTATATGTTTTATTGTAAGTCTGTAAAAGTGGGGTAATACTCTGACAACATTGTTCCCAGTAGCGACCTGCAAGTCAGAGATGCTTCCAGGTGTCTTCCTCATGATGTTCCCATTCCATTTAAGCTCTGTTTCCATTAATTTCATCGATTTTCCTGCCTCCCCAGTCCTCCTGTTAGGGTCTTCTGGAAAAATGCTTGAGTTTTCCATTGGCTTCCATTATACTCGGCACTCGAATTGAGTGCATCAGAGCATTCGACCTGCTCAATTAGAGTACCGAGCACACAATCATTATAGTGCTCACTCTTCACTACTCATGTCTCCTTATCAATGGCTGCTCATTGTAATAGATTTGTCCCTCAATGAATACAAAAGGTTGCAATGTACTAATAGATAAAAATCCATAAATAGAATTTGACAAAACAAACAAGAAAAAGCTCATAGAATATAAAGTGAGCTGAATGTTTACTAAAAATAGTTAAATGGCCAATTTATTTGCTGTAAGGCTAGGTTCACATTGCGTTTACAGCAGCCTGTTCAACACATACGTTAACGGGCCGCTGTAAACGCAAGTGCCGGTATGGCAGCACGCTAGCGCAGATAGAGCATCTGCTAGCTCTATCTGCGCTAGCGGTGACGGACCCAGAAACGCTGCAGCCCGCGTCTCGGGGTCCGTCACTCAATGACGGCACATGGCTAGCGCACGCCCATTGTGGGCGTGCGCTAGCGATGCGACCAACATTGTATTCAATGGCGGCGTTGACGGACTACGTTACACCGCGTTATGCCGCGGTGTAACGTAGTCTGTCTAACGGACCTGTAGAACGCAATGTGAACCCAGCCTTACAAAACTATTTACCAATCCCTGAAACCTCTTCAAGGGTTTGTTGATATTCATTTGGCCCTTCAGCCACTTTCCCCACCAGAGTGTCAACTAATGGTCAGTTTAACAATCCATGACATCAGATGTGACAATGGACTTCTCCCTGAGCTAGGCTTAAATATATTGCAATTTGTCATCAGTTGTGTCCTGCTTTAGCAAAAGAAAACTGGTTGGACAAAAGTAATACATGTGAATCTACTCCAAGGCATTTATCTGCATTGACAGATAATACATAGTTCTTTTTTCCCCTTCTATTTCATTTTCTATCTGCACGTATTTAATTTCATGTCTGCACATTTCAATTTGTCTAAAAATGGAATCTTTCTTTACAATTCTATAGGTTTTTGTAAATTTCAGACCTACATAGCATGTGACTCAGGAACTACAATGAATTTTATAATGAGAAAACTCACCGTGTTTTATCTTTTTCAAGAACCAAATCACATTTCGCATCCAAAGAAACAGTGAAGGAAATATGAGGATTTATATTTGGGAAAAGTATGACAGAATGTTCCATGGAGGAAAGTAGCAAATTAATGAGCAGATCTCCTTTTGCACTAACACTACAAATGCTACGGCATCATATTCCTTTTAGTATGTTAACACTGGAACTATTTCAAGTTTTGGGTAGGTGAAGCCAAATGAAGCAAGTTGCCAGGCAAATCATTTGCATTACAGCTGGCTTTACTATGGCACCTCCTGGAGTCATTGTCACCGTTGATTACCCAAAATCGTATAAATGTGAGTAAAGAACCAGATTCACAGATGGGATGAGAAAACATGCAAAAATTAGTAGTTCTGCAATTTGATCCTTATTTTTATAATGAGAGCAACTTGTCATTACTTAAAGTGTAACTGTTATTTTCAAAAACTTTTGACATTGCATAGAGACATATCAGAAGTTTGATCAGTGGAGATCCAAGTCAATCACTAAACCAATAAGCAGTGTCAATCAACCAAGTGCCATTTACAACAACACTAAACATAGGTTAAATAGAAGTTATATTTCCTTGTATTCATTGCCCTGCTACTTACCAATAAATCTGAAAAGTGAATTGATTAAATACCTGGAAATCTTCACACACTCAGTAATAACACACAATTCAAGAATGAAATATACAGAAATGTGCAGAACAAACACTGTTGTTGCCATGCAGCCATTGCTCTACCCGCTTGCAACACGCCAGTAGTTAGACAACTGCAGAACAAAATCATGTGGTAATTGGCCATCAGGGTGTGTAGAGATTTGGCAGCTTGCTGGGATGTAACCGTCCACCTTTAGGGGAATCTGCCTCAATGAAAATTGGCCATAAGCTCATACAATGTGTGTATTGCTGAGTTGATGTGATTCCAAAGATATGAGAAAATGTTCAAATTGATTTTTTATGTTGATAAAACATAGCTATGATTAAGACCATTAAAAGGCTTTAAACACGTAAGCTTAGTGTTATAATCATTATATTTAGTTTTAGATCATATCAATAAATAAGCTAATTTAATATTAATTTTTTGCAGTAGCTGGATATTTTATTTCACCCACATTGACTGCATACCTGGAACTGGATCCAGGATTTTTCCGTGCAGCGCACCCATTATGGATGATTGCCCGAACTGGTGAGCTGATGTGAGTTACTCCTTTTTTGCTATAGAATTTCAGCCTATAGTGCACTCTGTGGATTTTTTATATATGATTTCTGCTTTCTTGCAGAGAAAGTATTACAAATGTCCATTGCCGTTGTCTGGTTTTGTGCTTAACATCTTCAAAAAATGAATGGGATAGTTGCAGCAAAACAGCTTTTCTAACCTAAGACAGCCCTATTAAAGGGAACCTATTACCTGATGTATGGTGCTCAAGCCGCAGGCAGTATAATTCAGTGCCTGGCTGCACAACTGCAGCCTGGTATGTTTTCATTCCTTTTTTGTTTTCATTTTTTTTTCCTCTTGGTTGCTGAGGTATTATCAAGGTAATTGGCATCTAAACTGGGGGGTGTGTACTTCTTCCTCTTTCTAAAGCTGACCAATCATAAACAGAAACAATATCTCAAATACAGATATCATATTATGATACCACACAACAGGCCCAGAAAAAGTGCCCGGAGCCAAGATGAATGGTATCGTCTGGAGCTCCTAGAATATCTCAATATAACAAAAAATTGGAGCAAACAACCAAAGTATATAAAATATATCAAATTTATTAAATTCCATTTAAAAATTACATATCTATACAGAATACCACACAGAGCAAAAATAAAGGGTTAATGGTGCACCTTAAGTGATGGCACCCCCTGGACACGAACATAAAGCCACTATATCATGTGTCAGTCACACAATAAAGCAAGAGCCATACAATGCCCAGTGCATTGAATAACAAAGGCTAGCTGATATAATCTCCTAGGTCACAGGTGAACGGATCCCTCCAAATTAAACAGCACAGTGGCTATGCAGTGGAAAATACCAAAGACCATAAGTGGACCTTACCTATGTTCCCGTCCATGGGGGTACCCACGCGCCCCTACGCGCGTTTCACAACAGCTTCCTCAGGGGGCGAAGTGATCACGCATACAGTTCCTGCCTCATAAATGTGTTGGGTAGAAAAGCTCTTTAGAAAATATTATGTAAGTAGAATTCAGAGAGCATAACCTTCATTAAATTGTTGAACTTTAGTATCCAGGTGCAGATCCTTCCCTGCTACCGAAGTCCCTACCTTTTGTGCTGACATGAAAGAAAATAAACTGTTTTTGATGCTGAAAAAGAATATGAGTGTTTATGATCAAAGCAAGTGAAATCTCTCAAAATGAACTCACACATTGGATTAACAAGACAGGGAAGCATACATTAACACTATCATGCTTGCTGTCATCAATCAGCTTGGACAGTGAAGGAGGTTTCTCAAGATGAACAGAGAGCGCACATTATTCTTCCTCATTGCATGACCCTTGGATCAAGTTGGAATCTGATTTAAATCACACTTTGAAATATGTGTAAATGTTAGCACCCCTGAGGAATCATCCACCTAATGATTCTCATTTCCATTTTAAAGAGTCTTTTAAAATATTTATTTTTTTAAAATAGGATGGTTATCCGTTCAAAAGCCAACCGAGATATAAATCCCATCTCATGCATACAGATCAGCCGCTCACATACGTCTCACATACCTAGATAAAAAAAGAAATATCATATGTTCATGAATATTATCAGGCAGCCACACTCATGATAATCTTTCCCGGGAGTCACTCATTAAATGCCTGTATGAGAAATGGGCCTCATTCACACTTCAGTGTTTAACCAGTAGTTTTATTTGTTTTTCCGAACCAAAATCAGGAGTGGTTTACAAGGAAGAAAAGGAGTGTAAAAATTTTACTGTATCTTCTTTGTGGTAGGATTTAGAATTTAATTTCAAGATTTAGTCTTTAAAAAAGTGAAGAATATTGTTCCACTACTGAAGTGTGAATGAGGCCAAAAGCCTAAACCCAGCATTTTGTAATATGCAAATCAGCAACAATAGTCATTAGCATTTAGTGGTATAAATAAAGGGGATAAGTGGCTATATATTTTATGAACTAAAGGCCCCTTCACATTAAGCGACGCTGCAGCGATACCGACAACGATCCGGATCGCTGCAGCGTCGCTGCTTGGTCGCTGGAGAGCTGTCACACAGACCGCTCTCCAGCGACCAACGATGCCGGTAACCAGGGTAAACATCGGGTAACTAAGCGCAGGGCTGCGCTTAGTAACCCGATGTTTACCCTGGTTACCATCCTAAAAGTAAAAAAAAACAAACACTACATACTTACCTACCGCTGTCTGTGCCCGGCGCTGTGCTCTGCTCTCCTCCTGTACTGACTGTGAGCACAGCGGCCGGAAAGCAGAGCGGTGACGTCACCGCTCTGCTTTCCGGCTGACCGACGCTCACAGCCAGTGCAGGAGGAGTGCAGAGCACAGCGCTGGAGGACAGACGGCTGTAGGTAAGTATGTAGTGTTTGTTTTTTTTTACTTTTAGGATGGTAACCAGGGTAAACATCGGGTTACTAAGCGCGGCCCTGCGCTTAGTTACCCGATGTTTACCCTGGTTACCAGTGAAGACATCGCTGGATCGGTGTCACACATGCCGATCCAGCGATGTCAGCAGGAGTCCAGCGACGAAATAAAGTTCTGGACTTTATTCAGCGACCAACGATCTCCCAGCAGGGGCCTGATCGTTGGTCGCTGTCACACATAACGATTTCATTAACGATATCGTTGCTACGTCACAAAAAGCAACGATATCGTTAACAATATATCGTTATGTGTGAAGGTACCTTAACTGTAAAGTTGTCACATGATGCAGTTATGTTATGTCTTGAGGTCACATAGTCATGTTGCCACTGTATATCTGAGTGTTTATCAGGTAATTTAGAGGCCTAGAAGTGATAAGTTAGCAACACACAATTGCATTGCTATTTGCTGCTACATATCATGCTACCTGGCCACACTATAAGCCATAGAATATAAAGAACTGTGTCAAAGTTTTAGGCAGGTGTGGGAAAAAAAGAATCCTTGAAAAAAGTTTAGTTTATTTTAAGCAATTATGCAGTTCAAAATGCAGTTGGACAAAAGGGAAATCTAAATACAATCTGTAATACTGCTGCAGTAGTGCAGTGTAACGCAACCTCCACCAGAGGGAGCTTGGGAGGGAAGTGAGACTGCATACACAGAGAAACTCCACAGAGCAGCCGCACAAGCGCCACCAAGTGCCGAGTGAGTGGTCAGACAAGCCAAGTCAGAAACCGTTCTGTCATGGTCTGCTGAGTTTCTGGGATTAGGTGGTTTTAGGGTTAACTTGGATGGCCTCACTCTGGGATTCTGGGAGGCTTTTTATAGCCTCATTGTGGAGCCATCCTCTGTTGCTTATACTCTGACTCTTGGCCGAGTGTGTGTGACCCTGTTGTGCCTGTGTTTTGTGCTTGTGCTTTGTGCCTGTGCTACTTTATGCTTGTCTGGTTCTGATCTGGTTCTGTGCCCGTTTAGAGTTCTGTCTGTCCCTTTTGTACTGCGCTGTTATCTCTGTGTATGACTACTTGCTTACGTTCTGACTATTCTCTGCTCACCTCTTCTGTACCACGCCATGCTCTCCGTGTCTGACCCTCGTTTGTATGACTTGAGTTTTCCTTTCCTCTATTTCAGGGTGCCTGTAGAATTCTGCACTTATCTCCAGTAACAGGATGCTAAGCCCCGCCGCCCTGTGGTCACATGATCGTAGGTCCTTCTGTTTTCTACTACCTTCAGAACGCTGCGCAGGTCCCGTCTTCCTGAGCTTTCCCTGTGCCATCTGACCCCGGGCTCTCCCGCAGTGTGGGTGAGTCACCCTGCTCAGCCATGGCAGCGCGCCGGTGCTGACAGGGTCCTGATATGTTCAGATGCAAAGTGCAAAAAGGAGTAAGAAGTATACGTTGTCAGGAGCAAGCCAGGAGGTTCAGCAACGGTTGAAAATGGATAAGGCAAAAAAAGAAAGCAGAAACAAGTCTGAATACAGACCGAGAAACAGAGAAGCACTGGGAAAAGGGCAGACAGAGGAAGACAACAGATTTGGGGCAAGTCAGGGATCACACCAGGACAAATCAAGGGTTACCAGAGTCAGGTACACATGCTGAAGGCAGAACTATAGCTGGCACTGCCAGCAAGATTCATGGGAGCTAAATAGCAATCCTGAACCCAGAATGATGCAGAGCAAAGTTAACACTTGACATGATCCGCCCAGAGAAAGGGCAGACAGGAATAAACCCTGGAATGGATTATGACACAATCAATTTCCATGGTGACCACCCCTTGGCTTCAAAACATCATCAATTTTTCCAGGTATACTTGCACCCGGTGTTTGAAGGAGCTCAGGTGAGAGGTTGTTACAAACATCTTGGAGAACTAACCACAGATTTTCTCTGGATGTAGGGTTGTGCAAATCCTTCTGACTTTTCATGTAATCCCAGACATACTCGATGATGTTATGATCATGGCTCTGTTGGGCCATATCATCACTTCCAAGATGCTTCACTGTTCTTAAATGGTAATTAACAAAATGCAAAATGAGTGAGCAAAGAAAAATTCTAATCAAATCAATTTCCGTTGTGACCACCCTTTGTCTTAAAAACAGCATCAATTCTTTTAGGTCACTTGTACCAAGTCAGAGATTTTGTAGGATTATAGTATTGTGTGAGTAACCAGTTACAACAAATAGATGGAAATTATCAGCATTTTAATATGTAGGTTCAAACATAGTCATTTCCTACTTATGATTCTTAAAACTCTGTGAGGAACATTGGAACACTGCTTTAATGGTGAGGTCGTGGAAGACCGTTTCATGCAACAGATCATATAACATAACTAGAAACATCACAACAAGAGACAAGGTAATTATTCTGCATCATTAAGGACTCTCTCAGGCTAAAAATTCAAAGAAGACTGGCATTTCAAGGTGTGCTGTTAATGCTCGCTAAAGATGCACCAAGAACAATATTTAGAAACATTTTATGCAATGTTGAGGCTTCAGAGATTGGCCAAAGAAACTTAGTGCAGCAGATTAAAGACACATCATCCTTACTTCCTTTTGAAATAGGAAGATGAACATCAGTGCCATCAATTTTGAACTGGCAACAATCAGTGGAACCCAGATACACCTATCTACTTTAATAATAATAATAATAATAATCTTTATTTATATAGCGCCAACATATTCCGCAGCGCCTTACAGTTTAACAGTTTCAAACACAACAGTCATAGGTAACAACGCTAACAATACAATAAAGCAAAATGAGACGACCCTGCTCCTAAGAGCTTACAATCTACAATGAGGTGGGGGAGATACAAAGTACAGGTGTGTACAGGGTGGATTTGATTTAAATCTAACTGATTTAAATCACGATTTAAATCACGATTCAAATCACTAGTCAGTAAGGCTTGATTTAAATCAGTGATTTAAATCAAAGTTTCTATCTAACTGAATTTGACTCCGCAGAGGTCCCAGCCTCTTCTTCATGGCAAAAATGTTACAACATGAACAGAGTTGAGAAAAAGACCTTAATCCTATTGTTCTACAAACCTATGAATACCTATGAAGATGAGTCATCTTCATCACCGCACTTCTCATGATGTTGCCTCATTCGCGCCACCAGGCCTTGCATCTCTTTGTTGCATCGTTTGCATTTTGCATGCATGCCTGCCTTACCGATAGGCGAAGGAGCTTCATTAAAATATTCCCAAACTGGGTCTCTTTTACGGCCTGCTGCCATTATAAGGAAAGAATGTAATAAACCTCAGATCGTACACACAAACAGATCCAGACTTGTCTGTCTGTGGCTATGCTGCAGTATTGTGCTCAAAGTTTCACTTTCATTTTCTTGTTTGCTTGCCCTTCCTCCTCCTCACACTTAGATTCACATTCTTCTTGTGTTGTGCAGATCTATTCCACTCCAAACAATCAGAAACATATTGTCTAACTTCTTGGACTTGGCACTGAAGGGGTTGATTCTGTATTCATAGGTTTGTAGAACAATAGGATTAAAGGGAACCTGTCACCCCGTTTTTTGAGATTGAGCTATAAATACTGTTAAATAGGGCCTGCGCTGTGTGTTCCTATAGTGTATGTAGTGTACCCCGATTCCCCATGTATGCTGAGAAATAACTTACCAAAGTCGCCGTTTTCGCCTGTCAATCAGGCTGGTCAGGTCGGGAGGGCGTGGTGACATCGGTGGTTCTTCCTCAGCTTTACGTTGGTGGCGTAGTGGCGTAGTGGTGAAGACACAGCGCGCGATCTGCGCTGTAATCCCTTGCATCGGTGGGGGCGGCCATCTTCCTGGGGCCGCGCGTGCGCAGATCGAGTGCTCTGCTGCACGGGGCTTCAGGAAAATGGCCGCGGGATGCCGTGCGTGCGCATTAGAGATCGCGGCGGCCATTTTCCCAAAGCCGAGATGCAAACTCGGCTTTGGGAAAATGGCCGCCGCTATCTCTAATGCGCACGCGCGGCATCCCGCGGCCATTTTCCTGAAGCCCCGTGCAGCAGAGCACTCGATCTGCGCACGCGCGGCCCCAGGAAGATGGCCGCCCCCACCGATGCAAGGGATTACAGCGCAGATCGCGCGCTGTGTCTTCACCACTACGCCACTACGCCACCAACGTAAAGCTGAGGAAGAACCACCGATGTCACCACGCCCTCCCGACCTGACCAGCCTGATTGACAGGCGAAAACGGCGACTTTGGTAAGTTATTTCTCAGCATACATGGGGAATCGGGGTACACTACATACACTATAGGAACACACAGCGCAGGCCCTATTTAACAGTATTTATAGCTCAATCTCAAAAAACGGGGTGACAGGTTCCCTTTAAGGTCTTTTTCTCAACTCTGTTCATGTTGTAACATTTTTGCCGTGAAGAAGAGGCTGGGACCTCTGCGGAGTCCAATTCAGTTTTGAGAACTGCGCAAGTAAAGCGAGCGTCTGTGATAATATAGGAGAGAAACTGCCCACTAATCCTACAGAAACCTCTGGAAGAGCATGGCATTGTGAATGTTACACATATACAGCCATTATTCTACTGAGTTAAACAACTCAGCTTTATCTCATGATGGAAGAACCTTTGGATGGTAAAATATTTTCCTCAAAAAGCAGTTTATTGAAAAAAAAATCCGATTTAAATCAAAAAAATCCGATTTAAATAAAAAAAATACGATTTTTTTGATTTTTTTTTTAAAAACATTGATTTTTATCCACCCTGGGTGTGTATTTACAATGATGTATTTACAATGATGGTCCAGCCATCTTCAGGGGGTGGGGGGTAGATGGAGATAGTGAATGGGCTACACAAACATGAAATTACTTTGATTAGTTAACATGGTAGGCCGCTCTGAACAAATGTGTTTTGAGTGAGCGCCTAAAACTATGCAAGTTGTGGATGGTCCTAATATCTTGGGGTAGAGCATTCCAGAGGATTGGTGCAGTGCGGGAGAAATCTTGGAGTTGGGAGTGGGAGGTACGGATTAGTGCAGAGGCTAGCCGAAAGTCATTTGCAGAGCACAGCGGTCGGCTAGGCCGATAGACCGAAATGAGGGAGGAGATGTATGGGGGTGCCGCACTGTGGAGAGCTTTGTGGGTGAGAACAAGTACTTTGAATTGTATTCTGTATTGAATGGGCAGCCAGTGTAATGACTGGCGAAGAGCGGATGCATCTGAGTAACGATTAGCCAGATGGACAACCCTGGCTGCCGCATTAAGGATGGACTGGAGAGGGGAAAGTCGAGTAAGGGGGAGGCCAATTAATAGAGCATTGCAGTAGTCCAGGCGGGAGTGGATCAGGGCAACAGTGAGGGTTTTTGTTGTCTCCATGGTGAGAAAAGGGCGGATTCTAGAGATGTTCTTTAGGTGTAAGTGGCACGAGCGGGCAAGAGATTGTATGTGGGAGGTGAAGGAGAGATCGGAGTCAAACATAACACCCAGACAGCGTGCCTGCTGCCGGGGTGTTATTATGGTGCCACCCACGGAGAGGGAAATGTCAGATTTAGGGAAGTTAGTAGAAGGCGGGAGCAGAAGAAGTTCAGTTTTGGAGAGGTTGAGTTTCAGATAGAGAGCGGACATGATGTTGGAGACTACAGACAGACAGTCAGAGGCGTTCTGTAGTACAGCGGGGGTAAGGTCAGGGGATGGCATGTATAGTTGTGTGTCATCAGCATAAAGATGGTACTGAAAGCCAAATTTGCTGATGGTCTGTCCAATTGGGGCTGTGTAGAGGGAGAAGAGAAGGGGGCCAAGGACTGAGCCCTGAGGTACCCCAACAGTGAGAGGAAGAGGAGATGAAGTGGAGCCAGAGAACAGAACACTGAAGGAGTGGTCAGAAAGGTAGGAGGAGAACCAGGAGAGAGCAGTGTCCTTAATGCCTAGTGACTGGAGCCTAGAGAGTAGGAGAGGGTGGTCAACAGTGTTGAAAGCTGCATAAAGGTCAAGGAGAATGAGCAGAGAGTGGTCACCATTACATTTTGCTGTCAGAAGGTCATTGGTCACCTTGATGAGTGCAGTTTCTGTCGACTGTAGGGGGCGGAAACCGGACTGTGAAGGGTCTAGGAGGGAATGAGTGGAGAGGTAACGGGTAAGGCGGGAGTAGATCAGGCGCTCCAAGAGTTTTGAGATGAAGGGGAGATTGGAGACCGGTCTGTAGTTGTTTGTGCAGGATGGGTCGAGGGTAGGTTTTTTAGTAATGGAGTAATGATAGAGTGTTTGAAGGAGGAGGGGAAAATGCCAGAGGAGAGGGTGAGTTTAAAAATTGTAGATAGGTGAGTTGTGACGACTGGAGAGAGAGACTGGAGGAGGTGTGAGGGAATGGGGTCGGTGGTGCATGTAGTTGGACGAGAAGAGGAGAGGAGACTTTTTCTTCTGTGATGGGATCAAATGTGGAGAGTGAGCCAGGGCAGATGCAGGGAGGGATGGGAGTCATTGCATTTGGTGTCTGGGAGCGGATTTCCTGATGGATATTGTCTATTTTTTCTATAAAGTGGGAAGCCAGGTCATCAGCACAAATGTCTGTGATAGGGTCTTGTACTTTTGGCATGAGGAGGGAGTGAAAGGTGTTAAAAAGTTTCTTGGGGTTGTTGGATAGTGAGGAGATCAGGGTGGTGTAGTAGGTCTGTTTGGCGAGGTGAAGGGCAGAGTTATAGGTCCTTAACATAAATTTGAAGTGTAGGAAGTTTTCTGGTGTGTGAGTTGTCCTCCATAAGCGTTCAGCACTCCTAGAGCATCGCTGGAGAAATCAGGTTTGCTCATGTGAGCCAGGGCTGTTTCACTCTGTGTTTGGAGGTTCTGAGGGTGAGGGGAGCTACTTGGTCAAGGGTGCTTCTAAGAGTGTCACTGAAGTGATGTACAGCCAGATCAGGACAAGAAAAAGAAGAGATTGGGGACAATGATGAGTGTAAGGAGTCTGAATGTGTATGAGGGTTAATGGCATGTAGATTTCTGAATGTGCGGTAGGTAGGAGAGTGCTGGGGTGGGTGAGGAATTGGGAGTGTGAAGGATAGAATGTTGTGGTCAGAGAGGGGAAGCGGTGAGTTATCTAGGAAGGAGATTGAACAGAGCCGGACAAAGACCAGGTCCAGGGTGTTACCGTCTTTGTGTGTTTCAGAGGTTGAGAGCTGTGAGAGGCCTAGAGAAATGGTTAGTGATAGAAGCTGGGATGCAGATGTGGAAGTTGGGCTGTTAATGGGGATGTTGAAGTCACCCAGGATAAGGGTTGGGAGTAGGGTTGAGCGACTTTTCCTTTTTTGGGGTCGAGTCGGGTTTTGCGAAACGACTATCTCAAAAGTCGAGTCAAGTGAAATCGGCCGATTTTCTCGAAAAGTCGGGGATCGACCAAAACACGAAACCCAATGCAAGTCAATGGGGAAGCAAAGTCGGCAGTGAGTGGGGGCCAGGAAAACACCTACAGTGCCCATTTTAATGGCAAAAACATCCATTCTTGGAACTGAAGCTTGTGAATCTTAATTTACCTTATAATAATAGTTAGGCATTGGAAATTGGGGGTCATTTGGCTAAAGTTGTGGGGGGTAGGGCTGGTTCAAGTATTTAGTGGGCCCAGGAAATGTGGACCATGTCACGGCAGTGGAGCAGGGAGAGGTCAGTATTTAAACTTTGCAAGTGCTGTGATCCTGAGCAAGCAGGGGGGGCCCACTCATTGGCATTGGCACTGGCACAGGGCTCCTCAAAGTACGGCGGTGTGTTTGTACGGCGGGGGCGTCTCCCACTGGCAGCAACACTTTTGCATACTATGATGGGCCCTGTGCCAGTGACATCGCCAACGAGTATTCCCCCCCTCACCTGATGAAGGAACCTGCACTTTCATCTGCACCTTACTCTTTGACCCTGTGTAAGGTGGTATAGTATGCGGGAAGGGGAACCTGACTTTCAGCAGGTCACATTCTGGCTGTGTAGCATGCACGGGGAATGTAGCGTTCTGGGTCAATGTACCAGCAGACTCATCTTTCACTGGCTGGGCAATTGGCAGGATGAGGAGGAAACACAGATATAGGCCCAAATAATAAAGTGGGCTAAATGCAGTTCAAAATTGGTAACAGGACTAACCAGGGGCCATTGCTTTGTTAAGTGGAGTACAACTGTAATGAGAGGCTGACACAGTGAGTAGGCCCAAATCAGTAAGTAGGCTAAATGCAGTTCAAAATTGGTAACAGAAGCAAACAGGCAACACTGGTTTGTTCAGTGGAGGAGAACAGCAAGGAGCGACAGACACCGTTAGTAGGGCCAACAAAACAAGTAGGCCAAATGCAGTGTTATATTAAAAACAATTTAACGAGAGCCTGAAGATAGAAGCTAGGGAAAGGCAACCTGGAGAACACCTTGGCGTAGAAGACACCGTTTGTAGAACCCAGACCCAACTTGTAGGCCTAATGCAGTGTTGTTTCAACAACTACTTAACAAGAGCATGAAGACAGAAGCTATGGAGAGGCAACCTGGAGAACACCTTGGAGCAGCAGACACCGTCTCTACAACCCAGACCCAACTTGTAGGCCTAATGCAGTGTTGTTTCAACAACTACTTAACGAGAGCTTGAAGATAGAAGCTATGGAGAGGCAACCTGGAGAACACCTTGGAGCGGAAGACACCGTCTCTACAACCCAGACCCAACTTGTAGGCCTAATGCAGTGTTGTTTCAACAACTACTTAACAAGAGCATGAAGATGGAAGCCATGGAGAGGCTACCTGGAGAACACCTTGGAGCGGCAGACACCGTCTCTACCACCCAGACCCAACTTGTAGGCTTAATGCAGTGTTGTTTCAACAACTACTTAACGAGAGCTTGAAGATAGAAGCTATGGAGAGGCAACCTGGAAAACACCTTGGAGCGGCAGACACCGTCTCTACAACCCAGACCCAACTTGTAGGCCTAATGCATTGTTGTTTCAACAACTACTTAACGAGAGCTTGAAGATAGAAGCTATGGAGAGGCAACCTGGAGAACACCTTGGAGCGGTAGACACCGTCTCTACAACCAAGACCCAACTTGTAGGCCTAATGCAGTGTTGTTTCAACAACTACTTAACGAGAGCTTGAAGATAGAAGCTATGGAGAGGCAACCTGGAGAACACCTTGGAGCGGCAGACACCGTCTCTACAACCCAGACCCAACTTGTAGGCCTAATGCAGTGTTGTTTCAACAACTACTTAACGAGAGCTTGAAGATAGAAGCTATGGAGAGGCAACCTGGAGAACACCTTGGAGCGGCAGACACCGTCTCTACAACCCAGACCCAACTTGTAGGCCTAATGCAGTGTTGTTTCAACAACTACTTAACGAGAGCATGAAGATAGAAGCTAGGGAGAGGCAACCTGGAGAACACCTTGGAGCTGCAGACACAGTTTGTAGACCCCAATGAAACTTGTGGCCCCAGTGCAGTTTTAAAATTCCGACAGGCTGAAAACCAGACAATTGCAGCTCAATTTTTTTTTTAAGAGGAGGACAGCTGTATTGAGTGGCGCAGACAGACACTGCTAGTAGGCCTTACAACACAAAGTTGGCTCGCTGCAGGTTTCAAAAAGGTTACATGGGTACACAGGCAGCATTGGTGTGGCCAGCGGAGGACAATTTGAAGGAGGGACCACAGACAGACTTAGTAGGCCTAAAATAAATAAATTAGGCTCAATGCAGCTTCGATTATGTGGTAGGGGTACACTAAGCAGCATTGATGTGGTCAGCGGAGGACAATAGGAAGGAGGGACAGTAGACAGACTTAGTAGGCCTAAAATAAATAAATTAGGCTCAATGCAGCTTCGATTATGTGGTAGGGGTACACAGGCAGCATTGGTGTGGTCAGCGGAGGACAATTTGAAGTAGGGACCGCAGACAGACTTAGTAGGCCTAAAATAAATAAATTAGGCTCAATGCAGCTTCGATTATGTGGTAGGGGTACACAGGCAGCATTGATGTGGTCAGCGGAGGACAATAGGAAGGAGGGACTGCAGACAGACTTAGTAGGCCTAAAATAAATAAATTAGCCTCAATGCAGCTTCGATTATGTGGTAGGGGTACACAGGCAGCATTGCTGTGGCCAGCGGAGGACAATTTGAAGGAGGGACCACAGACAGACTTAGTAGGCCTAAAATAAATAAATTAGGCTCAATGCAGCTTCAATTATGTGGTAGGGGTACACAGGCAGCATTGGTGTGGTCAGCGGAGGACAATAGGAAGGAGGGACCGCAGACAGACTTAGTAGGCCTAAAATAAATAAATTAGGCTCAATGCAGCTTCGATTATGTGGTAGGGGTATACAGGCAGCATTGCTGTGGCCAGCGGAGGACAATTTGAAGGAGGGACCACAGACAGACTTAGTAGGCCTAAAATAAATAAATTAGGCTCAATGCAGCTTTGATTATGTGGTAGGGGTACACAGGCAGCATTGATGTGGTAGGAGGAGGACAATAGGAAGGAGGGACCACAGACAGACTTAGTAGGCCTAAAATAAATAAATTAGGCTCAATGCAGCTTCGATTATGTTGTAGGGGTACACAGGCAGCATTGCTGTGGCCAGCGGAGGACAATTTGAAGGAGGGACCGCAGACAGGCTTAGTAGGCCTAAAATAAATAAATTAGGCTCAATGCAGCTTCGATTATCTGGTAGTGGTACACAGGCACCATTGCTGTGGCCAGCGAAGGACAATTTGAAGGAGGGACCGCAGACAGACTTAGTAGGCCTAAAATAAATAAATTAGGCTCAATGCAGCTTCGATTATGTGGTAGGGGTACACAGGCAGCATTGGTGTGGTCAGCGGAGGACAATTTGAAGTAGGGACCGCAGCCAGACTTAGTAGGTCTAAAATAAATAAATTAGGCTCAATGCAGCTTCGATTATGTGGTAGGGGTACACAGGCAGCATTGCTGTGGCCAGTGGAGGACAATTTGAAGGAGGGACCGCAGACAGACTTAGTAGGCCTAAAATAAATAAATTAGGCTCAATGCAGCTTTGATTATGTGGTAGGGGTACACAGGCAGCATTGGTGTGGTCAGCGGAGGACAATAGGAAGGAGGGACCGCAGACAGACTTAGTAGGCCTAAAATAAATAAATTAGGCTCAATGCAGCTTCGATTATGTGGTAGGGGTACACAGGCAGCATTGCTGTGGCCAGCGGAGGACAATTTGAAGGAGGGACCGCAGACAGACTTAGTAGGCCTAAAATAAATAAATTAGGCTCAATGCAGCTTCGATTATGTGGTAGGGGTACACAGGCAGCATTGATGTGGTAGGCGGAGGACAATAGGAAGGAGGGACCACAGACAGACTTAGTAGGCCTAAAATAAATAAATTAGGCTCAATGCAGCTTCGATTATGTGGTAGGGGTACACAGGCAGCATTGCTGTGGCCAGCGGAGGACAATTTGAAGGAGGGACCGCAGACAGACTTAGTAGGCCAAAAATAAATAAATTAGGCTCAATGCAGCTTCGATTATGTGGTAGGGGTACACAGGCAGCATTGCTGTGGCCAGCGGAGGACAATTTGAAGGAGGGACCGCAGACAGACTTAGTAGGCCTAAAATAAATAAATTAGGCTCAATGCAGCTTCGATTATGCGGTAGGGGTACACAGGCAGCATTGGAGTGGTCAGCGGAGGACAATTGGAAGGAGTGTCTGACACAGTTAGTACTCCCAAAAAATAAATAGATGTTAATGTCTCGCAAAACAACAAAACAAAAAAAAAAAGGGTGGCATACTTAGGTACAGGGGTGGGCTCCTCTGCTGACTTTCAGACATAGTAAATTGGTGCAAAGTATTTAATGGTGTAAATATAGGACACGGCCCCTGACTATTTTAACTAGCATCATACATGTCAACAAATTGGTATTGTCAGTGCCAGGTATTGAAAGATTTCAGCGCATAGACTAAACATTGGTGGAGCTGTGAGAGATAATTTTGCAAGTGGTAGAGCACTGTTTGAGCTGGGGGGACACTCTCTTGTGGCCGGCGGTACAGGCCCAGGGCCCCTCATGTTACAATGGTGTGTCTGACGTTGGATGCGCGCCACCACCACCAGAGACACTTCATTGTACTATGAGGGACCCAGTGGCAGTGCCGTCGACCAAAAGTGGGCACACCCACCTCCTCAGTCAAATGGCACTCTCACGGGTGTTTGCACCAAGTGGCGAGACCACGGCCCTGTGGGGGGAGTTAGCCCATATTGGGAGGTGTAAACATGTTGTATGCTGTACAAACAGCAGCTGCAAATTAAGAGATTGGAACAGTCAGTAAGACCAGTCCACAAGCAAGACCTTTTTATAGGAAAGCTAGGTATCAGCTGGGAAAGGTGGGGCAAAATAATTAGAAATCCATGAGTGGTTCATTTTAATGAAGGTTAGATCATCAACATTTTGGGTAGCCAGACGAGTCCTTTTTTTGGTCAATATTGAACCAGCAGCACTGAATACTCTTTCTGATAGCACACAAGCTGCTGGGCAAGCAAGCTCCTGCAATGCATATTCTGCCAATTCAGGCCAGGTGTCTATTTTGGATGCCCAGTAATCAAATGGGAATGACGGTTGAGGGAGAACATCGATAAGGGATGAAAAATAGTTAGTAACCATACTGGACAAATGTTGTCTCCTGTCACTTTGAATTCATGCTGCAGTACCTGTCCTGTCTGCGGTCATTGCGAAATCACTCCACAACATGGTCAGAAAACCCCTCTGTCCAACACCACTTCTGATTTGTGCACCTCTAACACCTCTGCCCTGTTGCCCCCTGCAGCTCGTGTGAGAACCATTACCAGCGCTGTGTGCTGGGAATGCCTGAATCAAACGGTCAACAAGAGTTGCTTGTTTGGTTGCCAATATTTGTTCGAGGTTCTCATGTGGCATGATATTTTGCAATTTGCCTTTATAGCGAGGATCAAGGAGGCATGCCAACCAGTAATCGTCATCGGTCATCATTTTTATAATGCGGGGGTCCCTTTTGAGGATACGCAAGGCATAATCCGCCATGTGGGCCAATGATCCAGTTGTCAAATCTGCGCTTGTGCTGGGTTGAGGGGCAGTTTCTGGCAAATCAACGTCACTTGTCTCCATCAAAAACCCTGAACCCGAGCTTGCTACGCCAACAGTTTCTATTGCCCCCTGAGAAGCTTCCTCATCCAAACAATACTCATCCCCATCATCCTCCTCGTCCTCCTCCTCTTCGCCCGCCACCTCATCCTGTAGACTGCCCTGAACAGACAATGGCTGACTGTCATCAAGGCTTCCCTCGTCCTCGGCTGCAGACGCCTGCTCCTTTATGTGCGTCAAACTTTGCATCAGCAGACGCATTAGGGGAATGCTCATGCTTATTATGGCGTTGTCTGCACTAACCAGCCGTGTGCATTCCTCAAAACACTGAAGGACTTGACACAGGTCTTGTAGCTTCGACCACTGCACACCTGACAACTCCATGTCTGCCATCCAACTGCCTGCCCGTGTATGTGTATCCTCCCACAAATACATAACAGCACGCCTCTGTTCACACAGTCTCTGAAGCATGTGCAGTGTGGAGTTCCACCTTGTTGCAACGTCGATCATTAGGCGATGCTGGGGAAGGTTCAAAGACCGCTGATGGTTCTGCATACAGCTGGAGTGTACGGGCGAACGGCGGATATGCGAGCAAAGTCTGCGTACTTTGAGGAGCAGGTCAGGTAACCCCGGATAACTTTTCAGGAAGCACTGCACCACCAGGTTTAAGGTGTGAGCCAGGCAAGGAATGTGTTTCAGTTGTGAAAGGGCTATGGCAGCCATAAAATTCTTTCCATTATCATTCACTACCTTGCCTGCCTCAAGATGTACAGTGCCCAGCCATGACTGAGTTTCTTTCTGCAAGAACTCGGACAGAACTTCCGCGGTGAGTATCTTGTCACCCAAACACTTCATTGCCAATACAGCCTGCTGACGCTTGCCACTAGCTGTTCCATAATGGGACACCTCGTGTGCAACAGTGGCAGCTGCGGATGGAGTGGTCGTGCGACTGCGGTCTGTGGACGAGCTCTCGCTTCTGCAGGAGGATGAGGAGGAGGAGGAGGGGCCAACACCTACAGCCAACTGTTTCCTAGACCGTGGGCTAGGCAGAACTGTCCCAATATTGCTGTCCCCTGTGGTCCCAATATTGCTGTCCCCTGTGAACCCTGCATCCACCACATTAACCCAGTGTGCTGTGATGGAGACGTAACGGCCCTGGCCATGCCTACTGGTCCATGCATCTGTTGTCAGGTGCACCTTTGTACTCACAGATTGCCTGAGTGCATGGACGATGAAGTCTTTACATGCTGGTGGAGGGCTGGGATGGCTTTTCTCGAAAAGAAGTGTCAACTGGGTAGCTCGTAGCGTGGTACAGCATAGTCCATCAGGGCTTTGAAAGCTTCGCTTTCAACTAACCGGTAGGGCATCATCTCTAACGAGATTAGTCTAGCAATGTGGGCGTTCAAACCCTGTGTACGCGGATGCAAGGATGAGTACTTCCTTTTCCTAACGAGAATCTCATGTAGGGTGAGCTGGACTGGAGAGCTGCAGATGGTGGAACTAGCGGGGGTGCCGGTGGACATGGCAGACTGAGAGAGGGTTGGAGATGGTATTCTTGCTGGTGCCCTACATACAGTGTTTCCTACCACGAACCTGGTGATTCCCTGCTTTGGCCTTGCAACGAAACCTCCACATTTAGTGCAGGTGGTGCGGTAAACGGTGGGCTTACAGTGAGGGAAGGGATGTAGCGTTGCTGACTAGCTTCATTGTGAGAGGGTGCAACAACGTTAAGGGACGTTTGGTAGTTAGTCCAGGCTTGCAAGTGCATGGTGTTTAAATGTCTACGCATGCAACTTGTATTTAGACTTTTAACATTCTGACCTCTGCTGAAGGTCCTTGAACATTTTTACAGATGACTTTGCGCTGATCATTTGGATCTTGTTTAAAAAAAATGCCAGACTGCACTCTTCCTACTCTCGGATACCTTTTCAGGCATTGCACACTGAGTTTCTTTAACCGGATGGCCATGCTGTCCTACAACTGGTTTTGGTTTTGCCACACGTTTTTGGCCAGATACGGGCCTGCCAGATGGAACCTGTTGCGATGTTGATGCCTGCTGCAGCTCCTCCTCCGCTTCAGATTTACTGCCGCCTGCACCCTGTTCCCCCAATGGCTGCCAATCGCGGTCAACAACTGGGTCATCTATGACCTCCTCTTCTATGTCCTGTGCACCTTCCTCTGTGTCACCATGTAAGCCGGTGCTATAGAGTTCGTGATGGGGCTCCATAGTCTCATCAGGGTCAGATTCTGGATCAGTACACTGTGAGGGCAATGTTCTGATCTGAGTCAAACGAACAGCATAGTAATCTGGCTGTGGCTGTGCATGTGTGCACTCCATGTCCAATTCATCTGGTAATGGGCATGGCCTGTTAACAATTTCCCTTTCTAACCCAGGAACGGTATGTGTAAAGAGTTCCATGAAGTAACCCGTTGTGTCGCCTGACGCATCCTTCTCTGTTGGTCTTGGTGAAGAAGTCAAGGAAGCGACTTGTCCCTGACCATGAACATCCACTGATGACGCAATGCTTTTACATTTAGCAGTTTCCGAAGAGGAGGCGAAAGAGCTAGAGGCAGAGTCAGCAAGGAAAGCCAAAACTTGTTCCTGCTGCTCTGGCTTTAAAAGCGGTTTTCCTACTCCCAGAAAAGGGAGCGTTCGAGGCCTTGTGTAGCCAGACGATGATGCTGGCTCAACAACTCGAGACTTAGGTGCTATATTGCTTTTCCCATGACCACCTGATGCTCCACCACCACTACCATCATTACCAGCTGGCAATGACCGCCCACGGCCACAACCTCTGCCATCAGACTTCCTCATTGTTTGAAAAATGTAACCAAACAAACAGTATTTGTTACTGTAAAACCAGTTACAAGGTGTACTCAAACTTGCGGTGAATTTATATCTCCCTTTATAGGTGGGTGAGACTGCAGGGAAAATCAGGCCCACTGTATAACAGTACACAGCTTAAGTGGCAGACAGATATGCCACTAACAGGACTGACGCAGATGCACACACTACCAATAAAAATCTCCCCCTTTTTATATTTTCTGGGAGAATATTTAAGAAATCAGGCTTACTGTTATAAAGTAGGTTTTCTGTGGCAGAAAATGAAAGACAGATGCCACACACAGGACTGGCAGTGATGCAGATTTGCCAATCTTAATCTCCCACTTGTTTTATTTTTTCTGGAAGAATTGTGTAGCAATCAGGCCCACTGTTAGACAGTAGGTTTTCTGTGGCACAAAATGAAAGACAGATGCCACACACAGGACTGGCAGTGATGCAGATTTGCCAATCTTAATCTCCCACTTGTTTTATTTTTTCTGGGAGAATTGAGAAGCAATCAGGCCCACTGTTATATAGTAGGTTTTCTGTGGCACAAAATGAAAGACAGATGCCACACACAGGACTGGCAGTGATGCAGATTTGCCAATCTTAATCTCCCACTTGTTTTATTTTTTCTGGAAGAATTGTGAAGCAATCAGGCCCACTGTTATACAGTAGGTTTTCTGTGGCAGAAAATAAAAGACAGATGCCACACACAGGACTGGCAGTGATGCAGATTTGCCAATCTTAATCTCTCACTTGTTCTATTTTTTTCTGGGAGAATTGAGAAGCAATCAGGCCCACTGTTATACAGTAGGTTTTCTGTGGCACAAAATGAAAGACAGATGCCACACACAGGACTGGCAGTGATGCAGATTTGCCAATCTTAATCTCCCACTTGTTTTATTTTTCTGGAAGAATTGTGAAGCAATCAGGCCCACTGTTATACAGTAGGTTTTTTGTGGCAGAAAATGAAAGACAGATGCCACACACAGGACTGGCACTGATGCAGATTTGCCAATCTTAATCTCTCACTTGTTCTATTTTTTTCTGGGAGAATTGAGAAGCAATCAGGCCCACTGTTATACAGTAGGTTTTCTGTGGCAGAAAATGAAAGACAGATGCCACACACAGGACTGGCAGTGATGCAGATTTGCCAATCTTAATCTCTCACTTGTTCTATTTTTTTCTGGAAGAATTGTGAAGCAATCAGGCCCACTGTTATACAGTAGGTTTTCTGTGGCAGAAAATGAAAGACAGATGCCACACACAGGACTGGCAGTGATGCAGATTTGCCAATCTTAATCTCTCACTTGTTCTATTTTTTTCTGGAAGAATTGTGAAGCAATCAGGCCCACTGTTATACAGTAGGTTTTCTGTGGCAGAAAATGAAAGACAGATGCCACACACAGGACTGGCAGTGATGCAGATTTGCCAATCTTAATCTCTCACTTGTTCTATTTTTTTCTGGAAGAATTGTGAAGCAATCAGGCCCACTGTTATTCAGTAGGTTTTCTGTGGCAGAAAATGAAAGACAGATGCCACACACAGGACTGGCAGTGATGCAGATTTGCCAATCTTAATCTCCCACTTGTTTTTTTTTTTCTGGGAGAATTGTGAAGAAATCAGGCCCACTGTTATACAGTAGGTTTTCTGTGGCAGAAAATGAAAGACAGATTCCACACACAGGACTGGCAGTGATGCAGATTTGCCAATCTTAATCTCCCACTTGTTTTATTTTTTGGGGGAGAATTGTGAAGAAATCAGGCCCACTGTTATACAGTAGGTTTTCTGTGGCAGAAAATGAAAGACAGATGCCACACACAGGACTGGCAGTGATGCAGATTTGCCAATCTTAATCTCTCACTTGTTCTATTTTTTTCTGGAAGAATTGTGAAGCAATCAGGCCCACTGTTATACAGTAGGTTTTCTGTGGCAGAAAATGAAAGACAGATGCCACACACAGGACTGGCAGTGATGCAGATTTGCCAATCTTAATCTCTCACTTGTTCTATTTTTTTCTGGAAGAATTGTGAAGCAATCAGGCCCACTGTTATACAGTAGGTTTTCTGTGGCAGAAAATGAAAGACAGATGCCACACACAGGACTGGCAGTGATGCAGATTTGCCAATCTTAATCTCTCACTTGTTCTATTTTTTTCTGGAAGAATTGTGAAGCAATCAGGCCCACTGTTATTCAGTAGGTTTTCTGTGGCAGAAAATGAAAGACAGATGCCACACACAGGACTGGCAGTGATGCAGATTTGCCAATCTTAATCTCCCACTTGTTTTTTTTTTTCTGGGAGAATTGTGAAGAAATCAGGCCCACTGTTATACAGTAGGTTTTCTGTGGCAGAAAATGAAAGACAGATTCCACACACAGGACTGGCAGTGATGCAGATTTGCCAATCTTAATCTCCCACTTGTTTTATTTTTTGGGGGAGAATTGTGAAGAAATCAGGCCCACTGTTATACAGTAGGTTTTCTGTGGCAGAAAATGAAAGACAGATGCCACACACAGGACTGGCAGTGATGCAGATTTGCCAATCTTAATCTCACACTTGTTTTATTTTTTCTGGGAGAATTGTGAAGAAATCAGGCCCACTGTTATACAGTAGGTTTTCTGTGGCAGGAAATGAAAGACAGATGCCACAAACAGGACTGGCAGTGATGCAGCTTTGCCAATCTTAATCTCCCACTTGTTTTATTTTTTCTGGGAGAATTGTGAAGCAATCAGGCCCACTGTTATACAGTAGGTTTTCTGTGGCAGAAAATGAAAGACAGATGCCACACACAGGACTGGCAGTGATGCAGATTTGCCAATCTTAATCTCACACTTGTTTTATTTTTTCTGGGAGAATTGTGAAGAAATCAGGCCCACTGTTATACAGTAGGTTTTCTGTGGCAGGAAATGAAAGACAGATGCCACAAACAGGACTGGCAGTGATGCAGCTTTGCCAATCTTAATCTCCCACTTGTTTTATTTTTTCTGGGAGAATTGTGAAGCAATCAGGCCCACTGTTATACAGTAGGTTTTCTGTGGCAGAAAATGAAATACAGATGCCACACACAGGACTGGCAGTGATGCAGATTTGCCAATCTTAATCTCCCACTTGTTTTATTTTTTCTGGGAGAATTCTGAAGAAATCAGGCCCACTGTTATACAGTAGATTTTCTGTGGCAGAAAATGAAAGACAAATGCCCCACACAGGACTGGCAGTGATGCAGATTTGCCAATCTTAATCTCCCACTTGTTTTATTTTTTCTGGGAGAATTGAGAAGCAATCAGGCCCACTGTTGTACAGTAGGTTTTCTGTGGCAGAAAATGAAAGACAGATGCCACATACAGGACTGGCAGTGATGCAGATTTGCCAATCTTAATCTCCCACTTGTTTTATTTTTTCTTTGAGAATTGAGAAGCAATCAGGCCCACTGTTGTACAGTAGGTTTTCTGTGGCAGAAAATGAAAGACAGATGCCACATACAGGATTGGCAGTGATGCAGATTTGCCAATCTTAATCTCCCACTTGTTTTATGTTTTCTGGGAGAATTGTGAAGCAATCAGGCCCACTGTTATACAGTAGGTTTTCTGTGGCAGAAAATGAAAGACAGATGCCACACACAGGACTGGCAGTGATGCAGATTTGCCAATCTTAATCTCCCACTTGTTTTATTTTTTCTGGGAGAATTGTGAAGAAATCAGGCCCACTGTTATACAGTAGGTTTTCTGTGGCAGAAAATGAAAGACAGATGCCACACACAGGACTGGCAGTGATGCAGATTTGCCAATCTTAATCTCCCACTTGTTTTATGTTTTCTGGGAGAATTATGAAGCAATCAGGCCCACTGTATTAGAGTATATTTTCTGTGGCAGAAAGTGGCTTGAAGAGATATATAAAAAAAAAGGACTGTACTACAATTACTATCTACCTACAGTAATCTCAGAAAAGTATGGCAGGCAGCAATAAAAAGGACTGCTGCACACAAAAGTCAAAAGTGTGGACAAACAAACAAGATAGCTGTGCAGAAAGGAAGGAGCAACAGGATTTGTGCTTTGAAAAAAGCAGTTGGTTTGCACAGCGGCGTATAAACAGCAATGCAGCTATCAGGGAGCCTTATAAGGCAGCCTAAGCTACAGAGCTGATGCACCCGAAAAAAAACTCCACTGTCCCTGCAAACAAAAGATGGTGTTGGACAGTGTAAATCGCTACAGCACAAGCGGTTTGGGGGTTAATGTACCCTGCCTAATGCTATCACTGCTTCTGAGGAAGCGGCAGCAACCTCTCCCTATACTCAGATCAGCAGCATTAAGATGGTGGTCGGCATGCATGCCCTTTTATAGCACCTGTGACGCCGCAGAAAGCAAGCCAATCACTGTAATGCCCTTCTCTAAGATGGTGGGGACTGAGACCTATGTCATCACGCTGCCCACACTCTGCGTCCACCTTCATTGGCTGAGAAATGGCGCTGAACGAGTCATAGAAATGCGACTTTGGCGCGAAGGTCGCCGACCGCGTGTCCGACCCCACGCTGGGATCAGATCGGGTTTCATGAAACCCGACTTTGCCAAAAGTAGGCGACTTATGAAAATGACCGATCCGTTTCGCTCTACCCTAGTTGGGAGTTCTGAGGACATGAAGTGCGGCAGCCAGGCAGTGAAATGGACCAGGAAGTAGGTGGGTGAGCCTGGGGGTCGGTGTATGACCGCTACTCTGAGTGAGAAGGGACAGAAGAGTCTGATGGTGTGGACCTCAAAAGAAGGGAATGAGAGTGATGGAACTTTTGAGAAGTCTGTCCAAAAGGAGTCTTCATGAAAGAATCACAGTCAAAATAGTCATACCTTTGTCATGGAAACTAGGCCAAGGACAAGAGCTATGCACAAAAACATAAGAATTTGGGTCCAGAAAAATGGCATCATGTGCTCTGGACTGAGGAACCAGTTTTTGAAACACTACTTACACTATGCAGTGTAAGTGTTATACAGTGTTGTACAATGTCTGACTACAGTAAAAGTGAGATACAACTAATATTAAAGAGAATCTGTCAGTAAGATCAAGAATGCAAGCCACATATATAGACATGTAAATGCATCAACACATTTATACCCTTCATCAGTTGCTGCATGACCAAATACTTAGTATTTTTCACTCATATGCCAATGAGGTATGCCGTGATCTGGATGTAACATAGCAATTAAGGAGCCATTGGCTCCAGAGTTTGTTTCCCTGACCAACACCAGCCTCTATAGCATGTGTGATAGCTGACACTATCTGATTTCCTTGCTTGGTGCCTGGCATCACACACAGTGAACTATGAATCAACCTAAAGAGGCTAGTTCTGAGTTGGGGACACACACTCTGGAGAGAAATGATTGTTAAGTGCTCTGCCGCACCCAGAGCACTTAACACTTAATTTGCATATGGGATTAAAATGCTAATTATTTGAGAATGCAACAACAGATAGAAGATAAGAAGGTGTCTATGGATTTAAATTTTAAAGAGCTGCATGCAGTTTGGTGGGAGGGATGATTTTACAGACAGATTCCCTTTAAAACTCATGGTGGGCACAAGCCTTGGGTTCAGGGCTTCAGTGACATTTATCTCAAGTGACAGACCCTAAAGGTCAATGTGGTGAAATATGTATATATATATATATATATATATATATATATATATATATATACAGTGGGGCAAAAAAGTATTTAGTCAGTCAGCAATAGTGCAAGTTCCACCACTTAAAAAGATGAGAGGCGTCTGTAATTTACATCATAGGTAGACCTCAACTATGGGAGACAAACTGAGAAAAAAAAATCCAGAAAATCACATTGTCTGTTTTTTTAACATTTTATTTGCATATTATGGTGGAAAATAAGTATTTGGTCAGAAACAAAATTTCATCTCAATACTTTGTAATATATCCTTTGTTGGCAATGACAGAGGTCAAACGTTTTCTGTAAGTCTTCACAAGGTTGCCACACACTGTTGTTGGTATGTTGGCCCATTCCTCCATGCAGATCTCCTCTAGAGCAGTGATGTTTTTGGCTTTTCGCTTGGCAACACGGACTTTCAACTCCCTCCAAAGGTTTTCTATAGGGTTGAGATCTGGAGACTGACTAGGCCACTCCAGGACCTTGAAATGCTTCTTATGAAGCCACTCCTTTGTTGCCCTGGCGGTGTGCTTTGGATCATTGTCATGTTGAAAGACCCAGCCACGTTTCATCTTCAATGCCCTTGCTGATGGAAGGAGGTTTGCACTCAAAATCTCACGATACATGGACCCATTCATTCTTTCATGTACCCGGATCAGTCGTTCTGGCCCCTTTGCAGAGAAACAGCCCCAAAACATGATGTTTCCATCACCATGCTTTACAGTAGGTATAGTGTTTGATGGATGCAACTCAGTATTCTTTTTCCTCCAAACACGACAAGTTGTGTTTCTACCAAACAGTTCCAGTTTGGTTTCATCAGACCATAGGACATTCTCCCAAAACTCCTCTGGATCATCCAAATGCTCTCTAGCAAACTTCAGACGGGCCCGGACATGTACTGGCTTAAGCAGTGGGACACGTCTGGCACTGCAGGATCTGAGTCTATGGTGGCGTAGTGTGTTACTTATGGTAGGCCTTGTTACATTGGTCCCAGCTCTCTGCAGTTCATTCACTAGGTCCCCCCGCGTGGTTCTGGGATTTTTGCTCACAGTTCTTGTGATCATTCTGACCCCACGGGGTGGGATTTTGCGTGGAGCCCCAGATCGAGGGAGATTATCAGTGGTCTTGTATGTCTTCCATTTTCCAATTATTGCTCCCACTGTTGATTTCTTCACTCCAAGCTGGTTGGCTATTGCAGATTCAGTCTTCCCAGCCTGGTGCAGGGGTACAATTTTGTTTCTGGTGTCCTTTGACAGCTCTTTGGTCTTCACCTTAGTGGGGTTTGGAGTCAGACTGTTTGAGGGTGTGCACAGGTGTCTTTTTATACTGATAACAAGTTTAAACAGGTGCCATTAGTACAGGTAATGAGTGGAGGAAAGAGGAGACTCTTAAAGAAGAAGTTACAGGTCTGTGAGAGCCAGAAATCTTGATTGTTTGTTTCTGACCAAATACTTATTTTCCACCATAATATGCAAAAAAAATGATAAAAAAACAGACAATGTGATTTTCTGGATTTTTTTTTCTCAGTTTGTCTCCCATAGTTGAGGTCTACCTATGATGTAAATTACAGACGCCTCTCATCTTTTTAAGTGGTGGAACTTGCACTATTGCTGACTGACTAAATACTTTTTTGCCCCACTGTATAATTGTCTAAGGGTCACTTCCGTCTTTCTGTCTGTCCTTCTGTCTTTCTTTCACGGATATTCATTGGTCGTGGCCTCTGTCTGTCATGGAATCCAAGTCGCTGATTGGTCATGGAAAAATGCCCATGACCATTGCCACGACCAATCAGCAACGGCCACAGTCCGGCGGCAATATGGCCGCTCTTTCCTCCTTGCAGTCATTGCCCGCTCCATACTCCCCTCCAGTCATCCAGTCAGCCCTCACACAGGGTTAATGCCAGCGTTACCGGAGCGCGGTGTAATGCACTCCGGTTACGCAGCTATTGACCCTGTGTGACCAACTTTTTACTATTGATGATGCGTATGCAGCATCAATAGTAAAAAGATCTAATGTTACAAAAAATAATAATAAAAAAAAACGATATTCTCACCCTCCGACGTGGCGTCCTGTCCTTGGCAGTGCAAGTGGCAGGTTCCGGTGCTAAGGATGCTATGCGAGAAGGACCTGCCATGACGTCACGGTCATGTGACCGCGACATCATCACAGGTCCTGCGCTCATACCAACCCTGGGACCGGAAGCTGCCCCGTGCACCGCACACAGGTGACAGGACTACAAGGGGCCCTCGGATGGTGAGTATATGCTTATTTTTTATTTTTTAACCTGTTACATACGTGCTTGGGCAATATACTACGTAGCTGGGCAATATACTACGTGACTGGCCAATATACTACGTGACTGGGCAGTATACTACGTGTCTGTGCTGTATACTACGTGGCTCTGTGCTGTATACTACGTCGCTGTGCAATATGCTACGTGGCTGGGCAAGATACTACGTGACTGGGCAACATACTACGTGACTGGTCAATATACTACGTGACTGGGCAATATACTACGTAGCTGGGCAATATATTATGTGGCTGGGCAATATACTACGTCACTGGGCAATATACTACATAACTGGGCAATATACTACGTGACTGAGCAATATACTACGTAGCTGGGCAATATACTATGTCACTGGGCAATATACTACGTAGCTGGGCAATATACTACGTAGCTGGGCAATATACTACGTAGCTGGGCAATATACTATGTGGCTGGGCAATATACTACGTGGCTGGGCAATATACTACGTGGCTGAACAATATACTACGTGGCTGGGCAATATACCACGTGGTTGGGTAATATACTATGTGGCTGGGCAATATACTACGTGGACATGCATATTCTAGAATACCCGATGTGTTAGAATCGGGCCACCATCTAGTAACATAGTAACATAGTAACATAGTTAGTAAGGCCGAAAAAAGACATTTGTCCATCCAGTTCAGCCTATATTCCATCATAATAAATCCCCAGATCTACGTCCTTCTACAGAACCTAATAATTGTATGATACAATATTGTTCTGCTCCAGGAAGACATCCAGGCCTCTCTTGAACCCCTCGACTGAGTTCGCCATCACCACCTCCTCAGGCAAGCAATTCCAGATTCTCACTGCCCTAACAGTAAAGAATCCTCTTCTATGTTGGTGGAAAAACCTTCTCTCCTCCAGACGCAAAGAATGCCCCCTTGTGCCCGTCACCTTCCTTGGTATAAACAGATCCTCAGCGAGATATTTGTATTGTCCCCTTATATACTTATACATGGTTATTAGATCGCCCCTCAGTCGTCTTTTTTCTAGACTAAATAATCCTAATTTCGCTAATCTATCTGGGTATTGTAGTTCTCCCATCCCCTTTATTAATTTTGTTGCCCTCCTTTGTACTCTCTCTAGTTCCATTATATCCTTCCTGAGCACCGGTGCCCAAAACTGGACACAGTACTCCATGTGCGGTCTAACTAGGGATTTGTACAGAGGCAGTATAATGCTCTCATCATGTGTATCCAGACCTCTTTTAATGCACCCCATGATCCTGTTTGCCTTGGCAGCTGCTGCCTGGCACTGGCTGCTCCAGGTAAGTTTATCATTAACTAGGATCCCCAAGTCCTTCTCCCTGTCAGATTTACCCAGTGGTTTCCCGTTCAGTGTGTAATGGTGATATTGATTCCCTCTTCCCATGTGTATAACCTTACATTTATCATTGTTAAACCTCATCTGCCACCTTTCAGCCCAAGTTTCCAACTTATCCAGATCCATCTGTAGCAGAATACTATCTTCTCTTGTATTAACTGCTTTACATAGTTTTGTATCATCTGCAAATATCGATATTTTACTGTGTAAACCTTCTACCAGATCATTAATGAATATGTTGAAGAGAACAGGTCCCAATACTGACCCCTGCGGTACCCCACTGGTCACAGCGACCCAGTTAGAGACTATACCATTTATAACCACCCTCTGCTTTCTATCACTAAGCCAGTTACTAACCCATTTACACACATTTTCCCCCAGACCAAGCATTCTCATTTTGTGTACCAACCTCTTGTGCGGCACGGTATCAAACGCTTTGGAAAAATCGAGATATACCACGTCCAATGACTCACCGTGGTCCAGTCTATAGCTTACCTCTTCATAAAAACTGATTAGATTGGTTTGACAGGAGCGATTTCTCATAAACCCATGCTGATATGGAGTTAAACAGTTATTCTCATTGAGATAATCCAGAATAACATCCCTCAGAAACCCTTCAAATATTTTACCAACAATAGAGGTTAGACTTACTGGCCTATAATTTCCAGGTTCACTTTTAGAGCCCTTTTTGAATATTGGCACCACATTTGCTATGCGCCAGTCCTGCGGAACAGACCCTGTCGCTATAGAGTCACTAAAAATAAGAAATAATGGTTTATCTATTACATTACTTAGTTCTCTTAGTACTCGTGGGTGTATGCCATCCGGACCCGGAGATTTATCTATTTTAATCTTATTTAGCCGGTTTCGCACCTCTTCTTGGGTTAGATTGGTGACCCTTAATATAGGGTTTTCATTGTTTCTTGGGATTTCACCTAGCATTTCATTTTCCACCGTGAATACCGTGGAGAAGAAGGTGTTTAATATGTTAGCTTTTTCCTCGTCATCTACAACCATTCTTTCCTCACTATTTTTTAAGGGGCCTACATTTTCAGTTTTTATTCTTTTACTATTGATATAGTTGAAGAACAGTTTGGGATTAGTTTTACTCTCCTTAGCAATGTGCTTCTCTGTTTCCTTTTTGGCAGCTTTAATTAGTTTTTTAGATAAAGTATTTTTCTCCCTATAGTTTTTTAGAGCTTCAATGGTGCCATCCTGCTTTAGTAGTGCAAATGCTTTCTTTTTACTGTTAATTGCCTGTCTTACTTCTTTGTTTAGCCACATTGGGTTTTTCCTATTTCTAGTCCTTTTATTCCCACAAGGTATAAACCGCTTACACTGCCTATTTAGGATGTTCTTAAACATTTCCCATTTATTATCTGTATTCTCATTTCTGAGGATATTGTCCCAGTCTACCAGATTAAGGGCATCTCTAAGCTGTTCAAACTTTGCCTTCCTAAAGTTCAATGTTTTTGTGACTCCCTGACAAGTCCCCCTAGTGAAAGACAGGTGAAACTGCACAATATTGTGGTCGCTATTTCCTAAATGCCCAACCACCTGCAGATTTGTTATTCTGTCAGGTCTATTAGATAGTATTAGGTCTAAAAGTGCTGCTCCTCTGGTTGGATTCTGCACCAATTGTGAAAGATAATTTTTCTTGGTTATTAGCAGAAACCTGTTGCCTTTATGGGTTTCACAGGTTTCTGTTTCCCAGTTAATATCCGGGTAGTTAAAGTCCCCCATAACCAGGACCTCATTATGGGTTGCAGCTTCATCTATCTGCTTTAGAAGTAGACTTTCCATGCTTTCTGTTATATTTGGGGGTTTGTAACAGACCCCAATGAGAATTTTGTTACCATTTTTCCCTCCATGAATTTCAACCCATATGGACTCGACATCCTCATTCCCTTCGCTAATATCCTCCCTTAAAGTGGACTTTAGACAAGACTTTACATAGAGACAAACCCCTCCTCCTCTCCGATTTTTACGATCCTTTCTAAACAGACTGTAACCCTGTAAGTTAACTGCCCAGTCATAGCTTTCATCTAACCATGTCTCGGTTATTCCCACTATGTCAAAGTTACCTGTAGATATTTCTGCTTCTAGTTCTTCCATCTTGTTTGTCAGGCTTCTGGCGTTTGCGAGCATGCAGTTTAGAGGATTTTGTTTTGTTCCAAACTCCTCACTGTGGATTGTTTTAGAAATGTTCTTACCTCCCTTCTGAGTATGTTTTCCTGGGTCGTCTTTGTTCGAGTCTAATGTTTTTCTTCCCGTCCCCTCTTCTTCTAGTTTAACGCCCTCCTGATGAGTGTAGCGAGTCTTCTGGCGAATGTGTGTTTCCCAGGTTTGTTGAGGTGTAGTCCGTCTCTGGCGAGGAGTCCATCATACCAGTAATTCACACCGTGGTCCAGGAATCCAAATCCTTGTTGTCTGCACCATCGTCTTAGCCAGTTGTTTGCATCAAGGATCCTGTTCCATCTCCTGGTGCCATGCCCGTCTACTGGAAGGATAGAAGAAAAAACTACCTGTGCATCCAGTTCCTTTACTTTCTTCCCCAACTCTTCAAAGTCCTTGCAGATTGTCGGTAGGTCCTTCCTTGCCGTGTCATTGGTGCCAACATGTATCAGAAGAAATGGGTGGACGTCCTTGGAGCTGAAGAGCTTTGGTATCCTATCGGTCACATCCTTGATCATCGCACCTGGAAGGCAGCATACTTCTCTTGCAGTTATGTCCGGTCTGCAGATGGCTGCTTCGGTGCCTCTCAGTAGTGAGTCTCCCACCACCACCATATATATATATATATATATATATATGTGCAGTGAACCATGTATAGGTTTATTGTGTGACTAGTAATAATGTAACATCTGTCCTGAAGGCTGCAGGTCTCACCCAGGTGTTAATATGTATTTTCCTGAGACAGCAGACTTCTGCCTAAAATCTCACCAGGGGGTCGTGCTGGGAACCAAGAAGAAAGGGAACATTTGACACCTCCTAGCTCTTTGGAAGAGAGATGTTGCAGCCTGACACTGTCTATCTGTGGGAACTTTTACACAGGGAGTCTCGGAGCAAATGGTGTGTTCATTGGGGGAGCGGCCATGGTCCAATCAAAACAAGCAGTTATGGTGTTGGCCTGAGGGGCTGGTCTGGAAGTCTGATCTCCAGAGTAAATCTATAAATTAGGCCTGTACACATATAATCATGTTCACATGTGAGGGCAGCCTGGGAAACTGATGTGTTCCACCAATTCCACATTCATCCTACCCTCAGGGAGCAGAAAGCAGACTACAAGTTAGCAATTTCTGTAAGTTTTCTCCTGTTTATTTTATACTGTTTTGCATACCTGTATGTCTTTTTATTATCATATTTTTATACCTTTTTTCTTACTGTAAGCACTGAACCTTTTTGTATTAAAGCATAAAACTTTAACAAGTTGAACCTCATATGTTGTAAAGAATCCATAGCCTGAAACTGTGTGATAGCCTTATGAGTGGCAGACAGTAGTAGTATATTTCCAGGACTCATCGCCCGTGTATTCAGTGAGTGGCGACAGCATGTATGAGCGGGTGTGTGGCCTGGGTCGGTGTGTGACTTATGCTCCCATTACAGCATAGGACAGAGGATGAATGCTGGACTGAGAGAGGGGAGATAGATTAACCCTTGCAGGCTTGACGAATTTGTGACAGCACAAAGAGGGATCCGTGACAGTCAACTCTTACTCTTTATTGGTGGAATAACCTTACTAAGTATATATGGACAGAGAAAGCAATCCAGTTCATACTAATGTACAATATTTGTTATTTCTACATGAATAGGAAATACGAAATTATTCCTGTAAACTGTAGTATACACTTTTTCCATATTTGATCTGAAAATTACAGAGGCAGAATGATTTCGTAATAAGACATATTCATGTGTAGCAATATTAAATGAAGTCTGTGCCTGAAATAACGCAACTGCTGAGACAGATAGTCACAGACTGTGCTTGCAAGTTCCTTTGACATATGAAATATGTAAGAGCTTTTTAATACAACCAGTCTCAAGGGTCCCTTTAGTAGCTGAGACGCCAAGCAATCATGTGCCCCACTAGAAGATGGTTATTACTGAACTGTTGTATCAGATTTTTTTCCTGTGTAATACTTTCATTATATGATATTTATTCATCTTAAAATCCCTTGTGAATATATTTTCATTAATTTTTTTCTTTGGGTCTTTTGTACTTCCCACACTTTCAGATTTTTCTTACAATCAAACTTCAGTTCTGTCAGAATCTGATCTATTATAATTTTGTCATGCATTGTTACATATTATCTATTGTTATTATACCTGGAATTTATGGATAGGTAAAAGTATTATAATGATAAATTATTATAACTGTATTGTGGGCTGCATAACTTTCTGACTTTTATTTCACTACAAACTAATGAAATGACCAAGGCCGAACTGACAAGTACAAAATTTCTCTTATAAGGTCACTTTTTTCCATTTGAATAAGTTAAATTAGTAAGTTCAATTATGTAAAACAGCATCGTGCATGAACTGGCAACACATCTACTACCTTCGAGCCTACTAACGGCCACAGCAATGTCCTATTACATATTTTCTGAATCGATTAAGATCACTTTCTATCTTCTTACTGAATTTACCTAGTATCATACTATTAAACTTCCATTAAAAAAATCACATATGGTTAGTTATGGCAGAGATAAATAACGGATCCACAATCTATTCCACTATGGCAGGGCCGGACTGGCCATAGGGCAGTTCTGGCAAATGCCAGAACGGCCGGTCCCTGTAGTGGGCCGCTCGATCTGTTAGGCTACTTTCACACTGGCGTTTTTTTGCCAGACGTCGCAATGTATCATTTATGGCAAAAAACGCATCCTGCAAAGTTGTTTGCAGGATGCGTTTTTGCCCCATAGATTAACATTAGCGACGCATTGCGACGCTTTGCCACACGTCACAACCGTCGTGCGACGGTTGCGCCGTGTTGTGGCGGACCGCCAGGAGCAAAAAAACATTACATGTAACGTTTTTGCTCCTGACGGACCGCTTTTTCCGACCACGCATGAACTCCGCCCCCACCTCCCCGCACCTCACAATGGGGCAGCGGATGCGCCGGAGAAATGCATCCGCTGCACCCGTTGTGCAGTACGTCAAACGCTAGCGTCGGAATCTCTGCCCGACGCATTGTGACGGGGATATTCCGACGCTAGTGTGAAAGTAGCCTTACCCCCCTTCAGCCTGTCAGCTCCTGCAGTCAGAAGCGATCGAGCGCTCTATTATAATCACTGCCGCCACACAGGATGAAGTTTGCGGCTGCCCTCTGATGTCCTGATCACCAGCTGCAGTGAGGTAACTGAGACAGCCAGGGGGGGCGCATTCTGCTCTTCTGTGCTGCTCTGACTCTGCCACTTGCACTTACTGCTGTTTGTTATCAGGACATCAGACCGCCCACTTCCTCCTGTCCAGCTTGGTGGCAGGGACAGAAAAGATTTAGGAGCTGCTGATAAACGAGTGTCCTGAGCAGAAGCACAGAAAGCCCCGGAGTTTTACCAAGGAGAAAAGAAGCTGTTGAAAGGCAAGCATTAATAGAATTAAGAAGAAAAAAAAAGCTGTGTCCACTCTGCTCCCACACCACTAATGTTTCCACGGTCGGTATTAGCAGCACTTTAAACGCAGCTCTGTCCTAAGCGCTGCCGGCTTATGTACGTGCGGTGATTCCACATGTGTTCATAGAACCGTGCGGAATCACCGCATCCTATACATTGGACTGTGCTATTTATCTTGCAGAGACTGAGCGTCTCCGCAAGATAAACAGACATGCTGCGGTCTGGAAAGAAGCCCCGCATCTCCGGTTACATAGGGAGGCCGAAGGCGTCTTTTTACACATAGTGGAGATGGGATTTCATAAAATCCCCTCCTCTATGGTGAAACATCTGGACACTGCGGATTGGACACTGCGGCTGTACACAGCGTCCAATCCACCGCGTTTACTGACCATAGAAACGTACCCAAACTCAAAAGAAAATCACCACTCCTGTGGTGAACTACAACTCTCAGCATGCCATAGGAGCTTCTGTACATGCTGGGAGTTATAGTTCTCCTCAAAGGGATAAGGATAATAGTCAAACATCTAATATGATAATCGCCAGTTAGGACTTCCGCCTGCTGTCCTCAAATCTCATAAGGCAGCGCGGCAGTGTCACTCTGGCCTGGGCCCAATTGTTATGTAGGCAATCCAGTGACACAGTGTGCCAGCAATCAGAGCACATACAGTGATCTGACAATAACCCAAAAATAATAGAACGAGCTCTGAGACATGGAATCTCTGTAGACCGCAATACCTGAACCTAACCTAAACACAACTAAAGGCAGCTGTGGATTGCGCCTGACACTACCTATGCAACTCGGCACAGCCTGAGGAGCTGACTAGCCTGAAGATAGAAAAACAAGCCTGACTTGCCTCAGAGAAATACCCCAAAGGAAAAGGCAGCCCCCCACATATAATGACTGTTAGCAAGATGAAAAGACAAACGTAGGGATGAAATAGATTCAGCAAAGTGAGGCCCGATATTCTAGATAGAGCGAGGATAGCAAAGAGAACTTTGCAGTCTACAAAAAACGCTAAAGCAAAAAACCACGCAAAGGGGGCAAAAAGACCCACCGTGCCGAACTAACGGCACGGCGGTACACCCTTTGCGTCTCAGAGCTTCCAGCAAAACGAAATGACAAGCTGGACAGAAAAAGTAGCAACAAAAGCAAAGAAGCACTTATCTAAGCAGAGCAGCAGGCCACAGGAAAGATCCAGAAGCTCAGATCCTACACTGGAACATTGACAAGGAGCAAGGAAGACAGAATCAGGTGGAGTTAAATAACAAAGCAGCCAACGAGCTCACCAGAACACCTGAGGGAGGAAGCTCAGAAGCTGCAGTACCACTTGTGACCACAGGAGTGAATTCAGCCACAGAATTCACAACACCAATACCCTACACTGCAGTCCCCACTCACCTCACAGCCTTCTCCGCCACCAGCTTGGATACGGAGCCTGCAACACCTCTCGTGAGCCTCCTAGTGAAGCCAACTCGGTTCAGCGGGGGGAGGGGGACAAGCATCACTTCTGCTGCCCCGACCCGGCAATCTCACCGCCACCTCCCCCCTCAGCCACACTGCAAAGTCCCGGCTTCAAAATCAGTCCAGAATCTCCCGCGCTCCGCTAGCGGAACCAAGCGCCTCTGATGTCACAGATCCCAGAACGTAACAGTCCCTCCTTTAGCTGCAGTTCTGTCTATGACTCCTCTGCTTCCAGGCAGGAGACAAAACCAAAATACTAGCAGGGCAAAATATGGCAGACAAGGGCCCAGCGAGATCCCACGAGAGGATGCTCTGCTGAAGAGACTGTCTCAGTGCTGTGCTGCTGCCTGTGCAAGTGACATGTGCTGCTGCCTGTGCAAGTGACATATACATCTCCGTAATTCCCACTGTGTCGTTACTACGCATGCTCGGGAATAGCGGTGACGTGTATGTCACATGCGCAGGTGCAGTTCATGGCCGCAAGGCCATGAACTGCGCCTGCACAAAAATGCAGAGGGATGATATAAAACAGATATGTTGGAAAGCGCAAACGGTGTGAGACAGGTCCGTTGCTCCTGTCAGCACCACTAAGCATACACAGATGTTAATTTCACCGCTCTCCCGATGCGATAGCACCTATGGAATCTTAAAGGGAATCTGATGGCTGATGCATGCTGCATGTTCCACAGGCCGCATGTGTCAGACATTGGCAGTATGAGTCTAGAAAGGTATGTTTGACTCTGAAATGCTGCTGTGTTACAGCGGAAAACATACTTTAAAATCCACCAAGGACCAAGGCCACATGGGTGACTAGTCAGACAGGCGGGTCCCTGGTGGCTTCTCCCCATCCGCTCCCACTGAGCGACAAGTTTCTTCCTGCGTGCGAGTACAGAAACACACCAGTCACTGGAAGCAGGAGGGGAGAAGTCAGACATGTTTTTCTCTGTGATGCCGCAGCATTTCAGAGACAAACATACCTGACTTAGATAGTACAGCCCGTGCCGGACACATGCTGCCCCTGGGTCACAAAGCAGATATCAACGATCATGTTCACTTTAAGGGTATGTGTAAACATTCAGTATTAGGCAGTGCTTTGGATGCAGTGCATGTCCGCTGTGTCCAAAACGCTGCCGGCTTCTGAACGCAGGTGAATCCACATGTGTTCACTGAACTGTGCGGAATCACCAAGTCCAATACATGGTATGGGTGATATTTACCTTGTGGAGACTAACATCTTGGCAAGAGAAATTGACATGCTGCGGTCTGGAGAGACGCGCCACATGTCCATCTCCGCAGGAAAGCTGCGGGCACCGGTGCACGCATAGTGGACATGGGATTTCTTGAAATCCCATCCACTGTGCTGTAACATCTGGACGCTGCGGGTTGGACGCTGCAGGTATACGCCGTGTCCAACCCGCAGCGTTTACCGACCATGGGAACATACCCTAAAGTGTTTGTTCAGCGCTGCTTACTTCTGCATTGGGAGGTGAGCAGCATTGAAGACATAGTCTACAGATACTTGACAGGACAGATGCATGAATGGCAGCTATCATGGCCGTCTCTTGTGGGTATGGTTTCACACAGGATATCAACACCAATCAGTTCCCAATGTGGAAATAAACAGAGCTGGAGAAACCCTTTAACCCAACTGTATTACAATAGCAACTCTAAACAGAAAAATTACAGTTAGTGGTCAATGATTTTTTTTTTTCATTTCTTTTTTGCAGAAACGAAAAATGAAAAGAAAATTATATATAAATTTGATATCTTTGTAATCGTCTGAAAACTTAATTCTGACCTAACTTGTCATTTATACTTCACAGTCAGCTTAAAAAACAAATATATATATATATATATGTGTATATATATATATATATATATATATATATATATATATATATATAATGCATATATATTATATTGCACATACATATATACAATTGAAGACTTACCCCTCTGCAGTTTATTGTAAAAGAATACGAACTTCTGCTGCGCTAGAACACTGGATCTGCAGAGTGTGAATAAAGTGCAGTTTTTTTGGGGCGTAGTGGTATGTGATATTTTATCGTATACCTCTTGGCCCAGTGTTATTCTATGGGGCAGAGCAGTTCAGCGATTATTTTCTCATGCTGAATCGGCATGAGAGAACAATGGCAGCATACTGCGATTGGCAGCGCACAAATATATATTCACCATGCGACATGTGGGCCTGTGTAACTTCAAATGCCACTGCTGAATTTTAGTCCCAGTCTGGCCCTGCACTATGGTATGGAGTGCTGACCTTCTTTTGGAGATCTATATTCACATACGGTTATACAAATAATAGTAAAGTGATAAATCAAATGGTCACAAATATAGTTTTGTCGCTTAAGTTAAGGAAGCAGAAAAAAAATGTAAAAACCCTTGGCCCATTCCAGGCTCAAATACATCACAAAAAGCAGATTAATCTAAAAGCCACTTGACTTTAACTAGAAAAGTTTATCATTCTCTAAATACTTGAACTATCCCCTGAGTTCTAATGAGATCTACAGCGCATACTCTAAGACTGGTGTTACATATTAGCAGAAAGTCACCAATCTCACCAGATTTGGATTGATCAACAATATGTATGCAAGGGCAGCCTGACAATCTTTTGATAGAAGATACCCTGTGAAAGTAGGATTGGGTATGTCAGATTTTCCAATTCCGGTCTCTTATTCCATGTGGAAATGAACTCTACAGGTGGATTATTCCCAGCTCACAACTGAGATAAAAATGGACACTCTGCTGACCCGCTGCTGCCGTATGTGTCCCTATTACTGCCCCAGATACCCCAATGCTGACCCGCTGCTGCCGTATGTGTCCCTATTACTGCCCCAGATACCCCAATGCTGAGCCGCTGCTGCTGTATGTGACCCTATTACTGCCCCTGATACCCCAATACTGAGCCGCTGCTGCCGTATGTGACCCTATTACTGCCCCTGAAACCCCAATACTGAGCCGCTGCTGCCATATGTGACTCTATTACTGCACCTGATACCCCAATATTGAGCCACTGCTGCCGTATATGTCCCTATTACAGCACCTGATACCCCAATACTGAGCCACTCTTGCCGTATGTGACCTTATTACTGCACCTGATACCCCAATACTGAGCCTCTGCTGCTGTATGTGACCCTATTACTGCACCTGATACCCAAATACGGAGCCGCTGCTGCCATATGAGTCCCTATTACTGCACCTGATACCCCAATACTGAGCCGCTGCTGCCATATGTGACCCTATTACTGCACCTGATACCCAAATACGGAGCCGCTGCTGCCATATGAGTCCCTATTACTGCACCTGCTGTGTGGTTCTGTGTGCCCTCTAAATTCTAAGGCACCCCTCTATAATATAGCAATGCCAGATGCAAGTGCCCTAGAAAACAGTGCCCATATTTTGCCCCTAGAAAGTAATATTGCCCTGTGTGCCCCTTTGATAGTCACAGTAACCTGAGTTCCCCTATAACAATAAGTGCCCACTTTACATTTAATAATGTCCCGAGTCTGCCCCTGTACTGCTCCCCTATACACAGCATGATGTTCTCTTATACACAGTATACTGACCCCTTAGTAGCCTCCAAACTGTTTGATGGTTCCAACACTGTAATCCCCACACTGTATGATGCCCCTCTAGGTAGCCTCCATATAGTATAATGCACCAGATAGTCCTCAATATAGTATAATGCACCAGATAGTCCTCAATATAGTATAATGCACCAGATAGTCCTCGATATAGTATAATTTACCAGATAGTCATCAATATAGTATAATGCACCAGATAGTCCTCAATATAGTATAATGCACCAGATAGCCCTCAATATAGTATAATGCACCAGGTCGTCCTCAGTATAGTATAATGCACTCCCCATAGGCCTACTCTATATTGTATAATGCACCCCCCAAAGGCAGACTGTATAGCACTAGGCAGCACCCCATAGGCAGACCCTGTAGTATAAGGTAGCACTCCGCAGGCAGACCCTGTAGTATAAAGCAGCACCCCGCAGTCAGACCCTGTAGTATAAAGCAGCACCCCTATAGGCAGACCCTGTACTATAAGACAGCACCCCTATAGGCAGACCCTGTAGTATAATGCAGCACCCCCATAGGCAGACCCTGTACTATAAGGCAGCACCCCCATAGGCAGACCTTGTACTATAAGGCAGCACCTCCATAGGCAGACCCTGTAGTATAGGGAAGCACCCCCATAGGCAGATCCTGTACTATAAGGCAGCACCCCTATTGGCAGACCCTGTAGTGTAAGCCAGCATCCCCATAGGCAGACCTTGTACTATAAGGCAGCACCTCCATAGGCAGACCCTGTAGTATAGGGAAGCACCCCCATAGGCAGACCCTGTACTATAAGGCAGCACCCCTATTGGCAGACCCTGTAGTGTAAGCCAGTACCCCCATAGGCAGATCCTGTAGTATAAGACAGCACCCCCCATAGGCAGACCCTGTAGTATAAGGCAGACCCCCCATAGGCAGACCCTGTAGTATAATGGAGACCCCCCCATAGGCAGACCATGTAGTATAATAATAATAATAATAATCTTTATTTTTATATAGCGCTAACATATTCCGCAGCGCTTTACATTTTGTACACATTATCATCACTGTCCCCGATGGGGCTCACAATCTAAATTCCCTATCAGTATGTTTTTTTGAATGTGGGGGGAAACCGGAGAACCCGGAGGAAACCCACGCAAACACGGAGAGAACATACAAACTCTTTGCAGATGTTGTCCTTAGTGGGGTTTGAACCCAGGACTCCAGTGCTGCAAGGTTGCTGTGCTAACCACTGAGCCACCGTGCCGCCCTAGTAGTAGTAGTAGTATACGGCAGACCCCCCATAGGCAGACCCTGTAGTATTAGGCAGACCCCCCACAGGCAGAACCCCTATAGGCAGATCCTGTAGGATTAGCCAGACCCCCATAGGCAGACCCTGTAGCATTAGGCAGACCCCCCATAGGCAGAACCTGTAGTATTAGGCAGGCCCCCCATAGGCAGACCCTGTAGTATAAGGCAGATCCCCCACAGGCAGACCCTGTAGTATTAGGCAGACCCCCCATAGGCAGACCCTGTAGTATTAGGCAGACCCCCCATAGGCAGACCCTGTAGTATTAGGCAGACCCCCCACAGGCAGAACCCCTATAGGCAGATCCTGTAGGATTAGCCAGACCCCCATAGGCAGAACCTGTAGTATTAGGCAGACCCCCCTCATAGGCAGAACCTGTAGTGTTAGGCAGGCCCCCCCATAGGCAGACCCTGTAGTATAAGGCAGATCCCCCCACAGGCAGACCCTGTAGTATTAGACAAACCCCCCATAGGCAGACCCTGTAGTATTAGGCAGACCCCCCATAGGCAGACCCTGTAGTATTAGGCAAACCCCCCACAGGCAGAACCCCTATAGGCAGACCTTGTAGCATTAGGCAGACCCTGTAGTATTTGGCAGCCTGTTATGATCTGGTGGTTTAGGAGCAACATGGAACGAGCTCTGAAGGATGTGGTATCTGTACTGACCGCAGTCCCTAAGCTCAACACAACACTAGAAGTAGCCGTGGGATGCTCCTAACTCTCCCTAGGCACCTCGACACAGCCTAAGAGCTAACTACCCCTAAAGATAGAAGCAGGAAAACTATCTTGCCTCAGAGAAAATCCCCAAAGGATAGATTAGCCCCCCACAAATAATGACTGTGAGTGGAGAGGGAAAAAACATACACAGAATGAAACCAGGATGAGCACAGGAGGCCAGTCTAGCTAGAAAGATAAGACAGGATGGAATACTGTGCGGTCAGTATAAAACACTACAAAAATCCACGCAGAGATTACAAAAATCTCCACACCTGACTAAAGGTGTGGAGGGTAAATCTGCTTCCCAGAGCTTCCAGCAACACAGAGATAATTCATACTGATAAGCTGGACAAACATAGAAAGCACAGAGCGAATAAGTCCACAATCTGTGGACAGTAGTGTTGAGCATTCCGATACCGCAAGTATCGGGTATCGGCCGATACTTGCGGTATCGGAATTCCGATACCGAGTTCCGATACTTTTGTGGTATCGGGAATCGGTATCGGATCCATAGTGATGTGTAAAATAAAGAATTAAAATAAAAAATATTGATATATTCACCTCTCCGGTGGCCCCTGGACATCACCGCTGGTAACCGGCAGGCTTCTTTGTTTAAAATGAGCGCGTTTAGGACCTGAGAATGACGTCGCAGCTTCTGATTGGTCGCGTGCCGCTCATGTGACCGCCATGCGACCAATCTCAAGCCGCAACGTCATTCTCAGGCACTAAACTCCTCATTCTAGGAATTTAGGACCTGCGAATGACGTCGCGGCTTCTGATTGGTCGCGTGGTGGTCACATGGGGGAGAGGTGAATATATCAATATTTTTTATTTTAATTCTTTATTTTACACATTAATATGGATCCCAGGGCCTGAAGGAGAGTTTCCTCTCCTTCAGACCCTGGGAACCATCAGGATACCTTCCGATACTTGGTGTCCCATTGACTTGTATTGGTATCGGATATCGGTATCGGCGATATCCGATACTTTTCGGGTATCGGCCGATACTATCCGATACCGATACTTTCAAGTATCGGACGGTATCGCTCAACACTAGTGGACAGAAAAGAGCAAGCAAGAACTTAGCTTTGCTGAACTGGTCAGGATAACAGGGAAATCCAAAGAGATGTGAATCCAACCAGGAACCATTTACAAGTGGCACTGGCTGAAGGAAAGAGCCAGGCATAAATAGACGAGCAGAAAAGACAATTAGTAGAAGCAGCTGCTGACAGCTAAATCCAAGGAGCAGCCATACCACTTGAAACCACAAGAGGGAGCCCAAGAGCAGAACTCACAAAAGTGCCACTTACAACCACCGGAGGGAGCCCAAGAGCGGAATTCACAACAGTACCCCCCCTTGAGGAGGGGTCACCGAACCCTCACCAGAGCCCCCAGGCCGATTAGGACGAGCCAAGTGAAAAGCACGAACCAAATCGGTGGCATGGACATCGGAGGCAACACCCCAAGAATTATCCTCCTGGCCATAACCCTTCCACTTGACAAGATACTGAAGCCTCCGCCTCAAAAAACGAGAATCCAAAATCTTCTCAACCTCATATTCCAACTCTCCCTCAACCAACACCGGGGCAGGAGGGTCAACCGAGGGAACAATGGGCACCACATATCTCCGCAACAAAGATCTATGGAAAACATTATGAATGGCAAAAGAGGCTGGAAGAGCCAAGCGAAAAGACACCGGATCAATAATTTCAGAAATTTTATAAGGACCAATAAACCGAGGCTTAAACTTAGGGGAAGAAACCTTCATAGGAACATGACGAGAAGACAACCAAACCAAATCCCCCACACGAAGCCAGGGGCCAACACACCGACGGCGGTTAGCAAAATGTTGAGCCCTTTCCTGAGACAACGTCAAATTGTCCACCACATGAGTCCAAATCTGCTGCAGCCTGTCCACCACAGAATCAACACCAGGACAATCAGAAGGCTCAACCTGCCCAGAAGAAAAACGAGGATGAAAACCAAAATTACAAAAAAAAGGTGAAACCAAAGTAGCCGAACTAGCCCGATTATTAAGGGCAAACTCGGCCAACGGCAAGAAAGACACCCAATCATCCTGATCAGCAGACATAAAGCATCTCAAATAGGTCTCCAAGGTCTGATTAGTTCGCTCAGTTTGGCCATTAGTCTGAGGATAAAACACCGAAGAAAAAGACAAATCAATGCCCATCCTAGCACAAAAGGCCCGCCAAAACCTAGAGACAAACTGAGAACCTCTGTCAGACACAATATTCTCCGGAATGCCATGCAAACGAACCACATGCTGAAAAAACAATGGAACCAGATCTGAGGAGGAAGGCAACTTAGGCAAAGGTACCAGATGGACCATTTTAAAGAACCGGTCACAAACAACCCAGATAACAGACATCTTCTGGGAAACAGGAAGATCCGAAATAAAATCCATGGAAATATGCATCCAGGGCCACTCAGGGACTGGCAAAGGCAAAAGCAACCCACTAGCGCGGGAACAGCAAGGCTTGGCTCGAGCGCAAGTCCCACAGGACTGCACAAAAGCACAGACATCGCGCGACAAGGAAGGCCACCAAAAGGACCTAGCAACCAAATCTCTGGTACCAAAAATCCCAGGATGACCAGCCAACACAGAACAATGAACCTCAGAAATCACCTTACTTGTCCATCCATCAGGAACAAACAGCTTCCCCACAGGACAGCGGTCAGGCCTATCAGCCTGAAATTCCTGAAGCACCCGCCACAAATCAGGGAAGATGGCAGAAAGAATCACCCCTTCCTTAAGAATGCCAACCGGCTCAAGGACTCCAGGAGAATCAGGCAAAAAACTCCTAGAGAGGGCATCAGCCTTAACATTCTTAGATCCTGGAAGATACGAGACCACAAAATCAAAACGGGAGAAAAACAGGGACCATCGAGCCTGTCTAGGATTCAGCCGCTTGGCCAACTCGAGGTAAATCAGATTCTTATGATCAGTCAGGACCACAACGCGGTGCTTAGCTCCCTCAAGCCAATGTCGCCACTCCTCAAACGCCCACTTCATAGCCAACAACTCCCAATTGCCGACATCATAATTGCGTTCCGCAGGCGAAAACTTTCTGGAAAAAGAAAGCACACGGTTTCATCAAAGAACCATCAGAATCCCTCTGAGACAAAATGGCCCCTGCCCCAATCTCAAAAGCGTTGACCTCCACCTGAAAAGGAAGAGAAACATCCGGCTGACACAACACAGGGGCAGAAGTAAATCGGCGTTTAAGCTCCTGAAAGGCCTCAACAGCCGCAGAGGACCAATTCGTCACATCAGCGCCTTTCTTCATCAAATCAGTAAGGGGCTTAACCACACTGGAAAAGTTGGCAATGAAACGGCGATAGAAATTAGCAAAGCCCAAAAATTTTTGAAGGCCCTTCACAGATGTGGGTTGAATCCAGTCATGAATAGCTTGGACCTTAACAGGATCCATTTCTATAGACGAGGGAGAAAAAATAAAACCCAAAAAAGAGACCTTCTGAACTCCGAATAGGCACTTAGACCCCTTCACAAACAAAGCATTATCACGAAGGATCTGGAACACCATCCTGACCTGCTTCACATGAGACTCCCAATCATCGGAAAAAATCAAAATATCATCCAAATATATAACCATGAATTTATCAAGATAATTGCGGAAAATATCATGCATGAAGGACTGGAACACAGATGGAGCATTAGAGAGCCCAAATGGCATCACAAGGTATTCAAAATGGCCTTCGGGCGTATTAAATGCAGTTTTCCATTCGTCACCCTGTTTAATACGAACAAGATTATATGCCCCTCAGAGGTCAATCTTAGTAAACCAACTAGCCCCCTTAATCTGAGCAAACAAATCAGTAAGCAAAGGCAAGGGGTATTGGAATTTGACCGTGATCTTATTAAGAAGACGATAATCTATACAGAGTCTCAAGGAGCCATCCTTCTTAGCAACAAAAAAGAAACCCGCTCCCAATGGTGACAAAGACGGCTGAATATGCCCTTTCTCCAAAGATTCCTTAACATAGCTCCGCATGGCGGCATGCTCTGGCACAGACAGATTGAAAAGTCGGCCTTTAGGGAACTTACAACCTGGAATCAAGTTAATAGCACAATCACAGTCCCTATGTGGAGGAAGGGAACTGGACTTGGGCTCATCAAATACATCCTGGAAATCCGACAAAAACTCGGGGACCTCAGAAGAGGGGGAAGAGGAAATTGACATCAAAGGAACGTCACTATGTACCCCTTGACAACCCCAACTAGTCACAGACATAGTTTTCCAATCCAGCACCGGATTATGTTCCTGTAACCATGGAAAAACCAGTACAACAACATCATGCAGGTTATGCAACACCAGAAAACGGCAATTTTCCTGATGTGCAGGAGCCATGTACATAGTCATCTGCATCCAGTACTGAGGTTTATCCTTGGCCAATGGAGTAGCATCAATGCCCCTCAAAGGAATAGGGCTCTGTAAAGGCTGCAAGGAAAAACCACAGCGCCTGGCGAATTCTAAGTCCATTAGGTTCAGGGCAGCGCCTGAATCCACAAATGCCATGACAGAAAAGGACGACAATGAGCAAATCAGAGTCACAGATAAAAGAAATTTAGGCTGTACAGTACTAATGGTAACAGACCTAGCGACCCTCCTAGTACATTTAGGGCAATCAGAAATAACATGAGCAGAATCACCACAGTAAAAACACAGCCTATTCTGACGTCTGAACTCCTGCCGTCCTGTTTTAGTCAAAATCCTATCACATTGCATAGATTCAGGACTCTGCTCAGAGGACACTGCCATATGGTGCACAGCTTTGCGCTCGCGCAAACGCCGATCAATCTGAATGGCTAGAGACATAGACTCGCTCAAACCAGTAGGCGTAGGGAAGCCCACCATAACATCTTTAAGGGCTTCAGAAAGACCCTTTCTGAAAATAGCAGCCAGAGCATCCTCATTCCATTTAGTAAGCACAGACCATTTCCTAAATTTCTGGCAGTATAATTCTGCCGCTTCCTGACCTTGACACAAGGCCAACAGGGTTTTTTCTGCATGATCCACAGAGTTAGGTTCATCATACAATAATCCGAGCGCTTGAAAAAATGCGTCTACATTCAGCAATGCCAGATCCCCTGATTCAAGGGAGAATGCCCAGTCCTGAGGGTCACCACGCAGCAAGGATATGATGATTTTTACTTTCTGAATGGGATCGCCAGAAGAACGGGGTTTCAAAGCAAAAAACAATTTGCAGTTATTTTTAAAGTTCAAAAATTTGGATCTGTCTCCAAAAAACAAATCAGGAGTAGGAATTTTAGGCTCCAAAGCCGGAGTCTGGACAACATAATCTTGGATACTCTGTACTCTTGCAGCAAGTTGATCCACACGAGAAAACAAACCCTGAACATCCATGCCAGAGCACAAATCCTGCACCACCCAAAGGTCAAGAGGAAAAAAAAAAGACAAAAAGAGAGCACAGAAAAAAAAATGGCTCAGAATTTTTTCCTTCTTTTTGAGATGCATTTAATTCATTTATGGCCACTTGTACTGTTATGATCTGGTGGTTTAGGAGCAACATGGAACGAGCTCTGAAGGAAGTGGTATCTGTACTGACCGCAGTCCCTAAGCTCAACACAACACTAGAAGTAGCCGTGGGATGCTCCTAACTCTCCCTAGGCACCTCGACACAGTCTAAGAGCTAACTACCCCTAAAGATAGAAGCAGGAAAACTATCTTGCCTAAGAGAAAATCCCCAAAGGATAGATTAGCCCCCCACAAATAATGACTGTGATTGGAGAGGGAAAAAACATACACAGAATGAAACCAGGATGAGCACAGGAGGCCAGTCTAGCTAGAAAGATAAGACAGGATGGAATACTGTGCGGTCAGTATAAAACACTACAAAAATCCACGCAGAGATTACAAAAATCTCCACACCTGACTAAAGGTGTGGAGGGTAAATCTGCTTCCCAGAGCTTCCAGCAACACAGAGATAATTCATACTGATAAGCTGGACAAACATAGAAAGCACAGAACAAATAAGTCCACAATCTGTGGACAGAAAAGAGCAAGCAAGAACTTAGCTTTGCTGAACTGGTCAGGATAACAGGGAAATCCAAAGAGATGTGAATCCAACCAGGAACAATTTACAAGTGGCAACGGCTGAAGGAAAGAGCCAGGCATAAATAGACGAGCAGAAAAGACAATTAGTAGAAGCAACTGCTGACAGCTAAATCCAAGGAGCAGCCATACCACTTGAAACCACAAGAGGGAGCCCAAAAGCAGAACTCACAAAAGTGCCACTTACAACCACCGGAGGGAGCCCAAGAGCGGAATTCACAACAGCAGCCCCCCATAGGCAGACCCTGTAGTATAAGATGGCACCCCCATAAGCAGATTCTGTAGTAAAAGGCAGCCCCCCTTAAAAAAAAAAAAACTCACCTCTCTTCTTCCTGGTTCCTGCGCTGCTCTGAGCTCCCGCTCGTCTCCTGACAGTGGGCGCCGGGCAGTGACTCATGGCGTCCCCTGTCAGCGTCGCCGACGTCAGACGCTGACAGGGAGATGATGGGAGAAGGAGCGCAGTGCTCCTTCCCTCATCATTGCGGTCAGCTGTATCGGCGAAATGCTGGTATAGCTGACCCTGCGATGACAGGCTGGGGGCGCAGATACAGTTACAGTAGCTTAGTTCCGGGTGGGCCCCCTCTGAGTACCGGGCCCAGGGTGCCCGCACCCTCTGCCCCCCCGGTAGCTACACTACTGCTGGTGTGTTTGGATACTTTGTATCCGTTATATTGAATGTATAGCTATAACACACCCATCTTTTTCAACATAATGGGAATAGTGCTTTTCCTTATTTAAGGTCCCTTACATACTTTTTGATATGCTTATGGATATTGTGTTTGTTAGCAGTACAGTACATGTAGCAAAAGTTGAAATATCACTGTATATTTAATACAGGCAGAGAGCAGGATATTACTTATAGTATTGGAAGACAGCAATATAGGACAAGGAATACAGGGAGACAGCAATATAGGACAAGGAGTACAGGTACAGAGCAATATAGGACAAGGAGTTCAGATGCACAGCAATATAGGACAAGGAGTGTACAGTAGGTACACAGCAATACAGGACAAGGAGTACAGGAAGGCACATGGGAAGGAGTGTATGCAAAGTCGGTGATAGCACGGCATTGGGGAAGCTACAGCCCATCTGAGGATCTGGACTGACTGATCTGTGCCTGCCAGGCAAGTTGGTGATCCCAGTTTGGCAGTTTCCCTGGAGGAGAGAGGACTGACAGGAGTCAGCGTGTGGAGAAGTAGCTCCTGGAAGGTAACCCAGAGTGTGTGTGCAGCGCCCCAGGGTCCTGGTCGTTGCCGTAATGACATTTTCCTCTAGGGGGGAGTGATGTTATGTTTGGAGGCAATAAAGGAGATCTTTTTACCAGGTAGCTATGCTCCTATTTATTAGGGCACTTTTCACACTTAGGTAAAACTGGTGGCCTGGAGAGGGAGTTAGGCAGTTGCCTGTCAGAGGCCTAGACAGAGGGTCACGGAGCTGCGCCTGCCCTAAGTACTGCGGTTTCTAAGAAAGGACACAAAAAGAGAATTGTATTGTAGAGAATGAGAAGTCATAGCAAAGGAGTGGATACCAGAAGGAGTTCTGCCCTGCACAGGCTGCCTCCTTCTGAGGCGCAGGATCCCGGTAGTCGGAACACCAAGGGAGCAACAGTCCTTTATGCCTTGTTCCAGAGACCGGCAGGACAGCTAATTGCAAGTTACTGATCCACCCCTATACCCAGGAGGCAAGGTGGCACCCACGAGAGACCAGGGCATGATAGAGTCCCTGTAAAAAGCCTCAAGCCACCGGTCATACGGGTTTGTCCTATCCATCTGGGGGACAAGAGAGAGATAATATCGATAACATCTACAACATCTGTGAGGACCTTATGAGAGGCTTAGCAGTAAGGTACTACAACAAAAAAGGTGCTAGAGGAAGGCTACTGATTTCCACCTGGATAAAGGGACTCCGGATTTGCCTCCAAACCAGCCGGACTCTGCCTGCACTGTGATCTGGTGCTCTGGACTGTGGATGCTGAAGCCTTCAGTAAAAGGAAAAGAGACTGCAACCTTCTGTCCTCGTTCTTCACTGCACCATTCATCATCCACCATCTACACACTGGGAAGCCCTGGGGATACACTTCACCTGTGAGAAGGTATACCATCTAGCTGCCATAACATCGCCCCAGTGGACCCCTTAGCAGCGTCGGTCACCCTGACCGAATACCACAGGTGGCGTCACGAACATTTCCCCATTTAAAGACCATTCCCTATATACATGGATGTCCCGAGGGCCACGGACCGGGTCAGCCACTGTGACATCCCCCTTGAGAACCAAAGTACCCGGTACCGAGTACCCCCTTGCCTTTGAAGGCGCTCCATACCTTTTGGCGTCACGAACAGGATCTACTTAAACCTAAAAATCGGGTCATGTGCGCCTAGAGACTGTGCCAGAATTGTGCTTGAACTGTGATTTGCTAAAGGACTGTGTATTACAGAAGACCGCAAAAAATTCCCGCCAAAACCTCCGCCATTACCGTGCCACGAGGAGCGCAGAAGAAGAAGGACGTGCCATTGTGGGCGTGAACGAACTGAGATGCGCAAAAGAAAATGGCCGCCCAGTCTAAATGTCTCTGTACCTTGAGAACGTGTCTGTCAGCAGCTGAGACCCGCCTCCTGATTCTCAATGGCGGACGGAGACAAAGAAAAAGAAACCGTCCACGGAGGAGAGAGCGGGAAAAGGACCAGGAAGGAGCCAGCCACGAGGATGACGCCATGGCCAGCCGCCCAGAACCAGAGCATGGAGTCGAAGCAGAGGACTCGCCCAGCCACCTGGAGAGACACCGCGGCCAGGCATCACCCGTTGGCCCTGACTTCCTGCAGACCGGCGTGGAGGAACTCATAGACCAGCTCCTGCAGCTGCGGCTGAGCGCTAAGGCCACATGTCAGACAGCACCTGTGGAAGATCCATCAGCACCGCTTCCAGCATCGTTTCCAGAGCCACTGCCAGCACCACTGCAGACTCCGCCACCAACGGAACCGACCGGCACCGAAGACACCGAAGCAGCAGGTAAGGATGCCGCCCCTGCCCCGGTGACCGAGGGACTGCTGATAGGCCCTGTAGCAGTGCCACCTCCCCGCAGTACCAGCTGGCTCCAACATCTTGAGCCTTGGGACCAGACCACAGGAATGGAGCAATTTATGAAGGCCCCAATTGCGCCCACCACCCTGCCGGGCGAACTATATGCAGAGCGAGCTGTGTACCGATGGGTTAACCCAGGCCCTGACCTCATGGAGTTTCCCCGGACCACTGAGCGGAAAGGAGAGACTGTAGAAGTTCTAAGTTGGGAGGACTACCAGTCCCAGCTTGCCCGCAAGTGGGAAGAGAAGGAGGAAAGACACCAGGCCCAGCGCAGAGCCTTTGACAAGTGGGATCTGGAGGTCAAAGCCCAAGCCCGCAAGGACCGCACCGCTAAACAGGCCCCGCGTAAGCAGGGCACAGTCGTCACCTTTAAGCTGCAAGGAGGTTGAGGATTCATTAAGGAACAGGGGTTGTACGCAGAAATATTCGTCAACCGGAAGGACGTGGAATCCCATCTCTGGGAAGGACAACTGGATAGGGACCTGTATCCATGAGAAAGTGTCACCTACAATAGGCACCTTGGTGAAAAGGGATGTTTAGCTCTTAATGTCCACAAGCGCAGAGACCCTGTGAAACACAGCTCTAAAACATCAGCTATGCCTTCTCCTGTGGTGTTATGATAAGGTAATTCAGTACCACAATGGACATAGAAGTCAGAGCACATACAGTGACCTGACAATAACCCAAAAACATAGAACGAGCTCTGAGACGTGGGAACTCTGCTGACCGCAATCCCTAATCCTCACCAACCACACTAGAGGCAGCCGTGGATTGCGCCTAACGCTCCCTATGCAACTCGGCACAGCCTGAGAAACTAGCTAGCCTGAAGATAGAAAATAAGCCTACCTTGCCTCAGAGAAATACCCCAAAGGAAAAGGCAGCCCCCACATATAATGACTGTGAGTTAAGATGAAAAGACAAACGTAGAGATGAAATAGATTTAGCAAAGTGAGGCCCGACTTTCTGAACAGAGCGAGGATAGGAAAGGTAACTTTGCGGTCAACACAAAACCCTACAACAAACCACGCAAAGGGGGCAAAAAGACCCTCCGTACTGAACTAACGGCACGGAGGTACACCCTCTGCGTCCCAGAGCTTCCAGCAAGCAAGAAAAAAACAAATAAGCAAGCTGGACAGAAAAAACAGCAAACAAAATAGCAAAAGCGGAACTTAGCTATGCAGAGCAGCAGGCCACAGGAACGATCCAGGAGGAAACAGGTCCAATACTAGAACATTGACTGGAGGCCAGGATCAAAGCACTAGGTGGAGTTAAATAGAGCAGCACCTAACGACTTCACCACATCACCTGAGGAAGGAAACTCAGAAGCCGCAGTACCACTCTCCTCCACCAACGGAAGCTCACAGAGAGAATCAGCCGAAGTACCACTTGTGACCACAGGAGGGAGCTCTGCCACAGAATTCACAACAGTACCCCCCCCTTGAGGAGGGGTCACCGAACCCTCACCAGAGCCCCCAGGACGACCAGGATGAGCCATATGAAAGGCACGAACAAGATCGGGAGCATGGACATCAGAGGCAAAGACCCAGGAATTATCTTCCTGAGCATAACCCTTCCACTTAACCAGATACTGGAGTTTCCGTCTTGAAACACGAGAATCCAAAATCTTCTCCACAATATACTCCAACTCCCCCTCTACCAAAACCGGGGCAGGAGGATCAACAGATGGAACCATAGGTGCCACGTATCTCCGCAACAACGACCTATGGAATACGTTATGTATGAAAAAAGAATCTGGAAGGGTCAGACGAAAAGACACAGGATTAAGAACCTCAGAAATCCTATACGGACCAATGAAACGAGGTTTAAACTTAGGAGAGGAAACCTTCATAGGAATATGACGAGAAGATAACCAAACCAAATCCCCAACACGAAGTCGGGGACCCACACAGCGTCTGCGATTAGCGAAACGTTGAGCCTTCTCCTGGGACAAGGTCAAATTGTCCACAATATGAGTCCAAATCTGCTGCAACCTGTCCACCACAGTATCCACACCAGGACAGTCCGAAGACTCAACCTGTCCTGAAGAGAAACGAGGATGGAACCCAGAGTTGCAGAAAAACGGCGAAACCAAGGTAGCCGAGCTGGCCCGATTATTAAGGGCGAACTCAGCCAAAGGCAAAAAGGACACCCAGTCATCCTGATCAGCAGAAACAAAGCATCTCAGATATGTTTCCAAAGTCTGATTGGTTCATTCGGTCTGGCCATTAGTCTGAGGATGGAAAGCCGAGGAAAAAGACAAGTTAATGCCCATCCTAGCACAAAAGGCTCGCCAAAACCTCAAAACAAACTGGGAACCTCTGTCAGAAACGATATTCTCTGGAATGCCATGTAAACGAACCACATGCTGGAAGAACAATGGCACCAAATCAGAGGAGGAAGGTAATTTAGACAAGGGTACCAAATGGACCATCTTAGAGAAGCGATCACAGACCACCCAAATGACTGACATCTTTTGAGAGACGGGAAGATCTCAAATAAAATCCATAGAGATATGTGTCCAAGGCCTCTTCGGGACCGGCAAGGGCAAAAGCAACCCACTGGCACGAGAACAGCAGGGCTTAGCCCGAGCACAAATCCCACAGGACTGCACAAAAGAACGCACATCCCGCGACAGAGATGGCCACCAAAAGGATCTAGCCACTAACTCTCTGGTACCAAAGATTCCAGGATGATCAGCCAACACCGAACAATGAACCTCAGAGATAACTTTATTCGTCCACCTATCAGGGACAAACAGTTTCTCCGCTGGGCAACGATCAGGTTTATTAGCCTGAAATTTTTGCAGCACCAGCCGCATATCAGGGGAGATGGCAGACACAATTACTCCCTCTTTGAGAATACCCGCCGGCTCAGATAAACCCGGAGAGTCGGGCACAAAACTCCTAGACAGAGCATCCGCCTTCACATTTTTAGAGCCCGGAAGGTACGAAATCACAAAGTCAAAACGGGCAAAAAACAGCGACCAACGAGCCTGTCTAGGATTCAACCGCTTGGCAGACTCGAGATAAGTCAAGTTCTTATGATCAGTCAAGACCACCACGCGATGCTTAGCTCCTTCAAGCCAATGACGCCACTCCTCGAATGCCCACTTCATGGCCAGCAACTCTCGATTGCCAACATCATAATTTCGCTCAGCAGGCGAAAACTTCCTGGAAAAGAAGGCGCATGGTTTTATCATCGAGCAATCAGAACTTCTCTGCGACAAAACAGCCCCTGCTCCAATCTCAGAAGCATCAACCTCGACCTGGAATGGAAGCGAAACATCTGGTTGACACAACACAGGGGCAGAAGAAAAACGACGCTTCAACTCTTGAAAAGCTTCCACAGCAGCAGAAGACCAATTGACCACATCAGCACCCTTCTTGGTCAAATCGGTCAATGGTTTAGCAATACTAGAAAAATTGCAGATGAAGCGACGATAAAAATTAGCAAAGCCCAGGAACTTTTGCAGACTTTTCAGAGATGTCGGCTGAGTCCAATCATGGATGGCTTGGACCTTAACAGGGTCCATCTCGATAGTAGAAGGGGAAAAGATGAACCCCAAAAATGAAACCTTCTGAACACCAAAGAGACACTTTGATCCCTTCACAAACAAAGAATTAGCACGCAGGACCTGAAACACAATTCTGACTTGCTTCACATGAGACTCCCAATCATCCGAGAAGATCAAAATGTCATCCAAGTACACAATCAGGAATTTATCCAGGTACTCTCGGAAGATGTCATGCATAAAGGACTGAAACACTGATGGAGCATTGGCTAGTCCGAATGGCATTACTAGATACTCAAAATGGCCCTCGGGCGTATTAAATGCAGTTTTCCATTCATCGCCTCGCTTAATACGCACAAGATTATACGCACCACGAAGATCTATCTTGGTGAACCAACTAGCCCCCTTATTCCGAGCAAACAAATCAGATAACAACGGCAAGGGGTACTGAAATTTAACCGTGATCTTATTTAGAAGGCGGTAATCTATACAAGGTCTCAGCGAACCATCCTTCTTGGCCACAAAAAAGAACCCTGCTCCTAATGGCGACGATGACGGGCGAATATGCCCCTTCTCCAAGGACTCCTTCACATAACTCCGCATAGCGGCGTGCTCAGGCACAGATAAATGAAACAGTCGACCTTTTGGGAATTTACTACCAGGAATCAAATCGATAGCACAATCACAATCCCTATGCGGAGGTAGGGTATCGGACTTGGGCTCATCAAATACATCCCGGTAATCAGACAAGAACTCTGGAACCTCAGAAGGGGTGGATGACGAAATAGACAGAAATGGGACATCACCATGTACCCCCTGACAACCCCAGCTGGACACAGACATGGATTTCCAATCTAATACTGGATTATGGACTTGTAGCCATGGCAACCACAACACGACCACATCATGCAGATTATGCAACACCAGAAAGCGAATAACCTCCTGATGTGCAGGAGCCATGCACATGGTCAGCTGGCTCCAGTACTGAGGTTTATTCTTGGCCAAAGGCGTAGCATCAATTCCTCTCAATAGAATTGGACACTGCAAGGGTTCCAAGAAAAACCCACAACACCTAGCATACTCCAAGTCCATCAAATTCAGGGCAGCGCCTGAATCCACAAATGCCATGACAGAATAAGATGACAAAGAGCAGATCAAGGTAACGGACAAAAGAAATTTTGACTGTACCGTACCAATGGTGGCAAACCTAGCGAACCGCTTACTGCGCTTAGGACAATCAGAGATAGCATGAGTGGAATCACCACAGTAGAAACACAGCCCATTCAGACGTCTGTGTTCTTGCCGTTCAACTATGGTCAAAGTCCTATCGCACTGCATAGGCTCAGGTTTATGCTCAGATAATACCGCCAAATGGTGCACAGATTTACGCTCACGCAAGCGTCGACCGATCTGAATGGCCAAAGACATAGACTCATTCAGACCAGCAGGCATAGGAAATCCCACCATGACATCCTTAAGGGCTTCAGAGAGACCCTTTCTGAAAATAGCTGCGAGCGCACCTTCATTCCATTGAGTGAGTACGGACCACTTTCTAAATTTCTGACAATATACCTCTATCTCATCCTGACCCTGACACAGAGCCAGCAAATTTTTCTCTGCCTGATCCACTGAATTAGGTTCATCGTACAGCAATCCGAGTGCCAGGAAAAACGCATCGATATTACTTAATGCAGGATCTCCTGACGCAAGAGAAAATGCCCAGTCCAGAGGGTCGCCACGTAAAAAAGAAATAATGATCCTAACTTGTTGAACTGGGTCACCAGAGGAGCGAGGTTTCAAAGCCAGAAATAGTTTACAATTGTTTTTGAAACTCAGAAATTTAGTTCTATCTCCAAAAAACAAATCAGGAATAGGAATTCTTGGTTCTAACATAGAATTCTGAACCACAAAGTCTTGAATATTTTGTACTCTTGCCGTGAGCTGATCCACACATGAAGACAGACCTTTAATGTCCATCGCTACACCTGTGTCCTGAACCACCCAAATGTCTAGGGGAAAAAAAAGGCAAAACACAGTGCAGAGAAAAAAAAATGGTCTCAGAACTTCTTTTTTCCCTCTATTGAGAATCATTAGTACTTTGGGCCTCCAGTACTGTAATGATAAGGTAATTCAGTACCACAATGGACATAGAAGTCAGAGCACATACAGTGACCTGACAATAACCCAAAAACATAGAACGAGCTCTGAGACGTGGGAACTCTGCTGACCGCAATCCCTAATCCTCACCAACCACACTAGAGGCAGCCGTGGATTGCGCCTAACGCTCCCTATGCAACTCGGCACAGCCTGAGAAACTAGCTAGCCTGAAGATAGAAAATAAGCCTACCTTGCCTCAGAGAAATACCCCAAAGGAAAAGGCAGCCCCCACATATAATGACTGTGAGTTAAGATGAAAAGACAAGAGATGAAATAGATTTAGCAAAGTGAGGCCCGACTTTCTGAACAGAGCGAGGATAGGAAAAGTAACTTTGCGGTCAACACAAAACCCTACAACAAACCACGCAAAGGGGGCAAAAAGACCCTCCGTACTGAACTAACGGCACGGAGGTACACCCTCTGCGTCCCAGAGCTTCCAGCAAGCAAGAAAAAAACAAATAAGCAAGCTGGACAGAAAAAACAGCAAACAAAATAGCAAAAGTGGAACTTAGCTATGCAGAGCAGCAGGCCACAGGAACGATCCAGGAGGAAACAGGTCCAATACTAGAACATTGACTGGAGGCCAGGATCAAAGCACTAGGTGGAGTTAAATAGAGCAGCACCTAACTACTTCACCACATCACCTGAGGAAGGAAACTCAGAAGCCACAGTACCACTCTCCTCCACCAACGGAAGCTCACAGAGAGAATCAGCCGAAGTACCACTTGTGACCACAGGAGGGAGCTCTGCCACAGAATTCACAACACTGTGGCAACAGCGCCACCTTGTGCCAAAACAGCTGCCACTACTACCACCACTACTGTCACCCCTACCTGCACCTTTACAAGGACCACAGTGTGTACTGTTACCACCACAGAAACTGCGGTGACTACAGAACCAACTCCAACTGTAACCTGCGCCAATGTTACTCCAGACCAGAACTCAGTGGGCACTCAGACCCCCATCTGGAGTGAGGGAGCCCCATATGTAGCACCTGGTAGCCGCCAGTATCCTAAAGGGCTACCTCCACCAGTGCTACCTCCAGAACTGCAGTAAGACCCACAAAACTGGAACAGACTGTAAATAGTTCTTAAACTATTCTTTTGCCGCTCTAAACCCGTCCAGGGTTATTTCTTACAGCGGTCCCATGGTAAAAGAGATCCTCAGTTTGCACAAATTACATTCCATTTAAAGAACACTCGAATCATGGACAGTGAATGGTTCACAAACTGTCTTGTAAATAGTTTGCACCTTCTTAAGTGTGCTTCCTACTGGTTTTACAACAGGAGGCTTTTACAGAGACTGCCTCCAACAGAGACTGTTGCTAATCTTGTTGTGAGAATTGTTTTGTTTTTCAGGAGCTGAAGAAAAACCCGTTGGTGTGGCAGAATTCCAGGTCAGGATACACGTCTTGTAGCCCACCCAAGACCAAAGTTGGGGGTTTGTAATGGGTCCCTCGCTTCACGTCATTTTTGTTACTGAACTGACTTGAATCTTGATGTTATTGATATTGCACTACCTCATTGAGTTATCTGAACCCATAAAGGGTTCAATGTCTAATACTTGCACTTTGCCAGAAAGATAATATATTACAGGATTAATATAGTAGATAAAGTTAGAAACTAAAATCCAGATAGAAATGATGTTTACATAGTTGATGGTATGCTGCCAGAAATTTAGAGAATTCTAATAAAATTGAGATTGAGATAGACGATAGAAAATGTTTAATGATGCACTTGTGAATAAAATGAAGGAAATACAGAAAACCCGTGGGGTTAGAGAAAAGTTTTGCACTTGAATAACAGTAGAACTGTGGGGGTTGGTCGAAACTTTGCACTGTGACTTAAATAAAGAAAAATGTTGATTTGCACTTTGAAGCCTAAACAGATAGTATACCCAGATGGGTAATCGCATTTCATAGTTAGTTAATGCAATGTTTTACTTAATTGTTTCCACAATGTAAATATGTTTTTGTTTGCAATGTTCAAGCGTCCTCACCACCCAAAAAGGGAAGCATCAGTTAAATTAACTTGTTTTATAGCATTTTAAAAATTGCATGTCTTTTACTAATGTATTGTTGTTTTCTTTTCTCAGTCCCGGAGTACTGGATTTAACGGGGGGGGGGGGGGGGAGTGCAGCGCCCCAGGGTCCTGGTCGTTGCAGTAATGTCATTTTCCTCTAGGGGGAGTGATGTTACATTTGGAGGCAATAAAGGAGATCTTTTTACCAGGTACCACAAACATACAACACATTTCGCACTCCAGTCCACCAGGGGGAGCTGTGCTCCTATTTATTAGGGCACTCTTCACACTTAGGTAAAACTGGTGGCCTGAAGAGGGACTTAGGCAGTTTCTGACTGAGCTTCGCTCAGGTAGTTGGTCCCTGACAGGGGTGGGAGCCTGTCTGATGCCTAGACAGAGGGTCACGGAGCTGCCCCTGCCCTAAGTGTGGCAGTTCCTAAGAAAGGACACGAAAAGAGAATTGTATTGTAGAGAGTGAGAAGAAGTCATAGCAAATGAGTGGGTACCAGAAAGAGTTCTGCCCTGCACAGGCTGCCTCCTTCTGAGGCGCAGGATCCCGGTAGCTGGAACACCGAGGGAGCAACAGTCCTTTATGCCTTGCTCCAGAGACCAGCAGGACAGCTAATTGCAAGTTACTGATCCGCCCTTATACCCAGGAGGCAAGGTGGCACCCACGAGAGACAAGGGCATGATAGAGTCCCTGTAAAAAGCCTCAAGCCACCGGTCATACGGGTTTGTCCTATCCATCTGGGGGACAGAGAGAGAGATAACATCGGTAACATCTACAACATCTGTGAGGACCTTATGAGAGGCTTAGTAGTAAGGTACTACAACACCAAAGCACTAGAGGAAGGCTACTGATTTCCACCTGGATAAGGGGACTCCGGATTTGCCTCCAAACCGGACGGACTCTGCCTGCCCTGTGATCTGGTGCTCTGGACTGTGGATGCTGAAGGATTCAGTAAAAGGTAAATAGACTGCAACCTTGTGTCCTCGTTCTTCACTGCGCCATTCATCATCCACCATCTACACACTGGGAAGCCCTGGGGATACACTTAATCTGTGGGAAGGTATACCATCTAGCTGCCATAACTTCACCCCAGCGGACCCCTTAGAAGCGTCGGTCACCCTGACCGAATACCACAGATGGTGTCAGGAACATTTCCCCTTTAAAGACCTTTCCCTTTATACACGAACGTCCTGAGGGCCACAGACCAGGTCAGCCACTGTGACATCCCCCTTGAGAACCGATGGACCCGGTACCGAGTACCCCCTTGCCCTTGGGGGCGCTCTATGTGCACTGACAGCGGTCAGTACTGAACTGTGTGGTCTCCCACGGTAAAAGGACGAAGTGAGGTCCAGCGGGTTTAGAGACTGTGACTCAATGTCGTGTGCGCTATATGACTAGAGACATTGATACGACGTACGGACACCCCCGGGAACTAGTCAAGGAGGGCTGGCGGGTGTAGTGTCTGAACTGTGAGTTAAAGCCGTATAAGAAGTATCTAAGTTAAAGCTGCAACTTAATGTCATCTGTTGGTGCCTATTGTGTTAAATGAAGTGTAATGAACTGTGCATAGCCTAGTTTATGACTGCATAATAAACCACATGGACTGTTTTTGTGAGAAAAAATTCCCTTTTCAACTGAGCTCCATTGCTAATCGAGTGCGCTATCTCACAACAGCAATATAGGACAAGGAGTGGAGGTACACAGCAATATAGGACAAGGAGTGCAGGTACACAGCAATCTAAGACCAGGAGGGCAGGTAGACAGCAATATTGGACAAGGAGTACAGGTAGACAGCAATATAGGACAAGGAGTGCAGGTACACAGCAATATAGGACAAGGAGTGCAGGTAGACAGCAATATATGAGAAAGAGTACAGGTAGACAGCAATATAGGACAGGAGTGCAGGTACGCAGCAATATAGGACAAGGAGTGCAGGTAGACAGCAATATAGGACAAGGAGTGCAGGTATACAGCAATATAAGAGAAGGAGTGCAGGTACACAGAAATATAGGACAAGGATTGCACGTAGCAATATAGAACAAGGAGTGCAGGTACACGGCAATATAGGACAAGGAGTACAGGTAGACAGCCAAATAGGACAAGGAGTGCAAGTAAACAGCAATATAGGACAAGGAGTACAGGTAGACAGCAGTATATGAGAAAGAGTACAGGTAGACAGCAATATACGACAGGAGTGCAGGTACACAGCAATATAGGACAAGGAGTGCAGGTAGACAGCCATATTATAATTATTATTATTATTGTACATTTATATAGCGCCATTTATTCAATGGCAATTTACATGTGAAAGGGGCAAATATAGACAAGCACAATAAACATGAGCAATACAAGGCACACACAAGTACAGAAGGAGTGAGGACCCTGCCCACGAGGGCTCACAGTCTACAAGGGGTGGGTGAGGATACACTAGGAGAGGGTAGAGCTGGTTGTGCGGCAGTTCAGCAGACTAAGGATCAATGCAGGTTGTAGGCTTGTCAAAAGAGGTGGGTCTTCAGGTTCTTTTTGAAGGTTTCCGTGGTAGGTGAGAGTCTGATGTGTTGGGGTAGAGAGTTCCAGAGTATGGGGGAAGCACAGAAGTCTTGTATGTGGTTGTGGGAAGAAGAGATAAGAGGAGAGTAGAGAAGGATATCTTAAGAGGAACGAAGATTGTGTGTGGGTAAGTACCGAGAGACCATGTCACAGATGTATAGAGGAGACAGGTTGTGGATGGCTTTGTATGTCATAGTTAGGGTTTTGAAATGGAGCCTCTGGACAATAGGAAGCCAGTGAAGGGCTTGGCAGAGAGGAGTGGCTTGGGAATAATGGGGAGACAGGTGGATTAGTCGGGCAGCAGAGTGTAGGATGGTTTGGAGTAGTGCCAGAGTACTAGAGGGGAGGCCAGAGAGTAGGATGTTGCAGTAATTGAGGCAGGAGATGATAAGGGTGTGCACTAGCGTTTTTGTGGTTTCATGGTCAAGGAATGCACGGATCCGGGAAATATTTTTGAGTTTGAGTCGGCAGGAGGAGGCAAGGGCTTGGATGAGGCTTGAAAGAGAGGGCAGAGTCGAGGATCACCACGAGGCACCGAGCATGCGGAACTGGGGAAAATGAGCAGCCATTGATATTGATTGATAGGTCTCGTGGAGGGGCAGAGTGAGATGGGGAAAGATGATGAATTCTGTTTTGTCCATGTTCAGTTTTAGAAAGCAAGCAAAAAATAAAGCTGAAATAGCAGACAGACATTGTGGGATTTTGGTCAGTAAGGACATGAGGTCGGGTCCAGATAGCTAGATCTGAGTGTCATCAGCATAGAGATGATACTGCAAACTGTGGGATTCTATATCCCAGGCCGAAGGTGTAGATGGAGAAGAGCAGGGGCCCTAAGACTCAGCCTTGGGGAACACCGACAGACAGGGTGCGAGGTGAGGAGGTGGTGTGGGAGAGGGAGACACTGTTCGGTCTGTTAGATATGATGAGATCCAGGATAGGGTCAAGTCTGTGATGCCAAGAGATAATAGAATCTGAAGCAGGAGGGAATGGTGTACAGTGTGGGAGGCAGAAGACAGGTCCAGGAGAAGGATGACAGAGTAGTGTCGATTGCTCTTGGCGGTTAGTAGGTCATTGGTGACTTTAGTTAGGGCACTTTCAGTTGAGTGATGCGGTTGGAAGCCAGATTGTAACTGGTAAAACAGGGTGCAGGAGGAGAGGTAGGAGGACAGTTCAAGATGGGCATGCTGTCCAGTAGTTTTGAGGCATAAGGAAGAAGAGATATTGGGCGATAACTAGACACAGAGGATGGGTCGAGGGAGGGCTTTTTGAGGATGGGTGTGATCTCGGCATGCTTGAAGGATGAGGGGAAGACACCAGTTGTGAGTGAGAGCTTGAATAGGTGTATAAGGGTTGGGATGAAGACTGTGGCGAGGTTAGGTATGAGGTGGGATGGTAGCGGGTCAAGCGTGCAAGTAGTGAGATGTGATCTTGACAGAAGGGTGGATTGCTGATCTGTCATGGTGGAGAAGCAGATTTTGGTGGAACACGGTTGAGCAGCTAAGAGGGACATTGGCGGCTGTGGGCCAAAGCTTTCTCTGATCATATCAATCTTCTGCCTAAAGAAAGAGGCAAAGTCTTCAGCAGAAATGATAGGAGAAGGGGAGGTGCTGGGGATGGAGTAGAGAATTGAAAGTGTTGAAAAGCTGTGTAGGATTGTGAGACAGGGAGGATATGAGAGATGAGAAGTAAGTTTGTTTTGCGGCAGTGAGCATGGACTTGAAACTGGCAAGGGACTGCTTGTATGTGATGAAGTGCTCGGTAGAGCGGCATCGCTTCCATCTCCGTTCAGCGACCCTGGAAGCCCATCTCAATTCTTTGGTCAGGCTGGTCAGCCAGGGCTGCCTGTTGATTTTACGAGTTTTGCTATGTGTGAGGGGGGCGGCCAAGTCAAGTGTTGCTGTTATTGTGGTGTTATAAAAAGTGGCAGCAGCATCTGTGTCATGAAGGGAAGCTATGCCTGTAAGAGGGAGAAGGGACTAGGAAAGATGGTAAATTGAGGTGTTTAAGATTTCTGCAAGGGTGAGTGAGTTTGTGAAGTGGGGTTGCGCACTTGGAGAGGAGAGGGAAGAGAATGTCAGTAGGTTGGGGTCAGACAGGGGGAGGGGTGAGTTAGTGAGATTAGTAAGGGAAAAGAGGCGGGTGAAGATTAGGTCCAGTGTGTGGCCATCTTTGTGGGTGGCTGTGAGGACCATTGAGTGAGGCCAAAGGAGGCAGTGAGTGATAGAAGTTTAGAGACAGCTGGGGTGGAAGCATCAATGGAGGTCAATTGAAGTCACCCATGATGATAGTAGGGATATCAGCAGAGAGGAAGTGAAGTAGCCAGATGGTGAAGTGGTTGAGAAAGGCGCAGATGGCTAGTTCTGGGGGGCGGTATATGACAGCCAGTTGAGGGTGGTAGTTGTTGTGAATTCTGTTGTCGAACTCCGTCCTGTGGTTGTGAATGGTACTTCGGCGAGTTCTGTCTATGGGCTCCCTCTGGTGGCTGTGAGTGAAGCTGCTGCTTCTGAGGTTCCTTACACAGGTGACGTGGTTTATCCTTTGGTTGACTGCTCTATTTAACTCCTCTCTGATCGTTACTCCATGCCAGCTGTCAATGTTTTTGCATTGATTCAGTTCGCTCCTGGATCTCTCTGGTGACCTGCCTTCTCCTGCAGAAGCTAAGTTCCTGATAGTCATTATTTGTTTACTGTTTTCTTGTCCAGCTGGTTTTCATGATTTTGTCTTGCTAGCTGGAAGCTCTGGGATGCAGAGTGGCCCCTCCGCACCGTGAGTCGGTGCGGAGGTCTTTTTTGCACACTCTGCGTGGTCTTTTATAGGTTTTTGTGCTGATCACAAAGTTACCTTTCCTATCCTCTGTCTATTTAGTAAGTCTGGCCTCCCTTTGCTGAAACCTGTTTCATTTCTGCATTTGTGACTTTCATCTTTACTCACAGTCAATATATGTGGGGGGCTTCCTTTGCCTTTGGGGAATTTCTCTGAGGCAAGGTAGGCTTTATTTTCTATCTCTAGGGCTAGATAGTTCTTAGGCTGTGACGAGGTGCCTAGGTCTGGTCAGGAGCGCTCCACGGCTATTTCTAGTGTGTGTGATAGGATTAGGGCTTGCGGTCAGCAGAGCTCCCACATCCCAGAGCTCGTCCTGTATGAGGTTTAACTATCAGGTCATTCCGGGTGCTTGTCTTTTTCTTCGGCTTTCCATCCTCAGACTAATGGCCAAACCGAACGAACTAATCAGACTTTGGAGACATATCTGAGATGCTTTGTTTCTACTGATCAGGATGATTGGGTGTCTTTCTTGCCTTTGGCTGAGTTCGCTCTTAATAATCGGGCCAGCTCGGCTACTTTGGTTTCTCCTTTTTTCTGTAATTCTGGTTTCCATCCTCGTTTCTCTTCAGGGCAGGTTGAGCCTTTGGACTGTCCTGGTGTGGATGCGGTGGTAGACAGGTTGCAGCAGATTTGGACTCATGTGGTGGACAATTTGACATTGTCCCAAGAGAAGGCTCAACGTTTCGCTAACTGCTGGCGTTGTGTTGGTCCCCGACTTCGTGTTGGGGATTTGGTTTGGTTGTCACCTCGTCACGTTCCTATGAAGGTCGTCACTCCACCGCAACAACGACCTATGGAACACATTATGGATGGCAAAAGAAGCTGGACAAGAAAACAGTAAACAAATAATGACTATCAGGAACTTAGCTTCTGCAGGAGAAGGCAGGTCACCAGAGAGATCCAGGAGCGAACTGAATCAATGCAAAAACATTGACAGCTGGCATGGAGTAATGATCAGAGAGGAGTTAAATAGAGCAGTCAACCAAAGGATAAACCACGTCACCTGTGTAAGGAACCTCAGAAGCAGCAGCTTCACTCACAGCCACCAGAGGGAGCCCATAGACAGAACTCGCCGAAGTACCATTCACGACCACAGGAGGGAGTTCGACAACAGAATTCACAACAGTATGTTGCGGAGATAGGAGTGGCGACCTTCATAGGAACGTGACGAGATGACAACCAAACCAAATCCCCAATACAAAGTCAGGGACCAACACAACGCCAGCGGTTAGCGAAACGTTGAGCCTTCTCCTGGGACAATGTCAAATTGTCCACCACATGAGTCCAAATCTGCTGCAACCTGTCTACCACCGCATCCACACCAGGACAGTCCGAAGGCTCAACCTGCCCTGAAGAGAAACGAGGATGGAAACCAGAATTACAGAAAAAAGGAGAAACCAAAGTAGCCGAGCTGGCCCGATTATTAAGAGCGAACTCAGCCAAAGGCAAGAAAGACACCCAATCATCCTGATCAGCAGAAACAAAGCATCTCAGATATGTCTTCAAAGTCTGATAAGTTCGTTCGGTTTGGCCATTAGTCTGAGGATGGAAAGCCGAAGAAAAAGACAAGCACCCGGAATGGCCTGATAGTTAAACCTCATACAGGACGAGCTCTGGGATGCGGGAGCTCTGCTGACCGCAAGCCCTAATCCTATCATACACACTAGAAATAGCCGTGGAGCGCTCCTGACCAGACCTAGGCGCCTCATCACAGCCTAAGAACTATCTAGCCCTAGAGATAGAAAATAAAGCCTACCTTGCCTCAGAGAAATTCCCCAAAGGCAAAGGAAGCCCCCCACATATATTGACTGTGAGTACAGATGAAAGTCACAAACGCAGAAATGAAACAGGTTTCAGCAAAGGGAGGCCAGACTTACTAAATAGACAGAGGATAGGAAAGGTAACTTTGCGATCAGCACAAAAACCTACAAAAGACTACGCAGAGTGTGCAAAAAAGACCTCCGCACCGACTCACGGTGCGCAGGGGCCACTCTGCATCCCAGAGCTTCCAGCTAGCAAGATAAAATCATGAAAACCAGCTGGACAAGAAAACAGTGAACGAATAATGACTATCAGGAACTTAGCTTCTGCAGGAGAAGGCAGGTCACCAGAGAGATCCAGGAGCAAACTGAATCAATGCAAAAACATTGACAGCTGGCATGGAGTAACGATCAGAGAGGAGTTAAATAGAGCAGTCAACCAAAGGATAAACCACGTCACCTGTGTAAAGAACCTCAGAAGCAGCAGCTTCACTCACAGCCACCAGAGGGAGCCCATAGACAGAACTCGCCGAAGTACCATTCACGACCACAGGAGGGAGTTCGACAACAGAATTCACAACAGGTAGTGGAATTGGGGTAAAGGAGCAGGTATCAGACAGGAGCAAGCCAACTCCTCCACCACCACGTTTGTTGCTGGGGCAAGGAGTGTGAGAGAGGTGGAATCCGCCGTAGGAAAGTGCAGCTGGAAATGCTTAGTCAGAGGGAGTAAGCCAGGTTTAAGTGATGCCAAGGAAGGAGAGTTTGTTCATAATAAAGAGGTCATGGATAAACGGCAGTTTATTGCAGAGTATGTAGTGGTTTTAGAGTAGTGTAATTAGAAATCTGGAATTTGAAAGATGGCTGGGGTAGACTGTGTCTGGGGCAGACACATGTCTCAGAATATATCTGCGACTAAGGACAATCAGGTGTGAGTGAGGGGTTGGGTGTGAATGACCAGACCAAATGCTCATGGAGAAACAAAGGTCATAAAAAGAGGGAGGGGTTGGAGTGACCTCTCAAAGATATGCATGAAAACACAAGAGAAATGAAGCAGGTTATAGAAACTAAATCATAGGTAAGCAAAGAATACCAAGGGGAGTGTAAATGCATTCCACAGTCAGGAGCCCTGGAAACATGAGTACATTCAGAGCATACGAGGGGGAGTGTAAAAGCAGTTCACAAACAGGGGCCGTGGAAAGATGAGTACATTCAGATCATACAAGGAGGAGTGTAAATGCAGTTCTCAAACAGTCAGGAGCCGTAGAAAGATGAGTACATTCAGAACATACCAGGGGGAGTGTAAATGCAGTTCAGAAACAGTCATGAGCCGTGGAAAAAACATACATAGTAACATAGTTATTAAGGTTGAAGGAAGACTTTAAGTCCATCTAGTTCAACCAATAGCCTAACCTAACATGCCCTAACATGTTGATCCAGAGGAAGGCGAAAAAAACCCATGTGGCAAAGAGTAAGCTCCACATTTGGGAAAAAAATTCCTTCCCGACTCCACATATGGCAATCAGACTAGTTCCCTGAATCAACGCCCTATCAAGGAATCTAGTATATATAAGCTGTAACATTATACTTTTCAAGAAAGGTATCAAGTCCCCTCTTAAATTTTAGTAATGAATCACTCATTACAACATCATACGGCAGAGAGTTCCATAGTCTCACTACTCTTACAGTAAAGAATCCGCGTCTATTATTATGCTTAAACCTTCTTTCCTACAGACGTAGAGGATGCCCCCTTGTCCCTGTCTCAGGTCTATGATTAAAAAGATCATCAGAAAGGTCTTTCTACTGTCCCCTCATATATTTATACATTAAAACAAGATCACCCCTTAGCCTTCGTTTTTCCAAAATATATAGCTCCAAGTGTAATAACCTATCTTGGTATTGCAGACCCCCCAGTCCTCTAATAACCTTGGTCAATCTTCTCTGCATCCGCTCTAGTTCAGCTATGTTTTTCTTATACACTGGAGACCAGAACTGTACACAGTACTCTAAGTGTGGTCGAACTAGTGACTTGTATAGAGGTAAAATTATGTTCTCCTCATGAGCATCTATGCCTCTTTTAATGCATCCCATTACTTCCTTTACCTTTGTAGCAGCTGCCTGACATTGGCCACTAAATGTTAGTTTGTCATCCACCTATACACCCAGGTCTTTTCAATGACGGTTTTGCCCAGAGTTTTAGAATGAAGCACATAGTTATACATCTTATTACTTCTACCCAAGTGTATGACCTTACATTTATCCCCATTAAAGCTCATTTGCCATTTATCAGCCCAAGCTTCTAGTTTACATAAATCATCCTGTAATATAAAATTGTCCTCCTCTGTATTGATTACCCTGCAGAGTTTAGTGTCATCTGCAAATATTGAAATTCTGCTCTGTATGCCCCCTACAAGATCATTAATAAATATGTTAAGAAGATGGCCCAACACTGACCCCTGTGGTACCCCACTGCTAACCGTGACCCAGTTCGAGTGTGCTCCATTAATAACCACCCTTTGCTTCCTATCCCTGAGCCAGCTCTTAACCCACTTACACATAATTTCCCCTATCCCCATTATTCTCATTTAATGTATCAACCTTTTGTGTGGCACCGTATCAAATGATTTTGAAAAGTCCATATACACTACGTCCACTGAGTTCCCTTGGTCCAGTCAGGAACTTACCTCTTCATAGAAACTGATCAAATTAGTCTGACATGAACGGACCCTAGTAAACCCGTGCTGATACTGGGTCATGAGGTTATTCCTCTTCAGATACTCCAGTATAGCATCCCTTAGAATGCCCTACAGGATTGTACCCACAGTAGAGGTTAATCTTACTGGCCTATAATTTCCGAGTTCAGTTTTTGTCCCCTTTTTGAATATTGGCACCACATTTGCTATATGCCAGTCCTGTGGTACCAGCCCTGTAATTATGGAGTCTTTAAAGATTAAAAATAATGGTCTATCAATGACTGTACTTAATTCCTGCAGTACTCGGGGGTGTATCCCATCCAGGCCTGGAGATTTGTCAATTTTAGTGATTTTTAGATGCCGCCGTACTTCCTGCTGGGTTAAGCAGGTGTCATTTAATGGGGAATTTTTGCTATCATTGATCATATTGTCTGCCTTGTTTTCTTGTGTAAATACTGATGAAAAAAAGTCATTTAGCATATTGGCTTTTTCCTCATCCCCATCCACCATTTCACCCAGACTGTTTTTAAGAAGGCCAACACAATCATTTTTTAGTTTCTTACTATTTACGTAGTTAAAGAATATTTTGGGATTATTTTTACTCTCTCTGGCAATGAGTCTCTCTGTCTCAATTTTTGCTGCCTTGATTTATTTAATGCCTCATCACTTCCTACTTCCTTTAATTCTCTAAATGCTTTCTTTTTATCACTTATTGCGCTCCTTACAGCTCTATTTAGCCATATTGGTTTCCTCCTATTTCTAGTATGTTTATTCCCATACGGTATATACTGTGCACAGGTCCTATCCAGGATGCTAATAAACGTCTCCCATTTTCTTTGTGTATTTTTATGTCTCAGGATATCGTCCCAGTTAATTGCACCAAAATCATCTCTCATCCGGTGGAAATTTGCCCTTCTGAAGTTTAGTGTGCTTGTAACCCCTCTACTACACATCTTATTAAAGGATACATAAAAACTTATTATTTTGTGATTACTATTTCCCAAGTGACCCCCAACCCTTATATTTGCTATGCGGTCTGGCCTGTTGGGTAATATTAGGTCTAGCAGTGCCCCCCTTCTTGTTGGGTCCTGAACCAGTTGTGAAAGGTAATTGTCTCTCATAGTTGTCAAAAACCGATTACCTTTGCTGGAACTGCAGGTTTCAGTTGCCCAATCTATTTCAGGGTAGTTGAAGTTCCCCATAATAATGACTTCTTCTTGAGTCGCAGCTTCATCTATTTGCTTTACGAGGATATTCTCCATTGCTTCCATTATTTTTGGAGACTTATAACTAACCTCTATCAGTAATTTATTATCCCCCCCCCCCTTATTTCCACCCACTGGGACTCTACATTTTCATTAGATTCACCTATACTATCACGCAGGATCGGTTTTAAGGATGATTTTACATATAGACACACACCTCCCCCTCGCTTATCCGTTCGGTCATTTCTGAACAGACTATAGCCCTGCAAGTTAACAGCCCAGTCATGGCTCTCATCCAGCCACGTTTCAGATATCCCCACCATGTCATAATTATGCTCCAACAACATTAATTCTAATTCGTCCATTTTGTTGGCAAGGCTTCTGACATTAGTATACATGAACTTCATGTATCTCTCTATACCTCTATTCTTTCTTGAATTATTAACTGTTCTAACCCCACCCCCATGCCACCTCCAACTTCCTTATTTGTGCCCAGGTCTCTATCTGCACTATCTTCCCCTCCTATAAAATGAATACCCTCCCCCCAATTCTTACTTTAAACACTACTCCAACCTTCTAGCCATTTTCTCCACCAGCACAGCTGCACCTTCCCCATTGAGGTGCAGCCCGTCTCTAGCGTAGAACCTGTAGCCAACTGAGAAATCGGCCCATTTCTGCAGGAACCCAAACCCCTCCTTCCTACACCAATTCTTGAGCCATTTATTAACCTCCGTAATCTTCCATTGCCTCTCTGGCGTGGCATGTGGCATGTGGTACAGGCAGTATTTCAGAAAATACCACGTTTAAGGTCCTTGCTTTCAGCTTGCAACCTAATTCCCTGAAATCATCTTTAAGGACCTTTCACCTACCTCTAACTTTGTCATTTCTGCCAATGTGCACCATGACTGCTGAGTCCTCACTAGCTCCTCCCAATAATCTGTCACACCGATCAGCGATGAGTTGGACTCGAGCGCCAGGTAGGCAGCACACCGTTCGACGATCCCTGTCTTTGTGACAGATTGCCCTATCTGTTCCCCTAATAATTGAGTCCCCCACTACCAGCACCTGTCTGGCCTGCACTGCTCTCCTATTTCCCTCCTTACTGTAGCAGTCACTCCTCAGGCTTTCAGCGGACATGCCTGGCTGCAGCAGTGCTACCCCTGTACTGGCACCCCACTCATCTGCCAACTTAGCAAACTTATTGGGGTGTGCCAGAACAGGACTAGCCTCCCTGGCACTCTTCCCTCTACCCGGCCTTCATACTGTCACCCAGCTTGCTGCTCCACTGTCCTGGAGCTCCATCCTACCATCCCCCCCCATCTATCCCATTGAGCTTCTGCTCAGTGAGCAGAAGACTCATTTCCACATTGTCAATGTATCTCAGTGTTGCCAGCTGCACATTTAGATCCAGAATCTGGGCTTCCAAATGCACAACGTGCTCATATCTCGCACAGCAGTATGCAACCTTGACCGGCTGATCAAGGACTGCATACATGTGGCAAGATGTACACTGGATAGCATTAACAATAGTGGAGCACATTTCCTAATGGGGATTGCACCAGAGAGAAAAGTTAAATAAAAAATAAATGCAAAGTATTAATAAAATACAGACAGCAATTCAGTAATTCCTCCCTTGGAAACTCCCTCAATCCAAAGTCACTGAATCACAAGTCACACACTTACCGCCGTTCGCACTTACACTCAGGTCACACTCAGCTCATTCACACTCCCTAAGCTGAAGATTTAAAGAGATTTTTTTCCCCCTCAGCAGCAATCCACCTTGCTGTTATTGCACTTCCAAAAGGACTTGAGCCCCAACCTGCTGCCCCTAATAAACCCTTAATTATGAGCCCCCACCCTAAATTAACTCCTTGTGAATATAGCTATTCCCAATTCAGCAACTCACACCAATTCACACAGGTATTTGTTAAAAATTTTCCAAATACCTCTTCACTGAATCACAAGTCACACACTTACCGCCGTTCGCACTTATGCTCAGGTCACACTCAGCTCGTTCACACTCGCTAAGCTGAAGATTAGGGTTGAGCAAAACGGATCGGACAATTTCAAAAATCGCCGACTTTTGGCAAAGTCGGGTTTCGTGAAACCCGACCCGAACCCACTGTGGGATCGGCCATGAGGTCGGCGATCTGCGCGCCAAAGTCACGTTTAATATGACGCTTTCAGCGCCATTTCTCATCCAATGAAGGCGGACGCAGAGTGTGGGCAGCGTGATGACATAGGTCTCGGTCCCCACCATCTTAGAGAAGGACATGACAGTGATTGGCTTGCTTTCTGCGGCATCACAGGGGCTATACGTGCACTCCGACCGCCATCTTACTTCTGCCGATCTTAGCATATGGAGAGGTTGCTGCAGCTTTATCAGAAGGGATATAGTTAGGGAGGGAAGATTAACCCCGAAACTGCTTGTGCTGTAGACATTTCCACTGTCCAACACCACCTTTTCTTTGCAGGGACAGTGGATTTTTTTTTTTTTGTGCATCAGCGCTGTAGCTTATTAGGCTGCCCTATAATGCTCCCTGATAGCTGCATTGCTGTTTGTACGCAGCTGTGCAAAAATTTAAAAGCAAAAATCCTGTTGCTCCTTTCTGCACAGTTCTCTTGTTTCTTTGTCCACACTCTTTTGTGTGCAGCAGTCCTTTTTATTGCTGCCATACTTGTCCTTTGATCATTGTAGGAAGATTGAAATAGTACTACAGCCCTTGTATTATTGATATATCTGCCAGTCACGTTCTGCCACTGACATTGTGTAGTGTAATACACTGGGCCTGTTTTTTGCTGCATTCTCCCCCCCAAAAAGGGAGTTTTAAATTGCTAAAAAGTTTCTATACGTCAGTTCTGTTGGTCGTATATCTGACAGCCACGCTCTGCCACTGACATTGTGTAGTGTAATACACTGGGCCTGTTTTTTGCTGCATTCTCCCCCCCAAAAAGGGAGAGTTAAATTGCCAAAAAGTTTTTATACGTCAGTTCTATTTGTCGTATATCTGCCAGCCACGTTCTGCCACTTACATTGTGTAGTGTAATACACTGGGCCTGTTTTTTGCTGCATTCTCCCCCCCAAAAAAGGGAGTTTTAAATTGCTAAAAAGTTTCTATACGTCAGTTCTGTTGGTCGTATATCTGACAGCCACGCTCTGCCACTGACATTGTGTAGTGTAATACACTGGGCCTGTTTTTTGCTGCACTCTCCCCCCCCCCCCCCCAAAAAAAAAGGGAGAATTACATTGCCAACAAGTTTCTATACGTCAGTTCTGTTTGTCGTATATCTGGCAGCCACGTTCTGCCACTGAAATTGTGTAGTGTAATACACTGGGCCTGTTTTCTGCTGCCTTCTCCCCCCCAAAAAAGGGAGAGTTATATTGCCAACAAGTTTCTATACGTCAGTTTTGTTGGTCGTATATCTGGCAGCCATGTTCTGCCACTTACATTGTGTAGTGTAATACACTGGGCCTGTTTTTTGCTGCATTCTCCCCCCCAAAAAAGGGAGAGTTAAATTGCCAACATGTTTCTATACGTCAGTTCTGTTGGTCGTATATCTGCAAGCCACGTTCTGCCACTTACATTGTGTAGTGTAATAGACTGGGCCTGTTTTTTGCTACATTCTCCCCCCAAAAAAGGGGAGATTTAATTTGCCCACAAGTTTCTATATGTCAATTCTGTTTGTCGTATATCTGCAAGCCACGTCCTGCCACTGACATTGTGTAGTGTAATACACTGGGCCTGTTTTTTGCTGCATTCTCCCTCCCAAAAAAGGGAGAGTTACATTGCCAACAAGTTTCTATACGTCAGTTCTGTTGGTTGTATCATGGGCGGACATACCGCCTGTTCAACCTGTGCGGCTGCACAGGGGCCCGGAGGCTCCAGGGGGCCCCTGCAGGCAGGGCCGGCGTTAGGGGCAGGCAGCTGCCTAGGTCCTCGCTCCCCCAGGGGCCCCCAGCTAGCGGCACATCACGCAGCTGCTATGGAGCCCCTGTGAGGCAGGGGGGCTTGCCTGCCGCCAGCGCCGACTCCCCCGCCACGTTGAACTATACCGGCGTCTGCCGGTAGAGTTCAAAGCAATGAATGATGGAGGAGAGAATGTCACCTGATGCTCCCTCTCCCATCATTCCCCGCTCTGCCTGCTCTAACAGACACTGCCGCGCACTCACTGTGTGCCGACAGGAGCAGGAATTGGAAGCAGCGCGGGCACGAGGTGAGGTGAGGAATGTGTTGTTTGTTTTTTTTACTCTATAACAGTGAGTACTGGACTGTGGAGCCATTCTGGGGGGGTGGGGGAGCTGCGCTGTATACCATGAGGCTGGGTACTGTATACCATGAGGCTGGGTGCTGTAGTATACCATGAGGCTGGGTGCGCTGTATACCATGAGGCTGGGTGCGCTGTATACCATGAGGCTGGGTGCGCTGTATACCATGAGGCTGTGTGCGCTGTATACCATGAGGCTGGGTGCTGTATACCATGAGGCTGGGTGCTGTATACCATGAGGCTGGGTGCTGTATACCATGAGGCTGGGTGCTGTATACCATGAGGCTGGGTGCTGTATACCAAGAGGCTGGGTGCTGTATACCAGGAGGCTGGGTGCTATATACCATGAGGCTGCACTGTATATTGAGGCTACGCTGTATACTATGAGGCTGCGCTGTATACTATGAGGCTGCGCTGTATACTATGAGGCTGCGCTGTATACTACGCGGGCAGTGCTGTATTCTATGAGGCTGCGCCGTTCTGTCCCCATTATTCTTTCTCAGACGGTGGAAAGAGGCCGGGAAACAAGCGTTGAACGACTTCAGTATTGTCGATCACACTCGTTTAGTGGCCTGAACTCAGCGCTTGTAAATACAACCGAAATGCTTCTGTGTGATGTGCGATATGTTAGGATTTGATGCCCCATTTTAAACTTTGCCTAGGGCCCCACTTTGCCTAAAACAGGCCCTGCCTGCAGGGTGGCTAATAATGAGGGCAAACTGGCCAGTTTATCCGGCTTCGGGGGCCCCTGGCCAGATTGCCATCATGGGATTGCAGCTCCGCTGCCTGCAAGAGAAAAAGGCAGTGGAGCGGAGCTGCAGGGAATGGATCCATCCTGCTTCCTGCCACACAGCAGTGGCTAAATGACATCATCATTCAGCGCCGTGGCTGTGTGAGACAGGAAGCTGCCGGCGATGGTCCGGCTTCAGGATACCGTGCGAGCAGAGGTGAGGTGTGTGTGTGTGTGCAGAGAGATGAATGGTGCTGTGTGTGTGTGTGTAGGTGGAGGAGAGGGCAATGATGGTGACGGGGCAGAAGGCAATGATTGGGTTGATGAGAGGGCAATGATAGGGGTGGTGGGGCAGGAGGAAATGATGGTGGCAGTGGAAAAGACAATGATGGGGGTGGTGGGGAGGAGGCAATGATGGAGGTGGTGGAATGGGCAATGATATGGGGTGGTGGGGGAGAAGGCAATAATGTAGGTTGTGAAGAGAGAAATCATGGGGGTGGGGGAGAGGGCAATAATGGGATGCGGGGATTTTATAATGGGTTTAAGAACAGGGGGAGGTGGAGGAAGACATTATTATCGATTATTATGTATAACACAGTCCCTTAGTATAAAGTGTACTCACTTATGTATAGCACAGTCCCTTAGCTTTGTCACCTTAAAAGGAGGGGGGCCCAGGCACATTTCCTGCACAGGGGCCCCAAGCTGTCTGTGTCCGCCCCTGGGTTGTATATCTGGCAGCCACGTTCTGCCACTGACATTATGTAGTGTAATACACTGGGCCTGTTTTTTGCTGCATTCTCCCCCCCCCAAAAAAGGGAGAGTTACATTGCCAACAAGTTTCTATATGTCAGTTCTGTTGCTCGTATATCTGGCAGCCACGTTCTGCCACTGACATTGTGTAGTGTAATACACTGGGCCTGTTTTTTGCAGCATTCTTCCCCCCAAAAAAGGGAGAGTTAAATTGCCAACAAGTTTCTATACGTCATTTTTTTTTGGTCGTATATCTGGCAGCCACGTTCTGCCACTTACATTTTGTAGTGTAATACACTGGGCCTGTTTTTTGCTACATTCTCCCCCCAAAAAAGGGAGATTTAAATGAGGTACAGGAAGGTTGTGGGAGCAGCTCTGAGGAAGAGATTCCCCGACAGGCCCAAAAAGGGAGGGAGAGGGAGGGGGCAGACTGGGTTGCCTGTAGCCTCCACTTCGGCACCCATTAGGAGCATGCCTCTTCCAAAACCAAAACGGGCGCTTCCAAGACTTGCAGTGCCTGGTCCTTTTTTGACACAGTTGCAGATGACATTTGCTTTGTCAAATGCAAGCTGTGTAATCAGAAAGTGAAAAGAGGGAAAAGTGTCAGCAACCTCAATACCACAAATATGTGGAAACATGTGCGGACCAAGCACGTGGTGGAGTTACAAAGACACACTGAAGACCTAGGCCAACCTACAGCGCCACCTACCACCTCTTCAGCTCGTGTTGTAGCCTTTACCTCCAGCTCACACACAGCTGGTTCGGCTTCCTCACAGGATCGCCATGGAAGAATCTCTGGCACTGTACTACAGAGACCCAGTGTAATTCCATCCACAGCACCACGTTCCCTGTCATCCTCACACTCCAAGGCCAGTCTACAGCGATCGGTAGCACAGGCATGGGAGAAAAGGCGCCCATACTCAGCAAACCACCCCCGAGCACAGGCTCTAAATGCTGGCATTGCAATACTACTGTTCCTTGAAATGCTGTCATTCAGGCTGGTGGAGACTGACACCTTCCGTAACTTCATGGCATTGGCAGTCCCACAATACAACATGCCCAGCAGCTTTTATTTCAGCAGGCAAGCCGTCCCTGCCCTGCAAAAACATTAAACATGCGCTACTAAACACCATCAGTAGCAAGGTCCACCTGATCACCGATGCGTGGACCAGTAACCATGGACAGGGATGATACCTTTCCCTCACTGCCAATTGGGTAAATGTTGTGGAGCCGGGTACAGATCTTGAGAGTGGTGCTGTACGTGTTCTGCTAACTCCAAGGATTGCAGGAATCCAGTCGGTACATATTGACGCCTCCTCATACTCCAGGTCATCTGAATTAGCACTGCAGGAGCCGTCACAGTCTACCTCCACATGGACCCGTGAACGCTTACCTGATACGACCGATATGAGCACAGCCGTGGCCAAACGTCAACAGGCTGTATTGAAATTAATTTCTTTGGGGAGTCGAAGCCACACAGCGCAGGAGCTCTGGAATGCCATCAAGCAGGAGAGCGACGTGTGGTTTGTGCCAGCGAATCTCCAGCCAGGCATGGTAGTGTGTGACAATGGCCGAAATCTTGTGGCAGCTCTGGGCCTAGGCAACCCTCACTCACATCCGATGTCTGGCACATGTGCTCAACTGGGTCGTGAAGAGTTTTTTGAGGAACTATCCGGATCTAGATGCACTGCTGCACAAGGTCCGCCTAGAGTGCGCTCACTTGCGGCGTTCCAACATGGCAAGATCGCGTATTGCAGCTCTGCAGCGCTGATTCCACTTTCCGGGACATTGCATCATATGTGACCTACCCACCAGGTGGAATTCAACGTTACATATGTTGGAGCGGTTGTGTGAGCAGCAGGCAGCAGTAATGGAGTACCAGCTGCATCAGGCGCAAACAAGTCGCACTGTGCACCATTCACAATTCACTACCACTGAGCGGGCCTCTGTGAAGGACATCTGCCATGTTTTGCGTGCCTTCGATGATTCCACGCAGATGGCGAGTGCAGGTGATGCACTAGTCAGCATGACTATCCCCCTTATCAGCCTGCTTGAAAAAAACACTGCAAGCACTAAGGGAGGAGGTTGTGGAAGAGGTGGAGGATGAGGAGTCACAAATGCCATCTGCTTCTGGACAGTCTGCGCAACATGGTTCCTCACAAAGGCCTAGGCAGGGGACACTTTGTGAGGAGGATGAGTCAATGGAGGAAGACATATGTCCAGAGGAGGGAGTTACACAATGCTCTAGTAGTCAGTATGTATAGCGAGGGTGGAGTGATGCAGAACAGGCAGAGATGACGCCTCAAGCAGGGGACAGCGTTTTTTGGCCAGTTTGCAGTCTGCACCACATGGTTGATTTCAGGCTGCAGTGCCTGAGAAACGACCACTGCATCACCCACATTCTCAACACGGCTGATTATTGGGTGTATACCCTCCTAGATCCTCGCTACCGGGACAACTTACAAAGTCTCATAACACCGTTGAACCGGGAGCATAAAAAGCGGGAGTACCAAGACACACTGGTGCATTCCAAGCAAGAGCAGTGCTTTACAAAGCAGCTCAGTGCATTGAGGCAGTGGGGGAAGTTCTGCACAAAGAGGAAGCAGAAGCAGTGCCTCAGCACAAGGCAAGACCAGTATGGCCCAAATGTGGCAAAGTTTTGTGTCCCCGACACAAATGTCTATACCATCACAGACGGCTCCAGTCAGCAGGAGGAAACGTTTTTGTCAGATGGTGACAGACTACATGTCTTGCCCTCTCAGTGTTCTCCCACACGGCTCTTCTCCCTTTAAGTTTTGGGTCTCTAAGCTGGATACATTGCCAGAGCTTAGCCAGTATGCATTGGAGGTGCTGGCTTGCCCTGCTGCTAGTGTATTATCGGAACGCGTCTTTAGTGCCACAGGTGTACTAACAGACCGTCGCATGCGACTATCCTCCGATAACGTTGACCGGCTTACTTTTCTGAAAATGAACAAGGCCTGGATCTCGCAGGAATTTGCCATTCCTCTTCCAGACTAAATAATTGGTTGGCAACAGTATCAAGGTCTCCTGTTGTGTTCATGTTTCTACCACCTGAACTGTAATCCCTGGGCTCCAACACCGCCAGTTGCTGCTCAGAAGTGTCGTCTGCACAGTCAACACTTGCTGCCGTGTTATTGGGGTTGAGTAACGTCAGCTGATTCCCTGCTGTGTATCCGGCAACTTCTTCTGCTCCGTCCAAACTCACACTACTACATATATTAAACTTGCTCCAATTAAGCCTCTGGCTACACTCTGTTTCTAGCATTGACCCTGGGCTCCAACACTGCCAGTTGCTGCTCAGAATTGCCGTCTGCACAGTCAACACTTGTTCATGTGTTATTGGGGTTCAGTAACGTCAGCTGATCCCCCTGCTGTGTATCAGGCAATTTCTCCTGCTCCGTCCACACCCACACTACAACAGATATTAAACTTGCTCCAATTAGGCCTCTGGCTACACTCTGTTTCTAACATTGACCTTTGGCTCCAACACTGCCAGTTGCTGCTCAGAAGTGCCATCTGCACAGTCAACACTTGCTCTTCTGTTATTGGGGTTCAGTAACGTCAGCTGATCCTCTGCTATGTGTGCGGCAATTTCTCCTGTTCCCTCCACATTCACACTACTAGAGATATTAACCCCTTCCCGACCCATGATGCCACGTAGGCGTCATGAAAGTTGGTGCCAATCCGATCCATGACGCCTATGTGGCGTCATGGAAAGATCGCGTCCCTGCAGATCGCATGAAAGGGTTAACTCCAATTTCACCCAATCTGCAGGGACAGGGGGAGTGGTACTGCAGCCCAGGGGGGTGGCTTCAACCCCCCCCCCCCCTTGGCTACGATCGCTCTGATTGGCTGTTGAAAGTGAAACTGCCAATCAGAGCGATTTGTAATATTTCAACTAAAAAACTGGGGAAATATTACAATCCAGCCATGGCCGATGCTGCAATATTATCGGCCATGGCTGGAAACACTGATGTGCCCCCCCACCCATCGCCCCCCCAAGCCACCGATCTGTGGTCCGCTCCCTTCCGTCCTGTGCTCCGCAACCCCATCCTCCTGTCCGCTCCCCCGTGCTCCTATGCCACCCCCCCCGTGCTCTGACGCCCCCCCGTACCCCGATCTCCCCCCTTATACTTATCGAGGCTCCCGGTGTCCATCCGTCTTCTTCATGGGCGCCGCCTTCTTCCAAAATGGCGGGCGCATGCGCAGTGCGACCGCCGAATCTGCCGGCTGGCAGATTCGTTCCATGTACATTTTGATCACTGTGATAAAACCTATCACAGTGATCAAAATAAAAAAAAAAGTAAATGAACCCCCCCTTTATCACCCTCATAGGTAGGAACAATAATAAAATAAAGAAAATTATTTTTTCCCACTACAGTTAGAACTAGGGTTAGGGTTAGGGTTAGGGAATCTGCACACGTATTCTGGTCCTCAGCAGATTTTTCCGCAGCGGTTTTTATAAATCTGCACTGCAAAACCGCTGCCGATTTACCGCAGTTTTTCGGGTGATTTTACTGCGGTTTTCTATTGGAGCAGTTGTAAAACAGCTGCAGAATCCGCAGAAAGAAGTGAAATGTGCGGATTGTAAACCGCTGCGTTTCCGTGCAGTTTTTTTTCGCAGCATGTGCACAGCGGTTTTTGTAAACTCATGGGAAACTGCTGCGGACCCGCAGCGGCGGAAACGCTGTGGATCCGCAGCGTTTTCCGCATCGTGTGCACATACCCTTAGAATTAGGCTGTGTGTGGATTTGGCTGCGGATCCGCAGCGGATTTGGCTGTGGATCCACAGCGGACTGGCCGCTGCTGATTCGTAGCAGTTTTCCTGTTGTGAATTCTGTTGTCGAACTACCTCCTGTGGTCGTGAATGGTACTTCGGCGAGTTCTGTCCATGGACTCCCTCTGGTGGCTGTGAGTGAAGCTGCTGCTTCTGAGGTTCCTTACACAGGTGACGTGGTTTATCCTTTGGTTGGCTGCTCTATTTAACTCCACTCAGATCGTTACTCCATGCCAGCTGTCAATGTTCCTGCATTGGCTCAGTTCGCTCTTGGATCTTTCTGGTGACCTGTCTTCTCCAGCAGAAGCTAAGTTCCTGATAGTTATTATTTGTTCATTGTTTCCTTGTCCAGCTGGTTATCATGATTTTGTCTTGCTAGCTGGAAGCTCTGGGATGCAGAGTGGCACCTCCGCACCGTGAGTCGGTGCGGAGGTCTTTTTGCACACTCTGCGTGGTCTTTTGTAGTTTTTGTGCTGACCGCAAATATACCTTTCCTATCCTCTGTCTGTTTAGTAAGTCTGGCCTCCCTTTGCTGAAACCTGTTTCATTTCTGCGTTTGTGACTTTCATCTTACTCACAGTCAATATATGTGGGGGGATGCCTTTTCCATTGGGGAATTTCTCTGAGGCAAGGTAGGCTTTATTTTCTTTCTCTAGGGCTAGCTAGCTCTTAGGCTGTGAAGAGGCGTCTAGGGAGAGTCAGGAACGCTCCACGGCTATTTCTAGTTGTTGTGATAGGATTAGGGCTTGCGGTCAGCAGAGCTCCCACATCCCAGAGCTTGTCCTGTGTGAGTTTAACTATCAGGTCGTGCCTGGTGCTCCTAACCACCATGTCATTACAGTACAGCTGGCCCAAAGTATTAATGCATCTCAATAGAGGGATAAGAGAAGTTCTGAGACCATTTTTTTTTTCTTTGCACTGTGTTTTGTCTTTCTTTTCCCCTAAACCTTTGGGTGGTTCAGGACACAGGTGTAGATATGGACATTCAAGGTCTGTCCTCTTCTGTGGATCATCTCACTGCAAGGGTACAAAACATTCAAGATTTTGTGGTTCAGAATCCTATGTTAGAGCCTAGAATTCCTATTCCTGATTTATTTTCTGGGGATAGATCTAAGTTCTTGAATTTCAAAAATATTTGTAAACTGTTTCTAGCTTTGAAACCCCGCTCCTCTGGTGACCCCGTTCAACAAGTAAAAATCATTATTTCTTTGTTGTGTGGTGACCCTCAAGACTGGGCATTTTCCCTTGCGCCAGGAGATCCTGCATTGCGTGATGTTGATGCATTTTTTCTGGCGCTTGGATTGCTTTATGATGAACCAAATTCAGTGGATCAGGCAGAGAAAATCTTGCTGGCTTTGTGTCAGGGTCAGGATGATGCGGAGGTGCCACTCTGCATCCCAGAGCTTCCAGCTAGCAAGACAAAATCATGATAACCATCTGGACAAGGCAACAATGAACAAATAATAACTATCAGGAACTTAGCTTCTGCTGGAGAAGACAGGTCACCAGAAAGATCCAAGATCGAACTGAGCCAATGCAGGAACATTGACAGCTGGCATGGAGTAACGATCTGAGTGGAGTTAAATAGAGCAGCCAACCAAAGGATAAACCACGTCACCTGTGTAAGGAACCTCAGAAGCAGCAGCTTCACTCACAGCCACCAGAGGGAGTCCATGGACAGAACTCGCCGAAGTACCATTCACGACCACAGGAGGTAGTTTGACAACAGAATTCACAACATTTTCCATCAGCTTTACAGTTCCATGTAAACCTATGGAAAACCAAATCCGCTGTGCCCTTGGTGCGGAAAATACCGCGCGGGAACGCTGTGTTGTATTTTCCGCAGCATGTCAATTCTTTGTGCGGATTCCGCAGCGTTTTACACCTGTTCCTCAATAGGAATCCGCAGGTGAAATCTGCACAAAAAACACTGGAAATCCACGGTAAATCCAAAGGTAAAACGCAGTGCCTTTTACCCGTGGATTTTTCAAAAATGGTGCGGAAAAATCTCACACGAATCCGCAACGTGGGCACATAGCCTTAGGGCTAGGGTTGGAAATAGGGTTAAGATTAGGCTTGTGGTTAGGGTTATGGTTAGGGTTGTGTTGGGGTTAGGGTTATGGTTAGGGGTGTGTTGGGGTTAGGGTTTGGATTAGGGTTAGGATTATGTTTATGTTATTAGGTTTTATGTTTAGGGATTAGGGTTAGGGGTGTGTTGGGGTTAGGGCTGTGGTTAGGGGTGTGTTGGGGTTAGGGTTGTGATTAGGGTTATGGCTAGAGTTGAGATTAGGGTTAGGGGTGTGTTGGGGTTAGTGTTGGAGTTAGAATTGAGGGGTTTCTACTGTTTAGGCACATCAGGGGTCTCCAAACGCAACATGGCGCCACCATTGACTCCAGCCAATCTTGCTTTTAAAAAGTGAAATGGTGCTCCCTCCCTTCCGAGCCCCGACATGCGCCAAAACAGTGGTTTACCCCCACATAAAGGGTATCAGCGTACTCAGGACAAACTGGGCCACAATTATTGGGGTCCAATTTCTCCTGTTACCCTTGTGAAAATAAAAAATTGCTTGCTAAAACATCATTTTTGAGGAAAGAAAAATGATTCTTTTATTTTCACGGCTCTGCGTTGTAAACTTCTGTGAAGCACCTGGGGGTTCAAAGTGCTCAACACATATCTAGATAAGTTCCTTAGGGGGTCTAGTTTCCAAAATGGGGGTCACTTGTGGGGGGTTTCTACTGTTTAGGCACATCAGGGGCTCTGCAAATGCAACATGATGCCCGCAGACCATCCCATCAAAGTCTGCATTTCAAAGCGTCACTACTTCCCTTCCGAGCCCCAACGTGCGCCCAAACAGTGGTTTACCCCCACATATGGGGTACCAGCATACTCGGGACAAACTGGACAACAACTTTTGGTGTCTAATTTCTCCTGTTACTCCTGTGAAAATGAAAAATTGCAGGCTAAAAAATAATTTTTTATTTTCATGGCTCTGCGTTATAAACTTCTGTGAAGCACTTGGGGGTTTAAAGTGGTCACCGCACATCTAGGTTAGTTCCATGGGAGGTCTAGTTTCCAAAATGGAGTCACATGTGGGGGAGCTCAAATGTTTAGGCACACAGGGGCTCTCCAAACGTGACATGTGTCAGGTAACAATTGGAGCTAATTTTTCATTCAAAAAGTCAAATGGTGCTCCTTCCCTTCCAAGCCCGGTCGTGTGCCCAAACAGTGGTTTGTGACCACATATGAGGTATCGATGTACTCAGGAGAAATTGCCCAACGCATTTTAGGATCCATTTTATCCTGTTGCCCATGTGGAAATGAACAAATTGAGGCGAAAATAAATTTTTTGTGAAAAAAAAGTACTTTTTAATTTTTACGGATCAATTTGTGAAGCACCTGGGGGTTCAAAGTGCTCACTATGCATCTAGATAAGTTCCTTGGGGGGGTCTAGTTTCCAAAATGGGGTCACTTGTGGGGGAGCTCCAATGTTTAGGCACACAGGGGCTCTCCAAACGCGACATGGTGTCCGCTAAAGATTGGAGCCAATTTTTCATTGAAAGCCCTGTCTTGCGCCCAAACAGTAGTTCCCCCCCCCACATATGGGGTATCGGCGTACTCATGACAAATTGTACAATAACTTTTGTGGCCAGTTTCTCTTTTTACCCCTGGGAAAATAAAAAAATTGTTGCTAAAAGATCATTTTTGTGACTAAAAAGTTAAATGTTCATTTTTTCCTTCCATGTTGCTTCTGCTGCTGTGAAGCACCTGAAGGGTTAATAAACTTCTTGAATGTGGTTTTGAGCACCTTGAGGGGTTTTTAGAATGGTGTCACTTTTGGGTATTTTCAGCCATATAGACCCCTCAAACCGACTTCAAATGTGAGGTGGTCCCTAAAAAAAATGGTTTTGTAAATTTCGTTGTAAAAATGAGAAATCGCTGGTCAAATTGTAACCCTTATAACTTCCTAGCAAAAAAAATGTTGTTTCCAAAATTGTGCTGAATGCTGATGTAAAGTAGACATGTGGGAAATGTTATTTATTAACTATTTTGTGTCACATAACTCTCTGGTTTAACAGAATAAAAATTCAAAATTTGAAAATTGCAAAATTTTCAAAATTTTAGCCAAATTTCCATTTTTTTCACAAATAAACGCAAACATTATTGACGTAAATTTACCACTATCATGAAGCCAAATATGTCATGAAAAAACAATCTCAGAACCGTTAGGATCCGTTGAAGTGTTCCCGAGTTATTACCTCATAAAGGGACACTGGTCGGAATTGCAAAAAACGGCCAGGTCATTAAGGTCAAAATAGGCTGGGCCATGAAGGGGTTAAACTTACTCCAATTAGGCCTCTGCCTACACTCTGTTTCTAGTATTTACCCTGGGCTCCAATACCACCAGTTGCTGCTCAGAAGTGCCATCTGCACAGTCAACACATGCTCCAGTGTTATTGGGGTTCAGTAACGTCAGCTGATCCCCTGCTGTGTGTGCGTCAATTTCTCCTGCTCCCTCCACATTTACACTACTACAGATATTAATCTTGCTGCAATTAGGCCTCTGCCTACACTCTGTTTCTCCTGTAATCCCTGGGCTCCAACACTGCCAGTTGCTGCTCAGAAGTGCTGTCTGCACAGTCAACACATGCTCCAATGTTATTGGGGTTCTGTAACGTCATCTGATTCCCTGCTGTGTGTGTGGCAATTTCTCCTGCTCTCTCCACATTCACGCTACTACAGATATTAATCTTGCTGCAATTAGGCCTCTGCCTACATTCTGTTTCTAGTATTTACCCTGGGCTCCAACACCGCCAGTTGCTGCTCAGAAGTGCCGTCTGCACAGTCAACACATGCTCCAGTGTTCTTGGGGTTCAGTAACGTCATCTGATTATCTGTTGTGTGTGCGGCAATTTCTCCTGCTCCATCCACATTCACACTACTACAGATAATAAACTTGCTCCAATTAGGCCTCGGCCTACACTCTGTTTCTCCTGTAATCCCTGGGCTCCAACACAGCCAGTTGCTGCTCAGAAGTGCTGTCTGCACAGTCAACACATGCTCAAGTGTTATTGGGGTTCAGTAACATCAGCTGATCCCCTGCTGTATGTGTGGCAATTTCTCCTGCTCCCTCCACATTCGCACTAATACAGATATTAAAATTGCACCAATTAGGCCTCTGCCTACACTCTGTTTCTAGTATTTACCCTGGGCTCCAACACCGCCAGTTGCTGCTCAGAAGTGCCGTCTACACAGTAAACACATGCTCTAGTGTTATTGGGTGTTGTGAATTCTGTGGCAGAGCTCCCTCCGGTGGTCACAAGTGGTACTTCGGCTGATTCTCTCTGTGAGCTTCCGTTGGTGGAGGAAAGTGGTACTGCGGCTTCTGAGTTTCCTTCCTCAGGTGATGTGGTGAAGTCGTTAGGTGCTGCTCTATTTAACTCCACCTAGTGCTTTGATCCTGGCCTCCAGTCAATGTTCTAGTATTGGACCTGTTTCCTCCTGGATCGTTCCTGTGGCCTGCTGCTCTGCATAGCTAAGTTCCGCTTTGCTATTTTGTTTGCTGTTTTTTCTGTCCAGCTTGTCTTTTTGTTTTTTCCTGCTTGCTGGAAGCTCTGGGACGCAGAGGGTGTACCTCCATGCCGTTAGTTCGGTACGGAGGGTGGTTTTTGTAGGGTTTTGTGTTGACCGCAAAGTTACCTTTCCTATCCTCGCTCTGTTCAGAAAGTCGGGCCTCACTTTGCTAAATCTATTTCATCTCTACGTTTGTCTTTTCATCTTAACTCACAGTCATTATATGTGGGGGCTGCCTTTTCCTTTGGGGTATTTCTCTGAGGCAAGGTAGGCTTATTTTCTATCTTCAGGCTAGCTAGTTTCTCAGGCTGTGCCGAGTTGCATAGGGAGCGTTAGGCGCAATCCACGGCTGCCTCTAGTGTGGTTGGAGAGGATTAGGGATTGCGGTCAGCAGAGTTCCCACGTCTCAGAGCTCGTTCTATGTTTTTGGGTTATTGTCAGGTCACTGTATGTGCTCTGACCTCTATGTCCATTGCGATACTGAATTACCTTATCATAACAATTGGGGTTCAGTAACGTCAGCTGATCCCCTGCTGTGTGTGCGGCAATTTCTCCTGCTCCCTCCACATTCACACTACTACACATTTTAAACTTGCTCCAATTATGCCTGTGCCTCCACTCTGTTTCTAGCATTGACCCTGGGCTCCAACACCGCCAGTTGCTGCTCAGAAGTGTCTTTGGCACGGGTTCTCCCTTCTGCCCAGCCTGGTTCCAGCATGCCAGCTGTTACCGGGTAGTGTCAAGGTCACTTTGCCTCCAATTCGCTGTCCTGTCGGGTTGTGGTCGGGTTAGCTGACTCTATGGTGCCTGCAGTTTTGCTGCTTCCTATGTGGGCTGCGGGATCTGGCAATGAAGGCTAGTTCTGTAGTGCCAATAGGACAAACTCCCCCTGTAGGACTGTGAGTTTTCTGTAACTCCGGCCGGCTCACGACCTTGCAATTTTTTTTCATGTGGACCTTCTGCTGCCTTTCTGAGCTCCAGTACCATTAGCTGGTTCTTTGGAAGTCAATCTTGCATAGGTCCCCCTTGGTTCCAGTACTGTCAGCTGGTTCCAGGCAGAGCCTTTGGCTTAGGTGCCCCCTTCTCGGTATCCGAGTTCCACCAACGTCTGGTGGTCCTTGGTAGTGCTTTCTGGCACGGGTACCTCCTGCTTAGTAACTGGGTTCCAGTACCATCAGCTGGTCCTCGGTAGTTCCATTGGCTCTTGTAACTTCTGCTACCCATCCTGGTTCCAGTACTGTCAGCTGGTTCCATGCAGAGCCTTTGGCTTAGGTGCCTTCTTCTCGGTATCCGAGTTCCACCAACGTCTGGTGGTCCTTGGTAGTGCTTTCTGGCACGGGTACCTCCTGCTTAGTAACCGGGTTCCCGTACCATCTGCTGGTCCTTGGTAGTTCCATTGGCTCTTGTACCTTCTGCTACCCATCCGGGTTCCAGTACCGTCAGCTGGTTCTCGGCAGTGTCTTTGGCACGGGTACTCCCTTCTGCCCAGCCTGGTTCCAGCACGCCAGCTGTTTCCGGGTAGTGTCAAGGTCACTTTGCCTCCAATACGTTGTCCTGTCGGGTTGCAGTCGGGTTAGCCGACTCTATGGTGCCTGCACCATCAGCTGGTCCTTGGTAGTTCCATTGGCTCTTGTACCTTCTGCTAGCCATCATGGTTCCAGTACCGTCAGCTGGTTCCAGGCAGAGCCTTTGGCTTAGGTGTCTCCTTCTCGGTATCCAAGTTCCACCAACATAGGCATATGTTGGTGGAATATTAAACAATACAAGTCATGACTGTACAGGAGGAGAGAGGACCCTGCCCGAGAGGGCTCAAAGTCAAGACTATAGTACATGTAGCACTGTACTGTTCCTCTATAAAGAGAAACTAGCGAACAAAGGAGCATAGACACTAGAGTATTCAGACAAATATATATAGATATTTTATTAAATATGAATATCAAAAGATGACAGACAAAATATTTAACATACATACATGACAGAACCCGTTACAAAATTCCACCATGTGGAGGGGAGGAAAAACAACCAGTACACTAAAGGTAGGCACACATCCGTAATCCGACCTGGGCAGGTATCAATGTAAGGATATCTGGGATATTAGTAATCCTATAATTAGGAGTCTATCAATCAGATAACAAGACCCCATATTGGAGTGGTAAACGTCTGTCCCATACATAACATATCCCTAAGACAATGTAAACTTACCCATAGTAAGTCGGGATATTTCGTGTGGCCTTCCCACAGCCCCTGACGCGCGTTTCGCTCAATCACTTTTTCAAAGGGGAGTTCCTCTATAAAGCACTGATAGAGAGCCAATCAGTCCATGCATTATCTAATACAATGCCTTCTAATTTGTTCTAATTGCCTTGTTTCTGATGTGCTATTTGATTCAAATGCTTTTTCAAATGAAATAGTCACAGTTAGTGGCAAGATTCACCAGCCAATCAATTGAGTCACCGATCAGTATCATCTAATACAAAGTTAAAAGTAGTTTCAAGTTGTGATGACCCAAAAACACTAAGCTGGTCACAATACACACCAGCACATTTGATCTTTTCATTTCAAACATCATAAATTGCATCTAATAAAACCCTCCATTCCAAAGACATACGGATAGGGAATGCAGATTGTGAGCCCCATTGGGGACAGTGATGATGATATCTGTAAAGTGCACTGGAGTATGATGGTGCTATATGAGCAAAGCATGATAAATAAGTAACTGCCTGCCCTCTCTGCTTCTTTTATTGCTTTTTAATACACATGTAACAATGTATGTGAAGCAGAAACAAAACATGTGTCACTGTGTTACAGCATTAACAATGTAATCACATTCAGAATTGATGCAATGTGAGCAGTTCATAGGAATGTGCCTTGTGATATTTATTTCTGATTGCAATGAGGAATAATGCAGGCATCCATCTTGTGAAGATGAAGAAAAAAAACATTTCCTTCAAGTAACAAGACAAGTGAAAGATGTGGTGACAACTCCAATCCTATTTTACTTGAAAGATGAATGTAGATTTGGAAGAAAACTATTCTGTGTGATATTTGTTACATAATCAACAAATATTTTGTTTGCAAAAATTTTATTGGGTCAGCTGTCACATTTGTTAGTGTAGAAAGAATGAGACAGGCTTAAGTTTTAATAAATCATCTTAAGAAAGTACAACTTTTGCAAATACATATCAAATGTATCTATTGTATTGCTTTCAATGGATGGTAGCATAAATTGATGTAAAAATTCACATTAATAGTGATAAAGTTTGGCATCTAGTCTACAAATCTCTTTCATGTCACACAACTCACTAGTGGTTGTAAAATGTGAAAATCAAGTGCAAGAATGTTATAAATACATATGTTTAACCCCTTAAGCCCCAAGGGTGCTTTGCACGTTAATGACCGGGCCAATTTTTACAATTCTGACCACTGTCCCTTTATGAGGTTATAACTCTGGAACGCTTCAACAGATCCCAGTAATTCTGACATTGTTTTCTCGCGACATATTGTAATTCATGATAGTGGTAAAATTTCTTTGATATTACCTGCGTTTATTTGTGAAAAAAACAGAAATTTGGCGAAAATTTTGAAAATTTCGCAATTTTCCAACATTTAATTTTTATGCCCTTAAATCACAGAGATCTGTCACACAAAATACATCATAAGTAACATTTCCCACATGTATACTTTACATCAACACAATTTTGGAACCAAAATTTTTTTTTGTTAGGGAGTTATAAGGGTTAAAATTGACCAGCAATTTCTCTTTTTTACAACACCATTTTTTCTTAGGGACCACATCTCATTTGAAGTCATTTTGAGGGGTCTATATGATAGAAAATAACTAAGTGTGACACCATTCTAAAATCTGGACCCCGCAAAGTGCTCAAAACCACATTCAATAAGTTTATTAACCCTTCAGGTGCTTCACAGGAATATTTGGAATGTTTAAATAAAAATGAACATTTAACTTTTTTTCACAAAAAATTTACTTCAGCTCCAATTTGTTTTATTTTACCAAGGGTAACATAAGAAAATGAACCCCAAAAGTTGTTGTACAATTTGTCTTGAGTACGCCGATACCCCATATGTTGGAGTAAACCACTGATTGGGCACATGGCAGAGCTCGGAAGCGAGGGAGAGCCATTTGACTTTTCAATGCAAAATTGACTGGAATTGAGATGGGATGCCATGTTGCGTTTGGAGAGCCCCTGATGTGCCTAAACATTGAAAGCCCCAACAAGTGACACAATTTTAGAAAGTAGACCCCTTAAGGAACTCATCTAGATGTGTTGTGTGTGTTGTGAGAGCTTTGAACCCCCAAGTATTTCACTACAGTTTACAACGCAGAGCCGTGAAAATAAAATAAAAAAATTTCCCACAAAAATTATTTTTTTAGCCCCCAGTTTTGTATTTTCCCAAGGGTAACAGGAGAAATTGGACCCCAAAAGTAGTTTTCCAATTTGTTCTGAGTACGCTGATACCCAATATGTGGGGGGGCACCACTGTTTGGGTGCATGGCAGAGCTCGGAAGGGAAGGAGCGCCATTTGTAATGCAGACTTAGATGGATTGGTCTGCAGGCGTCATGTTGCATTTGAAGAGCCCCTGATGTAACTAAACAGTAGAAACCCCCCACAAGTGGCCCCATATCGGAAACTAGACCCCCCCAAGGAACTTATCTAGATGTGTTGTGAGAACTTTGAACCCCCAAGTGTTTCACTACAGTTTATAACGCAGAGCGGTGAAAATAAAAAATCTTTTTTTTTCCACAAAAATTATTTTATAGCCCCCGGTTTTGTATTTTTCCAAGGGTAGCAGGAGAAATTGAACCCCAAAAGTTGTTGTCCAATTTGTCCTGAGTACGCTGATAACCAATATGTGGGGGGAACCACCGTTTGGGTGCATGGCAGAGCTCGGAAGGGAAGGAGCGCCATTTGTAATGCAGACTTAGATAGAGTGGTCTGCAGGCATCACGTTGCATTTGCAGAGCCCCTGATGTAACTAAACAGTAGAAACCCCTGACAAGTAACCTCATATCGGAAACTAGACCCCCAAGGAACTTATCTAGATGTGTTGTGAGAACTTGGAACCTCCAAGTGTTTCACTACAGTTTATAACGCAGATACCCCATATGTTGGGGTAAACCCCTGTTTGGGCGCATGGGAGAACTCGGAATGGAAGGAGCACTGTTTTACTTTTTCAACGCAGAATTGGCTGGAATTGAGATCGGTCGCGTTTGGAGAGCCCCTGATGTGCCTAAACAGTGGAAACCCCCCAATTATAACTGAAACCCTAATCCAAACACACCCCTAACCCTAATCCCAACAGTAACCCTAACCACACCCATAACCCTGACACACCCCTAACCCTAATCCCAACCCTAATCCCAACCGTAAATGAAATCCAAACCGTAACCCTAACTTTAGCCCCAACCCTAACCCTAACTTTAGCCCCAACACTAACCCTAACTTTAGCCCCAACCCGAACTGTAGCCCTAACCCTAGCCCCAACCCTAGCCCTAACACTAACCCTAGCCCCAACCCTAACCCTAGCCCCAATCCTAGCCCTAAACCTAGCCCCAACCCTAACCCTAGCCCCAACCCTATCCCTAGCCCCAACCCTAACCCTAACCCTACTGGGAAAATGAAAATAAATACATTTTTTTAATTTTATTATTTTTCCCTAACTAAGTGGGTGATGAAGAGGGGTTTGATTTACTTTTGGTATTTTAGCGGATTTTTATGATTGGCTGCTGTCACACACTAAAAACGCTTTATATTGCAAAAAATAGTTTTTGCGTCTCCACATTTTAAGAGCTATAATTTTTCCATATTTTGGCCCACAGAGTCATGTGAAGTCTTGATTTTTGCGGGACAAGTTGACGTTTTTATAGGAACCATTTTTGGGCACATAACATTTTTTGATCGCTTTTTATTCTGATTTTTGTGAGGCAGAATGACCCAAAACCAGCCATTCATGAATTTCTTTGGGGGGGGGGGGGCGTTTATACCATTCCGCGCTTGGTAAAATTGATAAAGCAGTTTTATTCTTCGGGTCAGTACGATTACAGCGATGCCTCAATTATATCTTTTTTATGTTTTGGCGCTTTTATACGATAAAAACTATTTTATATAAAAAATAATTATTTTTGCATCGCTTTAGGGCAGTCTCACACGTCCAGATATTTCCGGTACCGGAAAAATCGGTACCCGAATTATCCGTGTCCGTGTGCCGGTGCGTTTCTGTGGCACATCAGTGTGGCACACGTGCGGCACACGTGTGCCGCCCATGTGCCCACTGGGTACCACACACCCCCCGTGCCGGAGACAGCCCTAAAATTTAGCGCTGTCCCCGGCATCGTGCTGAAGCCCCATTCATATCTTCCCTGCAGCAGCCTTTGCTGTAGAGAAGATATGAATATTAGTGTGTAAAATCAATATCCAGGTCCCCACCCCCTGTGCGCCCCCCCCTGCTGTGATTAAAATAATCACCTAGCTTCCGGATCACGTGGGGCCGCTCATTTAAAGCAATGAATATGCGGCTCCACTCCTTTGGGAGGTGGAGCTGCATATTCATGATTGTAATCGGCGGCCCCACGTGACCGCTCATACAGTACAAGGTGCGGCCAGGACAGGACGCTGCGAGGGATCCGGAAGCTAGGTGAGTATTTTAATCACAGCGGGGGGGAAGGGCGCACAGGGGGTGGGGACCTGGATATTGATTTTACACACTAATATTCATATCTTCTCTACAGCAAACACTGCTGCAGGGAAGATATGAATGGGGCTTCAGCACCAGAGGGGGGACAGTGCTTAATGTAGCGCTGTCTCCTGCACGGCAAACGGACTGCACACGGACAATGTCCATGTGCGGTAAGTGTTTTACACGGACCCATTGACTTTAATGGGTCCGTGTAATACGTGCGCTCCCACGAACACTGACATGTCTCCGTCTTTGGCACACGGAGACACGGTCCGCAAAAAATCAATGACATCTGAAAAGGTGAGGAAACTGTCACCTCACGTACCGGAGCCACTGACGTGTGAAACCAGCCTTATTCTGAGGACTATAACTTTTTTATTTTTTCGCTGATGACGCTGTATGGTGGCTCGTTTTTTGTGGGACAAGATGATGTTTTCAGCGGTACCATGGTTATTTATATCCTTTTTGATCGCGTGTTATTCCACTTTTTGTTCGGCAATATGATAATAAAGCGTGTTTTTTGCCTCGTTTTTTTGTGACGGTGTTCACTGAAGGGGTTAACTAGTGGGACAGTTTTATAGGTGGGGTCGTTACGGATACGGCGATACTAAATATGTGCACTTTTGTTTTTTTTTATTTTGATAAAGAAATGTATTTATTGGAACAATTTTTTTTTCTTTATTTAGGAACTTTTATTTATTTTTTTCTTTTACACCTGTGAATTTTAATTTTTTACTCTTTTGCATTGTCCCGGGGGGGACATGATACTATAGGGTCAGATCACTGATCTGACACTTTGTTGTGCACTGTGTCAGATCAGCGATCTGGCGTGCACTCCTGGAGGCTTCCCGTCGCCTGCTCTGAGCAGGAGCTGGTAAGCCACCTCCCTGCAGGACCCGGATGTAGCCCGGCAGCCATTTTGTATCTGGGCCTGCAGGAAGGAGGAGGTAGGAGGTATGAGACCCTCGGAGCAACGTGCTCCGAGGGTCTCAGGGAAGCACGCAGAGAGCCCCTTCCCTGCGCGATGCTTCCTTATGGCGCCGGAATGCTGCAATCATCTTTGATCGCAGTGTACCGGGGGTTAATGTGCCAGGAGCGGTCCATGACCGCTCCTGGCACATAGCGCCGGATGTCAGCTGCGATAGTCAGCTGACACCCGGCCACGTTCGGCTCCCCGTGAGCGCGGCTGATCACGCTGGATGTAATATTCCATCCTTGGGAAGTAGGGCCCACCCCACATGGACGGAATAGTACGTCCAATGGTAGAAAGGGGTTAAAGAGTTGCATGACATTAGAAAAAAAAGTCTGCTTTCTTCTGGAAATAGCACCATTCTTATACACAGGCTTTATCTAGTATGACCACTCAGTCTTTATTCACTTGAATGGGTCTGAGCTGTAATCAGACATACTGTATACTCCATGGATAACATAATGGGTCTAGAACTAAACAGGCATGTTTTACTGATGCTATGCATTTCTTCAGGGGTAATCTTGCTTTTCTGCTTCCTGAGGCAAACATTAAAACGACCCACCAGGTTTAGCATCTTGGGTGAAGAAGGCAGCCTCTTCCTCACTCCAACCCCTTAGATGCTGAGATCGTTATTGACTATGGCATCTAGGTGGTTACATTTGCTATCTAGGATCATTGCAGTTACAGGCGGATGGGGGAACCTTAGTACACATTTTGATCACACTAATTTACTAAAACTATTTAAAGACCATCAAAGCCAATATTGATCAGTCCTAAAATGCACCAAACTTGTAAACTGTCAGTGTCTACGTATAAACCAAAAACTGTTGGCTTGCCATGCACAAATTATGGCACAAGGGGGCATTCAGTTCCACATTTCAGGCCCTATCAACTAGGTCATTGCTCCATGATGAGTAAGGCTGAAAAAGTGTCTAATACACATAATATACAGTACTTGTTAAAAGTATGGAAACACTTCTTCATGCAATGATTCTCCTAGTTCTTATATTAATGTGCGCATTGTAGATTCAGATGGACGGAAGCCCATCAGCAAGGTAAAACATATGGAAACAATGAGTAAACCTTAGATTCCTTAAAGTGCCTCTTTTCATTCTGATGACAGCTTTGCGTTGGCATTTTCTTCGTTAAGATCTGTACCAAAAATTTTTTTTGTACACCAACACTAATAATTAAAATGAGCCAAAAACTGGAGACAAAAAATGAAAAATTCTCATAAAATTATAAAATCAAATTATTTTAAACTATAGTATTTTACTTCACTACTCTGGCTCTGTACATGCAAGTATAGTGAACGAATTGGACAGAAACTGTCTAGTGAGTATATAAATCTGCATACATATGCGTTTTCTATAAACCTAGTAGTTAAGGTCAATGCCAGGATTCAAACCAGCAATCTGTGATACAGAAGGCAAAGCCTTTGCCACTGAATCAGAAGATGCTGCATTACATATTTATGCTGTTTTAAAGTCTTTAGAGGGAATCTGTCAGCTTTTCTCTATATACTGTAAAACTATATTTATCACCTTTCAGACATCTTTAAAAGCACTTTAAAGCCACTCTCCCCAGCAGAGCTAACAAAATGCCTTTTTTGATTGTTTCGTTACGTATGCTAATCGCAACCATGCGGTCTGGACTATGTTCGGCACTTTCTCTGCTCCCGTAATCGCCATCTCTCCTCCATTGATTACTGTGGAAAACATCATCCCCATCGCCTGTTGCATGCCTGTTCAGATCCTGTGGCCTATTATGCAGGTATGAGAGTTGAACAGACTGTGTGTGATGTTGGAAATGCCAGTCATGTCAATCAAGGTAGGAACAATTATTATTCTAGAATAATTGTGATTTTGGCTCAGTAAAATTTAAATAGATTCTTGTATAGTATAAATTATGATAATCATGTCAAACCTCAACAGTTTTGAAGTGATAAAATTTGCAACAAATTTTTGGTGCCACATTTTGTTGAAAATTATTTATAAAAGATGTCTATAACATAGACATGCTTAGCCCACGCTCAATTTGGGGCTTTCAGGAGCAAATTCAAGCTTTTAAAAAGATACTATTCTTTCTGGTGCAAATAGTTTAAAATTGTGTCTCCTCTGAAATGCACCTTTTTTTTAGCACTTTTTGATCATAAATATGCCCAATTGTGGAACAGTGTAAAGACCTTATTTCACGTAAAATTTTCCAATAATAATGCCAAAAATGATCAATATATGAACATGAAATGCAGAAGGTGTATCTGATGGAGCTGTATAGAACATAAATCTTAGCAAAATAGAAAGTTTTCTCTTAAAGTCCTCCTTCACAAAGATAGGTGAGGACAACGTCTGTGAATAATATGAACAATCAGAGCAATCTTGTAAGTGGTTATTTTGGTTGAAGCATGAAAAATGAAGCATTGCCTCATAGATGAGCGTGGCTAAGGAATGTCAATGTCACCTCTGATTTAAAAAGACTGTTCTTGCATGCAAATTTCCCAGATGGAGCCTTCTTGAAACCTCTAATTTACTGTACGTTACCTGCTCTACAGTTAATGTAAAACATTTGCAAACCATCAGGCTCTTACACTTTAGTTACATTAATAAGAAAAAAAGAAAATGTAACAAAATAATGATTGCAGTCTTACAGAAATGTAAAGACATATCATGTGCATATTTAGCTCTTGTTTACCTATATCTTACATATATTAACCTTTCAGATGCGGAAAGTCAGAATAATAGACCATTGCATCAGAATACCAGATTTCAACTTTTTTTACAGTACTTCAATTCAATTCAATGTATACAATGGAATATTATTCTCAGTCTCTTGAAGGGAGAAAAAAAGAGCACAGTGGTAAAGAAAAAAGGAGAGTGGTGGTCATGGGGGATTCCTTACTGAGAGTAACAGTAGCTGCTACCGATCGAACATTACCTCACAAGAATTGTGCTGTATTCCAGGTGCTGAAATCAAAGATGTGTCTCATGGGGTATCAAGACTCTTCAGTGCTACAGATGACTACCGATGTCCACCAATAGACCTGGAGACTTTGAAGACCTAGGCTAGAAAGTGAAGGAGCTGGGAGTGCAGGTAGACTTCTCATCTATCCACCCAGAGGATTGACATGGGCCAAAGATATTACACAGGATTCTAGTGGTGATCAACTGCCTACGTTGATAGTGCCATGATCAACCTTTTTAGGTTTCTTGACCATGGAGTGAATAATATGCATGATGGACTCCTTGCTAGAGATGGATTGCATCTTGCAAATCAGGAAAACACATATTTGGTAGACTCCTTGCTACACTTATCAGGAGAGCTTTAAACTCAAGCAATATGTAATGGGAAATATATGGCCAGAAAAAAACATATGCAGCTAATTATTTTGAGAACCCTGCTATTAGAACTGGAAATAAAGAGCAAAAACAACAAATTCTGAATGAAAATAGAGGAGAAAAATAAACCAACTACAAAATAAAATAAGTGTATACAAATGCATATAGCATGGTAAACAAACAACGAGAATTGTAGCTGTTAAGACAGTAAGAGAGATATGATGTAATAGGCATCCCTTAAACTTGGTGAGAGGCTACACATGATTAGAATACAAACCATGAAGACTACAACTTATTTATTAGAAACAGGATGAAGAGGGGAGGTGGTGATGCATTGTATGTTAGGAAAACATATATCTCCAAACTTCAGAGAATGGTAGCTCTGAAGAAACTGTTTGGGTAAGAGTACAAGGAGAGAACAGAAATGACACTATTGTAGGTGTTTACTACAGGCCACCTAGAAAGACTGAAGATATGGATGAACTCTTTTCACATCAGATGTCTCTTTTCTCAAAAAAGTATGACATCGTGATCATGGGAGATTTTAACTATCCAGATATGTGTTGGGAATCTCTCTCAGGCAAAAGTAATGAATCCAGAAAATTCTTAGCTTCTCTTGCTGACAATTTTTCCTTTCAAAAGGTAAAAGAGAGAACAAGAGGATCTGCAATCTTCTAACTAATTCTTACCAGCAGGGAATAAATGGTTGAGGAAGTAAAGGTGGCCAGGAATTTAGCATGCTGATTACAAGAGAAGGAAGACCAGCAAAGACTCACTTTATGGTTGAACTTCAGAAAGGCAGATTTTAATGGACTCAGAAAGAGGGTAGGAAAGGTCCAAATGGCTGGATGTTCTAACTGACAGAAATGTCCAAGAAGGATGGGAGATTTTGCTAAATGCAATTCCTACTGCACAATCAGTAACAATCTCAAAAAGAAGGAAGAATAGGACACATTTAAAGAGACCGGGATGGATGAACACAGAAATTAAACACATGTTAAAAAGTAAAAAAGAAATGTATATTAAGTGGAAAGAGGGGGGCATATCTAAAGAAGAATATAATGCTGTTTCCAGAGCAAGCGTTAAAAGAGTTAAAACCAGTAATGAAGTGAGGCTTGCAAGAGATACCAAAAGCAATAAAAAGGAATTTTGGGGGTATGTCAAAAGCAAAAGAAGAGTCAAAGATACTATAGGATTTTTACAGGAGGAAAAAGGTGAAGTGGTCAAAAATGATGTTGAGAAGACCAAACTTTTAAATTCTTATTTTGTTTCTGTGTTCTCTAAGAAAGCAACTGTAGCATCAATTGATTTTCATGGTGCTATTGAAGTAATAAAAGAATCCACACTGTCTACAAACAAAGAGATAGTGAGGGAACACTGAGCTAATTTAAATAAATTTAAATCTCCTGGTCCAGATGAATTGAATCCTAGGGTACTGAAAGTGTTAGCAGAGGCAATTGCAAAACCACTAGCCGGAATCTTTGAAAAATCCTGGAAAACAGGAGAAGTCCCAGGAGATTGGAGAAGGACAAATTTTGAAAATGAATCCAGGAAATTACAGGCCTGTGAGCCTTTCTTCTATACCAGGAAAGATCTTTGAACAAATTATTAAACAGCATGTATGTAAATACTTGGATAAGAATACAGTAAATAACCAGAGCCAGCATGGGGTTTTAGCAAACTTTTCATGCCAGACTAATCTATTTTCCTTCTATGATGGAATCACTGACTGGGTGGATCAGGGAAATGTGGTAGATATAGTATATCTTGACTTCAGCAAAGCATTTGATTAAGTATCTCATACTATCTTAACTAGCTCAATGATTATACTCAAAGAGTGGTGATAAATGGATGCACATCCGATTGGAAGAATGTTTAAAGAAGAGAACCACAAGGCTCTGTCCTGGCCCCAGTGTTGTTCAACATTTTTATAAATGATCTATATAAGGGAACTGAAGGTAAACTAATCAAATTTAGAGACCATGCAAGCTAGGAGGGACAGCTAACACTAGAGAAGACAAAGAATGGTTTTAGAAGGATCTAGATTAGCTTGAAAAATGGGCAGCTACTAAGAGAATGGTATTTAACATGAAAATTGCCTCTTCAGAGAATTATGGTCCCTCTCTAGGCTATTAATATCTGCCTCAGTCACTGGATTTCCCACTCTGGCGGAGAAAATTGCGCGGGAGCCCATGCCAATTTTTTCCACAATTTAACCTTTTATTTTAACCCTAATTCTACCCCTAACCCTAACCCTAATTATACCCCTAAAGGTACCGTTACACTAAACGACTTACCAACGATCACGACCAGCGATACGACCTGGCCGTGATCGTTGGTAAGTCGTTGTGTGGTCGCTGGGGAGCTGTCACACAGACAGCTCTCTCCAGTGACCAATGATCAGGGGAACGACTTCGGCATCGTTGAAACTGTCTTCAACGATGCCGAAGTCCCCGGGTAACCAGGGTAAACATCGGGTTACTAAGTGCAGGGCCGCGCTTAGTAACCCGATATTTACCCTGGTTACCATTGTAAAAGTTAAAAAAACAGTACATACTCACATTCCGATGTCTGTCACGTCCCCCGTCGTCAGCTTCCTACACTGACTGTGTCAGCGCCGGCCGTAAAGCAGAGCACAGCGGTGATGTCAGACTTAGATGGAATGGTCTGCTCCTTCCCTTCCGAGCCCTCCCATGCGCCCAAACGGTGGTTCCCCCCCACATATGGGGTATCAGCGCACTCTGGACAAATTGCACAACAACTTTTGGGGTCCAATTTCTCCGGCTACCCTCGGGAAAATACAAAACTGGGGGCTAAAAAATAATTTTTGTGGGAAAAAATTTTTGTTTTATTTTTACAGCTCTACATTATAAACTTCTGTGGTGTGAATTCTGCTCTTGGGCTCCCTCCGTTGATTATGAGTGGTAGTGCTGCGGTAGTTGGATCGCAGCATTTATCAGGTGTATCCATTTTTTGCAATTTGGGCTGGGCTATTTAAGTCCTGCTTTATCCTTTATTCAGTGCCAGTTGTCCATTGTTTTTGGAGGATTCACATCCATACCTGGTCTCTCCTGGTCTGCTGTTCATTTCTTCAAAGATAAGTTCTGGCCTTGTTTTTGCTGTCCACCTGAATTCTCATGGTTCCTTGATGAAACCGTGTGCCTTCTTTTCTTGGAAGTTTTCGCCTGCGGAACGCAATCGGGAGTTGTTGGCTTTGAAGTGGGCATTTGAGGAGTGGGGTCATTGGCAAGAGGGGGCCAAGCACCGTATTGTGGTCTTGACAACAATAAGATCATAAGAATCTGATTTACCTCGAGTCTGCCAAACGACTGAATCCTAGACAGGCTCAATGGTCTCTGTTTTTCTCCCGTTTTGATTTTGTGGTCTCATACCTTCCTGGTACTAAGAATGTTAAGGCGGATGCCCTCTCTGGGAGTTTTTTTCCTGATTCCCCTGGGGTTCTTGAGCCGGTCGGCATTCTGAAGGAAGGGGTGATTCTTTCTGCCATCTCCCCTGATTTACGACGGGTTCTTCAGGAATTTCAGGCTAATAAACCTGACCGCTGTCCAGTGGGGAAACTGTTTGTTCCTGATAGATGGACTAGTAAAGTGATTTCTGAGGTTCATTGTTCTGTGTTGGTTGGCCATCCTGGGATTTTTGGTACCAGAGATTTGGTTGGTAGGTCCTTTTGGTGGCCTTCTTTGTCGCGGGATGTGCGTTCTTTTGTGCAGTCCTGTGGGATTTGTGCGCGGGCTAAGCCTTGCTGTTCCCGCGCTAGTGGGTTGCTTCTGCCTTTGCCGGTCCCTGAGAGACCTTGAACGCATATTTCTATGGATTTTATTTCAGATCTTCCGGTTTCCCAGAGGATGTTGGTTATCTGGCTGGTTTGTGACCGGTTTTCTAAGATGGTTCATTTGGTACCTTTGCCTAAATTGCCTTCCTCTTCTGATTTGGTTCCGTTGTTTTTTCAGCATGTGGTTCGTTTGCATGGCATCCTGGAGAATATTGTGTCCGATAGAGGTTACCAGTTTGTTTCTAGGTTTTGGCGGGCCTTTTGTGCTAGGCTGGGCATTGATTTGTCTTTTTCTTCCGCATTTCATCCTCAGACAAATGGCCAGACCGAGCGAACTAATCAGACTTTGGAAACTTATTTGAGATGCTTTGTGTCTGCTGATCAGGATGATTGGGTGGCGTTCTTGCCATTGGCCGAGTTTGCCCTTAATAATCGGGCTAATTCTGCTACCTTGGTTTCGCCTTTTTTTTGTAATTTAGGTTTTCATCCTCGTTTTTCTTCAGGGCAGGTTGAGCCTTCTGATTGTCCTGGTGTGGATTCTGTGGTTGACAGGCTGCAGCGGATTTGGGCTCATGTGGACAATTTGGTGTTGTCTCAGGAGGAGGCTCAGCGTTTTGCTAACCGTCGTCGGTGTGTTGGTTCCCGGCTTCGGGTTGGAGATTTGGTCTGGTTGTCTTCCCGTCATGTTCCTATGAAGATTTCTTCCCCTAAGTTCAAGCCTCGGTTTATTGGTCCTTATCGGATTTCTGAGATTATCAATCCGGTGTCTTTTCGTTTGGCCCTTCCAGCCTCTTTTTCCATCCATAATGTGTTCCATAGATCTTTGTTGCGGAAGTATGTGGTGCCCGTTGTTCCCTCTGTTGATCCTCCGGCCCCGGTGTTGATTGATGGGGAGTTGGAGTATGTGGTTGAGAAGATTTTGGATTCTCGTTTTTCGAGGCGGAAGCTTCAGTATCTGGTCAAATGGAAGGGTTATGGCCAGGAGGATAATTCTTGGGTTGTTGCCTCCGATGTTCATGCTGACAATTTGGTTCGTGCCTTTCATTTGGCTCATCCTGATCGGCCTGGGGGCTCTGGTGAGGGTTCGGTGACCCCTCCTCAAGGGGGGGTGCTGTTGTGAATTCTGCTCTTGGGCTCCCTCCGGTGGTTATGAGTGGTAGTGCTGCGGTAGTTGGATCGCAGCATTTATCAGGTGTATCCATTTTTTGCAATTTGGGCTGGGCTATTTAAGTCCTGCTTTATCCTTTATTCAGTGCCAGTTGTCCATTGTTTTTGGAGGATTCACATCCATACCTGGTCTCTCCTGGTCTGCTGTTCATTTCTTCAAAGATAAGTTCTGGCCTTGTTTTTGCTGTCCACCTGCTGTGGACCTTATAGTTCTGTGCATTTTCTTGTTTTGTTTTGTCCAGCTTTGTCTGTGAAGGATTTTTTGCAGCCTAGCTGTGTCTCTGGAGATACAGATATACCCTCCATGTCTTTAGTCAGATGTGGTGTTTTGTATTTTCTGTGGTGGATATTTTCTAGTGTTTTAATACTGACCGCATAGTACTCTGTCCTATTCTTCCTTTTTAGCTAGTATGGCCTCCTATGCTAAATCCTGATTTCATGTCTGCGTATGTTATTTCCCTCTCCTTTCACAGTCAATATTTGTGGGGGGCTGTCTATCCTTTGGGGATTTTCTCTGAGGCAAGATAGTTTTCCCGTTTCTGTCTTTAGGGGTAGTTAGTTCTTAGGCTGTGTCGAGGGGTCAAGGGAGTGTTAGGTACCCCCAATGGCTACTTCTAGTTGCGCTGCTAAGTTCAGGATTTGCGGTCAGTACAGGTACCACCTTCTCCAGAGTACGTCTCATGCTGCTCCTAGGCCACCAGATCATAACACTTCTGTGAAGCTCTTGGTGGGTCAAAGTGCTCACCACACATCTAGATAAGTTCCTTAGGGGGTCTACTTTCCAAAATGGTGTCACTTGTGGGGGGTTTCAATGTTTAGGCACATCAGTGGCTCTCCAAACGCAACATGGCGTCCCATCTCAATTCCTGTCAATTTTGCATTGAAAAGTCAAACGGCGTTCCTTCCCTTCCGAGCTCTCCCATGCGCCCAAACAGTGGTTTACCCCCACATATGGGGTATCAGCTTACTCAGGATAAATTGTACAACAACTTTTGGGTACAATTTCTTCTCTTACCATTGGGAAAATAAAAAATTAGGGGCGAAAAGATAATTTTTGTGAAAAAAAAATGATTTTTTATTTTTACGGTTCTGCATTATAAACTTCTGTAAAGCACTTGGTGGGTCAAAGTGCTCACCACACCTCTAGATAAGTTCCTTAGAGGGTCTACTTTCCAAAATGGTGTCACTTGTGGGGGGTTTCAATGTTTAGGCACATCACTGGCTCTCCAAACGCAACATGGCGTCCCATCTCAATTCCAGTCAATTTTGCATTGAAAAGTCAAATGGCGCTCCTTTGCTTCCGAGCTCTGTCATGCGCCCAAACAGTGGTTTACCTCCACTTTTGGGGTATCGGCGTACTCAGGACAAATTGTACAACAACGTTTGGGGTCTATTTTCTCCTGTAACCCTTGGTAAAATAAAACAAATTGGGGCTGTCTATCCTTTGGGGATTTTCTCTGAGGCAAGATAGTTTTCCCGTTTCTGTCATTAGGGGTAGTTAGTTCTTAGGCTGTGTCGAGGGGTCTAGGGAGTGTTAGGTACCCCCAATGGCTACTTCTAGTTGCGCTGCTAAGTTCAGGATTTGCTGTCAGTACAGGTACCACCTTCTCCAGAGTACGTCTCATGCTGCTCCTAGGCCACCAGATCATAACACTTCTGTGAAGCTCTTAGTGGGTCAAAGTGCTCACCACACATCTAGATAAGTTCCTTAGGGGGTCTACTTTCCAAAATGGTGTCACTTGTGGGGGGTTTCAATGTTTAGGCACATCAGTGGCTCTCCAAACGCAACATGGCGTCCCATCTCAATTCCTGTCAATTTTGCATTGAAAAGTCAAACGGCGTTCCTTCCCTTCCGAGCTCTCCCATGCGCCCAAACAGTGGTTTACCCCCACATATGGGGTATCAGCTTACTCAGGATAAATTGTACAACAACTTTTGGGTACAATTTCTTCTCTTACCATTGGGAAAATAAAAAATTGGGGGCGAAAAGATAATTTTTGTGAAAAAAAAATGATTTTTTATTTTTACGGTTCTGCATTATAAACTTCTGTAAAGCACTTGGTGGGTCAAAGTGCTCACCACACCTCTAGATAAGTTCCTTAGAGGGTCTACTTTCCAAAATGGTGTCACTTGTGGGGGGTTTCAATGTTTAGGCACATCACTGGCTCTCCAAACGCAACATGGCGTCCCATCTCAATTCCAGTCAATTTTGCATTGAAAAGTCAAATGGCGCTCCTTTGCTTCCGAGCTCTGTCATGCGCCCAAACAGTGGTTTACCTCCACTTTTGGGGTATCGGCGTACTCAGGACAAATTGTACAACAACGTTTGGGGTCTATTTTCTCCTGTAACCCTTGGTAAAATAAAACAAATTGGGGCTGTCTATCCTTTGGGGATTTTCTCTGAGGCAAGATAGTTTTCCCGTTTCTGTCTTTAGGGGTAGTTAGTTCTTAGGCTGTGTCGAGGGGTCTAGGGAGTGTTAGGTACCCCCAATGGCTACTTCTAGTTGTGCTGCTAAGTTCAGGATTTGCTGTCAGTACAGGTACCACCTTCTCCAGAGTACGTCTCATGCTGCTCCTAGGCCACCAGATCATAACACTTCTGTGAAGCTCTTAGTGGGTCAAAGTGCTCACCACACATCTAGATAAGTTCCTTAGGGGGTCTACTTTCCAAAATGGTGTCACTTGTGGGGGGTTTCAATGTTTAGGCACATCAGTGGCTCTCCAAACGCAACATGGCGTCCCATCTCAATTCCTGTCAATTTTGCATTGAAAAGTCAAACGGCGCTCCCCTTCCGAGCTCTCCCATGCGCCCAAACAGTGGTTTACCCCCACATATGGGGTATCAACGTACTCAGGATAAATTGTACAACAACTTTTGGGTACAATTTCTTCTCTTACCATTGGGAAAATAAAAAATTGGGGGCGAAAAGATAATTTTTGTGAAAAAAAAATGATTTTTTATTTTTACGGTTCTGCATTATAAACTTCTGTGAAGCACTTGGTGGGTCAAAGTGCTCACCACACCTCTAGATAAGTTCCTTAGAGGGTCTACTTTCCAAAATGGTGTCACTTGTGGGGGGTTTCAATGTTTAGGCACATCAGTGGCTCTCCAAACGCAACATGGCGTCCCATCTCAATTCCAGTCAGTTTTGCATTGAAAAGTCAAATGGCGCTCCTTTGCTTCCGAGCTCTGTCATGCGCCCAAACAGTGGTTTACCTCCACTTTTGGGGTATTGGCGTACTCAGGACAAATTGTACAATAACGTTTGGGGTCTATTTTCTCCTGCAACCCTTGGTAAAATAAAACAAATTGGAGCTGAAGTAAATTTTTTGTGAAAAACAGTTAAATGTTCATTTTTATTTAACCCCTTCCCGACCTTTGACGCATACGCTGCATCATGAAAGTCGGTGCCATTCCGACCCATGACGCAGCATATGCGTCATGGAAAGATCGCGTCCTTGCAGGCCGGGTGAAAGGGTTAACTCCCATTTCACCCGATCTGCAGGGACAGGGGGAGTGGTAGTTTAGCCCAGGGGGGGTGGCTTCACCCCCTCGTGGCTACGATCGCTCTGATTGGCTGTTGAAAGTGAAACTGCCAATCAAAGCGATTTGTAATATTTCACCTAAAAAAATGGTGAAATATTACAATCCAGCCATGGCCGATGCTGCAATATCATCGGCCATGGCTGGACACACTAATGTGCACCCACTCCACTCCTCCGATCGCCCCCCCAGCCCCCCGATCTGCGGTCTGCTCCCCTCGGTCCTGTGCTCCGCTCCCCCGTCCTCCTGCCCGCTCCCCCCGTGCTCCAATCACACCCCCCGTGCTCCAATCAAACCCCCCCGCACTCCGATCCCCCCCCGCACAGCGATCCCCCCCCGCACAGCGATTCCCCCCCCCGTGCTCCGATCCACCCGCCCGCACAGCGATCCCCCACTCCGTGCTCCAATCCACCCCCCCGTGTTCCGGTCCACCACCCCCGTGCTCCGACGCCCCCCCCCGTGCCCTGATCTCCCCCTCCTTATACTTACCTGGCCTCCCGGGGACCGTCCGTCTTCTTTCCTGGGCGCCGCCATCTTCCAAAATGGCGGGCGCATGTGCAGTGCGCCCGCCGAATCTGCCGCCCGGCACATTCGTTCCAGAGTGAATTTTGATCACTGAGATAGGTTATATCTCAGTGATCAAAATTAAAAAAAAAAAGTAAATGACCCCCCCCCCCCTTTGTCACCCCCATAGGTAGGGACAATAAAAAAAATATATATTTTTTTTCCACTAGGGTTAGGGTTAGGGTTAGGGGTAGGGTTAGGGGTAGGGTTAGGGTTAGGGTTAGGGGTAGGGTTAGGGGTAGGGTTAGGGGTAGGGTTAGGGTTTCGGTATGTGCACACGTATTCTGTTCCTCTGCGGATTTTTCCGCTGCGGATTTGATAAATCCGCAGTGCTAAACCGCTGCGGATTTATGGCGGATTTACCATGTTTTTTCTGCGCATTTCAATGCGGTTTTACAACAGCGATTTTCTATTTGAGCAGTTGTAAAACCGCTGCGGAATCCGCAGAAAGAAATGACATGCTGCAGAATGTAAACCGCTGCGTTTCCGTGCAGTTTTTCCGCAGCATGTGTACAGCGATTTTTGTTTCCCATAGGTTTGCATTGAACTGTAAACTCATGGGAAACTGCTGCGGATCCGCAGCGTTTTCCGCAACGTGTGCACATACCTTTAGAATTAGGCTATGTGCACACGGTGCGGATTGACCGCTGCGGATCCGCAGCAGAGTTCCATCAGGTTTACAGTACCATGTAAACATATGGAAAGCCAAATCCGCTGTGCCCATGGTGCGGAAAATACCGCGCGGGAACGCTGCGTTGTATTTTCCGCAGCATGTCAATTGTATGTGCGGATTCCGCAGCGTTTTACACCTGTTCCTCAATAGGAATCCGCAGGTGAAATCCGGACAAAAAACACTGGAAATCCGCGGTAAATCCGCAGGTAAAACGCAGTGCCTTTTACCCGCGGATTTTTCAAAAATGGTACTGAAAAATCTCATACGAATCCGCAACGTTGGCACATAGCCTTAGGGCTAGGGTTGGGTTGGAATTAGGGTTGTGGTTAGGGTTAGGGGTGTGTTGGGGTTACGGGTGTGTTGGGGTTAGGGTTGTGATTAGGGTTACGGCTACAGTTGGGATAAGGGTTAGGGGTGTGTTGGAGTTAGAATTGAGGGGTTTCCACTGTTTAGGCACATCAGGGGGTCTCCAAACGCAACATGGCGCCACCATTAATTCCAGCCAATCTTGTATTCAAAAAGTCAAATGGTGCTCCCTCACTTCCAAGCCCCGACGTGCACCCAAACAGTGGTTTACCCCCACATATGGGGTACCAGCATACTCAGGACAAACTGCGCAACAATTACTGGGGTCCAATTTCTCCTGTTACCCTTGTGAAAATAAAGAAATGCTTGCTAAAACATCATTTTTGAGGAAAGAAAAATGATTTTTTATTTTCACGGCTCTGCGTTGTAAACGTCTGTGAAGCACTTGGGGGTTCAAAGTGCTCACCACATATCTAGAAAAATTCCTTGGGGGGTCTAGTTTCTAAAATGGGGTCACTTTTTGGTTGTTTCTACTGTTTAGGCACACCAGGGGCTCTGCAAACGCAATGTGACGCCCGCAGACCATTCCATCAAAGTCTGCATTTCAAAAGTCACTACTTCCCTTCTGAGCCCCGACGTGTGCCCAAACAGTGGTTTACCCCCACACATGGGGTATCAGCGTACTCAGGAGAAACTGGACAACAACTTTTGGGGTACAATTTCTCCTGTAACCCTTGGGAAAATAAAAAATTCTGGGCTAAATAATTATTTTTGAGGAAAGAAAACGTATTTATTATTTTCACGGCTCTGCATTATAAACTTCTATGAAGCACTTGGGGGTTCAAAGTGCTCACCACACATCTAGATAAGTTCCTTTCGGGGTCTAGTTTCCAAAATGGGGTCACTTGTGGGGGGTTTCTACTGTTTAGGCACATCAGGGGCTCTGCAAACGCAACGTGACGCCCGCAGAGCATTCCATCAAAGTCTGCATTTCAAAACGTTACTACTTCAATTCCGAGCCCCGGCATGTGCCCAAACAGTAGTTTACCCCCACATACGGGGTATCACCGTACTCAGGAGAAACTGGACAACAAATATTGGGGTCAAATTTCTCCTGTTACCCTTGGGAAAATTAAAAAATTCTGGGCTAAATAATTATTTTTGAGGAAAGAAAACGTATTTATTATTTTCACGGCTCTGCATTATAAACTTCTATGAAGCACTTGGGGGTTCAAAGTGCTCACCACACATCTAGATAAGTTCCTTTCGGGGTCTAGTTTCCAAAATGGGGTCACTTGTGGGGGGTTTCTACTGTTAAGCCACATCAGGGGCTCTGCAAACTCAACGTGACGCCCACAGAGCATTCCATCAAAGTCTGCATTTCAAAATGTCACTACTTCACTTCCGAGCCCCGGCATGTGCCCAAACAGTGGTTTACCCCCACATATGGGGTATCAGCGTACTCAGGAGAAACTGGACAACAACTTTTGGGGTCAAATTTCTCCTGTTACCCTTTGTAAAATAAAAAATTGCAGGCTAAAATATCATTTTTGAGAAAATATATATATATTTTTTTCATTGCTCTGCGTTATAAACTTCTGTGAAGCACTTGGGGGTTCAAAGTCCTCACCACACATCTAGATTAGTTCCTTTGGGGGTCTAGTTTCCAAAATGGGGTCATTTCGGGGGGATCTCCAATGTTTAGGCACACAGGGGCTCTCCAAACGTGATATGGTGTCCGCTAATGATTGGAGCTAATTTTCCATTTAAAAAGCCAAATGGCGTGCCATCCCTTCCGAGCCCTGCCGTGCGCCCAAACAGTGGTTTACCCCCACATATGGGGTTTCAGCGTACTCAGGACAAACTGGACAACAATATTTGGGGTCCAATTTCTCCTATTATCCTTGGCAAAATAGGAAATTCTAGGCTAAAAAATCATTTTTGAAGAAAGAAAAATTATTTTTTATTTTCATGGCTATGCGTTATAAACTTCTGTGAAGCACCTGGGGGTTTAAAGTGCTCAATATGCATCTAGATAAGTTCCTTGGGGGGTCTAGTTTCCAAAATGGGGTCACTTGTGGGGGAGCTCCAATGTTGAGGCACACAGGGGCTCTCCAAACGCGACATGGTGTCCGCTAACAATTGGAGCTAATTTTCCATTCAAAAAGTCAAATGGCGCGCCTTCCCTTCCGAGCCCTGCCGTGTGTCCAAACAGTGGTTTACCCCCACATATGAGGTATCGAGGTACTCGGGAGAAATTGCCCAACAAATTTTATGATCCATTTTATCCTACTGCCCGTGTGAAAATGAAAAAATTGAGGCGAAAAGAATTTTTTTGTGAAAAAAAAGTACTTTTTCATTTTTACAGATCAATTTGTGAAGCACCTGAGGGTTTAAAGTGCTCACTAGGCATCTAAATAAGTTCCTTGGGGGGTCTAGTTTCCAAAATGGGGTCACTTGTGGGGGAGTGCCAATGTTTAGGCACACAGGAGCTCTCCAAACGCGACATGGTGTCCGCTAACGATGGAAATAATTTTTCTTTCAAAAAGTCAAATGGCGCTCCTTCCCTTCCGAGCCTTACCATGTGCCCAAACAGTGGTTTACCCCCCCATGTGAGGTATTGTTGTACTCAGGAGAAATTGCCCAACAAATTTTAGGATCCATTTTATCCTGTTTTTCATGTGAAAATGAAAAAATTGAGGCTAAAAGAATTTTTTTGTGAAAAAAAAGTACTTTTTCATTTTTACGGATCAATTTGTGAAGCACCTGGGGGTTCAAAGTGCTCACTATGCATCTAGATAAGTTCCTTGGGGCATCTAGTTTCCAAAATGGGGTCACTTGTGGGGGAGCTCCAATTTTTAGGCACACGGGGGCTCTCCAAACGTGACATGGTGTCCGCTAAAGAGTGGAGCCAATTTTTGATTCAAAAAGTCAAATGGCGCTCCTTCCCTTCAAAGCCCTGCCGTGCGCCCAAACAGTGGTTTACCCCCACATATGAGGTATCAGCGTACTCAGGACAAATTGCACAACAACTTTCGTGGTTCAGTTTCTCCTTTTACCATTGGGAAAATAAAAAAATTGTTGCTAAAAGATAATTTTTGTGACTAAAAAGTTAAATGTTCATTTTTTCCTTCCATGTTGCTTCTGCTGCTGTGAAGCACCTGAAGGGTTAATAAACTTCTTGAATGTGGTTTTGAGTACCTTGAGGGGTGTAGTTTTTAGAATGGTGTCACTTTTGGGTATTTTCAGCCATATAGACCCCTCAAACTGACTTCAAATGTGAGGTGGTCCCTAAAAAAAATGGTTTTGTAAATTTCATTGTAAAAATGACAAATCGCTGGTCAAATTTTAACCCTTATAACTTCCTAACAAAAAAAAATTTTGTTTCCAAAATTGTGCTGATGTAAAGTAACCATGTCGGAAATGTTATTTATTAACTATTTTGTGTCACATATCTCTCTGGTTTAACAGAATAAAAATTCAAAATGTGAAAATTGCGAAATTTTCAAAATTTTCGCCAAATTTCCGTTTTTATCACAAATAAACACAGAATTTATTGACCTAAATTTACCACTAACATGAAGCCCAATATGTCACGAAAAAACAATCTCAGAACCGCTAGGATCCGTTGAAGCGTTCCTGAGTTATTACCTCATAAAGGGACACTGGTCAGAATTGCAAAAAACGGCAAGGTCTTTAAGGTCAAAATAGGCTGGGTCATGAAGGGGTTAAACATTCCAAAAATTCCTGTGAAACACCTGAAGGGTTAATAAACTTCTTGAATGTGGTTTTGAGAACCTTAAGGGGTGCAGTTTTTAGAATGGTGTCACACTTGGGTATTTTCTATCATATAGACCCCTCAAAATGACTTCAAATGAGATGTGGTCCCTAAAATAAAATGGTGTTGTAAAAATGAGAAATTGCTGGTCAACTTTTAACCCTTATAACTCCCTAACAAAAAAAAATTTTGGTTCCAAAATTGTGCTGATGTAAAGTAGACATGTGGGAAATGTTACTTATTAAGTATTTTGTGTGACATATCTCTGTGATTTATTTGCATAAAAATTCAAAGTTGGAAAATTGCGAAATTTTCAAAATTTTCGCCAAATTTCCGTTTTTTTCACAAATAAAAGCAGGTAATATCAAAGAAATTTTATGACTATCATGAAGTACAATATGTCACGAGAAAACAATGTCAGAATTACCGGGATCCGTTGAAGCGTTCCAGAGTTATAACCTCATAAAGGGACAGTGGTCAGAATTGTAAAAATTGGCCCGGTCCATAACGTGCAAACCACCCTTGGGGTAAAGGGGTTAATCTAATATTAACTCTAATTCTAATAATAAATTGTTAAAATATAGTTAGTAGGTAGAACAATCTCTTCTGCTGCTTATGACATATTTTTTCATCTGCCTCCGCCCATCTCTAAAATTCAACATGGTAGTGGTCATGTGGATAATGATTAATTACTAAATAACCAAATCCCAGCACCTATCCCTTTATCAGTAACTTAGTTACAGTCCATTGATTTCAGTTGGTTATAAAAGGTTTATTATTTTTAAAAGTGATCTAATATATAAATTTCTTGTTCCTAATTGTAGTCCAGGCAGGGGCCTAATCTGCCCACCCATCATCCCAACTCTGAGTGTTTGATATTCTGTATCCCGCTATATATATCTTGGCAGATTATGGTAAACTCTTTCATGTCAATCCTCTATTGTGTATGTACTTTATTAAAACACTCAGCACTAATGATTCATTCTCTTTTTCATACACTCAGCCATTTAAAGATGTTAATATTACATCATCACAAAATAGGACATGACTGGCTTCTCCTTAATGTTTTCAAGTAATTAATAAATGAATAAATGAAAACCATTAATAAAATACTTATAAAAGGAACATTTAGTCATTTTGGAAAAGTATTTATATAACTTCTCTGTATTAATAATTTTGCTTTTACAATTAAACTTCTTCAACTTAAATAACTGCTTCCCGGACAAGAGCTTTTAAACTTATAGAAAATAATAGATATCTAAATGGATGGCTATAATTTTCCAGCCACTGGTTAGTACAAATGTCAGACGTAATTACTACATAATAAAGACAAGAACATTAGCAACCATGTCAAAAATCCTTTGCATGATTTCTTCTAGAGTTTGGAAAAGAGAAGATGTGGGTTGTTTTTTTATGCTCTTTGTAATCACTAATAAACTTTTCTGTATGATAAAAGTGCAAGTTATATCGGATGCCATGCTGAACCCCTTAACCCTCCAACCTGTTTTCACCTTCATGACTAGGCAAAATTATACAATTCTGATCAGTGTCATTTTATGTATTTTATACAGGTGCTTCTCATAAAAGTAGAATATTATCAACAAGTTAATTTATTTCAGTTCTTCAATACAAAAAGTGAGACTCATATTTTATATTGAGTCATTACAAACAGAGTGATCTATTTCCAGTGTTTATTTCTGTTAATGTTGATGATTAAGGCTTACAGCCAATGAAAACCCAAAGGTCATTATCTCACTAAATTAAAATACTTTATAACACCAGCTTGAAAAATGGTTTTAAAATCCGAAATGTTGGCCTACCGAAATGTATGATCAGTAAATGCACTCAATACTTGGTCATAGCTTCTTTGGCATCAATTACTGCATCAATGTGGCGTAGCATGGAGGCGAGGGTAGTGTGAAGTGACAGTGAGGGACGAGGTTCCTGATAGCAGTGGGGGAAGAACCCGCTTATCGCGTTAGGGAAGTGCAGGGACAGGCTCAGGTTGGAGCTCAGGAGGCATCCATTCTTCATTCCCTATTGGTAGGGCCTTCCTCTCCCCATTTCCATCCTGCTCAGTGTGTGTTGTGCCGTCTTCTGTCCGACCCCCTGTAGGGTCATTACATTCCGTGATAAACCACCTCTCAACCAAAATTAGTCGGTGCAACTTATCTTTTTGGTGAAAAACACCGCATCCCAATGCATTTCCCCCTTACACATGAAGTCAAGGGTTCATCAGGGGATTAAAAGTGAGGGGCTCCGATCAGCTCCTATCACTTAGACTGCATGCCATTCTTCAGGTCTTGTATTCATCTGTATGGCTTATGACTATTATTTACTCCTATATACTCTGTCTGATCCTCTCACGGAATTGTTATTAATATTTTTTAATAATATATTTTTTTTTATAGCTTTTTTAGAGGAATTTAATAAAAGTTATCTTTATGGTCTGATTTATTTTGGTTTTCATGATTTTCACTTTCTGCAATATGATCGCTGTTATAATGCATTGCAGTGCTCCAGCATTGTAGTGCATTTTAACTGTCAAGCTGCTCTCACACAAACTTGCTAGACCATGCTCTCAGAGTGGTCTAACAAGCTTGCTAGAGTCTGGTGACCCAAATGTCATTATCATGACGACGTGGGGTCACCATGGTAATGACCGGGCTAACATGATAAGGTCGCAGGGGCGCCGTTCTGAGGGCAAAAGGAGCCCCCTCCCTCTGCCTACCTTCTAAATGTTGCAACTGATATTGATCACAGCATTTAGGGGGTTAAACTACTGAGAATGGTGAGGGCATCGCTTCTGGCAATGAGAGCCAGGTGTCACCTGTGATATTGGCTGAACACCTGGTGGCAATCACGCACGCATAGATGCTGACCGCGCAAAATCGCCAGGGTGTACCCAGTACTTCTAAGGTCGTGAAGGTGGTTAAAGGGGTTTTCCCATGAACAAAGTACATTTTAATTATTAGATCTTGGAATGAAAACAAGTTCCACAATTCTATGTGTTAAAAAATGTTCTTGTGCTGAGATAATCTTATAAATGTGCCCCTGCTGTGTACTGTGTAATGGCTGTGTCTGACCGTACAGGAATATGGTCCAATCATACCACAGCTCCTGGGCAGGGAGGAATCAATATACTATACAGACATTACAACATGGGATCACAGTTATTTATTTTTGTGAGGCAAAACATTTTACTGCATATTTTGAAGCAATGTTTCACCTGTCCTGTCTATATACCGTATTTTCCGCTTTGTAAGACGCACTTTATTTCCCCCAAATTTGGGGGGGAAATGTGGGTGCGTCTAACAAAGCGGATATACCGCTTACCATTACAGGCTGGGAGGAGGGGGTGTCCGCCGCCGCTACCGCCTGCCGCCGCTGTCGTCCGCCGCCACTGCCGGGGTTGTCCGCTGCTGCCCCGGGTGATGCTGAAGGCTCCGGTGCTGCGGGGGGCTCTGGCGACATTTTGTGAAAGACCAGAGCCCCCCGGCAGTTCTTCCATGCGTTCCAGTATGACTAATTCCGGGAAAATGGCCGCCGGAATCTCGGGAGATGAGATTTCAGCGCTGAGATCTCATCTCTCGAGATTCCGGCGGCCATTTTCCCGGAGTTAGTTCCAGTATGACTGACTCCGGGAAAATGGCCGCCGGAATCTCGGGAGATGAGATTTCAGCGTTGAGATCTCATCTCTCGAGATTCCGGCGGCCACTTTCCCGGAGTCAGTAATACAGGAACGCATGGATGAACTGCCGGGGGCTCTGGCCTTTCACAAAATGTCGCCAGAGCCCCCCGCAGCACCGGAGACAGCCCTGCAGCACAGGAGCCCCCTGCAGACCCCTCATCCCAGCCTGCAGCAAAGGAGCCCCCCTGCAGACCCCTCATCCCAGGCTGCAGCACAGGAGCCCCCCTGCAGCACAGGAGTTCCCTGCAGACCCCCTCATCCCAGCCTGCAGCAATGCTCCACTCCTGCCTCCGGCAATGACCCTGGGACCCTGATCCACCACAACCACAACCCCTGGTAAGTAATAAGACGCATGGATTATAAGACGCCCCACCAATTTATTAAAAAATAGTTTTTTCCTATTTTTCTCCTCAAAATTTGGGGTGCGTCTTATAATCCGGAGCGTCTTACAAAGCGAAAAATACGGTACTTTTTTGCCTCCTCCCCTGTCCAGGAGCTGTGGTATTATCAGACCAGGTTCCTGTATGGTCAGACACCGCCATTACACAGTACACCGCACATTTATAAGATTATCTCAGCACAGGAGCATTTTTTTAAACACATCCAATTGTGGAAATTATTATTATTCCAAGATCTATTGATTAAAAGATTTTAACTTTGTGGAAAAACCCCTTTAAACACTTGAAACGAATCTAGGTACATAGTAACAGAAATATTTCCCCCAATGCAAACTATACTTACCATACAATATATCTACCAAATGACCACTTATAAATACAGTACCTGCCTTTTAATAAGTGGCGCTTTCCTGTATGGGAAATGTACATGTGACCAGTGAGTGCAACATAAAATCTAGTAAGTAAATTTTCCAAATATCAATTTCAATGTGAATTAACACTAGAATGGGAAAATTGAGTGACCTGAGCAAATAGGGAAAGCTTTTTGGCACACGTGTGAGTGCGATATCCAGGATTGATTTGAGCTTTTCTGTTTCAATTTATGCTAAAGATGCTATCCTTTGCACAGGGTTAAGCTGCAAATTCACAGTTTGTAACTATACAGATTTTTCTGTGGATTTTTCACTGTTGAAATTCTAGAGATGATATGACCTGTATGAATGAGAGACTTAGGGGTGTCCTACAACTAACACCCACAGAAGTCATATGATTAGCTCTTACATAGATCTTAGTCCATTAGAGGTCCTATAATGTTCTACAAAGTTAAATTAAAGGAGTTGTCAAATCCATTACTAGGCAGTTGTTTCTTAACAGTTAAAGTGGCCATAGTAAAACATAAAAATACACACATACTTTCCTCCTGGATTGGCACCGTTCCTGCGATATCTCCATTGTCTCTCCTGGCTTTCACATAACATTATGTTTTCGACCACTGCAGGCAATCTGCAGCAACTGATTGACTTCATCCCTTCAGTATTCTATATACAAAGGTTCATTGTAACAGAGCAATGGAGGCATTAGTCACTTATTCTCTGCAGGAGTTGTGTGACAGCAATGTCAATTAACCCCTTTCTGACATCTGATCTGACGTACTATCCTGTTGAGGTGGTATGGGCCTGTATGACCACCAATGGGATAGTACGTCATCATCGATCTCGGCCAGGTGTCAGCTGACTATCACAGCTGACATCCGGCACTATGTGCCAGGAGCGGTCACGGACTGCTCCTGGCACATTAACCCCCGGACCAGTGCGATCAAACATGATCCCAGCATTCCAGCAGCATAGGGAAGTATCGTGCAGGGAGGGGGCTCCCTGCGTGCTTCCCTGAGACCCTCGGAACAACGTGATCTGATCGAGTTGTTCAGAGGGTCTCCTACGTCCCCCTCCCTGCAGGCCCCGGATCCAAAATGGCCGCGGGGTTCCTTCTGGGTCCTGCAGGGAGGTGGCTTGCAAGAGCAGGCACCGGCAAGCCTCCTGCAACTGCCTGTCAGATCGCTGATCTGACACAGTGCTTTGCAAAGTCACAGATCAGCGATCTGACACTATAGCATAATGTCCCACCCTGGGACAAAGTAAAAAAGTTAAAAAAAAACAATATTTACATGTGTAAAAAAAAACAAATCCTAAATAAAGAAAATATATATATATTGTTCCAATAAATATATTTCTTTATCTAAATAAAAAAGTACACATATTTAGTATCGTTGCGTTCATAACGACCCGACCTATAAAACTGTCCCACTAGTTAACCCCTTCAGTGAACACCTTAAAAAAAAAACGAGGCACAAAACAACACTTTATTATCATACCACCGAACAAAAAGTGGAATAACACGCGATCAAAAAGACGGATATAAAAAAACATGGTACTGCTGAAAACGTCATCTTGTCCCGCAAAAAACGAGCTGCCAGACAGCGTCATCAGAGAAAAAATAAAAATGTTATAGTCCTCAGAATAGTCCTCAGTTTTTATAGTATAAAAGCACCAAAACATAAAAAATTATATAAATGTGGTATTGCTGTAATCGTACTGACTCGAGGAATAAAACTGCTTTATCAATTTTACCAAACGTGGAACGGTATAAACGTCCCCCCAAAAGAAATTCATGAATAGCTGGTTTTTGGTCATTCTGCCTCACAAAAATCGGAATAAAAAGCGATCAAAAAATGTCACGTGCCCGAAAATGGTACCAATAAAAATGACAACTCGTCCCGCAAAAAGCAAGACCCCACATGACTCTGTGGACCAAAATCTGGAAAAATTATAGCTCTCAAAATGTGGAGACGCAAACACTATTTTTTGCAACAAAAAGCGTATTTTAGTGTGTGACAGCTGCCAATCATAAAAATCCACTTAATAAACCCGCTATAAATAGTAAATCAAACCCCCCCTTCATCACCCCCTTAGTTAGGGAAAAACAATAAAATAAATGTATTTATTTCCATTTTCCCATTAGGATTAGGTTTGGGGCTAAAGTTAGGGTAGGGGCTACAAGTTAGGGTTAGGGTTGGGGCTAAAGTTAGGGTAAGGGTTGGGGCTAAAGTTAGGGTTAGGGTTGGGGCTCAAGTTAGGGTTAGGATTAAGGTTAGGGGTGTGTCAGGTTTAGGGGTGTGGTTAGGGTTATGGTTGGGATCAGGGTTAGAGGTGTGTTGGAGTTAGGGGTGTGGTTAGGGTTGGGATTAGGGTTAAGGGTGTGTTGGGGTTAGGGGTGTGTTCGGGTTAGAGTATGGTTGGGATTAGGGTTAGGGGTGTGTTCTGGTTAGGAGTGTGGTTAGGGTTGGAATTAGGGTTAGGGGTGTGTTTGGGTTAGGGTTTCAGTTAGAATTGTGGTGTTTCCACTGTTTAGGCTCATCAGGGGCTCTCCAAACGCGACATGGCGTCCAATCTCAATTCCAGCCAATTCTGAGTTGAAAAGGTAAAACAGTGCTCCTTCCCACCCGTGCACCCAAACAGGGGTTTACCCCAACATATGGGGTATCAGTGTACTCAAGACAAATTGAACAACAACTTTTGGGGTCCAATTTCTCCTGTTACCTTGGGAAAATAAAAATTTGGGGGCTAAAAATCAATTTTTGTGGGAAAAAAAGATTCATTTTCACGGCTCCGCGTTATAAACTGTAGTGAAACACTTGGGTGTTCAAAATTCTCTCAACACATCTAGATAAGTTCCCTGGGGTACTTGTGGGGGGTTTCTACTGTTTAGGTACATGTTATGACCTGGTGGTTAGGAGCACCCGGCACGACCTGATAGTTAAACTGACACAAGACAAGCTCTGGGATGTGGGAGCTCTGCTGACCGCAACCCCTAATCCTATCACACACACTAGAAATAGCCATGGAGCGTTCCTGACTCTCCCTAGATGCCTCTTCACAGCCTAAGAGTTAGCTAGCCCTAGAGATAGAAAATAAAGCCTACCTTGCCTCAGAGAAATTCCCCAAAGGTAAAGGCAGCCCCCCACATATATTGACTGTGAGTTAAGATGAAGTCACAAACATAGAAATGAAACAGGTTTCAGCAAAGGGAGGCCAGACTTACTAAACAGACAGAGGATAGGAAAGGTATCTTTGCGGTCAGCACAAAAAACTACAAAAAAACCACGCAGAGTGTGCAAAAAGACCTCCGCACCGACTAACGGTGCGGAGATGCCACTCTGCATCCCAGAGCTTCCAGCTAGCAAGACAAAATCATGATATCCAGCTGGACAAGGAAACAATGAACAAATAATAACTAGCAGGAACTTAGCTTCTGCTGGAATAGACAGGTCACCAGAAAGATCCAAGAGCGAACTGAACCAATGCAGGAACATTGACAGCTGGCATGGAGTAACGATCTGAGTAGAGTTAAATAGAGCAGCCAACCACAGGATAAACCACGTCACCTGTGTAAGGAACCTCAGAAGCAGCAGCTCCACTCACAGCCACCAGAGGGAGTCCATAGACAGAACTCGCCGAAGTACCATTCACGACCACAGGAGGGAGCTTGACAACAGAATTCACAACAGTACCCCCCCCTTGAGGAGGGGTCACCGAACCCTCACCACTCCAGAGCCCCCAGGCCGATCAGGATGAGCCAAATGAAAGGCACAAACTAGATCGGCAGCATGAACATCAGAGGCAAAAACCCAGGAATTATCTTCCTGACCATAACCCTTCCACTTGACCAGGTACTGGAGTTTCTGTCTCGAAACACGAGAATCCAAAATCTTCTCCACCACATACTCCAACTCCCCCTCGACCAACACCGGGCCAGGAGGATCAACGGAGGGAACCATAGGCGCCACGTATCTCCGCAACAACGACCTATGGAACACATTATGGATGGCAAAAGAAGCTGGAATGTCCAAATGAAATGACACAGGATTAAGAACTTCAGAAATCTTATATGGCCCAATGAAACGAGGCTTAAACTTAGGAGAGGAAACCTTCATAGGAACATGACGAGATGACAACCAAACCAAATCCCCAACACGAAGTCGGGGACCAACACAGCACCGGCGGTTAGCAAAACATTGAGCCTTCTCCTGGGACAATGTCAAATTGTCCACCACATGAGTCCAAATTTGCTGCAACCTGTCCACCACAGTATCCACACCAGGACAGTCCGAAGGCTCAACCTGCCCTGAAGAGAAACGAGGATGGAAACCAGAATTACAGAAAAAAGGAGAAACTAAAGTAGCCGAGCTGGCCCGATTATTAAGGGCGAACTCAGCCAAAGGCAAGAAGGACACCCAATCATCCTGATCAGCAGAAACAAAGCATCTCAGATATGTTTCCAAAGTCTGATTAGTTCGTTCGGTTTGGCCATTAGTCTGAGGATGGAAAGCCGAAGAAAAAGACAAATCAATGCCCATCTTAGCACAAAAGGACCGCCAAAACCTCGAAACAAACTGGGAACCTCTGTCCGAGACGATGTTCTCCGGAATGCCATGCAAACGAACCACATGCTGGAAAAACAATGGCACCAAATCAGAGGAGGAAGGCAATTTAGACAAGGGTACCAAATGGACCATCTTAGAGAAGTGATCACAAACCACCCAAATGACTGACATCCTTTGAGAAACAGGGAGATCAGAAATAAAATCCATGGAAATATGCGTCCAGGGCCTCTTCGGGACTGGCAAGGGCAAAAGCAACCCACTGGCACGAGAACAGCAGGGCTTAGCCCGAGCACAAGTCCCACAGGACTGCACAAAAGAACGCACATCCCGTGACAAAGAAGGCCACCAAAAGGATCTAGCCACCAAATCTCTGGTACCAAAGATTCCAGGATGACCAGCCAACACCGAACAATGAACCTCAGAGATAACTCTACTAGTCCATCTATCAGGAACAAACAGTTTCTCCGTTGGACAACGGTCAGGTCTATCAGCCTGAAACTTCTGCAGCACGCGCCGCAAATCAGGGGAGATGGCAGACAAAATTACCCCCTCTTTAAGAATACCCGCCGGCTCAGGAACACCCGGAGAGTCAGGCACAAAACTCCTTGACAGGGCATCAGCCTTCACATTCTTAGATCCCGGAAGGTATGAAACCACAAAATCAAAACGGGAGAAAAAGAGCGACCATCGATCCTGTCTAGGATTCAACCATTTGGCAGACTCGAGAGAAGTCAAATTCTTGTGATCCGTCAAGACCACCACGCGATGTTTAGCTCCTTCAAGCCAATGTCGCCACTCCTCGAATGCCCACTTCATGGCCAACAGCTCTTGATTGCCAACATCATAATTGCGCTCAGCAGGCGAGAATTTTCTAGAAAAGAAGGCACATGGTTTCATCACCGAACCATCAGAACTTCTTTGCGACAAAACAGCCCCTGCTCCAATCTCAGAAGCATCAACCTTGACCTGAAACGGGAGCGAAACATCTGGCTGGCACAACACAGGGGCAGAAGAAAAACGATGCCTCAACTCCTGAAAAGCCTCAACAGCCGCAGAGGACCAATTGACCACATCAGCACCTTTCTTGGTCAAATCAGTCAACGGTTTAGCAATACTAGAAAAATTAGCGATGAAGCGACGGTAAAAATTGGCAAAGCCCAGGAACTTCTGCAGGCTCTTCACAGATGTCGGCTGAGTCCAATCATAAATGGCCTGAACTTTAACAGGGTCCATCTCGATAGTGGACGGGGAAAAAATGAAACCCAAAAATGAAACCTTCTGAACTCCAAAGAGACACTTTGACCTCTTCACAAACAAGGAATTCGCATGAAGGACCTGGAACACCATTCTGACCTGCTTCACATGAGACTCCCAATCATCCGAAAAGACCAAAATGTCATCCAAATATACAATCATGAATCTATCCAGGTACTCTCGGAAGATGTCATGCATAAAGGACTGAAACACAGATGGAGCATTAGAAAGCCCGAATGGCATAACCAGGTACTCAAAATGGCCCTCGGGCGTATTAAATGCTGTTTTCCATTCATCGCCCTGTTTAATTCGCACAAGATTATGCGCCCCTCGAAGTTCTATCTTGTTGAACCAACTAGCCCCCTTAATCCGAGCAAACAAATCAGACAGCAGCGGTAAAGGATACTGAAATTTATTATTATTATTATTATTTATTGTTATAGCGCCATTTATTCCATGGCGCTTTACATGTGAGGAGGGGTATACATAATAAAAACAAGTACAATAATCTTAAACAATACAAGTCATAACTGGTACAGGAGGAATGAGGACCCTGCCCGCGAAGGCTCACAATCTACAAGGGATGGGTGAGAATACAGTAGGTGAGGGTAGAGCTGGTCCTGCAGCGGTTTGGTCGATCGGTGGTTACTGCAGGTTGTAGGCTTGTCTGAAGAGGTGGGTCTTCAGGTTCTTTTTGAAGGTTTCGATGGTAGGCGAGAGTCTGATGTGTTGTGCTAGAGGGTTCCAAAGTAGGGGTGATACGCGAGAGAAATCTTGTATACGATTGTGAGAAGAGGAGATAAGAGGGGAGCAGAGAAGGAGATCTTGTGAGGATCGGAGGTTGCGGGTAGGTAAGTACCGGGAGACGAGGTCACAGATGTATGGAGGACACAGGTTGTGGATGGCTTTGTACGTCATGGTAAGGGTTTTGTAGTGGAGTCTCTGGGCAATGGGGAGCCAGTGAAGGGATTGACAGAGGGGAGTGGCCGGGGAATAGCGGGGGGACAGGTGGATTAGTCGGGCAGCAGAGTTTAGAATAGATTGGAGGGGTGCGAGAGTGTTAGAGGGGAGGCCACAGAGCAGGAGGTTGCAGTAGTCAAGGCGAGAGATGATGAGGGCATGGACTAGGGTTTTTGCAGATTCATGGTTGAGGAATGAACGGATTTGTGAAATATTTTTGAGTTGAAAGCGGCAGGAAGTGGAAAGGGCTTGGATATGTGGTTTGAAGGAGAGATCAGCGTCAAGGATTACCCCGAGGCAGCGAGCTTGTGGGACTGGGGAGAGTGGGCAGCCATTTACTGTAATGGATAGGTTCGTTGGGGGGGTCGCGTGAGATGGGGGAAAGATGATGAATTCTGTTTTGTCCATGTTAAGTTTTAGAAATCTAGTGGAGAAGAAGGATGAAATAGCAGACAGACATTTAGGGATTCTGGTTTGACTGTGATCTTATTAAGAAGGCGGTAATCAATACAAGGTCTCAAAGAGCCATCCTTCTTGGCCACAAAAATGAACCCTGCTCCCAATGGTGACGACGACGGGCGAATATGACCCTTCTCCAAGGATTCCTTTATATAACTCCACATAGCGGCGTGCTCTGGCACAGATAAATTAAACAGTCTGCCCTTAGGAAACTTACTACCAGGAATCAAATTAATAGCACAATCGCAATCCTTATGAGGAGGTAGGGCACCGGATTTGGGCTCTTCAAATACATCCCGGTAATCTGATAAAAACTCAGGGACTTCAGAAGGAGTGGAAGGCGAAATTGACAACAATGGAACATCACCATGTACCCCCTGACAACCCCAGCCGGACACAGACATAGATTTCCAATCCAACACTGGATTATGGACCTGTAGCCATGGCAACCCCAAAACGACCACATCATGCAGATTATGCAACACCAAAACGCGAATATCCTCCTAATGTGCAGGAGCCATGCACATGGTCAATTGGGTCCAGTACTGAGGCTTATTCTTGGCCAAAGGCGTAGCATCAATTCCTCTCAATGGAATAGGATACTGCAAGGGCTCCAAGAAAAAACCACAGCGTCTGGCAAACTCCAAGTCCATCAAATTCAGGGCAGCGCCTGAATCCACAAATGCCATAACAGAATAGGACGACAGAGAGCAAATCAAAGTAACGGACAAAAGAAATTTAGACTGTACCGTACCAATGGTGGCAGACCTAGCGAACCGCTTAGTGCGCTTAGGACAATCGGAGATAGCATGAGTGGATTCGCCACAGTAAAAACACAGCCCATTCCGACGTCTGTGTTCTTGCCGTTCAGCTCTGGTCAAAGTCCTATCACACTGCATAGGCTCAGGCCTATGCTCAGAGAATACCGCCAAATGGTGCACAGCTTTGCGCTCACGCAAGCGCCGATCGATCTGAATGGCCAAGGACATAGACTCATTCAGACCAGCAGGCGTGGGAAATCCCACCATGACATCCTTAAGGGCTTCAGAAAGACCCTTTCTGAAAATTGCCATCAGGGCACAGTCATTCCACTGAGTAAGCACAGACCACTTTCTAAACTTCTGACAGTACACCTCCGCTTCATCCTGACCCTGACACAAAGCCAGCAAGATTTTCTCTGCCTGATCCACTGAATTTGGTTCATCATAAAGCAATCCAAGCACCAGAAAAAACGCATCAACATCACGCAATGCAGGATCTCCTGGCGCAAGGGGAAATGCCCAGTCTTGAGGGTCACCACGCAACAAAGAAATAATGATTTTTACTTGTTGGACGGGGTCACCAGAGGAGCGGGGTTTCTAAGCTAGAAACAGTTTACAATTATTTTTGAAATTCAAGAACTTAGATCTATCCCCAGAAAATAAATCAGGAATAGGAATTCTAGGCTCTAACATCGGATTCTGAACCACAAAATCTTGAATGTTTTGTACTCTTGCAGTGAGATGATCCACACAAGAGGACAGACCTTGAATGTCCATATCTACACCTGTGTCCTGAACCACCCAAAGGTCTAGGGGAAAAGAAAGACAAAACACAGTGCAAAGAAAAAAAATGGTCTCAGAACTTCTCTTATCCCTCTATTGAGATGCATTAATACTTTGGGCCAGCTGTACTGTTATGACCTGGTGGGTAGGAGCACCCGGCACGACCTGATAGTTAAACGGACACAAGACAAGCTCTGGGATGTGGGAGCTCTGCTGACCGCAACCCCTAATCCTATCACACACACTAGAAATAGCCGTGGAGCGTTCCTGACTCTCCCTAGACGCCCCTTCACAGCCTAAGAGTTAGCTAGCCCTAGAGATAGAAAATAAAGCCTACCTTGCCTCAGAGAAATTCCCCAAAGGTAAAGGCAGCCCCCCACATATATTGACTGTGAGTTAAGATGAAGTCACAAACATAGAAATGAAACAGGTTTCAGCAAAGGGAGGCCAGACTTACTAAACAGACAGAGGACAGGAAAGGTATCTTTGCGGTCAGCACAAAAAAACTACAAAAAACCACGCAGAGTGTGCAAAAAGACCTCCGCACCGACTAACGGTGCGGAGATGCCACTCTGCATCCCAGAGCTTCCAGCTAGCAAGACAAAATCATGATATCCAGCTGGACAAGGAAACAATGAACAAATAATAACTAGCAGGAACTTAGCTTCTGCTGGAATAGACAGGTCACCAGAAAGATCCAAGAGCGAACTGAACCAATGCAGGAACATTGACAGCTGGCATGGATTAACGATCTGAGTGGAGTTAAATAGAGCAGCCAACCACAGGATAAACCAAGTCACCTGTGTAAGGAACCTCAGAAGCAGCAGCTCCACTCACAGCCACCAGAGGGAGTCCATAGACAGAACTCTCCGAAGTACCATTCACGACCACAGGAGGGAGCTTGACAACAGAATTCACAACAGGTACATCAGGGGCTCTGCAAACGCAATGTGATGCCTGCAGACCATTCCATCTAAGTCTGCATTCCAAATGGCGCTCCTTCCATTCCAAGCTCTGCCATGCGCCCAAACGGTAGTTCCCCCTAACATATGGGGTATCAGCATACTCAGAACAAATTGCACAAGTATTGCAGTCCAATTTCTCCTGTTACCCTTGGGAAAATAAAAATTTGGGGGCTAAAAAAATCATTTTTGTGGGAAAAAAAGATATTTTATTTTCACAGCTCTGCATTATAAACTTTAGTTAAACACTTGGGGGTTAAAAGTTCTCAAAACACATCTAGATAAGGTCCTTGTGGGGTCTAGCTTGCAATATGCGGTCATTTGTGGGGGATTTCTACTGTTTAGGTACATCAGGGGCTCTGCAAATGCAGCGTGACGCCTGCAGACCATTCAAAAGGCACTCCATCCCTTCCGAGCTCTGCCATGCGCCCAAACGGTGGTTCCCCCCCACATATGGGGTACCAGTGTACTCAGGAAAAATTGGACAACAACTTTTGGGGTCCAATTTCTCGTGTTAACCTTGGGAAAATACAAAAATAGTGGCAAAAATATAATTTTTGTGAAAAAAAGGATTTTTTATTTTCACGGGTCTGCATTATAAACTGTAGTAAAACACTTTGGGGTTCAAAGTACTCACAACACATCTAGGTAAGTTCCTTGGGGGGTCTAGTTTCCAATATGGGGTCACTTGTGGGGGGTTTCTACTGTTTAGGTACATCAGGGACTCTGCAAACACAATGTGACACCTGCAGACCATTCCATCTAAGTCTGCATTCCAAACAGCGTGCCTTCCCTTCCGAGCTCTGCCATGCGCCCAAACGGTAGCTGCCCCCCCCCCACATATGGGGTATCAGCGTACTCAGGATAAATTGGACAACAACATTTGGGGTCCAATTTCTTCTGTTACCCTTGGGAAAATAAAAAATTGGGGGCGAAAAGATCATTTTTGTGAAAAAATATGATTTTTTATTTTTACGACTCTACATTATAAACTACTGTTAAGCACTTGGTGGGTCAAACTGCTCACCACACATCTACATAAGTTCCTTAGGGAGTCTACTTTCTAAAATGGTGTCACTTGTTGGGGGTTTCAATGTTTAGGCACATCAGGGGCTCTCCAAATGCGACATGGCGTCCTATTCAATTCCACTCAATTTTGCATTGAAAAGTCAAATGGTGCTCCTTCCCTTCCAAGCTCTGCCATGCTCCCAGTGGTTTACCCCCACATATGGGGTATCAGCGTACTCAGGAAAACTTGCACAACAACTGTTGAGGTCCAATTTCTTCCGTTACCCTTGGGAAAATAAAAAATTGGGGGTGAAAAAACATTTTTGTGAAAAAATATGAATTTCTTATTTTTACGGCTCTACATTATAAACTTCTGTGAAGCACTTGGTGGGTCAGAATGCACACCACACATCTAGATAAGTTCCTTCTGGGGTCTACTTTCCAAAATGGTGTCACTTGTGGGGGGTTTCCACTGTTTAGACACATCAGAGGCTCTCCAAATGAAACATGGCGTCCTATCTCAATTCCAGCCAATTTTGCATTAAAAAGTCAAACGGTGCTCCTTCCTGTTAGGAGTTGAGTTTCCTCACTGCACAGGGGGAATCTTGATCCGTGTCTGCTGCGGTCTCCCATTCTGCATCGGCCGCAGTGGAGCCTGCTCAGCGGAGACGTCGCTCCCAGCATCTCACTAAGACTGATTCAGTGCAAAGGGTTACTACTGCCTCTCCTGGTTCTGCTATTGTACCCTGCACTGATCTGTGGCGAGCAGGCTTTTCTGGGACTAAGTCCTACTTTGCACACACTGAGCATGCCCAGGGCAAGATCTCCCAGTGGAGATCTAGGGTCACATGCTCAGGTACTGCAGCAACTTCCATTGGTCCTTCTCACGGAAGGTCCTGTAGGTGCTAGGACTAAGTTCTGCTTTTCACACTGAGTATGCCCAGGGCAAGATCTCATAGTGGAGATCTAGGGTCACATGCTCAGGTACTGCAGCAATTCCATTGGTCCTTCTTTGAAAGGTCCTATACATGCTGCAGCTATTTAAGGCTCGCATGGCCGCACGGCCATGCGCTAGTATCCTCTTATGTTATGTGCTTTGCACCAGTGTGGTCATGTATTTGAATGTGTTCAGGAACCTGGCTGAAATAAGCCCCTAGAATGCTGGCACCTCCGGAGAGGAGATTGTGTTTAAGTGTGTTCAGGGACCCGGCTGAAATAAGCCCCTAGAATGCTGGCACCTCCGGCGAGGAGATCGTGTTTAAGTGTGTTCAGGGACCCGGCTGAAATAAGCCCCTAGAATGCTGGCACCTCCAGCGAGGAGTTTTGTGGGCATGCATGACCACTCACTGCTCACAACTGGGTAGTTAGCCTGTGCCTCTGTGAAAGTCTAACAGGGCACAGAGCTTTGCCATCTCGGCTGCTCTGTGAAGCTAACAGAGCTGGTTTATACCGCCATAGAGTGCCGCCATTTATTTAGCAGCAGGTTCTTTCCTGCACGGTGAATCCCGGGTTGCGAACGCACCAATCCCACTTAATAAATATATTCGGTGCGTTCCGCCAACCCTAACGGTATACTAGCGCCAGGATCTGGATAAGTAATGGTGGATGAACAGCGATTGCAGGGGTACATCCAGCTGCTGGAGGGCTGGTTGGCATCTCTTGAGCGTGCAACCTTGGCGGTGGATGTTACCGCAACAGCTGTTCAGGCTGCTAGCGTGGCTGCAGCAGCTTTACCCACTGCCACCTCTGTTCCAACCCTATCTCACCTCCCTTTGCCTGAAAGATACTCAGGTGACAGTAAGTCCTGTAGGGGTTTCATGAGCCACTGTGGTATACACCTCGAACTCCTGGCTGCACGTTTCTCCACTGAGCGGGCAAAGGTGGGATTCATAATCTCTCTCTTGTCGGACAGAGCGTTGGAGTGGGCTACGCCGCTGTGGGAGCGCAACGATCATGTGGTGCGGAGTGTTCCTCGGTTTCTGGACACTCTGAAACAGGTCTTTTTAGGACCTCAAGTCACCCATGATACAGCATTCCAACTGCTGGCTTTGACTCAGGGTTCAACCATGGTCAGCCATTTTGCTGTTCACTCCCGAACATTAACGTCTGAGTTGGAATGGCCAGATAAAACCCTCATTCCCGTATTTTGGAGGGGGCTGGCTGACCATGTGAAGGATGCTTTGGCTACTAGGGAGATTCCCGCCACACTGGAGGAGCTCATAGCTGTATTTACTCGCATAGACCTTTGTTTTCACGAGCGAAGGTTGGAGCGAGCCCAGTGTAGGCAGAGGTTTCGGCTGGCTCCCACCTTCGCCAAATCTTTGGAATCTCCAGTCCAGGCATCCGAGTCATATGAGGCCATAGAGGTGACACGAGCAGGATCCAAGTCTCAGCCCGCTCGTGCACATAGGTGTTATGATCCGGTGACCTTTGAGCAGCATGAGAACTTTCACTGGAGAAGGTGGTCACTATACTGACCGCAATCCTGAACTTACCACAACTAGAAGTAGCCTTGGAGTGTACCTAACAATCCTAGACACCTCGTCACAGCCGGAGGACTAAATACCCCTAAAGATGGAAATAGGAATACTATCTTGCCTCAGAGCAGATTCCTAAAGGATAGACAGCCCCCCACAAATATTGGCGGTGAGTCGGAGAGGAAAAAACATACACAGGCAGAAAAACAGGATTTAGCACAGGAGGCCACTCTAGCTAGATAGGACAGGATAGGACAGAGTTCTGTGCGGTCAGTATTAAAACCCTTCAAAAATATCCACAGCAGAATATACAAAAACTTCCTACATCTAACTAAAAATGTAGGAGCGTATATCTGCAACTCCAGTGAATCCTACAAACAGAGCAGGAATACAAACAAAAACAAGCACACAGCAGTGTGCCACAGAAACCAAAACCAAACACTTATCTTTGCTGAATTTGGCAGCTAAGCAGGAGAAGCCAGAAAGTGATCCTACACTTCACAAGGAACATTGACAACTGGCAAGGGCTAATGAATCCTGCACACCTAAAAATCCCAGTCAGAAATGTAATCAGCAGATACACCTGGCCAGGACTGCCACTCAGAGACAACTGCATTCCCATCTACAACCACTGGAGGGAACCCAAGAGCAGAATTCACAACACATAGGGTCTGTCATGTTTGCCGGCAGTCAGGACATCTTGCCTCCAAGTGTCCTCAGCGGTCGGGGAAACGTCAGCGTCTAGTGGCAGTTGGAGGAGGTACACTAGACACGGCGATGTTTGCCTCAAAGTTGTCCTTCAAGGGGACAATTACCACTGGCCCATCCACTCTTATGGTAGAGCTATGCGTGGACTCTGGGGCAGAGGGTAAATTTATGTCTTCCGCTTTTGCCCAGCGTCACGCAATACCCTTGGTGATGCTCGCCAAGCCAGTAACCGTTCAAGTGGTAAATGGGTCGACACTACCCTCACATATTACCCACCAAACCATTCCTATCACGCTTTCTGTGTCTCCATCACATCAGGAGATTATCTCCCTATTAGTCATTCGTGAGGGAATTGATGAGGTCCTGTTGGGGATACCATGGCTACGCTACCATTCTCCTCATATAGAGTGGTCCTCAGGGAGAATTTTGGGATGGAGTAAATCCTGCGAGGGTAGATGTCAGAGGGAGTGCGTTCAGGTTGCTACAACACAGGTACCCGCAGATCTTTCCTCTCTCCCCAAGCACTATTGGCCCTATGCAGACGTGTTCTCCAAAAGGGCTGCGGAGACTCTTCCGCCTCACCGCCCCTATGACTGTCCTATTGACCTCTTGCCTGGTGCTGAGCCTCCCCGGGTTCGAGGCAATGTCTCAGTACATCCAAAAGAATCTGGCAAGAGGATTCATTAGGAAGTAAGTGTCACCGGCAGGGGCTGGGTTCTTCTTCGTACAGAAGAAGACTGGAGACTTACGTCCATGCATAGACTACAGGGGTCTTAACGCCATCACCATTAAGAACAAGTACTCATTACCCCTGATATCTGAGCTACGGGGAGCAAGGGTATTTACAAAATTAGATCTGCGGGGTGCTTACAACCTGATTCGCATCCATGAGGAGGACGAATGGAAGATGGCTTTTAACACGAGGGATGGGCACTATGAATATCTGGTGATGCCCTTTGGGCTCTGTAATGCCCCAGCCGTTTTCCAAGACTTTGTGAACGACATTTTCCGGGATATGCTCACCACCTCGGTCGTAGTCTATCTGGATGATATTCTCATCTACTCTCCAGATATTGACTCCCATCAGAGAGATGTTCGCAAAGTCTTTGACCTCTTACGGGCAAACTCCCTCTATGCCAAGTTGGAGAAGTGTGTGTTTGAGCAGGAGTCCTTGCCTTTCCTTGCTTATATTATCTCTTCCCAGGGTTTGGCTATGGATCCTGCCAAGCTACAGGCTGTGATGGACTGGCAGGAGCCTCATTCACTTAAAGCAGTGCAGCACTTTATTGGGTTCATTAACTACTATCGTCAATTAATTCCACACTTCTCAACTTTGGTAGCTCCCTTGGTTGCCCTCACCAAGAAGGGAGCAAATCCCAAGTTGTGGTCAGAGGAGGTCTCCAAGGCCTTTCTCTCAATTAAGTCACATTTCGCTAGCGCTCCCATCCTACATCACCCAGATGTAGATAAGCCATTTATCATGGAGGTGGATGCCTCATCCGTTGGTGCTGAAGCAGTCCATTTCCAAAAGGATGCTCAAGGTCGGAAGCATCCTTGCTTCTTCTTCTCCAAGACCTTCACTCCAGCGGAGAGGAATGATTCCATCGGGGACAGGGAGTTGCTAGCCATGAAGTTGGCTTTTTCAGAGTGGAGACACCTCTTGGAGGGAGCTCGCTTTCCCTTCCAAGTCTTCACTGACCACAAGAACTTGGTGTATATACAGACGGCCCGGCGGCTGAATTCTCGCCAGGCTAGATGGTCCCTGTTCTTCTCCCGGTTCCATTTTACTCTCCATTTTCTCTCCGGGGAGAAGAACATTCGTGCCGATGCTCTCTCCTGCTCCGTAGTGTCATCTGAGGAGGAGGAGGAGGAGGAGCCTCGGCTTATTGTCCCTTCTGAGAGCCTGAGAACTGTAGTTCCGGTTTCGCTAGAGTCTGTGCCCCCGGGCAAGACTTTAGTGCCAGCGAATTTGCGACCGGAGATTCTCTCTTGGGCTCACTCCTCCAGAGTGGGTGGGCATTTTGGGACCAAAAGGACATCAGATCTTTTGGTGAGAACGTACTGGTGGCTGCATATGGCCCGTGATGTCAGGGACTATATTCAGGCGTGCGTTTCCTGCGCCCAGAATCGGTCTCCTCGGCAACGGCCTGCTGGGTTGCTTTACCCTCTACCGGTGGCAGACAGGCCCAGGGAAATGGTTGGGATGGACTTCGTGGTGGGCTTACCCAAGTCGCGTAGCTGCACAGTTATCTGGGTTGTCACCGACCATTTCTCTAAGATGGTGCATTTGGTGCCGCTTCCACGGTTACCTTCTGCACGGGCCTTGGCGGCAGTATTCATTAAGCACTTTTTCTGATTACATGGTATGCCTGATAAAATTGTCAGCGATCGGGGACCCCAGTTCCCGTCTCGGTTTTGGAGAGAGCTCTGCCGTTTACTCAGCATAGAGTTGAACCTCTCTTCAGCATACCATCCCGAGACGAATGGGTTGGTGGAGAGAACCAACCAGACTCTGGTGACATATTTGTGACATTTTGTCTCTGCTAGGCAGGATGACTGGGCATCTTTGCTACCTTGGGCGGAATTTATAAAGACACTACAGAACATACGGAGTCTAAGTCCCATTAATCCAAAATACAAATATAAATCTTTATTAGTAAAACCGTAAATTACATAACAGAATACATAAAGACATAAATAATAAATTGTAACAGACATATAATATTCGAACAAGGAACCAAAAAATAGCACTGAAAACAGTCCCTGCTAGGCGGCAACCCCTATAGATCCCTGTTAATTGTAAATTCATAAAGTGCCAGTAGTGCAACAAATCAGGGTGAAAAACACCATATGAACCCATCAGACTAGTACTCAATCCGTTAGCCTCCACTTTTGGGAACCTACGTGCCAGGTGCGGCAGTTGTCATATTGAATCAGGCTCAGTGTCTCTTACCCATGGGACAGGAGTATACAAGTCACCGCCGCGGCCCCAACGCGCGTTTCGCGTCGGCTTCGTCAGGGGGCAGTGCAGTGCGTTGTTTGAAGCTCAGTTATATAGTGCCCAGAGTCCAAAATCAGGTGTCCCTAATGGCGGCGCATGTGTTCCGTCAGTCCCGTCGGGAGCTGCATCACGCGCGGCATCCAAAAAACATGGTGCCGCGGTTCACAGTCGCGTATGTGACGCCACTGGACCGCACGCGTCATAATAGGGCGCCGCCCACAATGCCCCAGGCAGAGACCACGGAAGACATGCGCACTAGAGAACACCGAGGACATAGAGTAAATACGACCATAGACGCATTGCTCAGATCGCCATAGAGATTTTCAACATACCGTGAGTGCGCACAGTCTAAAAGACTGTATTATTATAGAGAGAGGCTGGACAGTGCACAATGTTAACTAGCGCCACAGTGAGCGTGATATAGAGATTGGGAGAGAAAAGGAAAAAGACTAAAAAACAAAAAGGGGAAAGTACCTACATAAATCCCAACCACAATTAATACCCTAACTCCTACGGGTCATAAAGAATCCCTCACTAGTGTCAAAAACTGATCATAATCTACCAAGTATCATATAAATATAACCCCACTAAAACCTGGCACAAGGAAGGTCACCAGCCAAGAATAGTCAGTGACACATACACAATCAAAGTACAATATCACAATACCATATAGATGTACTTATAGAAATATACGTGAAGACAAATAGTGAGATAATAACAATACATGTCTACAGATTCGCGCATCCAACACGGTATCAGTCATTGGCATGATCACGATGACAATACATGAAGGTACTGCTTCAATCATCCATTGCGTCATTTTGATTAGACTATCCTCCGGACTCGGCACATAAGCATATATGTGATGAAAGGAACGATAAATGATAAAAACTAAAAAAAGACAAACATAAATAAGTTATTATTAAGTAAAACTACAACACACAAACACATAAAACGTAAAAAACAAATTAACTACATCAGGAGATAAGTCATAAAAAGGAGCTGAAACTCAAATGTTCATTAAGCCCTCGTGGGGACATCGTGTTTAATAAAGCAATCCATCTGCACTCACATTGTGCCAATCTGCGCTTTAAGTCACCTCCTCTAATGCCAGCACGTACCTTATCAATCCCCCATATTTTAAGATGCTTCGGATTACATTGATGGTGTAGGCGGAAGTGTCTAGGTATTGGTTTCAAACTATCCACATCGTCCACGTCACGGGCACCCATGATGTCACGCACATGCTCGCGGACACGCACCCGAAGTTCGCGGGAGGTTAATCCCACATAAATCTTGTTACATGTGCACACAGCGTAGTATACCACATAAGTGGAGCTACATGTGATATGTTCCCTTATTTGGAAGTTTCTTCCCTCCGATGACGTGAACGATGTGGATCTAACTAGATTCTTGCAAGCCAGACAACTTCCACATGGAAAAAATCCGTTTTTCTGTGGTCCTACACCAAAAGGATTGGGGGTTTTCGCGACTTAGTGGCTATGTACCACAATGTCTCGTATATTTGCATTTCTGCGTGCTGTCATTAGAGGGCGATCAGATAGATGTTTCCGTAACACTGCATCGGTTAATAAAACCGACCAGTGCTTATTAATGATGGATCTCATGTGACCCCACTTGTGGTTATACGTAGATATAAATCTTGGTTGTGTGTCCCACTCTTTTTTCTCCCTACCATGACTCTTTTTCCCCTCAACCAACAGCTCATTCCTCTTAGTTTTTCTCGCTCTTACATAACCCTTTTTAATCGAGCGATTACTATACCCACGTTGTCTAAACCTCTCCCCAAGGTCCACAGCCTGCTCCTCAAACATAGCATCAGAAGTACAGATCCTCCGTGCCCGAAGGAACTGACCAATGGGGATGGCTCTTATCGTGGAGGGGGGATGTGAGGACATAGAGTGCAGGAGGGCATTGACCGACGTTTCTTTTCTATACATGTCAGTATAGATCAAGCCATCTCCCTGTACCTTTAAGGTGATGTCCAAGAAGGAGATCTCTTTCTGATGATATACATACGTGAGCCTGATATTGGAGTCGTTGTGATTAAGACATCTCATGAAGTCTTGAAGTCCAGAGACAGGGCCATGCCAGATAAAGAGGACGTCATCGATGTATCTATACCAACCAAGGATCTGGGGGGCGGCCTGTGCTCCGCCATGAAAAATTTCCCGTTCCCAAAATCCCAAAAACAAATTAGCATACGAAGGCGCACAGGCCGCCCCCATTGCAGTGCCCTGTCTCTGGAGAAAAAAACGATCTTTAAAAACAAAAAAATTATGCGTTAAAATAAAATCCAACAACTCCAAAATCAGCTCACGTAAATCGGCCTCCAAATTACTCGCCTCCAGAAAAAATCTAGCCGCCCTCATGCCATCTACATGCCGTATGCTAGTGTACAGAGACTCAATGTCTGCTGTCACCAACAACATATCCCCCTCCACGATAAGGCCATCAACCCGTTTAAGGACGTCCGTAGTGTCCCTGACATAGGAGGGCAGGGTCTCCACTTGTGGTCTTAAGTAGTGTTCAATAAATTTGCATGTAGCATCACATAGCCCTCCTATGCCAGAGACAATAGGACGCCCTGGTGGGAAGACAGGATCTTTGTGGACCTTGGGGAGAAGGTAGAACGTGGGTATAACTGGGTGAGGAGGCAGCAATCCCCCCAACATCTTTTTAGTGATTATCCCCCTTTCAAATGCTTCCTCCAAAATCCCTTGGAGTTCGCTCTGAAATTTTGGGAGGGGGTTGTGTGCCAACTGGGTATATGTTTCCTTGTTTTTTAGTTGTCTAAAGGCCTCCTTCTCGTACCTCTCCACAGGCCAGATGACCACATTTCCCCCCTTGTCCGCAGGCTTAATTATCACATCATCCCACATTTTGATTTCAGTTAAAGCCTGCCTCTGCTCTTTGTTGAGGTTGTCTCTTTTTTTATAGTTATTAATCTTTTTGAAATCCTCCATTACTAATTTTGTGAAAATCTCCACCTGAGGGCATAGGGACAAGGGGGGAAAAGTAGTACACCTGGCTGCGATATTAGGTGGAGAGGTACTCACCCCAGACTGATACGACTCATATTCCAATTCTTGAAGGTTCTGCAATGCCTCCAATTCAGTTGGATCACTTATCTCCGAGGAAAGTGTAGAGCCGTAGATGCAGTTTCTTAAGGATAATCTTCCGTGCAAAGAGCTGTAAGTCTTTCAGGGCTATAAAGAAGTCAAAATTGTTAGTAGGGGAGAATGATAAACCAAGTTCCAAAATTTCTCTTTGTGGTTTAGAGAGATCATGTGAGGACAGGTTAATTACCTCTAAGTTACTGGTTTTAGATTTTTTCTCCATTTGTGGGGAGGTGGTCATCTTTCGCTTATTATTAGATCTTCCACTTTTCCAATCATTATTTCTCACATGATCTCTCTTGTTCCAATAGGATTTGGAAGTATCAATACTGGGTGTCCTGTCTTCAGCTGAGGATACTGATGACACTGATGTAGATCGGCCCCTAGCGAATTTTTTATTGTATATGGTTCGTTTGTGCCACCTGTATACCCGATCTTGTTGTCGATCACTCAGATCGCGTTGGTATTTTTTAGTTTTATTTTGTATCAGCTCCGTCTCCCATTTTTTTACAGAAATATCAACCTCATTTTTGAACTTGGTAGCCATTTCTCCCGTGAGACATTTATTGATTTCGTCCTGTATTTTCTTAAGATCAGTGTCCAGTTCTTTCAATTGGTTCTCATTTGATTTGGACAAGAGTTCCATGAATCTCTTGGAACATGCGGATGCCGCATCCTCCCACTGTCTAACAAAATCAGGGTCTTCTACCACAAAGGATGGGAAAACTTGAACCCTCAAACCTCTAGGAATGAGGCCACAACCAATATAGCGCTCCAAAAAAGCACGATTCCACCATAGGCGGGTGCGTCTATTTAACAGTTCCTTATATTTAGATGTTAAATTGTTTATATCTCCAGTTTGGGCGGAATTTGCCCTGAACAACGTTGTAGCCGATTCCACTGGTCAGACTACTTTTCTCCTTAATTACGGCCAGCATCCGCGTGTCCCTGTGCCCATGCCCATGTCATCTACCGATTCTAGGGTGGCAGACTGGGCGGTGGAGGCATGTGACATCTGGGACCGCACACAGGATGCCATCCGGGCCTCCAAGGAGAGAATGAGGGTTTCGGCTGATACACACCGGCGCCCTGCTCCGATCTTTGCTCCTGGTGACTTAGTGTGGCTCTCCGCCCGTAACATCAGGCTGCGAGTTGAGTCCACTAAGTTTGCTCCTCGCTACATTGGCCCGTTCAAGGTTCTGGAACAGGTCAACCCTGTGGTCTACCGTTTGGCTATTCCTCAACGCCTTGGTATCACCAATACTTTTCATGTTTCCCTCTTAAAGCCCGTTCATTTGTCCCGGTTTTCTGAGTCATCTGCCAGGACATCAGGTTCATCCACGGATGAGTTTGAGGTGAATGCTATCGTGGGGTGCAAGGTGGTACGTGGCAAGAAATTTTATCTGGTGGACTGGAAGAATCACGGCCCAGAGGATAGAACCTGAGAGCCTGTGGAGCACATTCGGGCTCTGCTGCTTATTGCAGCTTTTGAGCGTAGCGAGGCTCAAGGAGAGGGGAGCCCTAGGAGGGGGGTAATGTTAGGAGACGAGTTTCCTCTGCTGCACAGGGGGAATCTCGATCCGTGTCTGCTGCGGTCTCCCATTCTGCATCGGCCGCAGTGGAGCCTGCTCAGCGGAAACGTCGCTCCCAGCGTCTCACTAAGACTGATTCTGTGCAAAGGGTTACTACTGCTTCTCCTGGCTCTGCTATTGTACCCTGCACTGATGTGCGGCGAGCAGGCTTTTCTGGGACTAAGTCCTACTTTGCACACACTGAGCATGCCCAGGGCAAGATCTCTCAGTGGAGATCTAGGGTCACATGCTCAGGTACTGCAGCAAATTCCATTGGTCCTTCTCACGGAAGGTCCTGTAGGTGCTAGGACTAAGTTCTGCTTTGCACACTGAGCATCCCCAGGGCAAGATCTCTTAGTGGAGATTTAGGGTCACATGCTCAGGTACTGCAGCAATTCCATTGGTCCTTCTTTGAAAGGTCCTATACGTGCTGCGCTAGTATCCTCTTATGTTATGTGCTTTGCACCAGTGTGGTCATGTATTTAAATGTGTTCAGGGACCCGGCTGAAATAAGCCCCTAGAATGCTGGCACCTCCGGCGAGGAGATTGTGTTTAAGTGTGTTCAGGGACCCGGCTGAAATAAGCCCCTAGAATGCTGGCACCTCCAGCGAGGAGTTTTGTGTGCATGCATGTCCACTCACTGCTCACATCTGGGTAGTTAGCCTGTGCCTCTGTGAACGTTTAACAGGGCACAGAGCTTTGCCTTCTCGGCTGCTCTATGAAGCTAACAGAGCTGGTTTATACTGCCATATAGTGCCGCCATTTATTTAGCAGCAGGTTCTTTCCTGCACGGTGGATCCCGGGTTGCGAACGCACCAATCCCAATTAATAAATATATTCGGTGCGTTCCGCCAACCCTAACACTTCCCTTCCGAGCTCTGCCATGCGCCCAAACAGTGGTTTACCCCAACATATCAGGTATCAGCATACTCAGGACAAATTGTTCAACAACTTTTGTGGTCCTATTTCTCCTGTTACCCTTGGTAAAATTAAACAAATTGGAGCTGAAGTAAATTTTTTGTGAGAAATAGTTAAATGTTCATTTTTATTTAAACATTCCAAAAATTCCTGTGAAACACCTGAAGGGTTAATAAATTTATTGATGGTGGTTTTAAGCACCTTGAGGGGTGCATTTTTTAGAATGGTGTCATATTTGGGTATTTTCTATCATATAGACCCCTCAAAGTGACTTCAAATGTGATGTGGTCCCTAAAAAAAATGGTGTTGTAAAAATGAGAAATTGCTGGTCAACTTTTAACCCTTATAACTCCCTAACAAAAAAGTGTTGGTTCTAAAATTGTGCTGATGTAAAGTAGACATGTGGGAAATGTTACTTATCAAATATTTTCTGTGACATATCGCTGTGATTTAAGGGCATAAAAATTAAAATTTGGAAAATTGCAAAATTTTCAAAATTTTCGCCAAATTTCCATTTTTTTCACAAATAAACGCAGGTAATATCAAATAAATTTTACCACTATCATGAAGTACAATATGTCACGAGAAAATGGCAAAATCATCAGGATCTGTTGAAGCGTTCCAGAGTTATAACCTCATAAAGGGACAGTGGTGAGAAATGTAAAAATTGGCCCGGTCATTAACGTGTAAACCACCCTTGGGGGTAAAGGGGTGAAGAAAATGCTAAGTGAATGAAAAAAAGATTACTCTTTGTCTTCAAAACAGCATTATTTCTCCTAGGTACGCTTATGCAAAGTCAGAGATTTTGTAGAATTATAGCCAGGTATATGAGTAACCAATGATACCAAAACAGGTTATAAAGATGATCATTTTCATACGTATGTTGAAATGCAGTCATTAATTGAAACAGCTGAGTAGGAGGCTTAAAACTGGGTGAGGGACAGCCAAACTGCTTCAAAAGTGAAGTTGAGGAAGACAGTTTCATGTCACAGGTCATATATCATGGCAACACTGAGACACATGACACAAGGTAGTTATACTGCATCAGTCAGGTCTCCCCAAGGCAAAGATTTCAAACTAGTCTGGTGTTAAAAATGTACTGTTCATGTTCTTTTGAAAAATCACCAAGAAAGGGGCAATGTTGAGAACTGTAGATGCAATTGGCAGCCCAGGTAACATCATGTTTACGTCCATTAAAATCAGAAGATAAACAGCAGTGCCATCATCTGAGAGAACTGGCAGCAACTAGTGGGATTTAGCTACACCCATCTACTATTTGGAGAGGTCTGGCAGGAAATGTTCTTCTTTGAATAATTGCAGCCAAAAATTCATAACTCCAACATGGAAACAAGGCATGAAAACATATGAGAAAAAAAATCAACTGGTGCTCTAGACTAATGAGTCAAATTTGAAATATTTGATTGTAAGAGAAGACAGTTCATTCACTTAAAGACTGCAAAACTGTAAAATAATGACTGACTGTAGGCAACAGTAAACCATGGTGGAGGTTCCTTGCCAGTTTGGGACTGCATTTCAGAAAATGTGGTTGGGAATTTATATAAGACTAGCTGACGAGCCCGGCATTGCCTGGGCATAGTAAATATCTGTGGTTAGTTATAGCACCTCACGTCTCTTATTTTCCCATCATGCCTCTCATTTTCTCCCTTACACCTCTCATTTTCTCCCTTACACCTCTCATTTTCCCCCTCACTCCTCTCATTCCCCCCTAACACTTGTCATTTCGACCTCACATCTGTCATTTTCCAATCACTCCACTATTTTCCCTCACTCCTCTCATTTTGCACTCACACCTTTTCATTTTCACCTCACACCCCTCATTTTCACCTCAGTATATACATGTTTGTTATCTCCCTTACATATAGTATACACCTGTATGTCTTCTCTTGTATATAGTATATACCTGTATGCCCTCTCCCCTGTAAATAGTATATACCTGCTGTATGTCATCTCCTCCTGTAAATTGTATATACCCATGTGTCATCTCCTCCTGTATATATTATATACCTGTGTGTCATCTCCTCCTATATATAGTATATACCTGTATGTCATCTCCTGTATATAGTATATACCTGTGTCATCTCCCCTGTATATAGTAAATACCTGCTGTATGTCATCTCCTCCTGTAAATTGTATATACCCATGTGTCATCTCCTCCTGTATATATTATATACCTGTGTGTCATCTCCTCTTTTATATAGTATATACCTGTATGTCATCTCCTCCTGTATATAGTATATACCTGTGTATCATCTGCTCCTGTATATAGTATATACCTGTGTGTCATCTCCACTGTATATAGTATATACCTGTGTGTCATCGCCCCTGTATATAGTATGTACCTGTATGTCATCCCCCCTGTATATAGTATATACCAGGATGTAATCTCCTCCTGTATATAATATATACCTGTATGTCATCTCCTCCTGTATATAGTATATACCTGTGTGTCATCTCCCCTGTATATAGTATATATGTGTGTGTCATCTCCTCCTGTATATAGTATATACCTGTTTGTCATCTCCTCCTGTATATAGTATATACCTGTGTGTCATCTCCTCCTGAATATTGTATATACGTGTCATCTCCTCCTGTATACAGTATATACCTGTAAGTCATATCCTCCTGTATATAGTATATACCTGTGTGTCATCTGCTCCTGTATATAGTATATACCTGTAAGTCATCTCCTCCTGTATATAGTATATACCTGTGTGTCATCTGCTCCTGTATATAGTATATACCTGTGTGTCATCTGCTCCTGTATATAGTATATACCTGTGTGTCATCTCCTCCTGTATATAGTATATACCTGTGTGTCATCTCCTCCTGTATATAGTATATACCTGTGTGTCATCTCTCCTGTATATAGTACTAAATTGGCAGCCTGATAAATCCCCAGCCAACAGGAAGCCCTCCCCCCTGGCAGTATATATTAGCTCACACATACACATAATAGACAGGTCATGTGACTGACAGCTGCCGTATTTCCTATATGGTACATTTGTTGCTCTTGTAGTTTGTCTGCTTATTAATCAGATTTTTATTTTTGAAGGATAATACCAGACTTGTCTGTTTTAGGGCGAGTTTCATGTGTCAAGTTGTGTTTGTTGAGTTGCATGTGGCGACATGAGTTGTGTGGTGACATGCGTGTAGCAACTTTTTGTGTGTCGAGTTGCATGTGACAGGTTAGTGTAGTAAGTTGTGTGCAGCAAGTTTTGCGCATGGCGAGTTTTGCGCGTGGCGAGTTTTATGTGTGTTGTGTTTTGAGTATATGCAAGTTTTGAGTGAGGCAACTTTTGCATGTGTTGCAACTTTTGTGCATGTAGCAATTTTTCCTCGGGTTCAAGTTTTGCGTGTGGCGAGTTTTCCATGAGGTGAGTTTTCCATGTGGCGAGTTTTGAGCGGCGACTTTTGTGTTTCGACTTTTATGTGGCGAGGTTCGTGTATGTGAGGTGAAATGTGTGCTAAGGGTGGTATATGCGTTCAAGCTCGTGGTAGTTTGTGGCGCCTTTTGTGTGTGTGTTCATATCCCCGTGTGTGGTGAGTATCCCATGTCGGGGCCCCACCTTAGCAACTGTACAGTATATACTGTTTGGCGCCATCGCTCTCACTCTTTAAGTCCCCCTTGTTCACATCTGGCGGCTGTCAATTTGCCTCCAACACTTTTCCTTTCACTTTTTCCCCATTATGTAGATAGGAGCAAAATTGTTTGGTGAATTGGAACACGCGCGGTTAAAATTTTGCCTCACAACAAAGCCTATGACGCTCTCAGGGTCCAGACGTGTGACTGTGCAAAATTTTGTGGCTGTAGCTGTGACGGTGCAGATGCCAATCCCAGACATACACACATACACACACATTCAGCTTTATATATTAGATATACCTGTAAGTCATCTCCCCTGTATATAGTATATACCTGTATCTCATCTCCCCTGTATATAGTATATATCTGTGTGTCATCTCCTCCTGTATATAATATATAGCTGCATGTCATCTCCTCCTGTATATAGTATATACGTGTATGTCATCTCCCCTGTATATAGTATATACCTGTATGTCATCTCCTCCTGTATATAATATATAGCTGTATATCATCTCCCCTGTATATAGTATATACAGTTATATGAAAAGGTTTGGGCACCCTTATTAATCTTAAGCTTAATGTTTTATAAAAATTGTTTTTTTTTGCAACAGCTATTTCAGTTTCATATATCTAATAACTGTTGGACACAGTAATGTTTCTGCCTTGAAATGAGGTTTATTGTACTAACAGAAAATGTGCAATCTGCATTCAAACAAAATTTGACAGGTGCATAAGTATGGGCACCCTTATCATTTTCTTGTTTTAAATACTCCTACCTACTTTTTACTGACTTACTAAGGCACTTTTTTTGGTTTTCTAACCTCATTGAGCTTTGAACTTCATAGCCAGGTGTACGCAATCATGAGAAAAGCTACTTAAAGTGGCAACTGGCAAGTTGTTCTCCTGTTTGAATTTCCTCTGAAGAGTGGCATCATGGGCTCCTCAAAACAACTGTCTAATGATCTGAAAACAAAGATTATTCAACATAGTTGTTCAGGGGAAGTATACAAAAAGCTGTCTCAGAGATTTAACCTGTCAATTTCTACTGTGAGGAACATAGTAAGGAAATGGAAGAACACAGGTACAGTTCTTGTTAAGGCCAGAAGTGGCAGTCCAAGAAAAACATCAGAAAGGCAGAGAAGAAGAATGGTGAGATCAGTCAAAGACAATCCTCAGACCACCTCCAGAGAGCTGCAGCATCAACCTGCTGCAGATGGTGTCACTGTGCATCGGTCAACTATACAACGCACTTTGCACAAGGAGAAGCTGTATGGGAGAGTGATGCAAAAGAAGCCGTTTCTGCAAGCACGCCACAAACAGAGTTGGCTGAGGTATGCAAAAGCACATTTGGAGAAGCCAATTTCTTTTTGGAAGAAGGTCCTGTGGACTGATGAAACCAAGATTGAGTTGTTTGGTCATACAAAAAGGCGTTATGCATGGCGGCCAAAAAACACCGCAATCCAAGAAAAACACTTGCTACCCACAGTAAAATTTGGTGGAGGTTCCATCATGCTTTGGGGTTGTGTGGCCAATGCCGGCACCGGGAATCTTGTTAAAGTTGAGGGACGCATGGATTCCTCTCAGTATCAGTAGATTCTTGACAATAATGTTCATGAATCAGTGACAAAGTTGAAGTTATGCAGGTGATGGATCTTTTATCAAGACAATGATCCAAAACACCGCTCCAAATCTACTCAGGCATTCATGCAGAGGAACAATTACACTGTTCTGGAATGGCCATCCCAGTCCTCAGACCTGAATATCATTGAATATCTGTGGGATCATTTGAAGAGGGCTGTCCATGCTCGGCGACCATCAAACTTAACTGAACTGGAATTGTTTTGTAAAGAGGAATGGTCAAAAATACCTTCATCCAGGATCCAGGAACTCATTAAAAGCTACAGGAAGCGACTAGAGACTGTTATTTTTGCAAAAGGAGGATCTACTAAATATTAATGTCACTTTTCTGGTGGGGTGCCCATACTTATGCACCTGTCAAACTTTGTTTGAATGCAGATTGCACATTTTCTGTTAGTGTCAAGGTGAAAAGATATATCTTTATACACTTTTTGTACTTTTATATTCTTATGCTGTGAAACAATAAGTTTTCCCCTTTGCTTGCTGATGCAAATGTAACTGTATTTAAAATGGCTGCCAGTATTCACCTATGCCCTAGTTTCGTTTCTGCTGAGAAGCTAAGTATCGTTTCTGCTGAAATCGAAACTTGAGATATGTGGAGAGAGGAGGATCCACCAGATGACGTCAGGACTAACCAGAAAGACCGGATACTAGACATATATTGCTTAAACCCTGCCTAACCCCGCCTATTGCACAACTTCCCCTAATGCACTACATAATGCTGTGTATCAGGCAATAAAGCTCAGTTGCTGTGACCTTTGCAAATACTTGTAGAAGCACGAGCATGCACTGAGATTGAACCAGCACTTTGTCTGACTCATTCTTACCCAGTACCAATGCTCATAGTCTAATTTGGAATGACTGGTGAATGAAGGGTATTGTCGTGACGACCCCGACAATTTGGCGCAAACAACGTGGGGCGTGGCCAGCGATCCGAGACCCCCTGGACCCATCCCTGGACGTCCATGGACGACACCCGTAGTGGCTGACCTCGAGGACTGACCACTCTCCAAACACGGTAAGTGGAGATCATATACTCTGTATGTGTCACACTTGCTAGTGTTTCAGCCATTATTGGTTTGTCTGTGGTCTACTTGGGTCCGAGGGGTGACCGGTCGAGTGGTGAGACCGAGCGCGATCCCGTGCCACGCTTCGAACCAGCAACTGAGAAACGTCGCATTCTGCGCGTCCTCGTGTACACCATACCACCTTCACCGGTCATCGTACTCCATTCAACCACCCTACCCGTGACTATTGTCTAGTAGCGAAATAGAGTGAAAGATTGAGAAAGTTGTAGATTGGGGGCGGCTTAGAGAAAGGGATAGGAGACGCAGCCTCTGTGATATTGTATAGATAGGTAACTAAGACGTCCCGAGAGGGGACCACCTGTATTTCAGTGGAGGGCTCTCATTAGGAGACCGCCCCCAACGGTTTGGAATATCGTGACAGGACAGTCTGTAATCACTGGTGTTCAGGTTAGGGACAGGGAATATCGAGCGCGAGGCTCTATATTCATAGTACGTTGAACGCGAGGTTCCGTGCTTTAGGACACAGTGTTGATTGTCGTTGTCAGCGGCCTGAGCTGCAGCAGGGCGTAGTATTCTGTGAGTCATGTTGCGTCTCTTAAAGCAAAAGAAGTCCATGCCCCACAAGTTAGATGAGGAATGCTGTGATGTTCTTATCTGTTCTGTGTCTCTGGTATGTCGCTGCGTTCTCTCGGAATTTTCTATCCTTGTGTAGTATGTGCTGGGAGATCTGTGTTTTGTTTGAAGCAATAGTACAATATTGTATTGAATTAGAAAGAAATATTGTAAGTTTAAAGTAAAATATGGTGTCTTGTTTTAGAAGGAAACTTGTAAGTGATAGTTTGGTTATCAGTGTAATTGAAAGATTGGTAAAAGATTCATCTGTTTCAAGTTGAATGGTTGATATATAGCAAATTAAGGATTAACAGAGGAAGTGAATTCTGATTTGTTTTTGTTACGTTAAAAAAGGAAAGTTGTCTATTACTATGACAAAAACTGGATGTTTGTGGTGCAAGAAGGAACTGAGAAAGTGATTGAGGGTAATGTGTTAGAAAGACAAATAATTAAAAATAATAATCTGAAACAGGGGGGCTCCCTGTTAGGTAATATGGTCCCTCCCCAGGAAATTAAGCCTCTTCTCCCGACTGTAAGCCCTATGCCCCTTAACCCCAAGGCACCAATATATCCTGGACTGCCGAGAAGTTCTATGGGCGTCTTATGGTAGTATTTAAAGATCTGAGGTTTTCACTGTATAATAAAGCCCATTCACACCCTTTTGTGGCAGCTTTGATGTCCGGCCTTAAATCTGAATTGAAAGAGGCAATAATGTCAGTCAGATCCGATATTGAGATTTCCATTTTTGATGATGCATTGAAAAAAAAGTAGTACAAAGTTTTCAGAAGAACTTAACCCATTCTGCATCAGCAGTGAAATTAGAGGTTAAATCAGCAGCTGCAGTGATTTTTGCTCACTCTCTAGCCCCCACCGCAGCTTCAAGGAGCCGCAGCTTCAAGGACTCAGCTCGTTCCTTAAAAGTGGCCCAGACTCCAGCTCCAGCCCTCCTCCCACCTTACACAAATCCAGTCCCATACTCCAATATCCATTTTAACCCTATGTCTGGGAATCTCCAAGCCCTGCCATGTCAATTCTCAGACCAAGAGCTTGTTTTAATTAGAGTAGATGGCAGACCCAATAAATATACTCTCACAAAACCAATCCTTGTGGGACCTTTCCCTGAAGTTACTGCTCAGTTTGTAATCTCTCCCTCATGTCCGGTAAATTTACTGGGGGCAGATTTATTATCACAGTTCCACTCCAGAATATAATTCCAAGATGATGGTCAAATGGTATTTATGTTATATAACCCCTATGCAGATGAACATAATGAGATCTGTATCTTACATGTCCTTTCCACGGTTATGATGGCCCTGATAGGCCCAGATCCACCCCCAATAATGCCTGTAGAACCAGTAAAAGTGTTTCTCAAACCTGGTGCCCCTGTTCCCAAAGTCCATCAATACCCTTTGAAACATGATCAGGAGCAGGGCCTCAAGGGGCAAATATAAACGTTACTCGATAATCGTGCCCTGGTACCCTGTGTTTCCCCATGTAACACGCCCTTGTTTCCCGTTAAAAAAAAGACCCCACCCGGCTAACCACCTGTGTACCGGCTGGTACAAGATCTATGGGCAGTTAATGCAGCTACTGTTCTGGAAACTCCGGTGCCTAATCCATATACTTTCTTGTCCCAGATATTTCAGGATGCTGCTTGGTTCACAGTCATTGACCTCTCCAATGCCTTCTTCAGCATTCCAATACACCCAGATTGCCAGTTCCTGTTTGCATTCACTTATCAGGGACGACAATTGATGTGGACAGTTATGCCACAAGGGGCCCAAAACAGTCCCAATCAGTTTGCAAAAAATATGGGCCATTGTCTTTTACCCTGGCAGTTAGAATATCCTTATGTCACGCTGCTTCAGTATGTGGGTAATCTTTTGTTGTGTGCACGAACAGAGCCATTGTTAGCCTCCTCAAGTATCTGGTAGATCTGAACTGTCGGGTTTCGGCCTCGAAACTTCGGTTCTGCCTTGGTCAAGTGATATTTTTGGGTCACTGTCTCCTTCAGGGTGCCAGACACCTCACAGAAGAAAGAAGAATAGCCGTCAGCTCCCTTCCTTTTCCGAAAGATGAGACTGCACTCCAGCATTTTCTTGGACTATGTACTTATTGTTGTCAGTGGATACGGACGTATCCCGCATAATACAACCTCTCTACAATGCCCTGAAAGACGGTTCAGGATATGCTGATGATTTTGGCAGACTCCACACAGGATACGCTGTTACTATGGAAGACACTGTAGTGCACGCAGCTGCACTCCCTCCCTCCCTCACAGTCAGCACAAGAAGTAGAACTTCAGGCTCTGTCTACTGCATGTGTTCTGGCCAAAGACAGGCGGGCTAATATATACACGGACTCACAGTATGCATTTGGTATTGCTCATGATTTCGGAGCTCTATGGGCCAATCTAGGGTTTATTGCTACTGCCGGAACTCCAATGAAGAATGCCGAAGCTGATAAAATCCTCATGGACTCAATCAAATTACCTACTCAGGTGGCCATTATCAAAGTTAAGGAGCACGATCCTAGGAACAGTCCACAGACTGTTGGTAACGCCTTTGCGGATATGCAAGCAAAAGCCGCTGCTCTTCTGCCTGTTGAACAGACCATACCAGCTATGGTGACCACACGCTCTCAGCGTAAATAGTTACAAGAAACACTGACTCTACAGGAACCTGATCATCCACGACAGACTGAGGTTTTCTGCCGGACCCCGCGAGACCGCTTAATGACGATGCAGAGAATGTCTCCAAAGGAAGAAGTGAAGCAGTGGAAAGCTGATGGAGCACGTATGGACAATGGTCTCTGGAAAAAGGACCAACTTGTGTGTCTCCCTAAGCAGATGTACCCTGCTATTGCTACGTGGGCGCATGGGCCCACACATCGAGGAAAAAACAGGCCCTTGCCCTGGTACAAAAATTCTACTGGGTATTCTACTGGGTTCCAAGTATTTCTACAATCCTGACAGCACTCAACCGTGCATGTAACATCTGTCAGACCTGCAATCCCGGTCAACTTCAACGTGTACCCCGAAGCACCTTGCTAAGCCTGACTATCCTTTCCAAAGGCTCCAGGTGGACTACATCACGTTGCCTAAGTCTGGAAGGTATGAATATTGTCTGGTGGTTGTCGACATGTTCTCCAGTTGGCCAGAAGCATTCCCCGTTACCAATATGACTGCAAAAACCACAGCAAAGAAACTGGTGATGGACGTTATATGCAGATATGGTGTTCCAGAAGTTCATGAAAGTGACCAAGGCCCGGCCTTTTCTTCTCATGTGTATCAGGAGGTTCTGACAATGCTTGGATCCACTGTAGCCCTCCATACTCCGTACCATCCACAATCTAGTGAGAAAGTTAGGAGGCTGAACGGCACACTGAGGGGACAATTGCCCAAATGATGCAGGAGACTACGGCTCCATGGCCAGGGCTCTTACACATTCGTACTACTCCTATTGCAAAACATGGCCTGTCCCCATATGAGATATTGTTTGGTGCTAGGCCCTCAGTTGCAAATTTCCAGTCTCAATAGTTATCAGAAGAAACTGACCGTGCTGTTCAATATGTTATTCAGCTTAGTAAAAATGTTGCTAACACCCGTGTTTTAATTTCTTCTTCCCTTCCAGATTCAGCAGAAACCGACACTTGTCACAAATTGAAGCCTGGTGGTTTTATGGTCGTGAAAAGGCATGTCAGAAAACACGGACTAGAACCCTTACACTTAAATATGGATCCCAGGGCCTGAAGGAGAGTTTCCTCTCCTTCAGACCCTGGGAACCATTGGAAACCCAATGCACTGCATTGGGTTTCGGGTTTCGGCCGACCCCGACTTTTTTATAGGATCGGCCGATTTCACTCGACCCGACTTTTGAAAAAGTCGGGTTTCGTGAAACCCGACCCGATCCTATAAAAGTAAATGTCGCTCAACCCTACTCCTCATTACTCCTATGTCAGTAAAGCTGGAAGGAAGGCCGACGTGGATCCACGTATCGCACTGCAAGCTGGTCAAACAGACTAGTAGCAAATAAGGGAACATAATGTTTTAGTTTTTTGTATTTCCATTTAATAATATTGGTAACCGCATGGGACAGCCTAAATTCTCCAACATCCTTGAATAATAAGTTTGTACAATATCATGAAAGATTAGTAGTACAGATGGGTATAGCCAATAAAATTGTCAGTTATACAAATGTGGGATAAATTGCTTAGGGACACAGATTATCCAGATGATCAAATTTGGGATATATTGGATATACTTAATACTACTGTCGCTGTCCAAAACCAACTTATCATAGTCACTAATCAATACACTGTAGTACTGGACCACTTAACAGCAGCACAGGGTGGTATGTGTCAGGGTATTGAACCCACTAGAGTATGATGGCACTGATCCAGGGGAGATCCCTAAGTACGTCCCCCTCAAGAAATTAAACAATACCCCCTACTCTCAGATGAAGCTAAGAGACTTACTCTAGGGACAGCGGGAGAACTCTATGTGAGGCTAGTGAAGGGTTCAGCTGCCTGGAGCCCTCTCGCAAGGGGAGAGCTTCTGAGGTGTCTGGATGAAGAAATCCACCGCCCCTTTCCCCATCACATGGACAGTCTCGAAGGATCTTTCTTTTTAGGGAAAAACTTAGTGTTTAGGGGGGATTGTCAAGGTGAAAAGATATATCTTTATACACTTTTTGTACTTTTATATTCTTATGCTGTGAAACAATAAGTTTTCCCCTTTGCTTGCTGATGCAAATGTAACTGTACTTAAAATGGCTGCCAGTATTCACCTATGCCCTAGTTTCGTTTCTGCTGAGAAGCCAAGTATCGTTTCTGCTGAAATCGAAACTTGAGATATGTGGAGAGAGGAGGATCCACCAGATGACGTCAGGACTAACCAGAAAGACCGGATACTAGACATATATTGCTTAAACCCCGCCTAATCCTGCCTATTGCACACCTTCCCCTAATGCACTACATAATGCTGTGTATCAGGAAATAAAGCTCAGTTGCTGTGACCTTTGCAAATACTTGTAGAAGCATGAGCATGCACTGAGATTGAACCAGCACTTTGTCTGACTCATTCTTACCCAGTACCAATGCTCATAGTCTAATTTGGAATGACTGGTGAATGAAGGGTATTGTCATGACGACCCCGACATTAGTACAATAAACCTCATTTCAAGGCAGAAACATTACTGTGTCCAACAGTTATTAGATATATGAAACTGAAATAGCTGTTGCAAAAAAAACAATTTTTATAAAACATTAAGCTTAAGATTAATAGGGGTGCCCAAACTTTTTCATAAAACTGTACCTTTATGCCATCTCCTCCTGGCTGTCAATTTGCCTCCAACACTTTTCTTTTCACTTTTTCCCCATTATGTAGATAGGGGCAAAATTGTTTGGTGAATTGGAATGCGTGGGGTTAAAATTTTGCCTCACAACATAGCCTATGATGCTCTCAGGGTCCAGACGTGTGACTGTGCAAAATTTTGTGGCTGTAGCTGCGATGGTGCAGATGCCAATCCTGGACATACACACATACACACACATTCAGCTTTATATATTAGATGTACAAAATTAACAGAAAAATGTAATATTTCAATAATGAACATTGATTCAAAAGCAAATGGAAACATAAGGAAGCTTTCACATAGCTAACTTCCAAGGGCTCAGTACGGACTGCGATGTCCGGACCTTATACATATCTCCTGTTTCAGGGTCAGGAGAACTGTGGCCAGTATGAGCATCGTGATCCCTATGTAAGAGGAAACGGTAATACTCTTCATGTATCCTTGAGGGATGCGACCAAATTGAAGAAAGAACGCCATCTCCTGACTGAGCAAAATCAGGTGGAAACAGTTTGGGGAGGCAGCTTCATGTGCTCGTCCTGGTCAGGTGACTCACAAAGAGGAGCTCTGGGGTAAAACAACCTAGCACACCAAACCACCAGAGGATTTGGCCCCAACAGCAAGAGGGAAGAAGGAGTGGACCCGGGATGGCGTGGAGGCCAGCATGATTGACCTCAGTGGGAAATCTACACCAATGGAATGCTGGACACTGCCTGTTAAGGGTCAGATCACATTTGAGACATACCAGAGGCTGGACTTCGGCAATCAAAATTCAAGTCCCAGTCCTCTCTGCTCTGGCCCAGCATATATTAGCCGACAGCCAAGCCGTCACTATCCTTGAGGAGGTGACATCACAGAAGGTACGACTACGACCACAGTGAGGTGGTGCTAATAAGCAGGGCCGTCACTTCCAGCCTAGACATACGATACCTAGGTTTGCCTGAGTTAAGATGACAGATTGGAAGGGGGCTGTTTAGGGCGTGGGAGGCTCAACGCACATTAATAGACTACGACAGAGAGAGACTTGTGGCCTAGTGGCCTAGGACCAAAATTCCGGGGGGAGAGAGATGGAGCACCTACATGGTAAATCTCGTGAATGGGTAAACAACCTTCGAGCAGAGAACTTTAGTATTGCACAGTGAAGAAGTTCTGTTGCTAATCTGCTCCTTGCAGCATTCTGGTTCATTGTTTGATTAACCTTGTTAATATTACTAGCTGTCCAGGATTGCTGTAAATTACTGTTGTATTTAAACAGTGTTATATCGTTTACTGACTGTCCCTGCCTTGCATTTTCTGTGTGTTGCATTCGGTTACCTGTATTACACCTACTCAGACAATGAGAGTCAGATGCGTAAATGCAACCAAACATGCATATTTAACATATGAAAAATAGATAAATATCAAAATTCCATATATTCTATGTTTATGACAATTGCCAATTTCAGAAATCATATGGACTGAAATTATAATTTAAGTCATTCTGGAACATTTTACCATATGAGCAAAATTAATATCATTACTTTTTAATCAACATTTGCGAGCCAAAGACAGAAATGAGACCCAGAAGTTTAACTTAAAGCATCTGGGCTCCAATACAATATACGCTACAGAATCCCTATCTACCATGTGCCATTTATAATACTGGCTCCATGTGTGAATGCCACTTCTGGACCAAACTAATGATGACTCAGGTGGAATCTACAAAGAAAAAAACGACAACATGTAGCACACCACGTGCTAACTATACCATGTTGCCGAAAAACATCTTCATGCAGAAAATTATAAAATGTTGAATCACAGTTTACTGCATCAACATATCTCACAGATAAGTGTGTAATTTTAGAAAATGCTCTAACTGTATTCTTGTTTTTGCCAAGTAATGCAAATTCTGACTAATTTATAACCATGCAAAAACAGCCTTATTGTCCCCAAAAGTATGGATGATATCTGGAGAGGTCTACTAGGACAACCCAATTGTTTATTAGACCGCTAGTTACCTACTATATATCTGTTTTTCCAATGCTAATACATTTGTGCTGAGATATGCTTACTATTTCAAAAGAAACACCGGCTCATGTAATAAAGCTACAACGAGCAAAGATTACCTTTAATATTATCATCTCACATGCTGTCACAGGGAGAGGAACAGTTTGTGCTTGCACCACAATGAAAATGAAGCCACAGGCCGTATTATTGGCTGTTAATATGAAAAGAAGTCCCATCTGCATTCACTTTCAAGAGTAACTTTGATGTGAGCATAAATCAGGATGACATTTTCTAAATTCATACATTTACAGATTAAAAAGACAAATACTGCAACTATCTACACTGAATGGAAAATAGAATATCACTGCTTAAGATGCAGCCAGTATTGTGTATTTAATCATATAGAGAGACTTTAATTCATAAGTAAGTGCCTCCAACCCATGGCTACAGGAAATCATAAACTATAGATGTTTCACCACCCTAGCCTTGTCCACTTTATCACTTGGCCTGTCGGGGCTTTCATAGAGACCAGACATTTTGTTTAGCTATGGACATAGATTTAGGAAAACTAACTTTGTTATTCTAATGACCCTTTTCATATAGAATTGAAATATCAGTATTCTTTTATTTAGGGCCATAGCCCTTTGGGGCCTACAATCTTTTATATCACTGTTATGCAGAGCACTTGTGGAGGCTGCCTGTGTTATTAATACATAACTTCTGTAATATTTCCAACCAAACTTTTAAAATAGGATGGTGAAATGTAGTCAGTAGTAAGGGCGGACCTAGAAATTTAACTTAGGTTAAGAGGGCAAGGTCCCTAAGATTGCAAAGGTTGAAAATGATTTAGTAACCAAGTATATTTCCTGATCTGAGACCAATTGAAACACTTATGGGGAATTCTGAAGAGACAAGTTGAACATCACTCTCCATCCATCATCCGGGCTATAAAAGAGGTTGTTCTTGAAGAATGAAAAAAGATAGACGTTGTCATATGTCACCAACTTGCGTACTCCATGCCTAGAAGACTTTCTGCTGTCCTTAAAAATCATGGAGGCCATACAAAATACTATAAAGGCACAGATGATTGGCTTCGGGGAGACCAAAACATCCAACACCGCGGAGACACCATCACGTGTTTCTCAACACAGTGATTCCAGAACACTGCCCCCATCCCTTATGGGAAATATGCAGATGCAAGTAAAGAAGCTGCGGAGACACCATCACGTGTTTCTCGACGCAAGCAGTGAATAGCCAGGCCTTTCCCCGGGAAGGAACAACCACGGGAAGGGCAGCATCCTATGAAGGAAAGCCACCTATGCCAAGCATGGTATCCATCCACAGACAGCTGTTTCGGGGTTTTTGCCCCTCATCAGTGTGGAGTAGGAATCTGGCTATTAGGAGCAGTGCCTAGTAAAAAGGCTATAAAGGCACAGATGATTGGCCTCGGGGAGACCAAAACATCCAACACCGCGGAGACACCATCACGTGTTTCTCAACACAGTGATTCCAGAACACTGCCCCCATCCCTTATGGGAAATATGCAGATGCAAGTAAAGAAGCTGCGGAGACACCATCACGTGTTTCTCGACGCAAGCAGTGAATAGCCAGGCCTTTCCCCGGGAAGGAACAACCACGGGAAGGGCAGCATCCTATGAAGGAAAGCCACCTATGCCAAGCATGGTATCCATCCACAGACAGCTGTTTCGGGGTTTTTGCCCCTCATCAGTGTGGAGTAGGAATCTGGCTATTAGGAGCAGTGCCTAGTAAAAAGGCTATAAAGGCACAGATGATTGGCCTCGGGGAGACCAAAACATCCAACACCGCGGAGACACCATCACGTGTTTCTCAACACAGTGATTCCAGAACACTGCCCCCATCCCTTATGGGAAATATGCAGATGCAAGTAAAGAAGCTGCGGAGACACCATCACGTGTTTCTTGACGCAAGCAGTGAATAGCCAGGCCTTTCCCCGGGAAGGAACAACCACGGGAAGGGCAGCATCCTATGAAGGAAAGCCACCTATGCCAAGCATGGTATCCATCCACAGACAGCTGTTTCGGGGTTTTTGCCCCTCATCAGTGTGGAGTAGGAATCTGGCTATTAGGAGCAGTGCCTAGTAAAAAGGCTATAAAGGCACAGATGATTGGCCTCGGGGAGACCAAAACATCCAACACCGCGGAGACACCATCACGTGTTTCTCAACACAGTGATTCCAGAACACTGCCCCCATCCCTTATGGGAAATATGCAGATGCAAGTAAAGAAGCTGCGGAGACACCATCACGTGTTTCTCGACGCAAGCAGTGAATAGCCAGGCCTTTACCCGGGAAGGATTTTGCATACAAAATACATAGTAACATAGTAACATAGTAACATAGTTAGTAAGGCCGAAAAAAGACATTTGTCCATCCAGTTCAGCCTATATTCCATCATAATAAATACCCAGATCTACATCCTTCTACAGAACCTAATAATTGTATGATACAATATTGTTCTGCTCCAGGAAGACATCCAGGCCTCTCTTGAACCCCTCGACTGAGTTCGCCATCACCACCTCCTCAGGCAAGCAATTCCAGATTCTCACTGCCCTAACAGTAAAGAATCCTCTTCTATGTTGGTGGAAAAACCTTCTCTCCTCCAGACGCAAAGAATGCCCCCTTGTGCCCGTCACCTTCCTTGGTATAAACAGATCCTCAGCGAGATATTTGTATTGTCCCCTTATATACTTATACATGGTTATTAGATCGCCCCTCATTCGTCTTTTTTCTAGACTAAATAATCCTAATTTCGCTAATCTATCTGGGTATTGTAGTTCTCCCATCCCCTTTATTAATTTTGTTGCCCTCCTTTGTACTCTCTCTAGTTCCATTATATCCTTCCTGAGCACCGGTGCCCAAAACTGGACACAGTACTCCATGTGCGGTCTAACTAGGGATTTGTACAGAGGCAGTATAATGCTCTCATCAGGTGTATCCAGACCTCTTTTAATGCACCCCATGATCCTGTTTGCCTTGGCAGCTGCTGCCTGGCACTGGCTGCTCCAGGTAAGCTTATCATTAACTAGGATCCCCAAGTCCTTCTCCCTGTCAGATTTACCCAGTGGTTTCCCGTTCAGTGTGTAATGGTGATATTGATTCCCTCTTCCCATGTGTATAACCTTACATTTATCATTGTTAAACCTCATCTGCCACCTTTCAGCCCAAGTTTCCAACTTATCCAGATCCATCTGTAGCAGAATACTATCTTCTCTTGTATTAACTGCTTTACATAGTTTTGTATCATCTGCAAATATCGATATTTTACTGTGTAAACCTTCTACCAGATCATTAATGAATATGTTGAAGAGAACAGGTCCCAATACTGACCCCTGCGGTACCCCACTGGTCACAGCGACCCAGTTAGAGACTATACCATTTATAACCACCCTCTGCTTTCTATCACTAAGCCAGTTACTAACCCATTTACACACATTTTCCCCCAGACCAAGCATTCTCATTTTGTGTACCAACCTCTTGTGCGGCACGGTATCAAACGCTTTGGAAAAATCGAGATATACCACGTCCAATGACTCACCGTGGTCCAGCCTATAGCTTACCTCTTCATAAAAACTGATTAGATTGGTTTGACAGGAGCGATTTCTCATAAACCCATGCTGATATGGAGTTAAACAGTTATTCTCATTGAGATAATCCAGAATAACATCCCTCAGAAACCCTTCAAATATTTTACCAACAATAGAGGTTAGACTTACTGGCCTATAATTTCCAGGTTCACTTTTAGAGCCCTTTTTGAATATTGGCACCACATTTGCTATGCGCCAGTCCTGCGGAACAGACCCTGTCGCTATAGAGTCACTAAAAATAAGAAATAATGGTTTATCTATTACATTACTTAGTTCTCTTAGTACTCGTGGGTGTATGCCATCCGGACCCGGAGATTTATCTATTTTAATCTTATTTAGCCGGTTTCGCACCTCTTCTTGGGTTAGATTGGTGACCCTTAATATAGGGTTTTCATTGTTTCTTGGGATTTCACCTAGCATTTCATTTTCCACCGTGAATACCGTGGAGAAGAAGGTGTTTAATATGTTAGCTTTTTCCTCGTCATCTACAACCATTCTTTCCTCACTATTTTTTAAGGGGCCTACATTTTCAGTTTTTATTCTTTTACTATTGATATAGTTGAAGAACAGTTTGGGATTAGTTTTACTCTCCTTAGCAATGTGCTTCTCTGTTTCCTTTTTGGCAGCTTTAATTAGTTTTTTAGATAAAGTATTTTTCTCCCTATAGTTTTTTAGAGCTTCAATGGTACCATCCTGCTTTAGTAGTGCAAATGCTTTCTTTTTACTGTTAATTGCCTGTCTTACTTCTTTGTTTAGCCACATTGGGTTTTTCCTATTTCTAGTCCTTTTATTCCCACAAGGTATAAACCGCTTACACTGCCTATTTAGGATGTTCTTAAACATTTCCCATTTATTATCTGTATTCTTATTTCTGAGGATATTGTCCCAGTCTACCAGATTAAGGGCATCTCTAAGCTGTTCAAACTTTGCCTTCCTAAAGTTCAATGTTTTTGTGACTCCCTGACAAGTCCCCCTAGTGAAAGACAGGTGAAACTGTACAATATTGTGGTCGCTATTTCCTAGATGCCCGACCACCTGCAGATTTGTTATTCTGTCAGGTCTATTAGATAGTATTAGGTCTAAAAGTGCTGCTCCTCTGGTTGGATTCTGCACCAATTGTGAAAGATAATTTTTCTTGGTTATTAGCAGAAACCTGTTGCCTTTATGGGTTTCACAGGTTTCTGTTTCCCAGTTAATATCCGGGTAGTTAAAGTCCCCCATAACCAGGACCTCATTATGGGTTGCAGCTTCATCTATCTGCTTTAGAAGTAGACTTTCCATGCTTTCTGTTATATTTGGGGGTTTGTAACAGACCCCAATGAGAATTTTGTTACCATTTTTCCCTCCATGAATTTCAACCCATATGGACTCGACATCCTCATTCCCTTCGCTAATATCCTCCCTTAAAGTGGACTTTAGACAAGACTTTACATAGAGACAAACCCCTCCTCCTCTCCGATTTTTACGATCCTTTCTAAACAGACTGTAACCCTGTAAGTTAACTGCCCAGTCATAGCTTTCATCTAACCATGTCTCGGTTATTCCCATTATGTCAAAGTTACCTGTAGATATTTCTGCTTCTAGTTCTTCCATCTTGTTTGTCAGGCTTCTGGCGTTTGCGAGCATGCAGTTTAGAGGATTTTGTTTTGTTCCAATCTCCTCACTGTGGATTGTTTTAGAAATGTTCTTACCTCCCTTCAGAGTATGTTTTCCTGGGTCGTCTTTGTTCGAGTCTAATGTTTTTCTTCCCGTCCCCTCTTCTTCTAGTTTAACGCCCTCCTGATGAGTGTAGCGAGTCTTCTGGCGAATGTGTGTTTCCCAGGTTTGTTGAGGTGTAGTCCGTCTCTGGCGAGGAGTCCATCATACCAATAATTCACACCGTGGTCCAGGAATCCAAATCCTTGTTGTCTGCACCATCGTCTTAGCCAGTTGTTTGCATCAAGGATCCTGTTCCATCTCCTGGTGCCATGCCCGTCTACTGGAAGGATAGAAGAAAAAACTACCTGTGCATCCAGTTCCTTTACTTTCTTCCCCAACTCTTCAAAGTCCTTGCAGATTGTCGGTAGGTCCTTCCTTGCCGTGTCATTGGTGCCAACATGTATCAGAAGAAATGGGTAGACGTCCTTAGAGCTGAAGAGCTTTGGTATCCTATCGGTCACATCCTTGATCATCGCACCTGGAAGGCAGCATACTTCTCTTGCAGTTATGTCCGGTCTGCAGATGGCTGCTTCTGTGCCTCTCAGTAGTGAGTCTCCCACCACCACCACTCTTCGTTGCTTCTTGGCTGTACTTTTTGCTGTCACTTGTTGCTGTGTGCCCTTTTCTTTTTTGCTTGCTGGTATTGCTTCATTCTTAGGTGTGCCATCTTCATCCTCTACAAAGATTTGATATCGGTTCTTCAGTTGTGTGGTTGGTGATTTCTCCATGGTCTTCTTGCTTCTTTTGGTCACATGCTTCCACTCATCTGCTTTTGGAGGTTCTCTGACACTTTTTTCACCTTCTGTGACCAGTAGAGATGCTTCTGTTCTGTCTAGAAAGTCTTCATTCTCTTTGATGAGTTTCAAAGTTGCTATTCTTTCTTCCAGACCCCGCACCTTTTCTTCTAAAAGGGCCACTAGTCTACACTTCTGACAGGTGAAATTGGATTCTTCTTCTGGTCGATCTGTGAACATGTAGCACATGCTGCAGCTCACCATGTAGGTTGTCACATCTGCCATGTTGCTCCTAGATCCTGCTGACTTGCTGTGTGTTTTCCTTCTTGTGTAATCTACTCAGCCAAGCTCTCTTGCAATAATGTCCTACAGGCAAAAATTCTGGAATATGCCAATTAGCCTCCTGAAGCTTGAATCCCTGGTTTGGTGATGCTTTCGAAGCAGCTGGTCCCGGCTGTACCCAACGATCTTCTAGCTTAGGGAGACTTCGCTTCTCCCAGAAGGCACCTGGAATATGCAAATTAGCCTCCTGAAGCTTGAATCCCTGGTTTGGTGATGCTTTCGAAGCAGCTGGTCCCGGCTGTACACAACGATCTTCTAGCTTAGGGAGACTTCGCTTCTCCCAGAAGGCACCCGGAATATGCAAATTAGCCTCCTGAAGCTTGAATCCCTGGTTTGGTGATGCTTTCGAAGCAGCTGGTCCCGGATGTAGCCAACGATCTTCTAGCTTAGGGAGACTTCGCTTCTCCCAGAAGGCACCTGGAATATGCAAATTAGCCTCCTGAAGCTTGAATCCCTGGTTTGGTGATGCTTTCGAAGCAGCTGGTCCCGGCTGTAGCCAACGATCTTCTAGCTTAGGGAGACTTCGCTTCTCCCAGAAGGCACCTGGAATATGCAAATTAGCCTCCTGAAGCTTGAATCCCTGGTTTGGTGATGCTTTCGAAGCAGCTGGTCCCGGCTGTAGCCAACGATCTTCTAGCTTAGGGAGACTTCGCTTCTCCCAGAAGGCACCTGGAATATGCAAATTAGCCTCCTGAAGCTTGAATCCCTGGTTTGGTGATGCTTTCGAAGCAGCTGGTCCCGGCTGTACCCAACGATCTTCTAGCTTAGGGAGACTTCGCTTCTCCCAGAAGGCACCTGGAATATGCAAATTAGCCTCCTGAAGCTTGAATCCTTGGTTTGGTGATGCTTTCGAAGCAGCTGGTCCCGGCTGTAGCCAACGATCTTCTAGCTTAGGGAGACTTCGCTTCTCCCAGAAGGCACCTGGAATATGCAAATTAGCCTCCTGAAGCTTGAATCCCTGGTTTGGTGATGCTTTCGAAGCAGCTGGTCCCGGCTGTACCCAACGATCTTCTAGCTTAGGGAGACTTCGCTTCTCCCAGAAGGCACCTGGAATATGCAAATTAGCCTCCTGAAGCTTGAATCCCTGGTTTGGTGATGCTTTCGAAGCAGCTGGTCCCGGCTGTAGCCAACGATCTTCTAGCTTAGGGAGACTTCGCTTCTCCCAGAAGGCACCTGGAATATGCAAATTAGCCTCCTGAAGCTTGAATCCCTGGTTTGGTGATGCTTTCGAAGCAGCTGGTCCCGGCTGTACCCAACGATCTTCTAGCTTAGGGAGACTTCGCTTCTCCCAGAAGGCACCTGGAATATGCAAATTAGCCTCCTGAAGCTTGAATCCCTGGTTTCTACTAGACATAGTAGTTTTTGATGGGGAGTGTATTCATTTTTGCATCAAGTAACATGAGTAAATATGAATATTTTGTAAAGAAAGTTATATTATTAATCTTAATTTCATGTTATGTGTTAAAAATGTCCGTGAAACTCCATATTATCAAAATTTTGAAAATGAGGTACTGATTAAAATCTCACCTTTCAAAGGATGTATACTCATTGATGCTAAACACTGTATAGTACATGCTGATTCTGTTGCGGATTTGACAGATTTCACCCCATGTACTGCAAGAAATCTGCTGTGAAAATTTGCAACACAAAATTACATACTGCAAATTAAAATTTTTCCTCAGTGCATGAAAGAGTTTTTGTACAATTCAATCTTACTACGATGATACACTGTGGATTTTGCACAGCTTGTCTCACCACCTGGGGCATTCCCTGTCCCTACAGCTAGGGGCACCCTAGCTCACCCTGTTCCTTGGATTATTTCTGATGATAAAGGCGCCAGGGCCACGCACTTTGCCTTAGTTCCTGAAATCGTTCTCAGTCTCTACCCTTTGCTCCACCCAGGGAAGAGCAGAGTAGTAGTGTACCATAATACACCAGACTAACAAGGTAACAAAAAATACCAGAATACAAATATACTCACACAGACAATGGAGAAATACACTGGGTAGTGGAGGATGGGGTTAAACCAACGCAAGAGAAGAGAGGGAATTATCACACATTCAAAACCTAGTGACAGTCACAGGTAAATCCACCAAACATCTTCAATAATAACCAACAACCTCTAGCCAAGCAGCATAAGCTAGGTCTGACAAGTGCTAGCCATGGCCCCGATTACATAGGAGATGAGAGTGGCTAACAGTACACAGCTGAGAGCCTTAAGGCTATGTGCACACGTTGCAGAATTGCCGCAGAAATTTCCACGTCAATTCTGCAACTCCCTGCCACGGGAAATACGCATGCAGAATTGCCATGCTTATTCCCGCTATACACTAGCGTTTTGCAATCATAATTAGCTTGCAGAATGCTAGCGCTTTCCAAGCGATCTGAAGCATCGCTTGGAAAACTGATTGACAGGTTGGTCACACTTGTCAAACATAGTGCTTGACAAGTGTGACCAACTTTTTTACTATTGATGCTGCCTATGCCTATGCAGCATCAATAGTAAAAAGATATAATGTTAAAAATAATAACATGCTCCCGGAAGCTTCAGTTCCCAGGAATGCCTTGCGGCAATTACCCCAGATGACGTAGCGGTCTCGCAAGACCGCTATGTCATCACAGGTTATTGTCGCAAGGCATTACTGGGAATGGGAGCATCGTGAGGAGCGGGAAGGCTGCGGGGGCCGCCGGAAGATGAGAATATCACAATTTTTTATTTTAATTCTTTTTTTTTAACAGGTATACGGTTCCCAGGGCCTGGAGGAAAGTCTCCTCTCCTCCACCCTGGGTACCAACTGCATATGATCCACTTACTTCCCGCATGGTGGGCATAGCCTCATGCGGGAACTAAGCGGATCAATACATTCCTATGTGCGCAGAATCGCCGTGATTCTGCACAAAGAATGAACATGCTGTGTTTTTTTCTGGAATGTGATTCCGCCGTGGGAAAAAATTCAGCATGTGCACAAAAAACGCGGAATGCATAAAAAATGATGGGATGCTTATGTAAGCTTTTTTTAGCATTTTTTCAGTGGAAAATGGCTGAAAAAACGCTAAATAAAGCTAAAAATCCTGAACGTGTGCACAAAGCCTAAGACAGGAAAGCTTCCAGGAGCTCTCAACTGAGCAGATTAACCCCTGCACTGCTAAAAGAAACTTGTACCATTTAATGTGAAGTGTTTCTAATCAGTGCATGAGTAGGAGAAATCAAACGCTCTTGTCTTCTGACTCTTCTCTGCTGTGGTAAACCCGTGGTAAACCCGTGACAGCTTATATGTAATGTATGAACATTACCTCAGTGTGCAAACTTGCTAGGTAATTTCTTTAGTTGACATTTTAGTAGAAATGTTTCATTGCCAGTCTAAAAACAAAAGCTCACCGGAGTAAGCAGTAATACATTTAGAGCTTTTTGGGCTGTCTATGTGCCAGAAAATAACATTTATGCACCCACAAGCTGTGGTGTCTACCATAATTTATACCAAATATTAGCTGACGTCCTTTCTGAACTAAAAAAAGGTTAACCCCTTTCTGCCATTGGACGTACTATCCCGTCCATGTGACCTGGGACTTAATTCCCATGGACGGGATAGTATGTCATAGGCGATCAGCCGCGCTCACGGGGGGAGTGCAGCCGATCGCGGACGGGTGTCAGTTGATTACCACAGCTGACATCGGTCAATATGTGCCAGGAGCAGTTATGGACCGCTCCTGGCACATTAACCCCCAGAACACTGCGATCAAACATGATTGCAGCGTTCCGGTGGCATAGGGAAGCATCGAGCAGGGAGGGGCTCCCTGTGTGCTTCCCTGAGACTCTCGGAACAACGCGATGTGATTGCGTTGCTCCGAGGGTCTCATACCTGCAGACGCTGGATCCAAGATGACCATGGGGATCCTTCTGGGTCCTGCAGGGAGGCGGCTTGGGAGCGCCTGCTAAGAGCAGGCGCCAGCAAGCCTCCTGCACTGCCTGTAAGATCACTGATCTGACACAGTGCATTGCAAAGTGTCAGATCAGCGATCTGACACTATCCAGTGATGTCCAACCCTGGAACAAAGTAAAAAAGTTTTTTTTAAAATTACACTGTGTAAAAATGAAAAAAAAATTCTAAATAAAGAAAAAAAAATATTGTTCCAATAAATACATTTCTTTATGTAAATAAAAAAAACAATAAAAGTACACATATTTAGTATCGCCGCAACCGTAATGACCCGACCTATAAAACTGTCCCACTACTTAACCCCTTCAGCAAACACCGTAAAAAAAACAAGGAAAAAAAATGCTTTATCATCATACCGCCGAACAAAAAGTGGAATAACACGTGATCAAAAAGACCGATATAAATAACCATGGTACCACTGAAGACGACATCTTGTTCCGCAAAAAACGAGCAGCCATACAGCATCATCAGCGAAAAATTTAAAAAGTCATAGCCCTCAGAATAAAGCAATGCAAAAATAATTATTTTTTATGTAAAATAGTTTTTATTGTATAAAAGAGCCAAAACATAAAAAAATTATATAAATCAGATATCGGCGTAATCGTACTGACTCGAAGAATAAATTGCTTTGTCAATTTTACCAAATGCGGAACAGTATAAACGCCCCCCCTCCAAAAGAAATTCATGAATTGCTGGTTTTTGTTTTTTCTGCCTCACAAAAATCGGAATAAAAAGCGATCAAAAAATGTCACATGCCCGAAAACAGTACCAATAAATACGTCAACTCGTCCCGCAAAAAAACAAGACCTCACATGACTCTGTTGACCAAAACATGAAAAAACTATAGCTCTCAAAATGTGGTGACGCAAAAACTATTTTTGCAATAAAAAGCATATTTTAATGTGTGACAGCTGCCAAATATAAAATCCCGCTTTAAAAACCCGCTTTAAATAGTAAATCAAACCCCCCTTTATAACCGCCTTAGTTAGGGAAAAATAATAAAATTTAAAAAAGTATTTATTCCTATTTTCCCATTAGGGTTAGTGCTAAAGTTAGGGTTAGGGTTGGGGCTAAAGTTAGGGTTTGGATTACATTTATGGTTGGGATTAGGGTTGGGATTAGGGTTAGGGGTGTGTCAGGGTTAGGGGTGTGGTTAGGGTTATGGTTGGGATTAGGGTTAGGGGTGTGTCGAGTTAGGGGTGTGGTTAGAGTTGGGATTAGGGTTAGGGGTGAGTTGGGGGTTAAGGGTGTGTTGGGGTTAGGGGTGTGGTTAGGGTTGGGATTAGGGTTAGGGGTGTGTTCGGTTTAGGGTTGGAGTTAGAATTGGGGGTTTTCCACTGTTTAGGCACATCAGGGGCTCTCCAAACGCGACATGGCGTACGATCTCAATTCCAGCCAATTCTGTGTTGAAAAAGTAAAACAGTGCTCCTTCCCTTCCGAGCTCTTCCGTACGCCCAAACAGGGATTTACCTTAACATATGGGGTATCAGCGTACTCAGGACATTTGGACAACAACTTTTGGCATCCAATTTCTCCTGTTACCCTTGGGAAAATAAAAATTTGGGGGTTAAAAATAATTTTTGTGGGAAAAACAGATTTTTTATTTTCACGGCTCTGCGTTATAAACTGTAAAGAAAACACTTGGGGGTTCAAAGTTCTCACAACACATCTAGATACATTTCTTGGGGGTATAGTTTCCAATATGGGGTTATTTGTGGGGGGTTTCTACTGTTTAGGCACATCAGGTGCTCTCCACACATGACATGGCCTCCTATCTCAATTCCAGTCAATTTTGCATTGAAAAGTCAAACGACGTTCCTTCCCTTCAAAGCTCTGCCATGCGCCCAAACAGTGGTTTACCCCCACATATGGGGTATCAGTGTACTCAGGACAAATTGCACAACAACTTTTGGGGTCCAATTTCTTCTGTTACCCTTGGGAAAATAAAATTTGGAAGGGGGAAAGGACATTTTTGTGAAAAAACATTTTTTATTTTTACAGCTCTACGTTATAAACTTCTGTGAAGCACTTGGTGGGTCAAAGTGCTCACCACACATCTAGATAAGTTCCTTCAAGGGGGTTACTTTCCAAAATAGTGTCACTTGTGGGGGGGTTTCCACTGTTTAGGCTCATTAGGGGCTCTCAAAACGCGACATGGCGTCCTATCTCAATTCCAGCCAATTTTGAATTGGAAAGTTAAACGGCGCTCTTTCACTTCCAAGCTCTGCCATGCACCCAAACTGTGGTTCCCCCCCACATTAAGGTATCTGCGTACTCAGAACGAATTGTACAACAACTTTATTGGTCCAATTTCTCCTGATAACCTTGGTAAAGGTTCATTTTTTTTAAACGTTAAAAAAATTCCTGTGAAACACCTGAAGGGTTAATCAACTTCTTGAATGTGGTTTTGAGCACCTTGAGGGGTGCAGTTTTTACAATGGTGTCACAATTGGGTATTTTCTATCATATAGACCCCTCAAAGTGACTTGAATTGTGATTTTGTCCCTAAAAAAATGGTGTAAAAATGAGAAATTGCAGGTCAATGTTTAACCCTTATAACTCCCTAACAAAAAAAAATTTGGTTCCAAATTTGTCCTGATGTAAAACAGACATGTGAGATCTGTTTATTATTAAGTATTTTGGTGACATAGCTCTGTGATTTAAGGGCATGAAAATTCAAAGTTGGAAAATTGCGACATTTTCAAGATTTTCGCCAAATTTCCGTTTTTTTAACAAATAAACGCAAGTAATGTCGAGGAAATTTTACAACTATCATGAAGTACAGTATGTCACAAGAAAACATTGTCAGAATCACCAGGATCCATGCAAGCGTTCCAGAGTTATAACCTCAAAAAGGGACAGTGGTCAGAATGGTAAAAATTGGCCCGGTCATTAAAAGGACTCTGTCACCTCAAATTGGCGGGATATTTAAATTACATTTTACCTGTCCGATGGGCGGCGTTTCATTTTCATTTCTCCACCCCGTCCGTCCCTGTTGTCCGCAATATGTTAGTGAATTAGAGTACTTGTGCTCCATAGTTGGCACGTGCGCAATGCAATCTTCGGTCGTGCACGCACAGTATGCTTTGCCCAACTGCGGGCAAAGCCGAAAAGTATTACTGCGCATGCGCCCACGCACTAGGTCCCGGAAGTACTTTGCTGTTTTGCGGGACATAGTGTGCAGGCGCATGCGCAGTAATGCTTTTCGGCTTTGCCTGCAGTTGGGCAAAGCATACTGCATGTGTGCGACCGAAGTTTGCATTGCGCATGCGCCAACTATGGAGCACAAGTACTCTAATTCACTAACATATTGCAGACAACAGAGACGGACGGGGGGGGGGAGAAATGAAGATGAAACGCCGCCCATCGGACAGGTAAAAAGTAATTTAAATATCCCGCCAATTTGAGGTGACAGAGTCCGTTTAACATGCAAACCACACTTGGGAGTTAAGGGGTTAAAGAATAAAGGGTGTTTACAAAAAAACTAAAATGAAAAATACCCCCCATTAGAAAGATATATACTATATTAATATCGATTAAAAGTATACCACAAATAAATATTATATACAAAAAAGTTGCACTCTATCATGCTAAGGCATGTCAATGTGAAATATCTGAAATATGAATAGCAATACGGCTTTTCAGTATTAGGAAAAAAAATTGATACGCTTAGCATAAAATTTGGCCAAATTATATCTGCCCATCAACCATCATCAAGGTGGTCTCAAAAACTTATGGGTACCTACGTGTGTGAACACCTCTCTTAGGCTGATGTCTGAATTCCTGGGTGACTGTGGACACCTCTGTCAGCGATGCCTGCATTTATGGGTAAGTAGGAACCTACTATAATTAAAATGACATGTTGAAGGGCGGAGTGCTCGGCCAGTAAGCTTACTTACATGGTGGTGGCAAGTGGGGTTCATATTTGTGGGGTTGATGTAACCTTTGTCTTGTCCGGTTACATCAAGCCCACGGGTTAGCAATGGAGAGGCATCTATAAGACACCTATCCATTACAAATCCAATAGTTATATTGTAACTAGAAACACAGCCAGAATAAAGTATTTTTTATAATTAAAAAACGCACTTTTACTCTTTTATTTAAAAATAACAAACACTGTCATACTCATTTAACGTCCATTCCATTGAAGCCATCATCTCCTGTAAAAAAAACAAAATAAAAATAACCATATCCCTCACCTGTTCGACGTTTTGTCCCACACCGTAATCTATGTCTGCCATATGTAGTTTTCAACCTTGACAGTGCCAATATTTGACCGTCCAGGCTGAAAACCATTGGAGAATGAGCTGCAGCGAGCTCAGCCTCAGTGACTAGCGGTGATGTCATTGAGGTCACTGAGGCTATGGTCCCAGCTGGGCCCCGGAACTGCAGTGACCTCAGTCAGATCACCACTAGCACAATGAGGGAAAGTATGACGGTGCAGCACTGAGAAATTTCTCAAATTGAACTGTGGTGAACTCACTGAGTTCATCGCTGCACCGTGAGACTTTCTCTCAGTGTGCGAGCGCTGATCTCACTCATCTGCATGACAGTATAAGAAACAATTGCTGTTCAGGGTGTCGAATCTAAACAGTAATACGGACTTCCTGGTGAAGTCCGTGTTTGGGGTACGTACCCGAACAGAAGGTGTTCAGTACGGACCCTGGAATTTACTGTTCGGCTTCGCTAATCTCTATTTATATACTAACTATAAGAACAACTTGAGGTCCTGGAGGGAAATAAAAGCTCTAGAAAATTACATTAAACAAAAGATTCATATCAACATTGTACCATCACATACAGGTGCTTCTCACAAAATTAGAATATCTTCAAAAAGTTAATTTATTTCAGTTTTTCAATACAAAAAAGTGAAACTTATATATTATATAGAGTCACTTCAAGGGTTTATTGATGTTAATGGTGATGATTATGGCTTACAGTGGAAGTAAACACGGCACTCAAGGCTCCTTGGAGGTGCACAAGTCAGGTTTCCAGCCTGTCAGTCAATAGTAATAAATAACTTGGCACTCAGAAGTTTTTTCAAGATGAAAAATTAATATTTCGTTTATTTTGTGCATCCAGTTCAAAGGTTTAAACGTTTTCGGTCTAATCACAAGACCTTCATCAGAAAAAACTTTGATGTACTGGAAGCCAAATGACAACAAGATATGTGGGCCCAGAAAGTCAGCGCTAGACAATACCCGGGAGGCCAAACCTCTATGGTCATGGAGGAGTGGGAGATGAACGCCGTAGCAGAGCGAGGAAATCGCAGGGGAAGTGGCGCTGATGCCTCCAAATGTGTGGCGCTGAGCTGCAGAAGTTACCGTAGATCCCAGCGGCCCCCGGGATCTACGGTAACCCCTGCAGCTCAGCACCACACATTTGAAGGCATCAGCGCCACTTCCCCTGCAATTTCCTTGGTCTGCTACGGCGTTCATCTCCCACTCCTCCAGGACCATAGAGGTTCGGCCTCCCGGGTATTGTCTAGCGCTGACTTTCTGGGCCCACATATCTTGTTGTCATTTGGCTTCCAGTACATCAAAGTTGTTTCTGATGAAGGTCTTTTGATTAGACCGAAAACGTTTAAACCTTTGAACTGGATGACCAAAATAAACGAATTATGGCTTACAGCCAATGAAAACCCAAAAGACATTTCCTCAGTAAAATAGAATAATTAACAAAAAACACCTGCAAAGGCTTCCTAAGTGTCTAAAAAGGTCCCATAGTCTGTTTCAGTAGGCTCCACAATCATGAGGAAGACTGCTGACTTGACAGATGTCCAGAAGGCAATCTGTTATGATCCGGTGACCTTGGAGCCGCATGGAACTTTCTCTGGAGTTGGTGTAAACTATACTGATTGCAAATCCTAAACTTAACACCGCAACTAGAAGTAGCCGTGGGGTGTGCCTAACAAATCCTAGACACCTCGACACAGCCGGAGGACTAAATACCCCTATAGATGGAAATAGGAATTCTACCTTGCCTCAGAGCAGAACCCCAAAAGATAGGCAGCCCCCCACAAATATTGACTGTGAGTAGTAGAGGAAAAGCACACGCAGGCAGGAAACAGGATTTAGCAAAAGAGGCCCCTCAAGCTAAAATAGAAAAGGATAGGACAGAATACTAAGCGGTCAGTATTAAAATCTTTCCAAAAATATCCACAGCAGAAAATACAAAAAACTCCACCAACTAACTAAAGATGTGGAGCGTATATCTGCAACTCCAGAGAATCCAACAAGACTGAGAAAACACTGACACAGTCTAAGCTGGACAAGAGAAAACAAATGAATAGCACAGAATTATTAAGCACACAGCATGTGTGCTACAGAAACAAAAACCAGACACTTATCTTTGCTGAATTGGCAGCAAGGCAGGAGGAACCAGACAAAGATCCAAAACCTCCCAGAACCATGGACAACTGGCAAGGACTAATGAATCCTGCACACCTAAATACCCCAGTCAGAACTGCAATCAGCAGAAACAGCTGACCAAGACTGCAACTCGGGGACAACTGCATTACCACCTACAACCACTGGAGGGAACCCAAAAGCAGAATTCACAACAGTACCACCCCCTTGAGGAGGGGTCACCGAACCCTCACCAGGACCCCCAGGATGATCAGGACGAGCCAGATGAAAGGCACGGACCAAATCAGCAGCATGGACATCAGAGGCAAAAACCCAAGAATTATCCTCCTGGCCATAACCCTTCCATTTGACAAGGTACTGAAGCCTCCGCCTCGAAAAACGAGAATCCAAAATCTTCTCAACCACATACTCCAACTCCCCATCAACCAACACAGGGGCCGGAGGATCAACAGAGGGAACAACGGGCACCACATATTTCCGCAATAAAGATCTATGGAAGACATTATGTATAGCAAAAGAAGCCGGAAGCGCCAATCGAAAAGACACCGGATTAATAATCTCAGAAATCCTATAAGGACCAATAAACCGAGGCTTAAACTTAGGGGAAGAAACCTTCATAGGAACATGACGGGAAGACAACCAGACCAGATCCCCAACCCGAAGCCGGGAACCAACACACCGACGACGGTTAGCAAAACGTTGAGCCTCCCCCTGAGACAACACCAAATTGTCCACCACATGAGCCCAAATCTGCTGCAACCTGTCAACCACAGAATCCACACCAGGACAGTCAGAAGGCTCAACCTGCCCAGAAGAAAAACGAGGATGAAAACAAAAATTACAAAAGAAAGGCGAAACCAAAGTAGCCGAACTAGCCCGATTATTAAGGGCAAACTCGGCCAATGGCAAGAAGGCCACCCAATCATCCTGATCAGCATACACAAAGCATCTCAAATAAGTCTCCAAAGTCTGATTAGTTTGCTCGGTCTGGCCATTTGTCTGAGGATGAAATGCAGAAGAAAAAGACAAATCAATGCCCAGCCTAGCACAAAAGGCCCGCCAAAACCTAGAAACAAACTGGGAACCTCTGTCGGACACAATCTTCTCCGGAATACCATGCAGACGAACCACATGCTGAAAAAACAACGGAACCAACTCTGAAGAGGAAGGCAATTTAGGCAAAGGCACCAAATGAACCATGTTAGAGAACCGGTCACAAACAACCCAGATAACAGACATCTTCTGGGAAACCGGAAGATCAGAAACAAAATCCATAGAAATATGCGTCCAGGGCCTCTCAGGGACTGGCAATGGCAAAAGCAACCCACTAGCACGGGAACAACAAGGCTTGGCCCGCGCACAAGTCCCACAGGACTGCACAAAAGAACGCACATCACGTGACAAAGAAGGCCACCAAAAGGACCTACCAACCAAATCTCTGGTACCAAAAATACCAGGATGACCAGCCAACACAGAACAGTGAACCTCAGAAATCACTCTACTAGTCCATCTGTCAGGAACAAACCGTTTCCCCACTGGACAGCGGTCAGGTCTGTCAGCCTGAAATTCCTGAAGAACCCATCGTAAATCAGGGGAAATGGCAGAAAGGACCACCCCTTCTTTCAGAATGCCGACCGGTTCAAGGACCTCAGGAGAATCAGGCAAAAAACTCCTAGAGAGGGCATCAGCCTTAATATTCTTAGAACCCGGAAGATACGAAACTACGAAATCAAAACGGGAAAAAAAACAAGGACCATCGAGCCTGTCTAGGATTCAGCCATTTGGCAGACTCGAGGTAAATGAGATTCTTATCGGTCAAGACCACAATACGGTGCTTAGCTACCTCAAGCCAATGTCGCCACTCCTCAAACGCCCACTTCATAGCCAACAACTCCCGATTGCCGACATCATAATTGCGTTCAGCAGGCGAAAACTTACAGAAAAGAAGGCACACGGTTTCATCAAGGAACCAACAGGATCCCTCTGAGACAAAACGGCCCTTGCCCCAATCTCAGAAGCGTCAATCTCAACCTGAAACGGAAGAGAAACATCAGGTTGGCGCAATATATGCCCCCCGAAGGTCAATCTTAGTAAACCAACTAGCCCCCTTAATCCTAGCAAACAAATCAGAAAGCAAAGGTAAAGGGTATTGAAACTTGACCGTGATCTTATTCAAGAGGCGATAATCAATACAGGGTCTCAAGGAGCCATCCTTCTTAGCAACAAAAAAAATCCCGCTCTCAACGGTGAAGAAGATGGCCGAATATGCCCTTTCGCCAAAGACTCCTTAATATAATTCCGCATGGCGGTATGTTCAGGCACAGACAGGTTGAAAAGTCGGCCCTTAGGAAACTTACAGCCTGGAATCAAGTCAATAGCACAATCACAGTCCCTGTGCGGTGGAAGGGAACTGGACTTGGGCTCATCGAATACATCCTGAAAATCAGACAAAAACTTAGGAATTTCAGAAGAGGAAGAAGAGGTGATTGACATCAAAGGAACATCATTATGAATCCCCTGACAACCCCAACTAGTCACAGACATAGACTTCCAGTCCAACACGGATTATGTACCTGCAACCACGGAAAACCCAGCACAATAACATCATGCAAATTATGCAACACCAGAAATCGACAATCTTCCTGATGGGCTGGCTCCATGCGCATGGTCACCTGTGTCCAAAACTGGGGCTTATTTTTTGCCAAGGGTGTAGCATCAATGCCCCTTAAAGGAATAGGGTTCTGCAAAGGCTGCAAGGGAAAACCACAACGCCTGGCAAACTCAAAGTCCATTAAGTTCAAGGCGGTGCCTGAATCCACAAACGCCATGACAGAAAATGATGACAATGAGCAGATCAAGGACACAGATAACAGAAATTTAGGTTGTACAGTACTGATGGTAAATTAACTGGCGATCCTCTTTGTCCGCTTAGGGCAGACAGAAATGACATGAGAAGCGTCGCCACAATAATAGCACAACCTATTCTGACGTCTGAAACCTTGTCGTTCCGTTCTAGACAGAATCCTATCACACTGCATTGGCTCAGGAATTTGCTCTGAGGACAATGCCACAGTGCGCACAGTTCTGCGCTCCCGCAAGCGCCGATCAATCTGAATGGCCAGAGACATAGAATCACTCAGACCGAAAGGCGTGGGAAACCCCACCATAACATCTTTAACGGATTCAGAAAGACCCTTTCTGAAAATTGCCGTCAAAGCATCATCATTCCATTTAGTCAACACAGACCATTTTCTAAATTTCTGACAATACAATTCTGCCGCCTCTTGACCCTGAGATAGGGCCAACAAGGTCTTCTCCGCTTGATCCACAGAATTAGGTTCATCATATAATAAACCTAAAGCCTGAAAAAAGGAGTCTACATTAAGCAAAGCCGGATTCCCAGATTCCAGGGAAAATGCCCAATCCTGTGGATCGCCACGCAGCAGGGAGGTGATGATTTTAACCTGCTGAATGGAATCACCGGAGGATCGAGGTCTCAGAGCAAAAAACAGTTTACAGTTGTTTTTAAAACTCAAAAATTTGGACCTGTCACCAAAAAACAAATCAGGAGTAGGAATCTTCGGCTCTAAAACAGGAGTCTGAACAATATAATCAGAAATACCCTGTACCCTAGCAGCAAGCTGGTCCACACGAGAAGCTAATTCCTGAATATCCATGCTAGCACAAGACTCCTCAGCCACCCAGAGAAAAAGAGGGAAGAGAAGACAAAACAGAGTGCGGAAAAAAATGGCTCAACACCTTTCTTCCCTTCTTCTGAGATGCATTTAACTCATTATTGGCCAGTTGTACTGTTATGATCCGGTGACCTTGGAGCCGCATGGAACTTTCTCTGGAGTTGGTGTAAACTATACTGACTGTTATGATCTGGTGGCCTTGGAGCAGCATGAGACGTACTCTGGAGAAGGTGGAACCTGTACTGACCGCAAAACCTGAACTTAACAGCGCAACTAGAAGTAGCCGTGGGGGGTACCTAACACTCCCTAGACCCCTCGACACAGCCTAAGAGCTAACTACCCCTAAAGACAGAAACAGGAAACCTATCTTGCCTCAGAGAAAATCCCCAAAGGAAAGACAGCCCCCCACAAATATTGACTGTGAAAGGAGGGAAATAACATACGCAGAAATGAAATCAGGATTTAGCATAGGAGGCCATACTAGCTAAAAAGAAAGAATAGAACAGAGTACTATGCGGTCAGTATTAAAACACTAGAAAATATCCACCACAGAAAATACAAAACGCCACATCTGACTAAAGACATGGAGGGTATATCTGCATCTCCAGAGAAATAACTAGGCTGCAAAAGATCATTCACATATTAAGCTGGACAAGACAAAAACATGAAAATGCACAGAACAATAAGGTCCACAGCAGGTGGACAGCAAAAACAAAGCCAGGACTTATCTTTGAAGAAAAGCACAGCAAACAGGAGAGACCAGAAGAGATGTGAATCCTCCAAAAACAATGGACAACTGGCACTGACTAAAGGATCAAGCAAGGCTATATAGCCCAGCCCAAATTGCAAAATATAGATACACCTGATAAATTATGCGATCCAACTACCGCAGCACTACCACTCATAACCACCGGAGGGAGCCCAAGAGCAGAATTCACAACAGTACCCCCCCCCCCTTGAGGAGGGGTCACCGAACCCTCACCAGAGCCCCCAGGCCGATCAGGACGAGCCAAAGGAAAGGTACGAACCAAATCGTCAGCATGAACATCGGAGGCGACAACCCAAGAATTATCCTCCTGGCCATAACCCTTCCATTTGACCAGATACTGAAGCCTCCACCTCGAAAAACGAGAATCCAAAATCTTCTCAACCACATACTCCAACTCCCCATCAATCAACACCGGGGCCGGAGGATCAACAGAGGGAAGAACGGGCACTACATACTTCCGCAACAAAGATCTATGGAACACATTATGGATGGAAAAAGAGGCTGGAAGAGCCACACGAAAAGACACTGGATTGATAATCTCAGAAATCTAATAAGGACCAATAAACCGAGGCTTGAACTTAGGGGAAGAAACCTTCATAGGAACATGACGGGAAGACAACCAGACCAAATCCCTAACCCGAAGCCGGGAACCAACACACCGACGACGGTTAGCAAAACGTTGAGCCTCCTCCTGAGACAACACCAAATTGTCCACCACATGAGCCCAAAACTGCTGCAGCCTGTCAACCACAGAATCCACACCAGGAGAATCAGAAGGCTCAACCTGCCCTGAAGAAAAACGAGGATGAAAACCTAAATTACAAAAAAAAGGTGAAACCAAGGTAGCAGAACTAGCCCGATTATTAAGGGCAAACTCGGCCAATGGCAAGAATGCCACCCAATCATCCTGATCAGCAGACACAAAGCATCTCAAATAAGTTTCCAAAGTCTGATTAGTTCGCTCGGTCTGGCCATTTGTCTGAGGAGGAGATGCGGAAGAAAAAGACAAATCAATGCCCAGCCTAGCACAAAAGGCCCAACAAAACCTAGAAACAAACTGGGAACCTCTATCGGACACAATATTCTCCGGAATGCCATGCAAACGAACCACATGCTGAAAAAACAACAGAACCAAATCAGAAGAGGAAGGCAATTTAGGCAAAGGTACCAAATGAACCATCTTAGAAAACCGGTCACAAACCACCCAGATAACCGACATCCTCTGGGAAACCGGAAGATCTGAAATAAAATCCATAGAAATATGCGTCCAAGGTCTCTCAGGGACCGGCAAAGGCAAAAGCAACCCACTAGCGCGGGAACAGCAAGGCTTAGCCCGCGCACAAATCCCACAAGACTGCACAAAAGAACACACATCACGCAACAAAGAAGGCCACCAAAAGGACCTACCAACCAAATCTCTGGTACCAAAAATCCCAGGATGGCCAGCCAACACAGAACAATGAACCTCAGAAATCACTTTACTAGTCCATCTATCAGGAACAAACAGTTTCCCCACTGGACAGCGGTCAGGTTTATCAGCCTGAAACTCCTGAAGAACCCGTCGTAAATCAGGGGAGATGGCAGAAAGAATCACCCCTTCCTTCAGAATGCCGACTGGCTCAAGAACCCCAGGGGAATCAGGAAAAAAACTCCTAGAGAGGGCATCCGCCTTAACATTCTTAGTACCAGGAATGTACGAGACCACAAAATCAAAACGGGAGAAAAACAGGGACCATCGAGCCTGTCTAGGATTCAGCCGTTTGGCAGACTCGAGGTAAATCAGATTCTTATGGTCGGTCAGGACCACAATACGGTGCTTGGCCCCCTCAAGCCAATGTCGCCACTCCTCAAATGCCCACTTCATAGCCAACAACTCCCGATTGCTGACATCATAATTGCGTTCCGCAGGCGAAAACTTCCGAGAAAAGAAGGCGCACGGTTTCATCAAGGAACCATCAGAATTCCTCTGAGACAAAACGGCCCCTGCCCCAATCTCAGATGCGTCAACCTCAACCTGAAATGGAAGAGAAACATCCGGCTGACGCAACACAGGGGCAGAAATAAATCGGCGTTTAAGCTCCTGAAAGGCAGAAACAGCCGCAGAGGACCAATTCGTCACATCAGCGCCTTTCTTCGTCAAATCGGTCAGAGGTTTAACCACACTGGAGAAGTTGGCAATGAAACGACGATAAAAATTAGCAAAGCCCAAGAATTTCTGAAGGCTCTTCACAGATGTGGGCTGAATCCAATCATGAATGGCCTGAACCTTAACCGGATCCATTTCTATAAATGCGGGAGAAAAAATGAAGCCCAAAAAAGAAACCTTCTGCACTCCAAAGAGGCACTTTGACCCCTTCACAAATAAAGCATTATTACGGAGGATCTGAAATACCATCCTGACCTGTTTCACATGAGACTCCCAATCATCGGAAAAAATCAAAATATCATCCAAATATACAACCATGAATTTATCAAGATAACTCTGAAAGATATCATGCATGAAGGATTGGAACACAGATGGAGCATTAGAGAGTCCGAATGGCATCAAAAGGTATTCAAAATGGCATTCGGGCGTATTAAATGCAGTTTTCCATTTGTCACCCTGCTTAATACGAATAAGATTATATGCCCCTCGAAGGTCAATCTTAGTAAACCAGCTAGCCCCCTTAATCCTAGCAAACAAATCAGTAAGCAAAGGCAACGGGTATTGAAATTTGACCGTGATCTTATTCAAGAGGCGATAATCAATACAGGGTCTCAAGGAGCCATCCTTCTTGGCAACAAAAAAAAACCCTGCTCCCAATGGTGAAGAAGATGGCCGAATATGCCCCTTCTCCAAAGACTCCTTAATATAGCTCCGCATGGCGGCATGTTCTGGCACAGACAGGTTGAAAAGTCGGCCCTTAGGGAACTTACAACCTGGAATCAAGTCAATAGCACAATCACAGTCCCTATGTGGTGGAAGGGAACTGGATTTGGACTCATCAAATACATCCTGGAAATCTGACAAAAACTCAGGAATTTCAGAAGAGGGGGAAGAGGAAATTGACATCAAAGGAACGTGACCATGAACCCCCTGACAACCCCAACTAGTCACAGACATAGATTTCCAATCTAACACCGTATTATGTAGCTGTAACCATGGAAAACCCAGCACAATATCATCATGCAAATTATGCAACACCAGAAAACGACAATCTTCCTGATGGGCTGGCGCCATGCGCATGGTCAGCTGTGTCCAAAACTGAGGTTTATTTTTAGCCAACGGTGTAGCATCAATGCCCCTTAAATAGGGTTCTGCAAAGGCTGCAAGGGGAAACCACAACGTCTGGCAAATTCTAAGTCCATTAAGTTCAGAGCGGCGCCTGAATCCACAAATGCCATAACAGAAAATGATGATAATGAGCAGATCAAGGTCACAGATAACAGAAATTTAGGTTGTACAGTACTGATGGTAACAGAACTAGCGATTCTCTTTGTACGCTTAAGGCAATCAGAAATAATATGAGCAGAATCGCCGCAGTAAAAACACAACCTATTCTGACGCCTAAATCTTTGACGTTCAGCTTTAGACAAAATCCTATCACACTGCATAGGCTCAGGGCTCCGCTCAGAGGACAACGCCACAGTGTGCACAACTCTGCGCTCGCGCAAGCGCCGATCAATCTGAATGGCCAGAGACATAGAATCACTCAGACCAGCAGGCGTGGGGAACCCCAACATAACATCTTTAATGGATTCAGAAAGACCCTTTCTGAAAATTGCCGCCAAGGCATCCTCATTCCATTTAGTCAGTACAGACCATTTTCTAAATTTCTGGCAATACGATTCTGCTGCTTTTTGACCTTGACACAGGTCCAGCAAGATTTTCTCAGCTTGATCCACAGAATTAGGCTCATCATACAATAACCCCAATGCTTGAAAGAAAGAATCAACATTAAGCAAAGCAGGATTGCCAGTTTCCAGGGAAAATGCCCAATCCTGTGGGTCACCACGCAGCAGGGATATGATGATTTTAACCTGCTGAATGGGATCACCAGAAGACCGGGGTCTCAATGCAAAAAAACAGTTTACAGTTATTTTTGAAACTCAAAAATTTGGATCTGTCACCAAAGAATAAATCAGGAGTGGGAATCCTAGGTTCTAAGGCAGGAGTCTGAACAATATAATCTGAAATACCCTGTACCCTAGCAGCAAGCTGATCCACACGAGAAACTAACTCCTGAACACTCATGTTACTACTAGGTTCCGCAGCCACCCAGAGATTAAGAGGGAGGAACAGACCAAACAGGCTAAGGAAAAAAAACGGCTCAAAATCTTTCCTCCCTTCTTCTGAGATGCAATTAACTCATTGTTGGCCAGTTGTACTGTTATGATCTGGTGGCCTTGGAGCAGCATGAGACGTACTCTGGAGAAGGTGGAACCTGTACTGACCGCAAACCCTGAACTTAACAGCGCAACTAGAAGTAGCCGTGGGGGGTACCTAACACTCCCTAGACCCCTCGACACAGCCTAAGAGCTAACTACCCCTAAAGACAGAAACAGGAAACCTATCTTGCCTCAGAGAAAATTCCCAAAGGAAAGACAGCCCCCCCACAAATATTGACTGTGAGAGGAGGGAAATAACATACGCAGAAATGAAATCAGGATTTAGCATAAGAGGCCATACTAGCTAAAAAGAAAGAATAGAACAGAGTACTATGCGGTCAGTATTAAAACACTAGAAAATATCCACCACAGAAAATACAAAACACCACATCTGACTAAAGACATGGAGGGTATATCTGCATCTCCAGAGAAATAGCTAGGCTGCAAAAGATCCTTCACAGACTAAGCTGGACAAGACAAAAATATGAAAATGCACAGAACAATAAGGTCCACAGCAGGTGGACAGCAAAAACAAAGCCAGGACTTATCTTTGAAGAAAAGCACAGCAAACAGGAGAGACCAGAAGAGATGTGAATCCTCCAAAAACAATGGACAACTGGCACTGACTAAAGGATCAAGCAAGGCTATATAGCCCAGCCCAAATTGCAAAAAATAGATACACCTGATAAATGCTGCGATCCAACTACCGCAGCACTACCACTCATAACCACCGGAGGGAGCCCAAGAGCAGAATTCACAACAACTGACCACAAATCCTGAACTTAACACCGCAACTAGAAGTAGCCGTGGGGTGTGCCTAACAAATCCTAGACACTTCGACACAGCCGGAGGACTAAATACCCCTATAGATGGAAATAGGAATTCTACCTTGCCTCAGAGCAGAACCCCAAAGGATAGGCAGCCCCCCACAAATATTGACTGTGAGTAGTAGAGGAAAAGACACACGCAGGCAGGAAACAGGATTTAGCAAAAGAGGCCACTCTAGCTAAAATAGAAAAGGATAGGACAGAATACTAAGCGGTCAGTATTAAAATCCTTCCAAAAATATCCACAGCAGAAAATACAAAAAACTCCACCAACTAACTAAAGATGTGGAGCGTATATCTGCAACTCCAGAGAATCCAACAAGACTGAGAAAACACTGACACAGTCTAAGCTGGACAAGAGAAAACAAATGAATAGCACAGAATTATTAAGCACACAGCATGTGTGCCACAGAAACAAAAACCAGACACTTATCTTTGCTGAATTGGCAGCAAGGCAGGAGGAACCAGACAAAGATCCAAAACCTCCCAGAACCATGGACAACTGGCAAGGACTAATGAATCCTGCACACCTAAATACCCCAGTCAGAACTGCAATCAGCAGAAACAGCTGACCAAGACTGCAACTCGGGGACAACTGCATTACCACCTACAACCACTGGAGGGAACCCAAAAGCAGAATTCACAACAGTACCACCCCCTTGAGGAGGGGTCACCGAACCCTCACCAGGACCCCCAGGATGATCAGGACGAGCCAGATGAAAGGCACGGACCAAATCAGCAGCATGGACATCAGAGGCAAAAACCCAAGAATTATCCTCCTGGCCATAACCCTTCCATTTGACAAGGTACTGAAGCCTCCGCCTCGAAAAACGAGAATCCAAAATCTTCTCAACCACATACTCCAACTCCCCATCAACCAACACAGGGGCCGGAGGATCAACAGAGGGAACAACGGGCACCACATATTTCCGCAATAAAGATCTATGGAAGACATTGTGTATAGCAAATGAAGCCGGAAGCGCCAATCGAAAAGACACCGGATTAATAATCTCAGAAATCCTATAAGGACCAATAAACCGAGGCTTAAACTTAGGGGAAGAAACCTTCATAGGAACATGACGGGAAGACAACCAGACCAGATCCCCAAGCCGAAGCCGGGAACCAACACACCGACGATGGTTAGCAAAACGTTGAGCCTCCTCCTGAGACAACACCAAATTGTCCACCACATGAGCCCAAATCTGCTGCAACCTGTCAACCACAGAATCCACACCAGGACAGTCAGAAGGCTCAACCTGCCCAGAAGAAAAACGAGGATGAAAACAAAAATTACAAAAGAAAGGCGAAACCAAAGTAGCCGAACTAGCCCGATTATTAAGGGCAAACTCGGCCAATGGCAAGAAGGCCACCCAATCATCCTGATCAGCATACACAAAGCATCTCAAATAAGTCTCCAAAGTCTGATTAGTTTGCTCAGTCTGGCCATTTGTCTGAGGATGAAATGCAGAAGAAAAAGACAAATCAATGCCCAGCCTAGCACAAAAGGCCCGCCAAAACCTAGAAACAAACTGGGAACCTCTGTCGGACACAATATTCTCCGGAATACCATGCAGACGAACCACATGCTGAAAAAACAACGGAACCAACTCTGAAGAGGAAGGCAATTTAGGCAAAGGCACCAAATGAACCATCTTAGAGAACCGGTCACAAACAACACAGATAACAGACATCTTCTGGGAAACTGGAAGATCAGAAACAAAATCCATAGAAATATGCGTCCAGGGCCTCTCAGGGACTGGCAATGGCAAAAGCAACCCACTAGCACGGGAACAACAAGGCTTGGCCCGCGCACAAGTCCCACAGGACTGCACAAAAGAACGCACATCACGTGACAAAGAAGGCCACCAAAAGGACCTACCAACCAAATCTCTGGTAACAAAAATACCAGGATGACCAGCCAACACAAAACAGTGAACCTCAGAAATCACTCTACTAGTCCATCTGTCAGGAACAAACCGTTTCCCCACTGGACAGCGGTCAGGTCTGTCAGCCTGAAATTCCTGAAGAACCCATCGTAAATCAGGGGAAATGGCAGAAAGGACCACCCCTTCTTTCAGAATGCCGACCGGTTCAAGGACCTCAGGAGAATCAGGCAAAAAACTCCTAGAGAGGGCATCAGCCTTAATATTCTTAGAACCCGGAAGATACGAAACTACGAAATCAAAACGGGAAAAAAAACAAGGACCATCGAGCCTGTCTAGGATTCAGCCATTTGGCAGACTCGAGGTAAATGAGATTCTTATCGGTCAAGACCACAATACGGTGCTTAGCTACCTCAAGCCAATGTCGCCACTCCTCAAACGCCCACTTCATAGCCAACAACTCCCGATTGCTGACATCATAATTGCGTTCAGCAGGCGAAAACTTACGGAAAAGAAGGCACACGGTTTTCATCAAGGAACCAACAGGATCCCCCTGAGACAAAACGGCCCTTGCCCCAATCTCAGAAGCGTCAATCTCAACCTGAAACGGAAGAGAAACATCCGGTTGGCGCAATACCAGATCAGAAGTAAATCGGCGTTTAAGCTCCTGAAAGGCAGTGACAGCCGTAGAGGACCAATTCGCCACATCAGCGCCTTTCTTCGTTAAATCGGTCAAGGGTTTAACCACGCTAGAGAAGTTAGCAATGAAACGGCGATAAAAATTTGCAAAACCCAAAAATTTCTGAAGGCTCTTCACGGATGTGGGTTGAATCCAATCATGAATGGCCTGATCCATCTCCATAGATGAGGGAGAAAAAATGAAGCCCGAAAAAGAAACCTTCTGCACCCCAAAGAGACACTTAGACCCCTTCACAAACAAAGCATTGTCACGAAGGATCTGAAATACCATCCTGACCTGTTGCACATGAGATTCCCAATCATCGGAAAAAATCAAAATATCGTCCAAATATACAATCAAGAATTTATCAAGATAAGTCCGGAAGATATCATGCATGAAGGACTGAAAAACAGATGGAGCATTAGAGAGCCCGAATGGCATCACAAAATATTCAAAATGACCTTCGGGCGTATTAAACGCAGTTTTCCATTCATCACCCTGCTTAATACGAACAAGATTATATGCCCCCCGAAGGTCAATCTTAGTAAACCAACTAGCCCCCTTAATCCTAGCAAACAAATCAGAAAGCAAAGGTAAAGGGTATTGAAACTTGACCGTGATCTTATTCAAGAGGCGATAATCAATACAGGGTCTCAAGGAGCCATCCTTCTTAGCAACAACAAAAAAATCCCGCTCTCAACGGTGAAGAAGATGGCCGAATATGCCCTTTCGCCAAAGACTCCTTAATATAATTCCGCATGGCGGTATGTTCAGGCACAGACAGGTTGAAAAGTCGGCCCTTAGGAAACTTACAGCCTGGAATCAAGTCAATAGCACAATCACAGTCCCTGTGCGGTGGAAGGGAACTGGACTTGGGCTCATCGAATACATCCTGAAAATCAGACAAAAACTTAGGAATTTCAGAAGAGGAAGAAGAGGTGATTGACATCAAAGGAACATCATTATGAATCCCCTGACAACCCCAACTAGTCACAGACATAGACTTCCAGTCCAACACGGATTATGTACCTGCAACCACGGAAAACCCAGCACAATAACATCATGCAAATTATGCAACACCAGAAATCGACAATCTTCCTGATGGGCTGGCTCCATGCGCATGGTCACCTGTGTCCAAAACTGGGGCTTATTTTTTGCCAAGGGTGTAGCATCAATGCCCCTTAAAGGAATAGGGTTCTGCAAAGGCTGCAAGGGAAAACCACAACGCCTGGCAAACTCAAAGTCCATTAAGTTCAAGGCGGTGCCTGAATCCACAAACGCCATGACAGAAAATGATGACAATGAGCAGATCAAGGACACAGATAACAGAAATTTAGGTTGTACAGTACTGATGGTAAATTAACTGGCGATCCTCTTTGTCCGCTTAGGGCAGACAGAAATGACATGAGAAGCGTCGCCACAATAATAGCACAACCTATTCTGACGTCTGAAACCTTGTCGTTCCGTTCTACACAGAATCCTATCACACTGCATTGGCTCAGGAATTTGCTCTGAGGACAATGCCACAGTGCGCACAGTTCTGCGCTCCCGCAAGCGCCGATCAATCTGAATGGCCAGAGACATAGAATCACTCAGACCGAAAGGCGTGGGAAACCCCACCATAACATCTTTAACGGATTCAGAAAGACCCTTTCTGAAAATTGCCGCCAAAGCATCATCATTCCATTTAGTCAACACAGACCATTTTCTAAATTTCTGACAATACAATTCTGCCGCCTCTTGACCCTGAGATAGGGCCAACAAGGTCTTCTCCGCTTGATCCACAGAATTAGGTTTATCATATAATAAACCTAAAGCCTGAAAAAAGGAGTCTACATTAAGCAAAGCCGGATTCCCAGATTCCAGGGAAAATGCCCAATCCTGTGGATCGCCACGCAGCAGAGAGGTGATGATTTTAACCTGCTGAATGGAATCACCGGAGGATCGAGGTCTCAGAGCAAAAAACAGTTTACAGTTGTTTCTAAAACTCAAAAATTTGGACCTGTCACCAAAAAACAAATCAGGAGTAGGAATCTTCGGCTCTAAAACAGGAGTCTGAACAATATAATCAGAAATACCCTGTACCCTAGCAGCAAGCTGGTCCACACGAGAAGCTAATTCCTGAATATCCATGCTAGCACAAGACTCCTCAGCCACCCAGAGAAAAAGAGGGAAGAGAAGACAAAACAGAGTGCGGAAAAAAATGGCTCAACACCTTTCTTCCCTTCTTTTGAGATGCATTTAACTCATTATTGGCCAGTTGTACTGTTATGATCCGGTGACCTTGGAGCCGCATTGAACTTTCTCTGGAGTTGGTGTAAACTATACTGACTATTATGACCTGGTGGCCTTGGAGCAGCATGAGACGTACTCTGGAGAAGGTGGAACCTGTACTGACCGCAAACCCTGAACTTAACAGCGCAACTAGAAGTAGCCGTGGGGGGTAACTAACACTCCCTAGACCCCTCGACACAGCCTAAGAGCTAACTACCCCTAAAGACAGAAACAGGAAACCTATCTTGCCTCAGAGAAAATTCCCAAAGGAAAGACAGCCCCCCCACAAATATTAACTGTGAGAGGAGGGAAATAACATACGCAGAAATGAAATCAGGATTTAGCATAGGAGGCCATACTAGCTAAAAAGAAAGAATAGAACAGAGTACTATGCGGTCAGTATTAAAACACTAGAAAATATCCACCACAGAAAATACAAAACACCACATCTGACTAAAGATATGGAGGGTATATCTGCATCTCCAGAGAAATGGCTAGGCTGCAAAAGATCCTTCACAGACTAAGCTGGACAAGACAAAAACATGAAAATGCACAGAACAATAAGGTCCACAGCAGGTGGACAGCAAAAACAAAGCCAGGACTTATCTTTGAAGAAAAGCACAGCAAACAGGAGAGACCAGAAGAGATGTGAATCCTCCAAAAACAATGGACAACTGGAACTGACTAAAGGATCAAGCAAGGCTATATAGCCCAGCCCAAATTGCAAAAAATAGATACACCTGATAAATGCTGCGATCCAACTACCGCAGCACTACCACTCATAACCACCGGAGGGAGCCCAAGAGCAGAATTCACAACAACTGACCACAAATCCTGAACTTAACACCGCAACTAGAAGTAGCCGTGGGGTGTGCCTAACATATCCTAGACACCTCGACACAGCCGGAGGACTAAATACCCCTATAGATGGAAATAGGAATGCTACCTTGCCTCAGAGCAGAACCCCAAAGGATAGGCAGCCCCCCACAAATATTGACTGTGAGTAGTAGAGGAAAAGACACATGCAGGCAGGAAACAGGATTTAGCAAAAGAGGCCACTCTAGCTAAAATAGAAAAGGATAGGACAGAATACTAAGCGGTCAGTATTAAAATCCTTCCAAAAATATCCACAGCAGAAAATACAAAAAACTCCACCAACTAACTAAAGATGTGGAGCGTATATCTGCAACTCCAGAGAATCCAACAAGACTGAGAAAACACTGACACAGTCTAAGCTGGACAAGAGAAAACAAATGAATAGCACAGAATTATTAAACACACAGCATGTGTGCCACAGAAACAAAAACCAGACACTTATCTTTGCTGAATTGGCAGCAAGGCAGGAGGAACCAGACAAAGATCCAAAACCTCCCAGAACCATGGACAACTGGCAAGGACTAATGAATCCTGCACACCTAAATACCCCAGTCAGAACTGCAATCAGCAGAAACGCCTGACCAGGACTGCAACTCAGGGACAACTGCATTACCACCTACAACCACTGGAGAGAACCCAAAAGCAGAATTCACAACAGCAGTCATTGACACAATCCACAAAGAGGGTAAGCCACAAAAGGACATTGCTAAAGAAGCTGGCTGTTCACAGAGTGCTGTATCCAAGCATATTAATGGTAATTTGAGTGGAAGGAAAAAGTGTGGTAGAAAAAGGTGCAAAAGTAAAAGGGATAACCTCAGCCTTGACAGGATTGTTAAGAAAAGGCCATTCAAAAATTTGGGGGAGATTCACAAGGAGTTGACTGCTGCTGGAGTCATTGCTTCAAGAGCAATCACACAAAGACGTATCCAGGACATGGGCTACAAGTGTTGCATTCCTTGTGTCAAGCCATTCATGACCAATAGACAATGCCAGAAGCATCTTACCTGGGCCAAGAGAGAAAAAGAACTGGACTGTTGCTCAGTGGTCCAAGGTGTTGTTTTCAGATGAAAGTAAATTTTGCATTTCATTTGGAAGTCAAGCTTCCAGAGTCTGGAGGAAGAGTGGAGAGAGACACACAATCCAAGCTGCTTGAGATCTAGTGTGAAGTTTCCACAATCAGTGATGGTTTGGGGAGCCATGTCATCTGCTGGTGTAAGTCCACTGAGTTTTATCAAGACCAAAGTCAGCGCAGCCATCCACCAGGAAATTTAAGAGCACTTCATGCTTCCCTCTGCTGATAAGCTTTTAGGAGATGGAAATGTCATTCTCCAGCAGGAATTGGCACCTGTCCATACTGCCAAAGGTGCAAATACCTGGGTTAAAAACAACAGTATCACTGTGCTTGATTGGCCAGCAAACTCTCCTGACCTTAACCCCATAGATCTATGGGGTATTGTCAAGAGGAAGATGAGAGATACCAGAACCAACAATGCAGATGAGCTGAAGGCTGCTATCAAAGCACCTTGGGCTTCCATAACACCTCAGCAGTACCACAGACTGATCACCTCCATGACACGCTGCATTGATGCAGTAATTGATACAAAAAGAGCTGCGACCAAATATTGAGTGCATTTACTGAGCATACATTTCAGTAGGCCAACATTTTAGATTTCAACCTGGTATTATAAAGTATTCTAATTTACTGAGATAATGACTTTGGGTTTTCATTGGCTGTAAGCCATAATGAATATTAACAGAAATAAACACTTGAAATAAATCACTCTGTTTGTAATTACTCTATATTATATGAGTTTCACTTTTTGTATTGAAGAAATGAAAGAAATTAACTTTTTGATGTTGTGAGAAGCACCTGTAGATGGTGAAAATGAGATACCCCAAGTCCACAAGATCCCAATCCAGAACAGGGAGTTCCACTCCCCTGTACCATGCGATACCCACTGTCTCCCAACTTTTGGTTGGCCTAAAGCTTTTGTATCTCCTGCCAGTATAGTCTGCAGAAACAGCCTATGCTCCTCCAGATGAAGGACACCACGACCGTAGCACATGCATCCAACTCCAGCCAGCAACAACCCACCCATTCCCTCATCAGTATCCTAAATAACCCAAGCAACTCCCATCACCTGGGACTGCATGTCAAAAGTCCTGTTGTGTGGCTCTACTGGGTCTACTATCCCCATCCACATAATGGGATTAGTGGCTGGGAGAACAATGGCCTAAGGCCCCTGAGACAGTAATAAGAGTAATGGAATGATTGCTTTAGGGTACCGTCACACTATACTATTTCGATCGCTACGACGGTACGATTCGTGACGTTCCAGCGATATCGTTACGATATCGCTGTGTCTGACACGCAGCAGCGATCAGGGATCCTGCTGAGAATCGTACGTCGTAGCAGATCGTTTAGAACTTTCTTTCATCGCTGGATCTCCCGCTGTCATTCGCTTGTAACCAAGGTAAACATCGGGTAACTAAGCGCAGGACCGCGCTTAGTTACCCGATGTTTACCCTGGTTACAAGCGTTAAACTAAAAAAAAACAAACAGCACATACTTACATTCTGGTGTCCGTCAGGTCCCTTGCCGTCTGCTTCCCGCACTGTGACTGCCAGCCGTAAAGTGAAAGCAGAGCACAGCGGCTGTGCTTTCACTTTCACTTTACGGCCGGCAGTCACTGAGTGCGGGAAGCAGACTGCAAGGGACCTGACGGAAACCAGATGTAAGTATGTGCTGTTTTTTTTTTTTTAGTTTAACGCTTGTAACCAGGGTAAACATCGGGTAGCTAAGCGCGGTCCTGCGCTTAGTTACCCGATGTTTACCCTGGTTACCCAGGGACCTCGGCATCGTTGGTCGCTGGAGAGCTGTCTGTGTGACAGCTCCCCAGCGACCACACTACGATTTACCTACGATCACGGCCAGGTCATATCACTGGTCGTGATCGTAGGTAAATCGTATAGTGTGACGGTACACTTACCTGATAAACAGTCTCCTGTCTTGTCTTATGTATACATAAGATCCAGCCCACACGTCTTCTTCTACTTAGGCTACTTTAACACTAGCGTTTTCTGCAATCCGTCACAATGCGTCGTTTTGCAGAAAAAACGCATCCTGCAAAAGTGCTTGCAGGATGCGTTTTTTCCCCATAGACTTGCATTGACGACGCATTTGCGACGGATTGCCACACGTCGCATCGACGGATGCGTCGTGCTTTTGCGGACCGTCGGGAGCAAAAAACGCTACATGTAACGTTTTTTTCTCCTGACGGACCGCCTCCCCGCACCTTACAATGGGGCAGCGGATGCGCCGTAAAAATGCATCCGCTGCACCCATTGTGCAATGCAGCAAACGGTAGCGTCGGAATCTCTCCCCGACGCATTGCGACGGGGAGATTCCGACGCTAGTGTGAAAGAAGCCTTACTGTCACTGAATGGAAACATCATTTCCTAAGGCAGAACAGTTTCCAAGAGAGATGTGTGCCCTTAAACTGATGAGCAAACAAATCTCTAATGAAGCATTGTTAGGGCTAGCGGAACGCACCGAATAAATTTAACCCCTTTCTGACCTCGGACGGGATAGTACGTCCGAGGTCAGATCCCCTGCTTTGATGCAGGGCTCCACGGTGAGCCCGCATCAAAGCCGGGACATGTCAGCTGTTTTGAACAGCTGACATGTGCCCGTAATAGGCGCGGGCAGAATCGCGATCTGCCCGCACCTATTAACTAGTTAAATGCCGCTGTCAAACGCAGACAGCGGCATTTAACTACCGCTTCCGGACGGGCGGCCGGAAATGACGTCATCGCCGACCCCCGTCACATGATCGGGGGTCGGCAATACGTCAGGATGGTAACCATAGAGGTCCTAGAGACCTCTATGGTTACTGATCATCGGTGGCTGTGAGCACCACCCTGTGTTCGGCGTTCACAGCACACCTCCATTTCTGCTACATAGCAGCGATCAGCAGATCGCTGCTATGTAGCAGAGGCGATCGAGTTGTGCCTGCTTCTAGCCTCCCATGGAGGCTATTGAAGCATGGCAAAAGTAAAAAAAAAAAAGTTAAAAAAAATTTGAAAAAAATAAAAAAAATATTAAAGTTTAAATCTCCCCCCTTTCGCCCCAATCAAAATAAATCAATAAAAAAAATCAAATCTACACATATTTGGTATCGCCGCGCTCAGAATCGCCCGATCTATCAATTAAAAAAAAGCATTAACCTGATCGCTAAACAGCGTAGCGAGAAAAAAATTTGAAACGCCAGAATTACGTTTTTTAGGTCGCCGCGACATTGCATTAAAATGCAATAACGGGCAATCAAAAGAACGTATCTGCACCAACATGCTATCATTAAAAATGTCATCTCGGCACGCAAAAAATAAGCCCTCAACCGACCCCAGATCACGAAAAATGGAGACGCTACGAGTATTGGAAAATGGCGCAATTTTTTTTTTTTTTTTTTAGCAAAGTTTGGAAATTTTTTTCACCACTTAGATAAAAATAACCTAGTCATGTTAGGTGTCTATGAACTCGTAATGACCTGGAGAATCATAATGGTAGGTCAGTTTTAGCATTTAGTGAACCTAGCAAAAAAGCCAAACAAAAAACAAGTGTGGGATTGCACTTTTTTTGCAATTTCACCGCACTTGGAATTTTTTTCCCGTTTTCTAGTACACGACATGCTAAAACCAATAATGTCGTTCAAAAGTACAACTCGTCCCGCAAAAAATAAGCCCTCACATGGCCAAATTGACGGTAAAAATAAAAAAGCTATGGCTCTGGGAAAGAGGGGAGTGAAAAACGAACACGGAAAAACGAAAAATCCCAAGGTCATGAAGGGGTTAAAGATAGTAAAAGGTGCGTTCGCAGCCCGGGGTCCACCGTGCAGAGATGGAACTTGCAGCTTGACAATGGCGGCACTATATGGCGGTACTGCGCCAGAATAAACTCAGGTTCCGTCACCCGGTATGAACTTATGCGAACTCTGTTGCTTCACAGAGTCGTAGGGAAACAAAGGAAATGCTGTGCCCTGTTAGCAGTCACAGGGTGCAGCAGATGGACGCTAGTGGGATCCCTGAAACTTACCCCCACTATGCTGGTGATTGATCTCGCTCTGACCCTCGGTGGCTTTTGAGCCAGCGCATGAGGACGCCCTGAGTCAGATACTGAGATCAAGGTTGAGTTCCCACCCTACACTGACCGGTTGTCAGGACTGATTAAAGATTACCGCACAGAGTGCGTACAGCCCCGCTCTGGTGGACCCCACTAACCACCCCAACTAGAGCTAGGAAAGCGCACTGATTGCACATGGCACCGCACTGTCGGTCGCTGCTGGTTTTACACAGTAGGATCGTGCTCTTGTGTCTAGGATAGCACTGTCAGGCGCTAGGTAGCTCCAACATTTGCGAGCATTCACTCCCACACTAGGAATGGGAATGATTATGGGGCAATCACCAGAACAGGCATACATCCACACACACAAGATAACAGGTTTATACTAGCGCATGGACATGCGGCCATGCGAACCTTTTATAGCGGAAGCTCTGCAGGACCTTTCTAGTGGTCCAATAGGAGCTGCTACAGGACCTGAGCATGTCACCCCGGACCTTCAATGGAAGGTCATCCCTTGGGCATGCTCAGAAGAAGAAAAGCAGGACTTAGTCCCAGGAGCGCCCGCTCGCCGCTGATCAGTACTGGTTACGATGGCTGAGCCTGGAAGGACAGCAGTAACCAGCTGAGCCAGACGCTGGGACTAACATTTCTGCTGAGCAGGCTCCACTGTGGCTGGAGGAGATGGTTCAAGATTCCCACTATGCAGCAGTGGGAACTCAAAACCTCACAAACATAGCAAGCAAATCTATATATAACTGTCTAAGGGGCACTTCCGTTTGTCTGTCTGTCACGGAAATCCCAAGTCACTGATTGGCCGCAACGGGCACAGTCCGGCCGCGAAATGGCCGCTCCCTGCAGCCATTGCTCCCTCCATACTCCCCCCAGTCAGCGCCCGCCGCCCACATAGCATTTTAGAATCAGCTGTGGAGGATATCCACTAATAAAACATAACTTTTAGGGTATGTTCACACGTTCAGGATTTCCATCCTTTTTTTTTCCTGACTGTTTTTTAAAAAACTGCAGCTCTTGGCAGAAAACGCAGGTCCTTTTTTTGGTCCTTTTTTGGTCCGTTTTTGATGCGTTTTTTGATGCGTTTTTTGATGCGTTTTTTTGATGCAGTTTTCTAGCCAGAGTCTGTGTGTTTTCTAGGAATTTTTTTAGGGTTAAAATGGCTGAAAATACCCTAACCCTACCCCTAACCCTAACCCTACCCCTAACCCTAACCCTACCCCTAACCCTACCCCTACCCCTATTCTAACCTTAGTGAAAAAAAAAAAAAAAAAAAATTCTTTATTTTTTTTATTGTCCCTACCTATGGGGGTGACAAAGGGGGGGGGGTGTCATTTACTATTTTTTTATTTTGATCACTGAGATAGGTTATATCTCAGTGATCAAAATGCACTTTGGAACGAATCTGCCGGCCGGCAGATTCGGCGGGCGCACTGCGCATGCGCCCGCCATATCTGCCGGCCGGCAGATTCGGCGGGCGCACTGCGCATGCGCCCGCCATTTTGCAAGATGGCGGCGCCCAGGGAGAAGACGGCCGGACGGACACCGGGACGCCGGGTGAGTATAAGGGGGGGAGATTAGGGCACGGGGGGGGCATCAGAGCACTGGGGGGGGGCATCGGAGCACTGGGGGGGGGCATCGGAGCACGGGGGGGCGGGATCGGAGCACGGGGGGGGCAGCCACACTCCGCCCACGCACTTCCGCCCGCTCCCCGCACTTCCTGCTGCAGCGGTTCTGCACATCAAACCGCAGTAAAACCCGCAGATATATTTTTGATCTGCGGGTTTTACTGCGGTTTGGACCTCACAATGGAGGTCTATGGGTGCAGAACCGCTGCGGCTCCGGAAAAAGAATTGACATGCTCCTTCTTTTTTCCGGGAGCTATTCAGCGCGTCTTTTTTTTTACAATTTCCGGACCATGTGCACAGTGTGTCCTGTTTTCCATAGGGTACAGTGTACTGTACCCTGCATGGAAAACAGCCGCGGAACCGCAGCGGCAAAACCGCCGCGGTTCCGCGGTAAAAAACGCACTGTGTGAACATGGCCTTAATATTAAATGCTAAAAACTGCACATCCAACAGGACACAAACGAAAAAAACATACAAAGTGCTCAGGTGAACCAGTGCTCAATAAAAAAGAATGGTTGGATCTCACCCAAGCTGCCGGACACTGTATACTTCCGTACGACACAGTAGAGATCCAATTAGATGAGGAGGGGCAGGGCTGAAGTAGTATGTCTACCCTGTAACCCCTCTGTAACTCCTGTCCTGACAAGGACAGGCCCCAAATGGACCTTGCTCTAAGGGACCAGCCCACCCAATATGTGTAAAGGCAGAGTCCCAAAACCTCTTGAAACGTAGAATCTTCCTCCCTACGCGTTTCAACTCCGGTCATGGAGAATCATCAGGGGAGTCATATGGAAAAAAGTGCCAACGGGCACAAAGATGTAAGTCCGTCTAAATTGTGGGGCCTGCAGTGGCTAGGTAACCCACGCTGGAGATGACCGTCTGTGTCCACAGTCTCTGGTAGAGTACAGAGACTACCAGACTACCAGAGACTGTGGACACAGACGGTCATCTCCAGCGTGGGTTACCTAGCCACTGCAGGCCCCACAATTTAGACGGACTTACATCTCTGTGCCCGTTGGCACTTTTTTCCATATGACTCCCCTGATGATTCTCCATGACCGGAGTTGAAACGCGTAGGGAGGAAGATTCTACGTTTCAAGAGGTTTTGGGACTCTGCCTTTACACATATTGGGTGGGCTGGTCCCTTAGAGCAAGGTCCATTTGGGGCCTGTCCTTGTCAGGACAGGAGTTACAGAGGGGTTACAGGGTAGACATACTACTTCAGCCCTGCCCCTCCTCATCTAATTGGATCTCTACTGTGTCGTACGGAAGTATACAGTGTCCGGCAGCTTGGGTGAGATCCAACCATTCTTTTTTATTGAGCACTGGTTCACCTGAGCACTTTGTATGTTTTTTTCGTTTGTGTCCTGTTGGATGTGCAGTTTTTAGCATTTAATATTAAAAGTTATGTTTTATTAGTGGATATCCTCCACAGCTGATTCTGTCTTGAGCCAGGGGGTATATATATGGTGTGTTTTTTGCACACTATTGCTTTTTCCCACATAGCATTTTAGCAGTAAGTTAAACCGACTGCATTACACCGCGGGGTAACGCTGCTATTAACACTGTGTGGCAAACTTTTTACTATTGATGCTGCCTATGCAGCATCAATAGTAAAAGATATAATGTTAAAAATAATTTAAAAAAGATAAAAAATGGTGCTATTCTCACCCTCCGGCGTCCACCAATGCGTGCGAGCGGCAAGGCTGCCGCCAGCTTCCGTTTCCAGAGATGCATTGTGAAATTACCCAGATGACTTAGCGGTATGTGCGATTTACTACGTGGCTGTCTGTGTTATATAGTACGTAGGCTGTGTTATATACTACGTGGCTGTCTGTGTTATATAGTACGTGGTCTGTGCTATATACTACGTGGTTGTGCTATATACTATATGGCTGTGCTATATACTACATGACTGTGTTATATACTGCGTGGGCTGTGCTATATACTGCGTGGGCTGTGCTATATACTATGTGGGCTGTGTTATGTACTATGTGGCTGTGCTATATACTAATGTGGCTGCTATATACCACATGGCTGCTATATACTATGTGACTGCTATATACTACGTGGCTGTGCTATATACTAAGTAGCTGTGCTATATACTACGGGCTGTGCTATATACTACATACTACATGGCTGTGCTATATACTACGTGGCTGCTATATACTACGTGGCTGTGCTATATACTGCATGGCTGTGCTATATACTACGTGGCTGTGCTATATACTACATGGCTGTGCTATATACTATGTGACTGCTATATACTGTTATGATCTGGTGGTTAGAACAAATAGTGGACCTGATAGTTAGAGCACCAGAAAAGACCTGATAGCACATTAATACAGGACAAGCTCTGGGAAGTGGAACCTCTGCTGACCGCAATCCCTAATCCTATCACGTACACTAGAAATAGCCGTGGAGCGCTCCTATCATGACCTAGGCGCCTCGTCACAGCCTCAGAACTAGCTAGCCCTAGAGATAGGAAAAATAAGCCTATCTTGCCTCAGAGAAAATTCCCCAAAAGAAAAGGCAGCCCCCCACATATATTGACTGTGAGTAAGATGAAATCACAAACACAGAGATGAAATAGATTTAGCAAAGAGAGGCCCGACTTACTAAACAGACAGAAGATAGGAAAGCTCACTTTGCAGTCAGCACAAAACCCTAAAAAAGCCACACAGAGAGTGCAGGGAAAAATACCTTCCGCACCGACTAACGGAGCGGAGGCGCCCCTCTGCGTCCCAGAGCTTCCAGCAAGCAAGGCAAAATTCACATAAGCATGCTGGAAAGAAAAAATAGCAAACAAGAAAAAAGCAAAGCGAAACTTAGCTTCAGCTGGAGAAAACAGGTAACTAGGAAGATCCAGGAGCGAACTAGACCAATGCTACAACATTGACAGCCTCGTCACCTGTGGAAGGAAACTCAGAAACACCCACAGGCATCAGAGAAAGTCCATGGACAGAACCAGCCGAAGTACCATTCATGACCACAGGAGGGAGCCCGAAAACAGAATTCACAACAGTACTCCCCCCTTGAGGAGGGGTCACCGAACCCTCACGAGAGCCCCCAGGCCGACCAGGATGAGCCAAATGAAAGGCACGAACCAGATCGGCCGCATGAACATCAGAGGCAAAAACCCAGGAATTATCCTCCTGACCATAACCCTTCCACTTGACCAAGTACTGGAGTTTCCGTCCCGAAATACGAGAATCCAAAATCTTCTCCACCACATACTCCAACTCCCCCTCAACCAACACCGGAGCAGGAGGGTCAACGGATGGAACCACAGGCGCCACGTATCTCCGCAACAACGACCTATGGAACACATAATGGATGGCAAAAGAATCTGGAAGGGCCAAACGAAATGACACAGGATTGATAACCTCAGAAATTTTATACGGACCAATGAAACGAGGCTTAAACTTAGGAGAGGAAACCTTCATAGGAACATAACGAGACGACAACCAAACTAAATCCCCAACACGAAGTCGGGGACCCACACAGCGCCGGCGGTTAGCGAAACGTTGAGCCTTCTCCTGGGACAATGTCAAATTGTCCACCACATGAGTCCAAATCTGCTGCAACCTATTCACCACAGTATCTACACCAGGACAGTCCGAAGACTCAACCTGCCCTGAAGAGAAACGAGGATGGAAACCAGAATTGCAGAAAAACGGCGAAACCAAAGTAGCCGAGCTGGCCCGATTATTAAGGGCAAACTCAGCCAACGGCAAAAAGGACACCCAATTATCCTGATCAGCAGAAACAAAGCATCTCAGATATGTTTCCAAAGTCTGATTAGTTCGTTCGGTTTGGCCATTTGTCTGAGGATGGAAAGCCGAAGAAAAAGACAAATCAATGCCCATCCTAGCACAAAAAGATCGCCAAAACCTCGAAACAAACTGAGAACCTCTGTCTGAAACGATGTTCTCCGGAATGCCATGTAAACGAACCACATGCTGGAAAAACAATGGCACCAAATCAGAGGAGGAAGGCAATTTAGACAAGGGTACCAAATGGACCATCTTAGAAAAGCGATCACAAACCACCCAAATGACCGACATCTTTTGAGAGACGGGGAGATCCGAAATAAAATCCATAGAAATATGCGTCCAGGGCCTCTTCGGGACCGGCAAGGGCAAAAGCAACCCACTAGCACGAGAACAGCAGGGCTTAGCCCGAGCACAAGTCCCACAGGACTGCACAAAAGAACGCACATCCCGTGACAAAGAAGGCCACCAAAAGGATCTAGCCACCAAATCTCTGGTACCAAAGATTCCAGGATGCCCAGCCAACACCGAACAATGAAGCTCAGAGATAACTCTGCTAGTCCATTTATCAGGGACAAACAGTTTCTCTGCTGGGCAACGGTCAGGTCTATCAGCCTGAAATTTTTGCAGCACCCGCCGCAAATCAGGGGAGATGGCAGACAAAATTATCCCCTCTTTGAGAATACCTGCCGGCTCAGAAACACCCGGAGAGTCAGGCACAAAACTCCTTGACAGGGCATCAGCCTTCACATTCTTAGAGCCCGGAAGGTACGAAACCACAAAATCAAAACGGGAGAAAAATAACGCCCATCGAGCCTGTCTCGGATTCAACCATTTGGCAGACTCAAGATAAGTCAAATTTTTGTGATCTGTCAAGACCACCACGCGATGCTTGGCTCCTTCAAGCCAATGACGCCACTCCTCGAATGCCCACTTCATGGCCAACAATTCTCGATTACCAACATCATAATTGCGCTCAGCAGGCGAAAACTTTCTAGAAAAGAAAGCACATGGCTTCATTCCTGAGCCATCAGAACTTCTTTGCGACAAAACAGCCCCTGCTCCAATCTCAGAGGCATCAACCTCAACCTGAAACGGGAGCGAAACATCTGGCTGGCACAACACAGGGGCAGAAGAAAAACGACGCCTCAATTCCTGAAAAGCATCCACGGCCGCAGAAGACCAATTGACCACATCAGCACCCTTCTTGGTCAAATCAGTCAACGGTTTAGCAACACTAGAAAAATTAGTGATGAAGCGACGATAAAAATTAGCAAAGCCCAGGAACTTTTGCAGGCTCTTCACAGATGTCGGCTGAGTCCAATCATGAATGGCCTGGACTTTAACAGGGTCCATCTCGACAGTAGAAGGGGAAAAAATGAACCCCAAAAATGAAACCTTCTGAACTCCAAAGAGACACTTTGACCCCTTCACAAACAAAGAATTAGCACGAAGGACCTGGAACACCATTCTGACCTGCTTCACATGAGACTCCCAATCATCCGAAAAGACCAAAATATCATCCAAATACACAATCAGGAATTTATCCAGGTACTCTCGGAAGATGTCATGCATAAAGGACTGAAATACTGATGGAGCATTGGAAAGCCCGAATGGCATCAGCAGGTACTCAAAATGGCCCTAGGGCGTATTAAATGCTGTGTTCCATTCATCGCCCTGTTTAATACGCACAAGATTATACGCCCCTCGAAGGTCTATCTTGGTAAACCAACTAGCCCCTTTAATACGAGCAAACAAGTTGGACAGCAACGGCAAAGGATACTGAAATTTGACAGTAATTTTATTAAGAAGGCGGTAATCAATACAAGGTCTCAAAGAACCATCCTTCTTGGCCGCAAAAAAGAACCCTGCTCCCAACGGTGATGACGATGGGCGAATATGGCCTTTCTCCAAGGATTCCTTTATATAACTCCGCATAGCGGCGTGTTCTGGCACAGATAAATTGAACAATCGGCCCTTAGGAAACTTACTACCAGGAATCAAATTAATTGCACAATCGCAATCCCTATGAGGAGGTAGGGCACTGGCTTTGGGCTCATCAAATACATCCTGATAATCCGACAAAAACTCCGGAACTTCAGAAGGAGTAGAAGACGAAATTGACAAAAATGGAACATCACCATGTACCCCCTGGCAACCCCAGCTGGACACAGACATAGATTTCCAGTCCAATACTGGATTATGGACCTGTAGCCATGGTAACCCTAAAACGACCACATCATGCAGATTATGTAACACCAAAAAATGGATATCCTCCTGATGTGCAGGAGCCATGCACATGGTCAATTGGGTCCAGTACTGAGGCTTATTCTTGGCCAAAGGCGTAGCATAAATTCCTCTCAATGGAATAGGATGCTGCAAGGGCTCCAAGAAAAAACCACAGCGCCTAGCATACTCCAAGTCCATCAAATTCAGGGCAGCGCCTGAATCCACAAATGCCATAGCAGAGTAGGAAGACAAAGAACAAATCAGTGTAACGGACAATAGAAATTTTGACTGTACCGTACCAATGGTGGCAGACCTAGCGAACCGCTTAGTGCGCTTAGGACAATCGGAGATAGCATGAGTGGAATCACCACAGTAAAAACACAGCCCATTCCGACGTCTGTGTTCCTGCCGTTCAGCTCTGGTCAAAGTCCTATCACACTGCATAAGCTCAGGCCCATGCTCAGATAGTACCGCCAAATGGTGCACAGTTTTACGCTCACGCAAGCGCCGCTCGATCTGAATGGCCAAGGACATAGACTCATTCAGACCAGCAGGCATGGGAAATCCCACCATGACATCTTTAAGGGCTTCAGAGAGACCCTTTCTGAAGATTGCTGCCAGGGCACATTCATTCCACTGAGTGAGCACAGACCACTTTCTAAACTTCTGACAATATATCTCTGCTTCATCCTGACCCTGACACAGAGCCAGCAAGATTTTCTCTGCCTGATCCACTGAATTAGGTTCGTCATAAAGCAATCCGAGCGCCAGGAAAAACGCATCCACATCACGCAATGCCGGATCTCCTGGCGCAAGGGAAAATGCCCAGTCTTGAGGGTCACCACGTAACAAAGAAATAATGATCCTTACTTGTTGAACAGGATCACCTGAGGAGCGAGGTTTCAAAGCTAGAAACAATTTACAATTATTTTTGAAATTCAAGAACTTAGATCTATCACCAAAAAATAAATCAGGAATTGGAATCCTAGGCTCTGACATCGGATTCTGAACCACAAAATCTTGAATGTTTTGTACCCTTGTAGTGAGATTATCCATCCAAGAGGACAGACCTTGAATGTCCATGTCTACACCTGTGTTCTGAACCACCCAGAGGTAAAGGGGAAAAGTGAGACAGAACACGCTGCAAAGAAAAAAAAATGGTCTCAGAGCTTCACTTATCCCTCTATTGAGATGCATCAATACTTTTGGCCAGCTGTACTGTTATGATCTGGTGGTTAGAACAAATAGTGGACCTGATTGTTAGAGCACCAGAAAAGACCTGATAGCACATTAATACAGGACAAGCTCTGGGAAGTGGAACCTCTGCTGACCGCAATCCCTAATCCTAACACGTACACTAGAAATAGCCGTGGAGCGCTCCTATCATGACCTAGGCGCCTCGTCACAGCCTCAGAACTAGCTAGCCCCAGAGATAGGAAAAATAAGCCTATCTTGCCTCAGAGAAAATTCCCCAAAGGAAAAGGCAGCCCCCCACATATATTGACTGTGAGTAAGATGAAATCACAAACACAGAGATGAAATAGATTTAGCAAAGAGAGGCCCGACTTACTAAACAGACAGAAGATAGGAAAGGTCACTTTGCAGTCAGCACAAAACCCTAAAAAAGCCACACAGAGAGTGCAGGGAAAAATACCTTCCGCACCGACTAACGGAGCGGAGGCGTCCCCCTGCGTCCCAGAGCTTCCAGCAAGCAAGGCAAAATTCACATAAGCATGCTGGAAAGAAAAAATAGCAAACAAGAAAAAAGCAAAGCGAAACTTAGCTTCAGCTGGAGAAAACAGGTAACCAGGAAGATCCAGGAGCGAACTAGACCAATGCTACAACATTGACAGCTGGCATCGGACAAGGATCCAAGTGGAGTTAAATAGAGCAGCCCACTAACGAATTAGCCTCGTCACCTGTGGAAGGAAACTCAGAAACACCCACAGGCATCAGAGAAAGTCCATGGACAGAACCAGCCGAAGTACCACTCATGACCACAGGAGGGAGCCCGAAAACAGAATTCACAACAATATACTACGTGGCTGCTATATACTACGTGGCTGCTATATACTATGTGGCTGCTATATACTACGTGGCTGTGTTATATACTATGTGGCTGTACTATATTCTGCACCCTGAACCCCCGACATCCAGCGCCCCGAACCCCTGACATCCTGCGACCAAACAGCGACAAACGCAGTCCAGCCGCGAATTGACGCGGGATTTAAACCACGCTTCGCTGATTGGTTGCGCTCGGCCGGCCGCAACCAATCAGCAATATTGGCATGGGATTTAAACACAGATTTGAACCACGCTTCGCTGATCGGCCAGCTGGGCGCGAACAGACAGCGATATTGGTGCGGACTTTAAACCCCACTCACAGCGTGACGTATATACATACATACATATTCTAGAATACCCGATGCGTTAGAATCAGGCCACCATCTAGTGTCTTATAAAACAAAACAATAAGGTCGACATAACTGGTGCTGCGTGCTGGAAAAAGTCAGCATCCTGTAGAGCTGTGGATTCATCTCTACATTCATTAGTCCAATGGTCTTTAGTCCAAGGCCAGCTTCTTACACCAGGCAACTTCTGTCTGATCCAAGATTGGCTTTGCCGGATAGGTTTTCTGGGGGTCGGGACAAGTTTGTGGTTTTTAGGGAGGCCATCAAAATGTACTTTAGGTTATGACAGATTCCTGAGGAGCAGCGCTTGGGGATAGTCATCTCCCATCTCCAAGAGGACCCCAAGCCTGGATTTGTATCTTTCAGTCCAGTTCTCAGTTGTTTTAGTGCTCTGGGATTTACTTATGTTATATGTTAGAGGGTCTGCCCTCCCAGGCGGTTCTTGGCCTTTCTTGGCTGACATTACACAATCCTGTTGTGGATTGGCAGGCATGGGAGATAGTGAGGAGTAATTACTATCTTCAATAAAATGGCGCTGGACTCAGTGTGTGTGCATACTGCCCTCTCCGGTGACATTTTTTTTGAATACTGTGTCTGCAAATTTGCATATACAGTGGATTCAATAAAACGTTGCCGGAGATCGCCTGCCACCTGCATGCAGCCGAATGCAGTAGGGAGAAAATTAACACAATTTAATTTATCCAGCTTCAATCATGATAGTGGCAGTGCCAATTCAGTCTCTGCTCTGAGTATACAGAGCAGTCGCTGCAACTGTGCTAACGGCCTTGCTGAACAGTGCAAGTGCAGCCCATCCCGACTTCGAATAGAAGGGCACATCCCAAGTTATATGCAATGCTCAAAAAAATAAAGGGAACACTAAAATCCCACATCTTAGATATCACTGAATGAAATATTCCAGTTGTAAATCTTTATTCATTACATAGTGGAATGTGTTGAGAACAATAAAAACTAAAAATTATCAACGGAAATCACAACTAATATCCCACAGAGGTCTGAAGTTGGAATGATGCTCAAAATCAAAGTGGAAAATGAAGTAACAGGCTGATCCAACGTCAGTGGAAATGCTTCAAGACAAGGGAATGATGCTCAGTAGTGTGTGTAGCCTCCACATGCCTGAATTACCTCCCTACAACGCCTGGGCATGCTCCTGATAAGGCGGTGGATGGTCTCCTGAGGGATCTCCTCCCAGGCCTGGACAAAAGCATCCGCCAACTCCTGGACAGTCTGTAGTGCAACATGACGTTGGTGGATGGTGCGAGACATGATGTCCCAGATGTGTTCAATCAGATTCAGGTCTGGGGAACGAGCGGGCCAGTCCATAGCTTCATGGCCTTCATCTTGCAGGAACTGCTGACACACTCCAGCCGCATGAGGTCTGGCATTGTCCTGCATTTGGAGGAACCCAGGGCCAACCGCACCAGCATATGGTCTCACAAGGGGTCTGAGGATCTCATCTCAGTACCTAATTGCAGTCAGGCTAAGTCTGGCTAGCACATGGATGGCTATGCGGCCCTCCAAAGAAATGTCACCGCACACCATTACTGACCCACTGCCAAACCGGTCATGCCGAAGGATGTTGCAGGCAGTAGATTGCGCTCCACGGCATCTCCAGACTATGTCATGTCTGTCACTTGTGCTCAGTGTGACCCTGCTTTCAACTGTGAAGAGCACAGGGCGCCAGTGGCAAATTTGCCAATCCTGGTGTTCTATGGTAGATGCCAAGCGTCCTGCATGGTGTTGGGCTGTGAGCACAACCCCCATCTGTGGACGTTGGGCACTAAGACCATCCTCATAGAACCGAGGTCATCTTGCAGGGCTTTAGCAGTGCTCCTCCTGTTCCTTCTTGCACAAAGGCTGAGGTAGCGGTCCTGCTGCTGGGTTGTTGCCCTCCTATGGCCCCCTTCACCTCTCCTGGTGTACTGGCCTGTCTCCTGGTAGTGCCTCCAACCTCTGGACACTACACTGAGGGACACAGCAAACCTTCTTGCCACAGCTCGCATTGATGTCCCAATGATTCATGAAGAAAAAAACGCAGCACTCACCAGCTGAAGTGAACAGTTATATGTCCTTTATTTCACATTCGTGCCATGGACAAAAGAGAGGATAAGCAGGACGTGAGAAGAATGCTGGGGGGAGGTGAAAGATGAACGATGGCCGTTTCGCGATTACTCGCTTCTACGGGTTCAGGTGACATTTTTGGTGTAAGCTCTGCAATCTTTCTTTAAGTTGCCTTTTTCTTCAGTAGCAAAAACTTTGATCTTGACTTACTGAAAGGATTTTGTCCTTGAAAAGGCCACATAAAGTTGGCCATGGCCATGGCTGAAGGCTGGAGATGGCAAATAAATGTCAACTGAATTCAGTGTTTGCCCTTGACGTTTGCTGGTGGTCATAGCATGAGCAAGTCTTAAGGGACACTGTTTTTGTTTTAAAGTAAAAGGAAGATCAGGGTCACTTGGTGCCAGAATAACGCTGGGAATGAATATCTTTGTACTTTTAAATAATTCGGTGAGGAATTCTCAGTCAATGACTTTTGACATAATATGCTTTATAAACATTTAGTGCCATTGCAAAGAGCTCTTATCAAACTAGGTTTCTTAATAGCATGACTACTTCACCAACTTTCAAATTTACTCTATGAGACATACCATCAGGAGTCAAGCTGTTTAAGAACTCCATTGGATAGTGTGCTGCTTCCTCAGCATGTGCAGAGTCTTGCTGTATTGAATCAATGCTGGTGTAGCATTTCAATTCAGACTGAATTTGTCTAAGAACATGATCATTGAGTTCATGTAAATGTTTTTTGGAGTTTAGCGGTTTGCAATGCTTTCGTCTTCTGGCTAGATGACTTTAGGACAGACAGTATCAACAATACATCTATTTTCAATGCACACAGAAGGAATTTCAAAGATACCTTCCTCTAGTCCTGGTTTTTGAAGTTTCCATCCCCAAGTTTTAAAAGCCATTGGGAAAAGCCTTGTTGTCCTTCAGGGACATTGTTTTCACTGGTACACATGTATTGGTCCAATTTGAGGAATTCAATATTCCTCCAAGAATTGCTGTTCTTCATGCATGCTGAAATTATTTTGGTTCTGCTGCCATGTGGTATAATAGGAAGGATTTGTCGAAAATCTCCACCAAAAAGAAAGGCCACACCTCCAAACATTTTGGATCTTAAGCCATGAGTTCTTTGTAAAAATGTGTCAACTTCATTTACACCATAAGTTGGAGCCATAGATGAGTAGCCTGTCAGGGCAGTGGGGTACTCGGTACTGGGTCCGTTACTTAAAGGGATGAGGCAGCAGTGACCCGGTCCGTGGCCCTGGGCGCCAATGTTAAAGGGATAGTCTTTAAAGGGATTTGTAAAATAATAAATGTTCATGACGCCACCTGTGGTATTCGGTCAGGGATGACCAACGCTGCTTAAAGGGGTCCTCTGGGGTGATGTTATGGGAGCCAGATGGTATAACTTCCCACAGGTGAAGTAGGTCCCCAGGGCTCCCGGTGAATAGATGGAGGATGGAGAGTGGTGCAGTAAAGAATGAAGGACACAGTTGTGCAGTCTTTTTACCGATTTACAGATGGTAGCAGGCAGCCACAGTCCAGGGCACCAGATCACAGGTACAGGCAGGGTCCGGCTGGCTTGGAAGCGAGCTCAGAGTCCAGCTTTATCAGGTGGGGTTAAAAGCCTTCCTTCTAGCGCTGTGTTGTTATAGTCCCTAACTGCCTGTGGCTTTGTAGCAAGGTCCTCTCAGCTATCTCTATCCTTTGTTGAACTGGGACACAAACCCGTATGACAGGTGACTTGAGCCTTTTTACAGGGTCTCTATCACGACCCGGTCTCTGTGTGTCACTGTGTCTCCTGGGTGTTAGGGCGAACAGGTGATGTATAATCCAGCTGTCCTGCCAGTTTCTGATATGTGTCTTAGAGTCCCACAAAAGCCTAAGTCTTCTGGCTACTGGTGTCTGCATTCAGTCAGAGATGTAGCCCAGTCCCAGCTATTCTCCCCTGTTGTCACACTCCTGTGCTTCGCTCTCCTGCACGCTAGCTAAAGGCTGTTCTTCCTTCTGTATCTCGCCATCTAGGAGCTACAGCACTTCAGGCTGTACGGCCCCTCACCTGTCCTTCTGTCTCAGACTGCTCCAGTCTGCTGTCTGGCACCAACTGTCTAATTCTTCCCAACTGCCTAGCAACTGCCTAGCAACTAACTCCTCCTCCCGACCAGAGAGAGCAGCTCCTCTGAAGTCGGGTGTAGAGCTCCCCCTTCTGGCCTGGAGTCAGAATGGTGTTGTATGTGCTGATTACTTGTCAAAAAGGAATCCTCCATCGCTTCCAAGCGTGACATCACTCTCCCCGTGAGGAAAGCAATGCCACTGTGACAACCAGGACCCTGGGGCGTCACACATAGACACTTCGTCCCAGATTATGAGTTTGGCGTTTTTCAAGTCATTGGCACCATTGCTGCCATGACGAATATTGAGAGTTGATGTTTCATTTATTGGTATAGGAAGTTTGAACATAGTATGTGACGTTCGGCCTCCCTCCAGCAAAGTAGCTGCAATGCCTGTAAATGAATAAGGCAAGACTTAGGATATGTTTCCAAGTGGCGCATTTGCTGTGGATTGGACGCTATGTACAGCTGCAGCGTCCAATCCGTAGCAGCCAGATGTTGCAGCATAGTGGAGGGGATTTTATGAAATCACATATCCACTATGTGTACAAAGACGCAGGTGGCAAACCTGTGTATACGCACATGCAAAGCGTCTTTATAGACCGCAGCATGTCTATTTATCTTGCAGAGACGCACAGTCTCTGCAAGATAAATAGCACTGTTCTATGTATAGGATGCATTTATTCCGCATGTGTTCAATGAACACATGCGGAATCACCGCGTGTACAAAAGGGGGCAGCATTTTGGACAAGGTGGGTGTCCGCTGTGTCCAAATCGCTGCCATTCCGGACCATGGAAACATGGCCTTCTTTGTTTTTGCTATAAACATAAGGCATGATTGGTTTATACAGGAATGTTTTTCCACTTCCACCAGGACTATCAATGAAAAATAGATGTTTTTGCAAGTTGGAGTTTTCAATAGCTTCCCTGATTTTGTCGAAAGCCTTTCTTTGTCCTGGGTTTAACATTTGAAATTTCTCCTCAAACAATGCCAGGGTCGTAATATTTGCTAGAATGGATTGGCTCATAGTACTTGCCAACAGGAAGTTGTAGGCCAAAATCTTTTAATGATTTGCCATGTGTCCGTAATACAGACTCAATTTCATGTAATGTCATATAGAGGGCCTTTTCTACATGAGGGAAAAGCTTGTTATAGTCTTCCATGAGATTTTTATTGTGCCTTTGAAACAATGCTGCTGTCTCAGAAGGTTAACACATGATGCAAATAAATGAAAACAATTGCATAAATTGCAATAATTGCATAATTGCATAATTGCATAAATAAACCATTATTTCTTATTTTTAGTGACTCTATAGCGACAGGGTCTGTTCCGCAGGACTGGCGCATAGCAAATGTGGTGCCAATATTCAAAAAGGGCTCTAAAAGTGAACCTGGAAATTATAGGCCAGTAAGTCTAACCTCTATTGTTGGTAAAATATTTGAAGGGTTTCTGAGGGATGTTATTCTGGATTATCTCAATGAGAATAACTGTTTAACTCCATATCAGCATGGGTTTATGAGAAATCGCTCCTGTCAAACCAATCTAATCAGTTTTTATGAAGAGGTAAGCTATAGACTGGACCACGGTGAGTCATTGGACGTGGTATATCTCGATTTTTCCAAAGCGTTTGATACCGTGCCGCACAAGAGGTTGGTACACAAAATGAGAATGCTTGGTCTGGGGGAAAATGTGTGTAAATGGGTTAGTAACTGGCTTAGTGATAGAAAGCAGAGGGTGGTTATAAATGGTATAGTCTCTAACTGGGTCGCTGTGACCAGTGGGGTACCGCAGGGGTCAGTATTGGGACCTGTTCTCTTCAACATATTCATTAATGATCTGGTAGAAGGTTTACACAGTAAAATATCGATATTTGCAGATGATACAAAACTATGTAAAGCAGTTAATACAAGAGAAGATAGTATTCTGCTACAGATGGATCTGGATAAGTTGGAAACTTGGGCTGAAAGGTGGCAGATGAGGTTTAACAATGATAAATGTAAGGTTATACACATGGGAAGAGGGAATCAATATCACCATTACACACTGAACGGGAAACCACTGGGTAAATCTGACAGGGAGAAGGACTTGGGGATCCTAGTTAATGATAAACTTACCTGGAGCAGCCAGTGCCAGGCAGCAGCTGCCAAGGCAAACAGGATCATGGGGTGCATTAAAAGAGGTCTGGATACACATGATGAGAGCATTATACTGCCTCTGTACAAATCCCTAGTTAGACCGCACATGGAGTACTGTGTCCAGTTTTGGGCACCGGTGCTCAGGAAGGATATAATGGAACTAGAGAGAGTACAAAGGAGGGCAACAAAATTAATAAAGGGGATGGGAGAACTACAATACCCAGATAGATTAGCGAAATTAGGATTATTTAGTCTAGAAAAAAGACGACTGAGGGGCGATCTAATAACCATGTATAAGTATATAAGGGGACAATACAAATATCTCGCTGAGGATCTGTTTATACCAAGGAAGGTGACGGGCACAAGGGGGCATTCTTTGCGTCTGGAGGAGAGAAGGTTTTTCCACCAACATAGAAGAGGATTCTTTACTGTTAGGGCAGTGAGAATCTGGAATTGCTTGCCTGAGGAGGTGGTGATGGCGAACTCAGTCGAGGGGTTCAAGAGAGGCCTGGATGTCTTCCTGGAGCAGAACAATATTGTTTCATACAATTATTAGGTTCTGTAGAAGGACGTAGATCTGGGTATTTATTATGATGGAATATAGGCTGAACTGGATGGACAAATGTCTTTTTTCGGCCTTACTAACTATGTTACTATGTTACTATGTTACTATGTATTGGCATTTGATAAGTGGCAGCTTCTGTTAGGCAAGTATCCCATTCAGAGTCATCAGTGAACCCTCTTGCAATACAGGATTCTTGAAGAGTAGCAAAACGGTTTCCTTTACTTGTTTTGAGATTCTCAAAAGATGTTGCTCCTCTAACATTAACTAGGAGAATTAGGAGAAAGTATTTTTCTCTGTCTAATGGACTAATGGTACACATTCCGCCAATTGTGGTTTTATAACCTTTGCTACATGGTTTCCATGTAACATTTTTCTGATCCCATGTGTAATGTTCAGGAATATCTATGTATAAATATTGTTGGGCATTAGGATCTTCCCAATCTAGTTTAACCCCTTAGCAACAGAGCCAATTTTGACCTTATGACCACTCCAATTTTTACAATTCTGATCACTGTCACTTTATGTGGTTACTAGATGGTGGCCCCATTCTAACGCATCGGGTATTCTAGAATATGTATGTAGGTATGTACGTCGCGCGTAGCACAGCCATGTAGTATATAGCACAGCCACGTAGTATATAACACAGACAGCCACGTAGTATATAGCACCACCACATAGTATATAGCACAGCCACATGGTATATAGCACAGCCACATAGTATATAGCACAGCCACATAGTATATAGCACAGACACATAGTATGTAGCAGCCACATAGTATATAGCAGCCACATACTATATAGCACAGCCCACGTAACACAGACAGCCACGTAGTATATAGCACAGCCACGTAGTATATAGCACACATAGTATATAGCAGCCACATAGTATATAGCACAGCCCACTTTATAGCACAGCCCAAGCAGTATATAACACAGGCCACGTAGTATATAACACAGGACACACAGTATATAACACTGCCCACGTAGTATATAGCAGACAGGCAGTATATAACACAGCCCACGTAATATATAGCACAGCCCACGTAGTATATAACACGCATCGGATATTCTAGAATATGTATGCATGTATGTACGTTTCGCTTAGCACAGCCACGTAGTATATAACACAGCCACATAGTATAAAGCACAGCTACGTAGTATATAGCAGAGCCATGAAGTATTTAGCACAGCCAAGTAGTATATAGCACAGCCACATAGTATATAGCAGTCACATAGTATATAGCACAGCCCACGTAACAGACAGCCACGTAGTATATAGCACAGCCACGTAGTACATAGCAGCCACTTAGTATATAGCAGCCACATAGTATATAGCACAGCCCACGTAATATATAGCACAGCCCACGCAGTATATAAAACAGGCCACGTAGTATATAACACAGCCTATGCAGTATATAGCACTGTCCACGTCGTATATAGCAGCCAGGCAGTATATAACACAGCCCACGTAATATATAGTACAGCCCACATAGTATATAAGACAGCCCATGCAGTATATAACACAGCCCACGTAGTATATAACACAGCCCACATAGTATATAACACAGCCCACGCAGTATATAACACAGCCCACGTAGTGTATAGCAGTGTGGGCACCATATCCCTGTTAAAAACAAGAATTAAAATAAAAAATAGTTATATACTCACCCTCAGTCATCCACCGAAGCTGTCCCGATGCGCGCGATGCGGCCGCCAGCTTCCATTCCCAGAGATGCATTGCGAAATTACCCAGATTACTTAGCGGTCTCGCTCACAATGCATCTCTGGGAAAGAAAGTTGGCGGCAGTATCAAGCGCATCGGTGGACTGCGGAAGTTATAAGGGTTAAAAGTTGACCAGTTATTTTTAATTTTTCCAACAAAATTTGCAAAACCATTTTTTAGAGACCACCTCACATTTGAAGTGAGCTTGGTGGGGGTCAATATAACAGAAAATACCCAAAAGTGACACCATTCTAAAAACTGCACCCCTCAAGGTGCACAAAAGCACATTCAAGAAGTTTATTAACCCTTCAGGTGCTTCACGAGAACTAAAGCAATGTGGAGGGAAATTTTACTTTGGAACCAATTTTTTTTATTTTCACAAAGGTATCAGAAGAAAATGGACCACAAAATTCGTTGTGCAATTTCTCATGAGTACGCTGATACCCCATATGTGGGGATAAGCCACTGTATGGATGCATGGCAGGGCTCAGAAGGGAGGGAGCACGTTTGACTTTTTGAGCACAAAATTGGCTGGGATCAATGGTGGCGCCATGTCGCGTTTGGAGACCCCCTGATATACCTAAACAGTGAAAAAAAAACAATTCTAACTCCAACCCTAACCCCAAAATACCCCTAATGCCAACCTTAACCATAGCCCTAACCACAAACCCAACCCCAACACACCCCTAACCCTAATTCCAACCCTAACCACAAACCTACCCCCAACACGCCCCTAACCCTAATCCCAACCATAACCCTAACTACAAACGTAACCCTAACACACTGCTAACCCTAATCGCAATCTTAACCCTAACCCTAATCCTAGCCCTAGCCCTAATCACAACTTTAGCACAACTCACTTTTGCCCAACTCTAAGGCCAGCGTCACACTAGCGAGTTTTACGGATGTATGAGAGGCGCAAAAACTACGCATTGCACATGGACCAATGATTTTCTATGGGGCAGCGCCTATCTGCCGTATATTTCTCGGCCGTATTTTACGGCCGTAGAAAATCGCAGCATGCTGCGTTTGTCAGCGTATTGCTCAAAAAATACGCCAATGAAAGTCAATGCGGATTACACACGGACCAGCAGTGTGACTTGCGAGAAATACGCCAGACATCTCCAGGTGCCAGGAAATGTGCCAAGCCTTCAATCAGGAAGCTCAGACATGCTAATTAGCTGAAAAAGCCAGAGAGACATCCTGGAAGTCTGGCGCTCGCCTCCACGGAGTTGCAAGCAGCATGGCAAACCTCATAAATGTGGATATGCTCCTGGTCCTGGTCCAGGAAAGGCTCGAGATTTGGGACCAACGGGATGCCAATTATGCCAACTGGGCTAGGAAAGAGGCTGCTTGGAGGAGCATTTGTAGGATCATTTTCCCAAATTATGACCAGTGGCCATGTGAGGGACAGAGGCAACTAAGTACACTCCTGATTATCAACTATTTCATATTACAAACTGCAGTAAGAACAATATTTGCTCACAGTTACAGTATATTTATGTTAGCCTAATTTTGAATGTATATTGCAGCATTTCTGTAATGGTGCAGGACATGATAAAGGGGTTACGTACAACATTTATAGATGTTGCTTACAGTTAGCAAATTGACAATGAGGGGACAGAACCCTGTTCTTGTGTACTTACATTCTACAGTGTCCCCCTTTTATGGGATTCTGGTATTTGTGTGTGTTTATTTTGCTAATTGCAGATATTAAGTTAGAAATGCAGCTTAGAATAGGGCCTAGTAACATATTCCGCACCGCTTTACAGGTTGCACACATTACCATCACTGTCCCCGTTGGGGTTCACAATCTAGGTTCCCTATGAGTATGTCTTTGGAATGTGGGAGGAAACTGGAGTACCCGGAGGAAACCCACGCAAACACGGAGCATACAAACTCTTTGCAGATGTTGTCCTTGGTGGGGTTTGAACCCAGGACTCCAGCACTGCAAGGCTGCTGTGCTAACCACTGCGCCACCGTGCTGCCCCATCTGTGAAATGAATGACACTTTGTGTTACCAATGTGTACAGTGTCCTTAGACATTATTTTCTTCTCTGTCATTACAGTGGAAGATATTATGAGACGTTGGAGAAGCATTCGGGACCAGTACCGAAGAGAAAGGCAGCAGAGGTCCAGGAGTGGCTCATCTACTCCTGCCAAACAAAAATAAATTTATTTTGACCGGCTGTCCTTTCTGGATCCCAGTATGTATCTCAGACCGTAAGTACAAACCACACATCACAATACACATATGTTAGGAATGGGCATAGATGATTGTAATTTTTTATTTTTGTAATCTTTTTCAAATTATAGAACTCAATCCAACTTAACTGAGAGGGAGACAACAGGTTCAGATTCAGAGGCACTCATAGATCCTGTTGGTGAAGGAGAAGAGGTGGCTGGACCATCTACAGCGCCTTCTAGGATTCTCGCTCCAGATCCATCTTCGGATGCCCCTCAGGTTTCTCATCCACCTGGTCCTGATGTTGCAGCACCACCCACAGATGCCCCAGCTTCACAGATGCCCGAGGATACTGGCCACAGCAGCAGCCCAACTGTTCCTCTTGAGGCCTCACCATAGCCTGCTGTGACCTCACGCCGTGGCCGCAGAAGGAGAGCTTAGTGCAAGCAGAAAAAATGTGGACACTGGTGTCTTAAATTATTTGGCCAGCGCTACTCAGAATGAGGGTGAGGAGTCATTTGCGCGTAGCCTGGCCCGATATCTCCATCCCATTCCCCGTGAGGTGAGGCTACGTGTGAGAGGGTGCATGCAGATCCTTCTTGATTCATGCACACCCCCAAATGACCCTAACAATTTGTTTGAGTGCATTGAGAGTTGGCAGATGTCACCATCTAACCTCTTACGTATGCCAAGAAATCAACCAGTGCATGCTCAAGAGGGATCTGCAGCACCTCCTCCACATGGGCCTACACCTCAACCTTACCCTCAACAGAACCCACCAATATCAACTAATTACCCAATGGCATCCTTACAACAACCTTACCAATATGGCCACTTGTCTAGACCAAGTGTTGGAGGCTGGTCCCAACCTGGGTTTGGACAACGACATGGTCATATTGGTGGGGGTTATGACACACGTGACTTATATTATCGTCATGATGCCCATAGTATGAACCCTTATGGCCAGTACTCAAGTGGTCAATCTGAGCAGGGCCAGGTTTTGGGGCAGGCCCAACAGAGAGCACAACAACAGGGTAAAGGGCAATTGGAGCAACAAAGGCCGCAAGAGCAGCAACCTGAACTGCCGCCATCACCTCCACCAACATATCATAATCTCTAAATAAGGGTTTTTTGTTGTTGCAAATTGTGTGTGATATACACACAATTTGATAATCTGCTGTGATAGCAAATAGTTTTTTTTTTGGTTTATAATTTTTCTCTGGCAAAGTTTTATTGTCCATAAAAGAGATATGCTGGCAATATGTTTAATGAAAGTTTAAAAATGGCTAAAACAATCATTTATAAAAACTATTTTTCAAGCCAAATTCTTTGTGTTTCTCAAATCATTATGACATCATAGCCAATCATTATGTTCATATTAAGCTAATAATTAAGTCAAAGCAACACATATAGTTCAGTAATTCAATGTTGAATTTTATATATATAGAATATGAATAAACAAAACAATTACAACTGAGATACAGCATAATCCTGCCAGTGAGTAGCACCCTGAGGAGAAATAAAATAATTTGTGTAAGTATCCCTCACTTTTATGCCAGAAAGGGGATGCCGCGGAGGAGGGCCATGTGGTGTAAGACTTACCCATATTAGTCAACATGTCTTGAACACTATCAGCTGAGGAGCAATCATGATGTGGTGTAAAATTGTGTAAAACAACACACTTTTATTACTTTGTTAACATTAGCCTCACTCAGCTGAATGGCAGACTGGAGGACACGCCATTTGGCACACAGAATCCCGAAGGCACACTCCACCAGTTGTCGCGCCCTGGAAAGCCTCAAATTAACCCCTTACCGACATCAGACGTACTATACCGTCCGATGTCGGCTCCCCTGCTTTGATGCAGGGCTCCGCGGTGAGCCCGCATCAAAGCCGAGACATGTCAGCTGTTTTGAACAGCTGACATGTGCCCGCAATAGCGGCGGGTGAAATCGCGATTCACCCGCCGCTATTAACTAGTTAAATGCCGCTGTCAAACGCAGACAGCGGCATTTAACTACCGCATCCGGCCGGGTGGCCGGAAATGACGTCATCGCCGACCCCCGTCACATGATCGGGGGTCGGCGATGCGTCAGGATGGTAACCATAGAGGTCCTAGAGACCTCTATGGTTACTGATCACCGGTGGCTGTGAGCGCCACCCTGTGGTCGGCGCTTACAGCACACCTCCATTTCTGCTACATAGCAGCGATCAGCAGATCGCTGCTATGTAGCAGAGGCGATCGTGCTGTGCCTGCTTCTAGCCTCTCATGGAGGCTATTGAAGCATGGCAAAAGTAAAAAAAAAAGTTAAAAAAAATGTGAAAAAGATAAAAAAAATATAAAAGTTTAAATCACCCCCCTTTCGCCCCAATCAAAATAAATCAATTAAAAAAAAATCAAATCTACACATATTTGGTATCGCCACGTTCAGAATCGCCCGATCTATCAATAAAAAAAAGCATTAAAGGGACACTGTCACCTGAATCTTCAGCCATGGAGGCGGGGTTTTTGGGTGTTTGATTCACCCTTTCCTTACCCGCTGGCTGCATGCTGGCTGCAATATTGGATTGAAGTTCATTCTCTGTCCTCTGTAATACATGCCTGCACAAAGCAATCTTGCCTTGCACAGGCGTGTACTATGGAGGACAAAGAATAAACTTCAATCCAATATTGCAGCCAGCATACAGCCAGCGGGTAAAGAAAGGGTGAATCAAACACCCAAAAACCCCGCCTCCATGGCTGAAGATTGTTCCCTCCAAATTCAGGTGACAGTGTCCCTTTAACCTGATCGCTAAACGGCGTAATGAGAAAAAAAATCTAAACGCCAGAATTACGTTTTTTTGGTCGCCGCGACATTGCATTAAAATGCAATAACGGGCGATCAAAAGCACGTATCTGCACCGAATTGGAATCATTAAAAACGCCAGCTCGGCACGCAAAAAATAAGCCCTCAACTGACCCCAGATCATGAAAAATGGAGACGCTACGAGTATCGGAAAATGGCGCAATTTTTTTTTTTTTAGCAAAGTTTGGAATTTTTTTTCACCACTTAGGTAAAAAATAACCTAGTCATGTTAGGCGTCTATGAACTCGTAATGACCTGGAGAATCATAATGGCAGGTCAGTTTTAGCATTTAGTGAACCTAGCAAAAAAGCCAAGCAAAAAACAAGTGTGGGATTGCACTTTTTTTGCAATTTCACCGCACTTGGAATTTTGTTCCCGTTTTCTAGTACATGACATGGTAAAACCAATGATGTCGTTCAAAAGTACAACTCGTCCCGCAAAAAATAAGCCTTCACATGGCCAAATTGACGTAAAAATAAAAAAGTTATGGCTCTGGGAAGGAGGGGAGTGAAAAACGAACACAGAAAAACGAAAAATCCCACGGTCATGAAGGGGTTAAACACCCGCCGCCGGTGGTCCAGGTTCCGCTGGGGATAAGGCCTCATCACATGCCTCGTCAATTGGAAGGCCTCATCTCCCACAAAAACATATGGCACGGCTTCAGCATTGGAGCCTGGGAATTGTCGTGATGGGGGGAGGTCAAACTGATTTTCACGTAGCTGCTGACCCATAATTGAACACCCTTGAGTCTCCAGTTCGCCCATAGGCCCCAATATCAACAATTATAAACCTCTAGTTACTGTCAACTACAGCTAACAGAACTACAGATAAAAACTGCTTATAATTGAAGAATTGGGTGCCAGAGTTTGGCGGCTTACGCACCCTGATATGTTTCCCATCCAGGGCTCCAATGCAGTGATGGAATTGGCATGTGACATTAAATTCACGGGCTATTTTGATCCAATCATCCATTTTTGGCTCAGGCATGACAAGTTTGTGGAGTTTTGACCATATTTCCATACATGTTGCACGCACAATGCCAGAAATAGTGGATCGTCCAATGAGAAATTCCAGATGTAGGCCGCCATAGGACAATCTAATTGATAGGAAGCTGAAAGTACAGACCAAATAAGATTAGCTAAGTTAAAAACAAAAAAAAATAGAGTTAAAAAAAACCCAGTATAAACTTAAAAAGGCAGGATAAACAGTGTAGCTTGCCAAATCTTCATTGAATATGTAATTGAACATTGTAAATACATATTTTGTATCAGCTTTGTGTCTAATTTACACATATAATTTATGGAGCTGCTAAGAAACAACATAAAAAAGAAAACATCATCAACCTACAGTATGTGAGGATGGTGAATACATACCGTAAGGTAAGGAGAAGACGCTCCTCTGCGGATATGTATTTTCGCATCCTAGTGTCCTGAAATGTTAGTCCTGGACGTACTGTCTCCAACAAGATGTCAAAGGTTGGTATTGTCATTCGACAGTAAAGAAAAAATTTGTCAGGATGTGCCCACAGAGCTCTATACAGCATCGGAAAATGTCCTTTACTGACGCGTTGTCTCAAAAGTGGATGCACCCACATTGTTCTCCTCCTTCGTGGATCCACTATCACGGGGTATGGCTGGCCAAAGTGACGAGACACGACCCAGTTAAATAAGACCCGCTGAGTTGTGGTGAAATGCAGCAGCTCAGACATGGTGGCAATGTAGCAACAATACACCAACAGATGCACACCAACAAAATGACCAGATGGGAGTGTGCCACCTGTTGCAGAGGCTTTAAATAGGGTTAGTGATGATGATTTAAATCAAATTCAGGCCTGAAAACAATTAAATGTCCATTTTGTAAGGTTGCGAGAAAATAACGCATTACGGATGTCATACGGATTACATACGCAGAAGTACATGCGCAAAATACGCTGCCACACCTTGCCTACAGATGTCATACGGACCACTATTTTGGGATAATTTCTGCGTATTACGCATGTAAAATATGGACCGCATTTCCCTACGCTGAGTGTGACACCGGCCTTACCCTAATGGAAAAATGGAAATAAATGTACTTTTTTTATTTCATTATTTTTCCCTAACTAAGGGGGTGATAAAAGAGGGTTTTATTAACTTTTTTTATTTTGATCACTGTGAGAGGGTCTATCACAGTGATCAAAATGAAGCAATAGGAAATTTACTATTCTTGCCAGGTGCTGGCCGGCAGATCTTGGCGGGCGCACTGCGCACACGCCAGCCATTTTCTTCTGGAAGAGGTCCGGGGACTTTGCGTGGGCAAGCAGGGACCCCACAGGTACTGGGGGGATGATCAGGGGACCCTATTTCTCTCTTCTCTGATATGCGCTCACATCATAGGAGAGAAATTAAATGGAAAATCTGACTTTTTATTTTTGGAGGTCGCCGTTATACCAACCTGAATCATGTTCTCTGATGGCCTTTTTTTTAACAATCCTTTCAAAGCTGCGGTTATCCCGGTTGCTTGTGCACCTTTTTCTACCACACTTTTTCCTTTCACTCAACTTTCCATTAATATGCTTGGATACAGCACTCTTTGTGGAGTGTGTCAATGACTGCCTTCTGGACATCTCTAAAGTCAGCAGTCTTCCCCATGATTGTGGAACCTACTGAAACAGACTAAGGGACCTTTTTATATCCTTAGGAAGCTTTTGAAGGTGTTTTTTGTTAATTATTCAAATTTTTTGAGATAATGACTTTGGGTTTTCATTGGCTGTTAGCCATAATCATCAACATTAACAGAAATAAACACTTGATATAGATCACTTTGCTTGTAATGACTTTATATAACATATGAGTTTCACTTTTTGTATTGAAGAACTGAAATAAATTAACTTTTTGGTGATATTCTAATTTATTGAGATGCACTTGTCAGATTTGCTATAGGATTGATGTATTTTGTGGCAGATTTACACTTATTTTTGATGGGATGTTTGATAGGGTTGCCTGGTTGCTAAGGAATCCCCACATGTACTTATGCTGGCTAACAGATGTAAATCATTCAGCTGCGGCAAGAAAAACTAAATCTCCGAGCACTAAAAAATACTCGGAAGACCCCCGAGCATGCTTGAGAAATCTCGAGTAACGAGTATCGCTCATTACTAATGTTTATCCATGTCTGTCTTTCACATGGCTTGATTGTTAGGGAAACCTAGAACTTTCCAGGGACAGTCATCAGTGAGGGAGGGCACCTGTCTTGCGTGGTCTCATTAGGGCGCCAAACTCTGCGGCTAGGTAGGGCACCCTGTAGGTTGTAATTCTACAAGGAAAGCATATCACATCATATTACATTATATCCTTTAGATGTGCTTGTCACTTGGTAGGCATACTATTAAATATATTATATAGCATACTGACATGTGTGACCCTTTGTATTAGTTGTTTTTTGGTGTGTTAAGTGCAATATTTATATGTGGTGTACTTTTAATCGATTTTTAAAAAGCATATATATATATTTTTTTTTTAGAGGGTTTTTTTTTCATGTTAGTTTTTTTCTGGCTTCCTTTATGTCAGAAATGTGCACCATAATTTTGCCACTTTTTTGGTGCAGTGTCAGGGTAGTCCATGCCACTTTAAGTGAAAGTTCATTGTTAAACAATGCACGGAGTGCACAACACATCATAAATATGGTGCAAGTCATTAAAGACAGTTGGCGCATATTATGCCAGAACTATGAAGCTTGATAAATCTCCCTCAGTGTGTGAGATTCCTGCTTTTAGTTTTAGATGACTTGAAATGCATGGGAACTGCACATTATTTGAGAGAAGCAAACAAGTTTTTTTCCCTGTTTAATGTTTAAATTAATATGTAACTCTGGATCAATAAATATAAGTGTACAGCAAGACAAATGAGGGAGGGGAATGGAAAGTTTATCTATATTCATGCACATTATTAGTTTTCCCAAGACGTATGCATTGGTTCAACTCTCCAGCATTAACTTCCACAACTAGTGCAGTGATCAAGGGTTAATTTCTTCCTTTTCTGCCACTTGCCTCTCCTTCTATATACACACATATATATGTGCGTTACGTGCATATATAAAGACATAAATATTTCTTTATATACACGCTTGTATACTGACTATCATCATATCATTAAATAATACATTAATAAATATATAAATTGAATCATTAAAAATATAATTAACAATTTGAGGAACAGGGAATTTTGGGGTTTTGTGCTTTTGTTTTTGCCTTATTTTATTCCAAGAGCCACAACTCTTTTATTTTTCTGTCTACGTAGATGTATGAGGAATTTTTTTGTGCATGAGCTGTAGTTTTGAATGATAACCTTCCTTTTACCAGACAGAACCTACAAGTATTAGAAGTACACAGGCCCAATAATCATATAGTTTTTAATTGTTTTACAAAACGTAGAGACAATAAAAATACACGAGTTAAAAAAAAGAATGCGTAGCACAGGTTTATAACACTCAGGAAGCCCCAATACAGATAGCAAACCTCATTATACCAGACAAATAGTAAAATGGAATAGTAAATGAGAAAACCTGAGTAGATACAGAGAGATCCCAAAGCTTCTTTCAGGGGGAATCATTCTTCCTCCCCTCTCCCCCTGGAAGAAGCTTTGTAATTTGGTGTAGCTAGTCAGTGTTATATATGTCATTTTTTATATGACCTCCTTTTATAAGAAACAGACATGTGTCTTGTACACTGAGGTTTGCTCTCTCTGTATTTGGGCTCCCTGAGTGTTATAGACCTCTGGGGTACAATCTCTTTTTAATTAATATCTTTTAACTATCTCTTCCTTTTGTAAAACAATATTTTATTATTGTGCCTGTGTACTTCTAATTCTTTGTAAATTTTGTTATATAGGAGTGCCATCTATAGACTTTGGCCTTATATAGGGGTTAACTTATTTTACCATGTCAAATACTGAAAGATGGGAAAAAATGCAATTCCGCTATTGGTTTTGGGATTCTGTTTTTATGGTGTACATAATCCAGTAAAAAAGACCTGGAAACATGATTGTCCAGGTCAGTCAGAAAGTGGAGAAACCAGGCATGTTGTGTGCTGCCATTTTCTCAGACCTGTGTTTTATTTTTCTCATTTGATTGCTTATTCTGTATGGCTGAGCTTCACTGAGATGACAGATAATAACAACTTAGATGACAGCGACGGGGGGTCTTCAGCGCCTGTCGCAGTAACCCATTGGTTCCCCGCAATAGTCTCGTGGGGAGTTAATGGAAGCCGATCAGCACGAGTATCGGTGCACATTCCATTTAAATTGTTAACAGCCATGGCTAGAACTTGGCACTGACTATATTAACTCATTAAGTGTATTTTCATGCACTGTCTGGAGTAAATAGGCCAGTAATATTTGACTCAGAAATGCTATAGCGTTTTAGGGGTGAACATACTTTAAAAACAGCCGGTCGCTGATACTGCGCTGGAGACTAGTTGTGCTGGTGGGTCCTGACAGCATCTCCCCATCCGCTAGCCTTTATGGACAGATCTATATCTATTCACGCACGTAGGCGGAGACCTGTCACTCCAAGACAACAGGCGGGAAAAGATGCCGGGGACACACCAGTCTGACTAGTCTCCAGCATGGAGGTACAACGTTTCACAGTCAAACATACATGGCAGAGCTAATACAGCCAGTGCCTAATACATGTTGCTTACGGATTGGGCAGAATGTATCAGCTGTCAGGTTCATTTTAAGTGCACGTTCACACGTTCAGTATTTTGTCAGTATATTATCTAAGTATTTGTAAGCCAAAACCAGGAGTGGAGCAATCAGAGCAGGCTCGGACTGGCCGGCAGGAGAACCATAGAATCCTCAGGTAATGGACTCTCCACTCCACCAATATGAGTAGTTGGCACAATATACTTGTTTAACTATTCACACAAGGGCATCATCTCAACATTCATTTAACAAACTTCCCCATTTATTATTAAAGAGAAAAATAAATAAGTAAATTTGTGAATGAAGGTAATGTAATATTTGCATGTAGCTGGACAGTGCGCCACCAGAGTGAATCTTACTGGTGGGACCTTGGAACCCCAGTCCGGCACAGAATCAGAGGAAAAGTATAATAGAAACACGTCACCACTTCTGCATTTATCACCCACTCCTGGTTTTGGCTTACACATACTGAGGTAAAAAACTGACCAAACACTAAATGTGTGAACGTGGCCGAAGAGTGACCATACATAATGTCTAATAATCCCACACCTATAAGGTCTCCTTATTGCTGGATACAAGTAATTTTACTTTGTTTATAGCCCAGAATCTCTATTAATCCCACATCTGTAAGGAATCATAATTGCTGGGTTTAAGGAATTGTACTTTTTCATAATATTATATCTTTACTCTAATATTATTTTCATAGTTATATAGGTTGAAAAAAAAACCTAGCTCCATCAAGATCAACCTTTCACCACCAGTGATACATTCTCTATCACATTATTATTTTTTAGGCTAGGTTCACATGGCGTTAGGGCAATCCGTTAAGCGCACAGCGTTAGCGGATTGCGCTAACGCAATGTTTGCTTAGGGTCCGCGTTCAGCGTCCCCGCTAGCGCAGATCCCGCTGCAAGCAGCGTTCGAGGTCGGTCACAAAAGAACGGCACATCGCTAGCGCGTGCCGAAAATGGCATGCGCTACAGCAAAAAATCACATTGCTGTCAATGGGTGCGCTAACGGACCCGTTGCACAGCGCTAATTGCGACATTTTCGCCGTGCAACGCAGTTCGTTAGTTAATCCATTAACACAATGTGAACCTAGCCTAAAATAAATGTAAAGCAAAAATTAGTTACACATATAGAAAGTGATGTACGGTTTGCATTATGATTATAGAATATCAAGCATTTTTTTCTTCCTTCTTTTATCCATTCATTTATTTAACATCATAGGTGTATTTATAGCTTTTATTTTACGCTAAAGTAGCATTTCTAAGGTTTATGTCTACGGTCACTATTTCATTTTCAGCCAGAGGTGGCAGCATTCACCAATTCTCAAATTCTATCTTCCAACTAAAATACAGCTAAAGAAAGAAACTGGATGACATTTAGGCATGAGGTTAATTCAGATACTTAACAAAAAGATTATTCATATTATTATATTATAATATAACTATTATTATAAGTTAATTAATTATTTAAATTAGTTAATTCCTGACTACTGTACATATAAATAAAAAAGTCCAAATGCATAACATGAGACATTGAAAATAACAACTATAATAAACAATGCAAAGACATTCAATCTATAAGATGAACCTAGATGGTTTGAATATTTTGTGGCATGAATTTAACATGTTCCTTGTAACATATTATCATTTTCATAGATTTAGTCTAAGTTCCCACTATGAGTATTTTAGTGCTGTGCAAAGAAACACAATCTTATGATTCCGGCACATCATATGGAACGTATAGACATCTCATGCCCATTTGGGTTTATTTTCTTATGCAGTCGAAACTGACCTACATTGCGTTTCTGAAATCTGCAACAAGTCAATTTCTCTAGTGGTAAATAAATTTACATTTTCCCCATAGACTTGAATGAGGTCTAGAAAATCCACAAATATAAATACATGTACGTGTTTAGTGGGTCTCCGCAGCGAATGCACACTAAAAATGAATATTATCTGCACATCACATTATAAAAAAGTTTCATCAAAGCTAAGTAATGGGAAGTACCCAAAACCAGGCAGTTTTATTTCCAACATGTAACAAAATGAGACAAAAACCTCAACAGCTAAGAAAAAATGCAATAAAAACTCATGTACGCAAAATAAAATTTTAATTTAACTAATCGGTAAAGAAATGCTGCAACATCAAAAACTCACTACATGAGTATTTAGTGAGTTTTTGATGTTGCAGCATTGAGAAATTACCCTTAAAGGGGTTGTCTGGTCCAAATCAACAAGTCTGTAGTCACTCTGAGTGACATGACAGCCATTCCCTGCACTGACACTGGAGAATCCTCACACCACGATGTGGGTATTCACAAGTCAGCAGTCACATAGAGTGACTGTGTAAGAGTGGTGGACTGTACTATTGTGTTCCTACCCCTGAAGACACCAATCGCGTTGTGCTGTATATTACAGTGTGAATAGTGTCATGTGGTTTTAGATATATTTTGTCATGTATAGTGTGGAACAGGTATAGGTTAAAATTTAGGACATAAGGTAGTGACAATAGGGTAAGATAGACTTTCGGTAAGCATTAGAGGTGTAATCTGGTTAATGAATGTAAATTTAACACTTAAGTGTTTGTAAGGGACGCCTGCTAACTACATACTGTAAGGACCGACATAGTTAAAGTTTGGGATTAGCCCATAGTGAGAGGATATACCCTCAGCAAAAATGGACTGCATCTTGATAGTCAGATAGGGAGGTACAGTAATCAAGGTCAAGTTCAAGTTGCAGTTGGAAAGTATCTATCGTTCGGCGAAGTGGGAAGCCTTACTGGCTTCCCTTGCGGACTTTCCTGCAACGTCTGAAGCTCAAGGCTTAGTACAGGTACTACAAAAAGTGCCTTAACCTCTGGTGTACAGGAACGATGGACATGAAACTGTGTGAAGAGAAGGTAACAGACCCCGGAAGCACTGCAGGAATTGAAGAGAAATCCATGGGGATGACAGGAACAGTAGATATAGGGATAGTCCAGGAGGAATGGATAGTAATGCTGAAGATGCACTGCATTAAGGGAACAGAAACTAAAAAGTGATGTGCCCAATACTGCATGCTGCGATCTGATTAATTTTAACTGTCCAGTAAACTTTTGCTTGTTGAGACAAGCTGCGACTTCCCCAAGTTATGTACGGCGGCTCCTGTGATGGATGCCTGGAGAAAGCAGAGGACTATGGCCTACAATTGAGTATGATACACCCCACACTTAGTAGTACACTGGGACACGATTTTCCTGTAAAGTGCCAGGGCGTTATAGAGCAGCAGCTTGTCCACGGCTACCACCCTTGGCCACTTTACAATTGTGGACTTGTCGTTTTAGACTGGCCAGCCACTTTAAGGTCGAAAGCAGACACACGTCCTTCAAGTTCAATTATAACAAAAGGTGTTGAATTCGTTACAGATCTGGGGCAGTGTTGACATAATGGCCATACTGAATTGCTGATTATTTGCTGGCAGGATAATTATGCATGAAATCTCCTATTCCACAACTGTTGGGTGTGCAGACAATTGGCGTACACACTCATAGTCAATGAACCAGCCTGAGATAACATTCATATGATGCTTCAGACTGCAAAAAAATAATTTATTTAGCTCTAGCAAAATTCTATCAACCTGCTAGCTAAGAAATTACGTTTAACCAAAATCAAGCAAAATGCTTCCAATCATCAAGCTTCCACTTTTATGCATTCTGTATCCAGTGTATTCAGGGTGTCTTTTTCATAAGTGGAACCCAATTTCATCTTCTCTTGTTCTGTAGCAGAAAATTCACTTTATAAGCTGTTTGTTCAGAGATGCACTTTTGCATACCATTGTTGGATACTGTTGCCTTTCTGGCAGCTGACACGAGCTTTATTATTAGGATTCATGATTACCTAACCCTCTAAAATAAAAAAAAACAACTAGAATTTTTCCAAAATAATCTACCATATTGCAGTCTGCAGCATTTATTAACATTGGCAAAGGGCCATCCAATTTAATTTTCTTTAGTCTATTTGTTACCACTGATCACCGTAGTTGATCCAGTTTTCCTAAACTGACTGCAAAACTTTGTGACATATCACCCTCCTGCTGTGATTAAGAGGGATACAACCACAACCCCTACCCATATGCAAATATGTATAACTATAGCAAAAATAAATCCAACTAACCTTCCATCTAAGAAGTAGATGCCTTCAAACATGTCTAGATGGCCCCCAAAATGTCATGGACGCTAGGTTCAAGGTTGATTACAGTTCAAAAGAGGGGTCTTGCACTGAATAATCATTTTGGTAGACCACTTACATCCACCTTATGACTTTCAGAGCCAATGGTTTGACTGCAGTCCAGGTCCATTACCAAAGCGGTGTCTTTTAGGGGATATTTATTGAGCAGATGGCTCTAATATAGTGTCCAAGGAGCAAATACATCATATTTATTTCACCTGTTTAAAGAAATGACTAGTGTTTGTCTCTGTATCCAAAAAAATGAATAATATATTAGGTACCTCTCATATTCCATCAATCTTCTTCATGAGTGATAATCCTTTAAAATGTAACAGTGTAGTGGACATAGCCAAGTGGCAAAGAGCTGGCCTGACATCACTGGTGACTGGGCATGGTGCCGACCAGAGTTGTGGCTTGGACTCAAATGAAATTAATCTTTCAAGCTAGCAGTTGCCAAACAAAAATCCAGCATTTGTTTATTCTCTACAGATGGATCATCTATAATATTTAATATGGGTCCCTCTTTATTTTCAAATGTCAGATAATTTTTGGAATAGTGCTAAGCATTGGAGATCCATCGAACCTCATTAATGTTGTTACGTAACCAAAAACCAACATAGTAAGCTCTACGAAAAAAGGTGTCAACTCATTCATTCACTGTGCTTTATTTCTATTTATCTATTTCAATTTAGAAAAATTCCATTTTAGGGTTTTTCTTCAACTAGTAAGGTTTAGTATATTGCTAGGATAATTTTCCAGATAACAACCACCACTGGGGGAATTTAACTGCAAACTATAGGCCCAACACTGATAAGACGGCCACTGAGAAAGCGGATGCTACAACCACTAGCGATTAGTTATCAATGCTATTGATCATATCCATTTATTATTCTGCATCACTGCAGTGGAAATGTAGTATGATACGATGCTCATTGATAATAGATATGGTAATACATAACAAATAATACGAACTTTTACTACATTCTGAAGAATAAGGAAAGTCTCCTACAGTAGATCACAATTTACATTTTCTAGCCAATAGAAGAAATTTCCCTCTACTTTACCCTAAGGAGTTCACATCTAAATCCAGATGGTTCCCACTGATATTGAGCAAGCTATAGTAAATGAAAGCACTGCAAATCATAGAGGGCTTGTCCAGTGCTTTTTTATTTTTTAGTACGGGCCTAAAGACTAACAGGCAGGTAGATCTTAACAAAGGCAACGACCTGCCTATTCTATCCCGCGTTGGCTCAAAGCGGTCCACCAGTCACTCCTGCCGGTGATTCACCTGCTCAATATCAAAAGAGCAGCTCTTCTTCTTTTGAGTTCCTGAGTAGATGAAGCGTGCCTGCCGACGTCATGGGCTCCTCACAGCGGGGAGCATCAATCAGCATGACATCGGTAGTCAAACCCCATCAACAGAGGAGTGTGGAGAGAATTGGTTGCTCTGTAGATGTGACATCAGCAGAAGCCACTGAAAACAGCGATTTTTGACCACTCTGTGCCAGCAGACATCAGAGCCGGTTAGTAGTGAGCAATTACGTGCTGGTTAGTACTTAGCCTCGTAGTAAAAAAAAATGATATAGTTCTGGATAACCCTTTTAAACTCCATAAAATGCTCATTATCGCTAGGGGTTCACAAGGAAGTGTTGTGAAATAACTCAATTCATTACAACCGGGTTAATCCACTGACCGATCCAGTTTTATATTTCTGCTTCAAATTGTCTTAAAAATCTACGGCGACTTTGCCAATGGGAAATCCATGCCATGTGAACACGACCTAATAGGCCATATGGACAGGGTACGCCTTAAAGTATATTACATTTTACCATGATACATTAAATTATTTTAACGTGTTATTGTTATATTTTTAAAATTTATTTGTTTCAACAAATGGATTGTATTTTATATATGTAATTATTATTAGTGTTTGCTTGTTTATGTTTTTTACATCGTAACAGTGTAAATGACCTTCAATTCTTCAGTAAAACGTCCTCACATGTTAAGGGGGATAAACAACCATTTATAATATAACTGGGTCTGACTGGTATTCAGTCATTTTGCCTGCACGTATAGCACTACAGACTGCCCCAAACAAAAAATGCTGCATTCTTTGACAGAAAGGAAGGAAAGGCACGTGTGAACAGAGTCTAATGTGATTTTTTTATTCTGTTGCTTGGTATGACATAGACTGAATTTTCATTTACGTAGCTGTCATAAAATAAATTAACATTTCACTGAAAATATAAAAAAATGGAATATAATGTATGAATCTATTTGATTGTTTTCGCTGTGATTGGCAGCTGTCTTGAAGTATTTTTTTTCTATGGAAATAATGCACTGTGTCACCGCACTGTAAGAAGCTGAAAGAAATTGTAAAAAAAAAATGCATCGACACATTGAAAATACAATTTTGCACACTCAATTCAATTTATAAGCTATGAAGATCTTTAAAAAAAAAAATCCCACAGCAAAACCAATTCACTTTAATGGCATTTATATCTTTTAATTTAGCTTTAAAGAGAATGGTTATCTATTAAAGGGAACCTGTCACCTCCAAAATCGAAGATGAGTTAAGCCCACCGGCATCAGGGGCTTATCTACAGCATTATGTAATGCTGTAGATAAGCCCCCGATGTATCCTGAAAGATGAGAAAAAGAGGTTAGATTATACTCACCCAGGGGCGGTCCGGTCCGATGGGTGTCGCGGTCCGGTCCGGGGCCTTCCATCTTCTTACGATGACTTCCTCTTCTTGTCTTCACGCTGACTGCAGTGCGCAGGCATCGGGAAAGGTTTTTTTGGGTTACTTAAACTAAGTTTCTCCTTTAATTGCTCCACTGAGTCTGGAACAGTTTTTATTTTTCTTTTGTTCCAAAGTTAGACCTTACTTTAAAGAGAAATTCCCATCATGAAAAGTTATCATCACATATTAAAAAGCTACGTGATAACTAACGGGTCAGCGGGGGTCCAGCCTAAGCTGGGGGATCGGTGGGGGACTCCTGGCTTAGTCCGTGTGGGGCTCACCCACATAGGTGATAATGTGCGGACCCTCACTGAGGTTTGCATCATCTATCTGTAAATTATGGGATGTGGCGTACAGAGGCAGGAAGCAGAGCTCCCCGTGGCCACAATCATCAATAAGTCTCGTCCTTTCACCCCAGCCACTTTGGGCTGGAAGCCTTCCGCCTGGTTCTCATCTTTATATGTGAGAACGTCTCTATTTCCATCGGTCATTTGCTGTGATGTATAGCTGAGACTTGTGCTCCATCACAGCCCATAATGTCAGCGGCATGGAAAGAGGGTGGGCTACAGAAAACAAAGCCTCCAGTATGGAAAGAGTGCAGTCTGCACGAGGCTGAAGTTGGTTTATTATTTGTTCAGTTTCTTATTTAGATCTCTGAAAATCAGCTGTCTGCCCACTTTGATGCCAGTTCCGATGCCCAGAACCCATTTGGGCCAGGCTGGCGTCACTATCTGTGTATTCTTAGTGTGAGATCAGTGGCCCAAAGTCATTTAACGCCTTAGAAACATCAGTTACTAAATTGAAATGGCAAAAATCAGCTGTCTGCCCACTTTGATGCCAGTTCTGATGCCCAGAACGCATTTGGGCCAGGCTGGAGAGACCTGGGTTTGATGTGGGGCTCTCCGTTCTATATGTCTGCAGTGTGAGATCAGTGGCCCAAAGTCAGTTAACCCTTTCATTAACGCCCTTCAGTGCCCACTTCGATGCCCATTTTTGTGCCAGTGTCATTGTTTTTGTAGCTGTTTTTTAAGTGTAGTCACATCTAGGCTCCTCGCTGCATTGTATGTTATTATTGTGATGATTATTCTTTGTTGTTAAACCTATAAAAAAACCAGAAAATAAAAAATTGGCGAATAAGAAACTGACGAATAAGAAACCAACGTCAGCCTCGTGCAGTCTGCTCACTGGGAATTGTCCTATGTCCATCTAGCCCAGCATGGACTATGGGGGACCCCCCAGAGGAGGTGCCGTACCGGGAGGCAGAGGCCCGCGCAGTGCACGCTCCCAGCTGCTGGTGGAGACATTCTGAAGTGATTTCCTAGTTTTCTGACCCAGTATCTCGGGAGACAGAGGACGGACGGAGACCGTCAGCGCTCCGCACACTGGATCCAGAGGGCCGTGACGTCACCGCCCGGGACCTCATCCGCTCCATCCAGCGCTGGGAGAGATCCGTGACGTCACCGCCCTGTGCAGCCGCCGCCGCCGCCGCCACAGTTCCAAATCCAGACCGTAGAGTGAGGGGCGGCGCTGGCAGTGCCAGAGACAAGCTGCGGCAGGGTGCACGGTACTTGTCCACACGGAGCGGGCACGGCGCCACTCACACTCGTGTGCCCACGGTGCCAGCGCTCTCACCCACAGGACTACTGGAGCATCCAAACTTCTCTGCGGCCGGGAGTGTCGGGACTTGTGTGGCGGCTGAGGAGACTGTCAGCGGCGGCGGCGCGGAGTCCTGGAGCCGCCATGGGGAAAGTGTTTACAAGTTGCCTGCTGACTTTGGCTGGACTTCTGCCCGCTGTGGCGTTCGGGCCGTACTCCGGTGAGTGCAGACCTCGGGCGGCTCAGGCAGGGGCACAGCCGGGCACCGTGCCATGCGCGGAGTTACCAAGTTTCTATGTAGTGTCATGGCTGGGCTCAGTTTCCTGCTTCTTTCCATGAAATGCATATTTAACCATGTGTATGCCTCTTCTTGTCATCTGTGTTCACATCTGGCCCCATAGATCGGGTCAGCACAGCCGGTGCCGGTATCAGTGCAGAGAGTAGTAAACAGGCACACATGGCACGGCGCGGGCACCGGGCTGTCATTCATCCCTGGTGAGGACTGTGACAGGTGACACCCGGGGCTGATCACATTCCCTGGCACCATCACTGTGGATCTGACACGTGTGTGGTCCCTGTATACAGATCCATCAGGTGTAGGAGCTCCATCTGCAGCATCTCCTGTATACAGATTGAGCGGTTCAAGTGGAGGACAAGGAAGACATCATCGTACGCCTGTAATTAGCTGTACTCCTGTCATCACCTGTGCTCCTGTCACCTACTGTGCTCCTGTCACCTACTGTACTCCTGTCACCTACTGTACTCCTGTCACCTACTGTACTCCTGTCACCTACTGTACTCCTGTAATTAGCTGTGCTCCTGTCATCACCTGTGCTCCTGTCACCTACTGTGCTCCTGTCACCTACTGTACTCCTGTCACCTGCTGTACTCCTGTCACCTACTGTACTCCTGTCACCTACTGTACTCCTGTCACCTACTGTGCTCCTGTCATCACCTGTGCTCCTGTCACCTACTGTACTCCTGTCACCTACTGTACTCCTGTCACCTACTGTACTCCTGTCATCACCTGTGCTCCTGTCACCTACTGTACTCCTGTCACCTGCTGTACTCCTGTCACCTACTGTACTCCTGTCACCTACTGTACTCCTGTCACCTGCTGTACTCCTGTCACCTGCTGTACTCCTGTCACCTACTGTACTCCTGTCACCTACTGTACTCCTGTCACCTACTGTGCTCCTGTCATCACCTGTGCTCCTGTCACCTACTGTACTCCTGTCACCTACTGTACTCCTGTCACCTACTGTACTCCTGTCATCACCTGTGCTCCTGTCACCTACTGTACTCCTGTCACCTGCTGTACTCCTGTCACCTACTGTACTCCTGTCACCTGCTGTACTCCTGTCACCTACTGTACTCCTGTCACCTACTGTACTCCTGTCACCTACTGTACTCCTGTCACCTACTGTGCTCCTGTCATCACCTGTGCTCCTGTCACCTACTGTACTCCTGTCACCTACTGTACTCCTGTCACCTACTGTACTCCTGTCATCACCTGTGCTCCTGTCACCTACTGTGCTCCTGTCACCTACTGTACTCCTGTCACCTGCTGTACTCCTGTCACCTACTGTACTCCAGTCATCACCTGTGCTCCTGTCACCTACTGTACTTCTGTCATCACCTGTGCTCCTGTCACCTACTGTGCTCCTGTCACCTGCTGTACTCCTGTCACCTGCTGTACTCCTGTCACCTACTGTACTCCTGTCATCACCTGTGCTCCTGTCACCTACTGTACTTCTGTCATCACCTGTGCTCCTGTCACCTACTGTGCTCCTGTCACCTACTGTACTCCTGTCACCTACTGTACTCCTGTCACCTACTGTGCTCCTGTCACCTACTGTACTCCTGTCACCTGCTGTGCTCCTGTCACCTGCTGTACTCCTGTCACCTACTGTACTCCTGTCACCTACTGTACTCCTGTCACCTACTGTACTCCTGTCACCTGCTGTACCTGTGCTCCTGTCACCTACTGTACTCCTGTCACCTACTGTACTCCTGTAATTAGCTGTACTCCTGTCATCACCTGTGCTCCTGTCACCTACTGTGCTCCTGTCACCTACTGTACTCCTGTCACCTACTGTACTCCTGTCACCTACTGTGCTCCTGTCATCACCTGTGCTCCTGTCACCTACTGTACTCCTGTCACCTACTGTACTCCTGTCACCTACTGTACTCCTGTCATCACCTGTGCTCCTGTCACCTACTGTGCTCCTGTCACCTACTGTACTCCTGTCACCTGCTGTACTCCTGTCACCTACTGTACTCCAGTCATCACCTGTGCTCCTGTCACCTACTGTACTTCTGTCATCACCTGTGCTCCTGTCACCTACTGTGCTCCTGTCACCTGCTGTACTCCTGTCACCTGCTGTACTCCTGTCACCTACTGTACTCCTGTCATCACCTGTGCTCCTGTCACCTACTGTACTTCTGTCATCACCTGTGCTCCTGTCACCTACTGTGCTCCTGTCACCTGCTGTACTCCTGTCACCTGCTGTACTCCTGTCACCTACTGTACTCCTGTCATCACCTGTGCTCCTGTCACCTACTGTACTTCTGTCATCACCTGTGCTCCTGTCACCTACTGTGCTCCTGTCACCTACTGTACTCCTGTCACCTACTGTACTCCTGTCACCTACTGTGCTCCTGTCACCTGCTGTACCTGTGCTCCTGTCACCTACTGTACTCCTGTCACCTACTGTACTCCTGTAATTAGCTGTACTCCTGTCATCACCTGTGCTCCTGTCACCTACTGTGCTCCTGTCACCTACTGTACTCCTGTCACCTACTGTACTCCTGTCACCTACTGTGCTCCTGTCATCACCTGTGCTCCTGTCACCTACTGTACTCCTGTCACCTACTGTACTCCTGTCACCTACTGTACTCCTGTCATCGCCTGTGCTCCTGTCACCTACTGTGCTCCTGTCACCTACTGTACTCCTGTCACCTGCTGTACTCCTGTCACCTACTGTACTCCAGTCATCACCTGTGCTCCTGTCACCTACTGTACTTCTGTCATCACCTGTGCTCCTGTCACCTACTGTGCTCCTGTCACCTGCTGTACTCCTGTCACCTGCTGTACTCCTGTCACCTACTGTACTCCTGTCATCACCTGTGCTCCTGTCACCTACTGTACTTCTGTCATCACCTGTGCTCCTGTCACCTACTGTGCTCCTGTCACCTACTGTACTCCTGTCACCTACTGTACTCCTGTCACCTACTGTGCTCCTGTCACCTACTGTGCTCCTGTCACCTACTGTACTCCTGTCACCTGCTGTGCTCCTGTCACCTGCTGTACTCCTGTCACCTACTGTACTCCTGTCACCTACTGTACTCCTGTCACCTACTGTACTCCTGTCACCTACTGTGCTCCTGTCACCTGCTGTACCTGTGCTCCTGTCACCTACTGTACTCCTGTCACCTACTGTACTCCTGTAATTAGCTGTACTCCTGTCATCACCTGTGCTCCTGTCACCTACTGTGCTCCTGTCACCTACTGTACTCCTGTCACCTACTGTGCTCCTGTCACCTGCTGTACTCCTGTCACCTGCTGTACTCCTGTCACCTGCTGTGCTCCTGTCACCTGCTGTACTCCTGTCACCTACTGTACTCCTGTCACCTACTGTGCTCCTGTCACCTGCTGTACCTGTGCTCCTGTCACCTACTGTACTCCTGTCACCTACTGTACTCCTGTCACCTACTGTGCTCCTGTCACCTACTGTGCTCCTGTCACCTACTGTACTCCTATCACCTACTGTACTCCTGTCACCTACTGTGCTCCTGTCACCTACTGTGCTCCTGTCACCTGCTGTACCTGTGCTCCTGTCACCTACTGTGCTCCTGTCACCTACTGTACTCCTGTCACCTACTGTGCTCCTGTCACCTACTGTGCTCCTGTCACCTACTGTACTCCTATCAACTACTGTACTCCTGTCACCTACTGTGCTCCTGTCACCTGCTGTGCTCCTGTCACCTGCTGTACTCCTGTCATCACCTGTGCTCCTGTCATCACCTGTGCTCCTGTCACCTACTGTGCTCCTGTCACCTACTGTACTCCTGTCACCTGCTGTACTCCTGTCATCACCTGTGCTCCTGTCACCTACTGTACTCCTGTCACCTGCTGTACTCCTGTCATCACCTGTGCTCCTGTCACCTACTGTACTCCTGTCACCTACTGTACTCCTGTCACCTGCTGTACTCCTGTCATCACCTGTGCTCCTGTCATCACCTGTGCTCCTGTCACCTACTGTGCTCCTGTCACCTACTGTACTCCTGTCACCTACTGTACTCCTTTCACCTGTACTCCTGTCATCACCTGTACTCCTGTCACCTACTGTACTCCTGTCACCTACTGTACTCCTGTCATCACATGTACTCCTGTCATCTGCTGTACTTCTGTCCTCTGCTGTAGGTGACAGGAGTACAGTAGGTGACAGGAGCACATGTGATGACAGGAGTACAGTAGATGACAGGAGTACAGGTGATGACAGGAGTACAGCAGATGACAGACGTACAGCAGATGACAGAAGTACAGCAGATGACAGGAGTACAACAGATGACAGAAGTACAGCAGATGACAGGAGTACATGTGATGACAGGAGCACAGGTGATGACAGGAGCAGAGGTGATGATAGGAGCACAGGTGATGACAGGAGTACAGTAGATGACAGGAGTACAGGTGATGACAGGAGTACAGCAGATGACAGACGTACAGCAGATGACAGAAGTACAGCAGATGACAGGAGTACAACAGATGACAGAAGTACAGCAGATGACAGGAGCACAGGTGATGACAGGAGCACAGGTGATAACAGGAGTACAGCAGATGGCAGAAGTACAGCAGATGACAGAAGTACAGCAGATGACAGGAGTACAACAGATGACAGAAGTACAGCAGATGACAGGAGTACATGTGATGACAGGAGCACAGGTGATGACATCCTGTGCTCCTGTCATCACCTGTGCTCCTGTCACCTACTGTGCTCCTGTCATCTTCTGTACTCCTGTCATCACTTGTGCTCCTGTCATCACCTGTACTCCTGTCATCTTCCGTACTCCTGTCGTCACCTCTACTTCTGCCATCTACTGTACTTCTGACATCTGCTGTACTCCTGTCATCTGCTGTACTTCTGTCATCTGCTGTACTCCTGTCATCACCTGTACTCCTGTCATCTACCCTACTCCTGTGATCTGAACTCCTGTCATCTACCATACTCCTGTCATCTGCACTCCTGTCATCTACCCTACTCCTGTCATCTGCATTCCTGTCATCTACCATACTCCTGTCATTAACTGTACTATCATCCGCTGTATTCCTGTCATCTGCTGCAGTTCTGTCATTACCTGTACTGTCTTCACCTGTTCTCCTGTCATCTGCTGTACTCCTATCATCCACTATACTCCTATCATTAACTGTACTCCTGTCACCTGCTGTACTCCTTTCATCTACTGTACTTCTGTCATTACCTGTACTCCTGTCATTACCTGTATTCCTGTCATCTACTGTACTTCTGTCATCTGCTGTACTCCTGTCATCACTTGTACTCCTGTCATTACCTGTACTCCTGTCATCTACCGTATTCCTGTCATTAACTGTACTATCATCTGCTGTACTCCTGTCATCTGCTGCAGTTCTATCATTACCTGTACTGTCACCTACTGTAATCATGTCATTACCTGTGCTCCTATCATCCACTATACTCCTATCATTAACTGTACTCCTGTCACCTGCTGTACTCCTTTCATCTGCTGCACTCCTGTCACTTGCTGTACTCCTGTCATGCATAGGAGCCTAAGGGGGAGATGTGGGGCAGTCTCCGGACTCTTTACATCCAGTATAGCTGTAACTTTCTGTTCTCCAATTTACCTTGACTTCAATAAGTCCGAGATGACTAGCCATGGAGATATAGAGACTACCAGATGACCCGTCATTGGGCACCTGTCACCCCACATTAACCTCTTGTAGATGGCAACGGTGCCTCAGACACTAGTGTGCCCACATTAATTCAGGTGATAAGAGAGGATTCTCCAGCATGTTTATATCTATGTTTGTAGTAGGCAACAATCCCATACCCAGGGGGATAGAAATGCCCCAAAAATCCTAGATATTTCTTGGCAGTCATCTATTTCACAGCAGCAGGGTCTCATCCAGTAGAATATCTTCTAATGACACCTTTGGCTACAGTAACATACAGTAACTCTTCAACTAAAACTACAATGCCCATCATAACTCTGCACGCTACTTAGGTGGCCAGTTGTGGCCATTAGAACATAATGTATACTGTTAATTTCTACTGTGCAGAATTATGACACATAGAATAAATGTACGGTATACTGTATAGTGCAGCTCACTTTACTAGGGAAACGCTGCGGCACTAATCCGGGGAGCACTTCCCATAGCAGTATCTATCTATCTATCTATCAATCTATCTATCTATCTATCTATCTATCTATCTATCTATCTATCTATCTATCTATCTATCTATCTATCTATCTATCTAGTAAACAAAAAAGGGAAACAGCACAAAAAGATATAAAAAGTGGATTTTAATGCCCAGTGGCGTGGCAACGTTTCGGATAAAACAAATCATTTTTCAAGATCCTTTAAAAGTCCACTTTTTATATCATTTTGTGCTGTTTCCATTTTTTTGTTTACTGTCTGGGAGGCCCTTTGACTGCTGGTCAGGGAAGTGTTCACACAGTAAGGTATTTGGTCTGGTGCTGTTCCTATTTTTTCAACTTTTTTATCTATCTATCTATCTATCTATCTATCTATCTATCTATCTATCTATCTATCTATCTATCTATCCCATATCTATCTATCTATCCCATATCTATCTATCTATCTATCTATCTATCTATCTATCTATCTATCTATCTATCTATCTATCTATCTATCTATCTATCCCATATCTATCTATCCCATATCTATCTATCCCATATCTATCTATCTATCTATCTATCTATCTATCTATCTATCTATCTATCTATCTATCTATCTATCCCATATCTATCTATCCCATATCTATCTATCTATCTATCTATCTATCTATCTATCTATCTATCTATCTATCTATCTATCTATCCCATATCTATCTATCCCATATCTATCTATCCCATATCTATCTATCCCATATCTATCTATCCCATATCTATCTATCCCATATCTATCTGTCTATCTACCTACCTATCTATCATCTATCTATCTATCTATCTATCTATCTATCTATCTATCTATCTATCTCATAACTATCTACCTCATAACTATCTATCTCATAACTATCTATCTCATAACTATCTATCTCATAACTATCTATCTATCTATCTATCTATCTATCTATCTATCTATCTATCCCATATCTATCTGTCTATCTATCTATCTATCTATCTATCTATCTATCTATCTACCTCATAACTATCTATCTCATAACTATCTATCTCATAACTACCGTATCTATCTATCTATCCCATATCTATCTATCTATCTATCTATCTATCTATCTATCTATCTATCTATCTATCTATCTATCTATCTATCTATCTATCTACCTCATAACTATCTACCTCATAACTATCTACCTCATAACTATCTATCTATCTATCTATCTATCTGTCTGTCTGTCTGTCTGTCTATCTATCTATCTATCTATCTATCTATCTATCTATCTATCTATCTATCTATCTATCTATCTATCTATCTATCTATCTCATATCTATCTATCCATCCCATATCTATCTATCTGTAAATATATATATATACACACACACTGCTTTGGAAAGTGCTCCCTGCGTTCCCAGGCTTATTCCTGCAGTGATTTCTCCAGTGAAGTGATCTACTCTCTGGATCATTATCTGATCCTGCAGCTTGTTCTCAGAATTTCCCTTTTTCATTTCATCCACTTTTCAGCCTCCTTATTCTCCACGCTATTTCCTCTGTTCTCTTATCTTCCCAGCTGCTTTCCTGCTCCCCCTCTATTAAAGTAAACAGGGTAATTTCCTCTTGGACTTGTCATGTCCTGCTCAGGCACCAGGGTCCCAGAGAACAATGCCGTATGGGCTTTGCAGGGAGCGGGAAGAGCCAGGTGCATTGCCTGGGAGACGTGAGGATGCTGTCAGCAGAGCCACCAGCATGAATACCGCCAGTGTCACATAATAACAACCTCTGCAAAAGTTTTCTGAGCCGCCTTGTGCTGCTGAATGGCCGGGCTGCTTGGGTGCCTGTCACTCTAGTGCAGCTTTATGGAAGGCTTAATAATCCATAGAATGTAGCTGGGGAGACACCGTGTCCTTTTAATCAATCACATTGTAATTGCGCTGACTTGTTATTAACCTATTGGGCGCTGCGTCCGAGTTTGATGTAGAAAGCCTTTCCTGCACGTAGCACTTTACTTGAAATATTAAGGATAATATTCGTGTAGCAGCTCATTGGAAATGCCGTTTGTTATACTGATACCTATTTCTGGTACTGATATGTCCTAATTTTCAGCTCTCATTCACCTTTACATCACTTTAAGGTCATTTTTCATTTGGAAACCAATCATTTGGATCCATCAACAGGAGTAATTACATGACATTGTGACGTTACAATTTTGGACTCAGTCCAGCCAAAGTCCACAAAGATTATATGTTAGTTAACGTCGTCATTGAAACATCATGGTACTATGGTATCAGATAACTGGCAGTATGTTGTCCCGAGGAGTGGGAAAGATTGCTACAAGAAAAGGATTCTTCAAGTTGCAAAAAACGTGTTGTGATGTACAAGAGCGTAAGACGCTGCCCTCTGTGCTAATAGATATATATATGGCCGATTTACAAGTGATAACTGTATGTGCCTGTGCATTACAGCTTACAATATGTTATAATAATGAGAAATAATAGAAGGTAATCATAAAATAATGATAAAATAATAATAAATAATCACTAAAAATAATAATAAGACTAAATATTAATGAAGAAAGTGTGATGGATATTGCAGACTTAGGGCATATGTTCCATCCCTATAATGATAAAGTTTTATCATCGCTGTTTATAAGTTACTGCTTTGGAAACAAGTGACTGACTCCACTTTGCCGCACTTTGTGTAGTATGTTTTGTTGTGCTAGCTGTTGTGGGACAAGGGGTGATGATCGCTGCTGATTAAAGAAATCTTATGCCAATAGCGGTCACGTCAAGTTGGTGAAATGTGCCAACTTCACTAAGTCACCCCACGGTTGTACTTTTCAATAAACTGCTGTTTTGTTCACAAGGGAAGGAGGAAACCGTTGCTATTGTTATCCCTATTGTTTACCTATGATGTCGACTTTCCCCTCAGCAGTAACAAAAAAAACAATAATTTCCTGTGTTTGAGTCGTATCCTGATATTCTACAGCCGGTCCCATTGATGTGTTTAGTTGTACAGCCTGATATTTGCAGCTATGCCAGTCCGTGTATAGGCATCAGGTCAGCTTTGTCATCAGCTTTTTATGTAGCTGACACATATTTAGTCTGGTTAAAATAATAATTTGAATAAAAATAAATGCATTCATTATAATAAGAAGCTGATTTCGAAATGGTTGCCTATATAGCAATTCCCTCAGATAATGATTTAGTCAATTTAAGAGTAAAAAGAGCATCAACAATGACATTTCTATGGAAGTAAGAGGGGGAAAATGGTCCACCCTTATATGTTATTCTCAATAATAACTTTATATTTGGGGATTGTAATTCCATTTTTTTCAGATTACATGCTTTGAATCATTTCTAAATCTTAGAAGTTTAAAATGTGTAAGTTTACTTTAAGGAGCATTTCCCCAGTTATCAGTGGAAGTGACTTTTAGATTCCCTGTGTTATGAACTGACTTGGCTGAGGGTCCTCTCTCCTTCTGTACTTGTGTTTGCCTTGTATTGCTCATGCTTATTGTGCTTGTCTATATCTGCCCCTTTCACATGTAAAGCGCCATGGAATAAATGAAACATGTATAAAGTTGGTTTCCGCTATACGTCTTGGTATTGGTGATGGATGTGAAGCGCTGCGGAATATGTTGGCACTATATAATAAGGATGATTATTATTATACAGACTAGATCTCCTATAGATCAGTACATGATGACAGTATACCTAGCAGTGGAGCCGCGCTTCTTCTCTCGGTTCCCTAGTCCTGAGCAAAACGTTACTTCTCATTGTGCGGTAAAATGAGACTGGCAGCAGCCCCGCGTCTGTATTCCCTTCCTTTTATCCGCGTCTCTCTTGCCTGCAGTGGATTGCTGTGCTTTATAATAGTCTGCGAGCCCCTGAACTACATTTTGTGAAACTCCAAAGTTTCCCTCTTTCATAAGTCTGTCTGTGAATACATGGCAGGGATACCGTGTGCAGCCGTCCAATTTTCCATTGCATTGAGAGGGAAGGCTCCATCACACATTCCTTACAAGCTGAAGTAAGCCAGATTGTAACATTTCAAAAGAAAAGAAAACTTGTGAAATATCCCGAATCAGCCCCGCTAAGAGCACCGAGCATTATTACTTTGTCATTTTAATAATTACGGCTTATTCTGCTGATCTGTGCAAGGGTGTCGGATCAGCAACATGAGGCTCTTCAGCTGTTGTGAAACTACAACCTTTATGTCTGTCAGGAAATGCTGGGAGTTGTAGTGTCACAAAGTTTCACAACAGCTGGAGTGCTAAAAGTTGAGAACCCCCTGGCATATATTGTCATCACTCAATGTCCCCATTGGGAACCCATCTTTAGAGGTTTTGACTTATTCATTGGATAGGTGATAACTTGCTGATCAGTGGGGTCCAACCACTGGCTTGTTCCATTTTTTATGGGGATGGCAAAGATAGCCAAGTACAGGGCTTGTCTTTTTCCAACAGTCTCGTAGAGCGTAAATGCAGCACTAATGCACATGCCTGTCCGCCACTCCATTCAGACAGCTCTGCAGACCTCCACCAATCAGCTATCACCTAATTCAGTGTTCCCCAACTCCAGTCCTCAAGGCCCACCAACAGATCATGTTTTCAGGTTTTCCTTTGTTTTGCACAGGTAATGCAATTATCACCTGTGCAATACTAAGGAAATCCTGAAAACATGACCTGTTGGTGGGCCTTGAGGACTGGAGTTGGGGACCCCTGACCTAATTTATGGACAGGTAATAATTTCTAAAGATGGCACTAAAACTTTAACATTAAGTTAAATATTATTCTACAATATATAGTGAAGAATCCATGAAGTATTACACAGCATTTTTTTTATGTTTTTATGCAAATAATTTTTTTAATGCACTAACCTTTATCAGCATACACAAGAGACAAATGTACCATGACAAAAACGCAGTAAAAAAGCAGCAAAAACGCAACTTGTGAACATAACATATTATGCAGTGGGCCATCAGTTTATTTCTTTTAATGCCTACTCACCCGACAGAAGAAACACTCCCACTAGCGTCTGCTTTTTAGCAGCTCTCAACCTTGCGCCAGAACACTATTCTGTGTAAAGCACAGTTTTATGATGTAGGGATTAAATGTACAAAACTTTACATTTGTGTGTTTTAGCTATCAAAAGGTAAAAAAATAACATAAATTAAAGTCCTGGCAGAAGAACTAGTGTGAGCCAAGTTTCCAAAATGTAAGAGTCACTTCTACAGTGATCCAAGTGGAGACAGACATGACATATTGCATTATTAGAGGAGTAGTGGCCAATATATAGTGATGCGCTCTCAGTCCTGCTTACTAGTAGACGGTAATTAAACCATAATGTTGAGTTCACACTGAGTATCTGGTGCGTTTTCTGTGCTGTGTATGTTCACTGTGCGAAAAATGCAGCATCTTAAAGTCCCAGCAATGTAGATGGGATTTATAGAGATCTCACGCATAAACTGAACTGCGGTGCGCAATTGCGATATCCTTTGAGGTAATGCGTCTATATGTGTATAGACTTGAATTAGACGGGTAAAGACCACAGGTAAAAAGCACAAATGCGTTTTTAGTGATTTTCTGCAGCAGAAATGCACTGAAAACACATGCAATTCACGCATTACTTCAGCAATAAAGTTTTATCAAAGCTAAGTTACAGGAAATATCCAAAACATAGTGGTTTTATTGAAATCATGTCATACTAAAAGAAGATATCATCCCCAGCAACAACAAAAAAAAAGTGATAAAAATGGATGTAAAAGAAATGGTGCTGAAATGCTGCAGAAAATGTGCAACATCAAATACTTACCAAATACTCACTGTAGGAACGTAGCCTAAGGGCTTACTGTATGGAGTCGAGCGTATGAATCGGACGTCTGCTATACAATTGTATTTTTATTCGGATAGTACACTGACCCAGGTTATTCAGCAGGGCGGTTCAGATGAATAATATTTTTCTCGGTCCGTGAAAAAAGAATCGCAGCATGCTCTACTTTCATTCGAGTCTTGGATAAGACTCACTCATTTAAGTTTATGGGTGCGAGAAAAAAATCGGATCCTACTACTAGGAAACTGTGCCTGATCATGTGCATGTTTTCCTGTGCTTGTATGAAAATGGATCACACACGGATGTAAAAAACAGAAACACAGATGGCACATGAATAAAAATCTGATAAATAGAAAAAAATAATTCGAGTTTTTGGATGAAGCTTGGACTATTTTTCTTTTGTTCGTCTGCAGGCACCCTAAGGGTATGTGCACACGTTGCGGATTTGTGTGCGGATTTTTCCCGCACAGATTTTGAAAAATTTGCAGGTAAAACGCCCTGCAGATTTTGTGCGGATTTCACCTGCGTTTTTACACCTGGGATTCCAATTCTAGAACAGGTGTAAAACACTGCAGAATCCGCACAAAGAATTGACATGCTGCGGAAAATAAACCGCTGCGTTTCTGCCCGTAATTTTCCGCAGCATGTGCACTGCGGATTTGGTTTTCCATAGGTTTACATGGTACTGTACAATGCATTGAAAACTGCTGCGAATCCGCAGCGTTATATCCGCAACATGTGCACATAGCCTTAAAGTGCGACATCCCTTTGGATATTGGTCTCATACTCCTGAGACATTCTCCATGCTGTTGTTCCTTCCCTGTCCCACAGTAGGACGGTCTGAGACCACCCTTGGGTAGTCTGACATTGTGGAGGGAACTATTTAAAGATAGAAACGGAGCTCCAGATCGCACAAATGACGGCAGCATTGTTCGTGAGGAATACACAAAATATGGTGACTGTACATTTGCCTCATGTAAACAGATGTTCAATATTGACTTGTTAGTTGCTGTAAATAAGCATTGAGATTAGTTAGTTCCTGGATCCAGCCATGAAATAAACTTCTGGGTTGTTGTATGCCTCCATGTATTAGGCTACATTCACATTAGCGTTGTGCAGGGCAGCGTCGGGCGCAGCCGCGGTGACGCATGCGTCATGCGCCCCTATATTTAACATGGGGGGCACATGGACATGTGTTGTCTTGCGTTTTGTGACGCATGCGTCATTTTGGCGCAACTGTCAGGGCGCAGAGGACGCTGCATGTTGCAGTTTTTTCTGCGCCAAAAATCATGCAAAAATTAACGCATGCGTCACAAAACGCTGCGTTGTGCATGCGTTTTTGCATGCGTTGTGCATTGCGTCGCCGACGCTGCCCCGCACAACGCTAATGTGAACGTAGCCTAAGTGACACACAGCTCTGGCAAAAATTAAGAGACCACTGCAAAAACGTTCAGTTTGCCTGATTGTTCTCTTTATCGGTATATTTTCGAGCAAAATGTAAATTGTTCTTTTATTCTATAAACTTCTGACAACATGTCTATTTTTTTCTGAATAGGACAAATGGTCAAAATTAAAAAACAACAGTGCTTTCAGACCTCAAATAATGCGAAGAAAACAAGTTGATAATCATTTAGAAACAACAATACTAATGTTTTAACTCAGGAAGAGTTCAGAAATCAATATTTTGTGGAATAACCATGATTTTTAATCACAGCTTTCATGCGTCTTGGCATGCTTTCCACCAGTCTTTTAGACTGCTTCTGGTGCAAAAATGTAAGCAGTTCTTCTTTGTTTGATGGCTTGTGACTATCCATCTTCCTCTTGATTACATTCCAGAGGTTTTTCAATGGGGTTCAGGTCTGGAGATTGGGCTGCTCATGACAGGGTTTTGATGTGGTGGTCTCTGAATTTTTGCCAGAGCTGTATATGGCAGTACAGTATGTTCCTATAGAGGTTTCTGCATGGTGTAATACTGCTCTGTGCAAATCAGTGGTGATACAGAGCAGGAATAAAGTGGTGTGCAACCCCAAGGCTAGACGGAGACTTTCCGCAGAGACGTTTTTCCTTATGGCAGTGGAGTTTGATAAGATTTGTACGTCTGACAGCGGCATTGTGGAACGAGTCATTACTTTACTTTCGTGCTCAGGGAACCACACTAGCAGCTCATTGTGCTTCGTTTCCTGAGGAAAATGCTAAATATAAAGCTTATTTCACATTGAGCTTTGCTGCTGATTTTCATGGTCATGTAGTAATAGCTTAAAGAGTAGTGAGAAGTGTAATGGACGAGGCAGGCACGGACCCATGTCCTTACAGATCAGGAATCGGGCTTAGGCTACTTTCACACTGGCGTTTTTTGCCAGATGTCGCAATGCGTCGTTTATGGCAAAAAACGCATCCTGCAAAGTTGTTTGCAGGATGCGTTTTTGCCCCATAGATTAACATTAGCGACGCATTGCGACGCTTTGCCACACGTCGCAACCGTCGTGCGACGGTTGCGCCGTGTTGTGGTGGACCGCCGGGAGCAAAAAACGTTACATGTAACGTTTTTTGCTCCTGACGGACCGCTTTTTCCGACCGCGCATGCGCGGATGGAACTCCGCCCCCAACTCCCCGCACCTCACAATGGGGCAGCGGATGCGCCGGAGAAATGCATCCACTGCACCCGTTGTGTAGTGCGTCAAACGCTAGCGACGGAATCTCTGCCCGACGCATTGCGACGGGGAGATTCCGACGCTAGTGTGAAAGTAGCCTTATCCGGGATACTGTAATGTGCATTCCTGACACTCTGGAAACCGTTTCTACTTTTCCAAAAATCACAAAATAATACCGTAAAAATGTCCCCCTAAAATGTCTCACCTTCTTTATATAGAGACATGGAGCAGGTTATACCTGAGTGAAATCCATTATGGAGGCAGATTACAGATTTGTGTTTTTCAGTAGTCAGTATTCTACGTATTACCACATTTAAAGCTGCGCTGAGCCTACAGTAACAGCAAAGAATTCTTCCAATATCATATATTATCAATATTCATCTGCTTCTACATCTCTGCCTAGTCACATATATAAAGACTGCTTATGTGATGATATGGGGAAAGATACAGTGGGGGAAATAAGTATTTGATCCCTTGCTGATTTTGTAAGTTTGCCCACTGACAAAGGCATGACCAGTCTATAATTTTAAGGCTAGGTTAATTTTTAACATTGAGAGATAGAATATCAAAAATAAAATCCAGAGAATCACATTGTAGAAATTATATAAATTTTGAAAGCAATGTTTCATCTTCTGAATTAACGTGAATTTAGAATTTTGCTTTGTTCTAAGATGTAACATGAGGTGGACCTTGATGGATGTGTCATTTTTCGACCTTATTAACTGTGTAACTATAGGGTCATCCACAGAGTATAACTGCTTAATGGCTTTGCTTTGAAAGCCAGGTGACCTGTCAATCACGTTGAGACCTGTATGTGGACAGGACTAAGATTGCAGCTCTCAGAGTTCTTCCTTATGAACAATAATGTTTACTCTGTAAACTTCGGCCCATTTCGATTGACATATTATGTGGTGACATCAGCGGGGTAGAAGTGAGGGACGTGTGTGGCATAGAAGCCAGATCACAGTGTTTCTTGGCACTTGTCGTCTGGAGAATAAAAGAAATACTCAACAGAAGTGCTGGACCTCCACAATGGCAGGAGGCAACGATGGATGAACGAGGCAAAAAGGGACCTAAAAATGAATTCTATTGGTACAGGGTGGTCTGTGGACTCATTACAGGGTCTGCAAGATGCTTTTTTTTTTTCAATTTACTCAGATAACCCCTTTAATTAATAAAACATTTCTTAATCACATATATTATCCAGAACCACATTTCCATCCTGTTTTTATTGTTCTTTGGAGAAGTAGCTTTTTACTAGGAGAATTAAATATCCAGAATCATTACACTTTGTTACTTTGACTCATTTATGTTCTTTATTCCTTCATCAATGATTCATCAGATGAAACCATTTGTCTTGTCGTCTGTCTTTCTGAAGTTACATGCCATTCTTTAAAGGGGTTGTATAACAAAGATTAAATATTGTATAGAGCATTAATAAAGGGAATCTGTCACTAGATTCATGGTACCCGAATCACAGGCAGCATGAATCAGAGCCTGGCGGTGAGATTGTAGTCAGGTACGTCTGTCTCATATTTGTCACAATCTTAGACACTGATTAATCAATGAGTTTTCACCAGTTTCTTGGAATAAAACGTCTTGAAATGTTGAATAATTTAGTGACTGTTCGCATTTTCACGTCATTTCTGACCAGCTTTGCCAAAATGTACTGAGTTGTCGTGGATAAATCCTGCCAGTTTAAGTCATCATGATTGACTCTATAAAAGTGGTGTAAATTATGTCAGAAATATATGCCAGCCTGCCTAGAGTAACATTTCTGATGAAGCTCAAGCTGGTTGTAAGATGCACCAAATTCGTGAAAAAGGCTCTTAAGAAATTTCTCGCACCTTAAACCAGTGCACTTTTCATTGGAACTGGCGTGCAAGATAAGGGGTATAGTTTTATTGACATCTCTCCATTATTAACTTGGCTTAATGTCACCTCACCATAGCAAGGTGACATTAACCCCTTATTACCTCATATCCCACCGCTACTCGGGAGTGGGAAGAGAGTGGCCAAGTGCCAGAATAGGCGCATCCCACAGATGTGCCTTTTCTGGGGTGGCTGGGGGCAGATGTTTTTAGCCGGGGGGGGGGGCAATATCCATGGACCCTCTCCAGGCTATTAATATCTGCCCTCAGTCACTGGCTTTCCCACTCTGGCGGAGAAAATTGCGTGGGAGCCCACGCCAGTTTTTTCCAGGATTTAACCTTTTATTTTAACACCTAGAGCTCCCAAAGTCTACACACAGACACTTCTAACATTATTAGTGAAGAATATGTAAAAATATAAGGGATATGAAATGGTTAACTGTATGTAAACCATGTCTCATATCCTGTCGGGTTTGATAAGGAGATAGCAAAAGCCAGCAATTGAACTTACCGGCTTTTATGCTATCTAGCTCTGTATTAAATATATATATATATATATATGTGTGTGTGTGTGTGTGTGTGTGTGTGTGTGTGTGTAAATGACATATATATATATATACATATTCTATGTGTAGACATTTATTTTATCTATTCTACTGTAACCCGTCAGTGTGATTTTACTGTACACCGCACTGAATTACCAGCTTTTCTATAGAACACCGCTGCTTATTTCTCGCAAGTCACACGTGTGGTCTGTGTGTAATCTGTAATTTTCTCGCCCCCATAGACTTTCATTGGCAGATTTTTTTCGCAATACACTGACAATCACAGCATGCTGCTATTTTCTCAGCCCGTAAAATACGGCCGAGAAATATACTGCTGATGGAAGCTGCCCCATAGAGAAACATTGGTCCGTGTGCAATGCGTTGTTTTTTGCTCCTCTCGCTCGTCCGTATTCCTCTCTAGTGTGACCCCGGCCATACACGCTAAAGGTTACTTAATATTTGACAGTATTCATTTTACTCATTTATATAGCACTATTAACTCCACAGCGCTTTACAAACATTATTGGCACTGTCCCCGATGGGGCTCACAATCTAAAATCCCTATCAGTATGTCTTTGGAATGTGGGAGGAAACCGGAAAACCCTGAGGAAACCCACGTAAACACAGGGAGAACATACAAACTCCTTGCAGATGTTGTCCTTGGTGGGATTTGAACCCAGGACCCCAGCACTACACGGCTGCAGTGCTAAACACTGAGCCACCATGCTTCTTAGATCATAGATATAAAACTTCTATTTGATGCTCCATTGAGGATTTCAGTATAGTTATTACGTTTTTACCTTTCATATTTCTACTTCCAGTGTGTTATTGCTGACACTGTGACTACAGAGAGAACTTTAAAGTGAACCCATCTTTTTCCAAATACAAATAAATTATTAAAAATATATTTTTTTCTAATATTGCGCCAGTAGTCACATTAAGGAATGCTGGTATTGCATGCTATTTAAAAAGTGACAGCTATTGGTAGAAGCTGAAAGCATGAGGATTTTCTTATATTTCTTTGTGACACTTTTTTAGGCATTTAGGATTTGTGGTTGCATGTGCTATTTAATTAAAAAAAAAAAGAAAAAGAAATATGTAAATCTGTTTATAACATAAAATCCTGTATGGCTGAAATGTATTTAACGTCTTTTAAAGGGTTCTGAGTTGAAGAGCAGTGAACCTTGTAAGACACAGATAAATTGCAGTCTCGGTTGAAAAGCTGAGCCTGCTGTGATCTGTCGCTGATCACTAGGTGTAGCTGCATCTCCAAATCCTCTAAGTACAGTACAGGATGGAAACACAGGGCTGCTGAATGCTGCGGACTGATACTTGCAGCTGCTGAGGATGAACTTTGTTCTAACATTCCCCGCAGAGTGATCAGATGGATGATTTACTGTGCTGAAAGTCTTGGAATGAAAAGAGTAAAATATCTACAATTCTACAAGTCAACTTCCTTTTAAAAGAGGATATGATCTTCATTCAAAAACACTTACCAAAGTGAGCAGAAATGTTCCATAGCCTGGTCAGAGCTGCAGAAGCTCGGTTCATGTGCGTGCCATGCTGATCGTTGTCAGATTTTGTCAGGAAGTCTGTCCAGAAATGCAGAAAGTCAGAATAGAACCTTATGATATGTTATGTTGGCGCGATAAGTTTATCAGGCGGTTCACATGTTGAGTTTTTACACCGCTTTTTTGCCTCGTTTTTTTAGTGCAAATCGTAAGCTGCGTTTTACAGTACAAGCAAAAGCTATTAGATTTCAGAAATCTCATTCACACACTTTGATTTTGTTTTCAAAATAATTTTTGCAGGCTGCAACATGTCACTTCTTTCATGTTTTTTCAGCGTATTTGCAGCGTTTTTTCACCCATACGAAACAATGGGTAAGTGCAAAAACGCAGCAAAAACGCAGGTATCAGTTATTGCTGCATTTTTGGTGCAAAAACCTAAGGAAATTGAATTGGGCTTTTTGGGGCCACTAAACTTTAACATGTACAAAAAAAGCAACAAAAACACAGCAAAAACTCTATAAAACCTGCTTTTTGTAAGCAGCCTTTTTACTGCCAAGAAAGCAGGTTTTAGGGTATGTGCACACGTATTTTGGAGCTCCGCGGATTATTCCGCAGTGGATTTGAGAAATTTGCAGGTAAAAGGCACCGCGGTTTTTATGCGGTTTTTGTGCGGATTCCACCTGCGGTTTTACACCTGCGGATTCCTATTGTGGAGGAGATGTAAACCGCAGCGGAATTCGCACAAAGAATTGACATGCTGCGGAATGTAACCCGCAGCGTTTCCGCGTGTTTTTTTCTGCAGCATGGGCACTGCAGATTGCGGTTTCCATAGGTTTCCATTGTACTGTAAACGCATGGAAAGTTGCTGCGGACCCGCAGCTGCAGATAAAAAGCAACGTGTGAACTTAGCCTAGAGGATGTGCACTGTAATCTTGGATGCACTTTGTCTTGTATTTTGTATATTTATGATGTATATTCATTTGTTTTTCATATAATTTGCTGTAAATTAACATTGGATTCTTTGTGTTGTAAGTTACTGGAGATATGCGCAGATTTTTTAAAGCACAGCTGTTTGAATTTCAACTCTGATGCCGTAGTTACAATCCATGGGAATACATTGTGTGGTGCATTTCTGTAAGTTTTGTGTCATGTTTGCATAACTTTTGTAATTATTAGGAGACAAATATTTTAAGAGGTTTTCTACATTTTTTTTAATTCCTCAACTTAAAAAGCAAAAGATACGTTTAGGGTATGTGCTCACGTTCAGGATTTCTTACAGAACTTTCCTGACAAAAAACGGACATTTCTGCCAGAAATCCGCATGCATTAAATAGCAGGAAAAACACGAAAAATCTGCTAAATTAATGAACATGCTGCTTTTTTTTACCGTGATGCGTTTTTTTTTCACGGAAAAAAACGCATCAAGTGCACAAAAATTGCAGAATGCATTCTAAATGATAGGATGCATATGTCTTCATTTTTAATGCGTTTTTATAGCGTTTTTATCGCGAAAAAAATGCGGAAAAAACCTGAACATGTGCACATACCCTAAAACTGTGGTACTAGACACCCGCCAGTCAGCTGTTTGCTGATCGGTGATGGTTTAATAGCCCGCCTATATAGGCCACCCATGCTTCAGATGCATACTGAGCAATCTGTAAGGCCTGTCCCACATGTCCAGATAATTCCGGTACCGGAAAAATCGGTACTGGAGTTATCCGTGTCCGTGTGCTCACGTTGCACATCAGTGTGGCACACGTGCGGCAGCCGTGTGCCGACTGGGTACCACACGCACCGTGCAGGAGACAGCGCTAGAGTTAAGCGTTGTCCCCTGCTTTGGGTGCTGAATCCAGAATCCATTCCTTCTTCCCAGCAGCGTTCGCTGGAGCGAAGGAATGAAAAATCTTTTTTTTTTTGTTAAAATAAAGTTCCCGGTAATCTCCCCCCTCCGTCGCCCTGTGCGCCCGCCCGCTGGCATTAAAATACTTACCCAACTCCCCCAATGACTCCTATCAGCGTCGTAGCTCTTCCTGTATGACCGGTCACGTGGTGCCGCTTATTACAGTGATGAATATGCGGCTCCACCCCTATGGGAGATGGAGCCGCATATTCATCACTGTAATGTGCGGCACCACGTGACCGCTCATACAGAAAGAGCTGCAACGCTGAGAGGAGTCATTGGGGGAGCTGAGTAAGTATTATAATGCCAGCGGGCGGGCGCACAGGAGGAGGGAGGGGGGAGATAACCAGGAACTTTATTTTAACAAAAAAAAAAGATTTTTCATTCCTTCTCTCCAGTGAACGCTGCTGGAGAGAAGAAATGAATGGGGCTTCAGCACCACAAGCTGGGGGGACAGCGCTTACTGTAGCGCTGTCTCCTGCACAGCACACGGACTGCACACGGACAGCATCCGTGTGTGGTACGTGTTTTACACGGACCCATTGACTTTAATGGGTCCGTGTGATCCGTGCACTCCCACGAACACTGACATGTCTCCGTGTTTTTCAAACGGACACACGGTCTGTGAAAACACGCTGACATGTGCAGAGACACATTGATTTTAATGTGTCTACGTGAGTCAGTGTCTCCGGTACGTGAGGAAACTGTCACCTCACGTACCGGAGCCACTGACGTGTGAAACCGGCCTAATAGTGTGGCCTACAAGTTGTAGAAGTCATGTCCAGATGACATATCCAGTGATGTAATTGCAAAATAACTGTTGTACTTTACTTCACGTAAAACCGCATTGATCATGTTTGCTGTTTGTACCATGGTGATGAGTGGCATCCAGATTTAAAGTACTCCATGTGACAATTGCTGAGATATTCACTAGACTTGAAGGTTACCGTTTTATAGGCGATGACTCCAGCATCAGGATGTCCGGCTACTCCAGATAAATTCCAGTTTTGTTAGCAAAGCTCTTAATGACCCAATGCATGCATTTGCACTTATTTTTCTTTTAATTTGCGCCTTTTTAAAGTCTATCTTATTTGTGTTCTGTTTTTTTCTATCATTGTGATTGTGGGTTGGGTTTAAGATTTTCAGATGTTTTCATCTAATTTATGAATTGAGACATTTTAAAAGGCACAGAATGTTTGTACAAATGTACTCCGGTATCCCATGCAGTGATTTTTATGTATGTCCAACATTTTATATATACCGTATTTTTATATACATATATTTATATATATATATACTGTATATATACAGCTCTGGCAAAAATTAAGAGCTCACTGCAAAATTTTCAGTTTGTCTGATTTTTCTCTTTATAGGTATATTTTTGAGTAAAATGTAAATTGTTCTTATAAACTTCTGACAACATGTCTCCAAATTTCCAAACAATAAATGTATTTATTTTCTGAAAATAAGAAATGGTCAAAAATAACAAAAAAAATGCATTGTTTGCAGACCTCAAATAATGCAAAAAAAAACAAGTTCATAATAATTTAGAAGCAACAATACTAATGTTTTAACTCAGGAATAGTTCATGGCATGCTTTCCTTCAGTCTTTCACACTACTTTTGGGTGACCTTATGCCACTCCTGGTACAAAAAATTAAGCAGTTCTTCTTTGTTTGATGGCTTGTGACGATCCATCTTCCTCTTGATTACATTCCAGAGGTTTTCAGTGGGGTTCAGGTCTGGAGATTGCCCATGACAGGGATTTGATGTGGTGGTCCTTCATCCACACATTGATGACCTAGCTGTGTGGCATGGCGCATTGTCTTCTGGAAAAACCAGTCCTCAGAGTTGGGGAACATTGCCTGAGCAGAAGGAATCTACCTGACGTACATGTTCCCTGTTTTCTCAAGCAGTTTTTGGCTTCTTTCAGCTTTTTTTATATACTGAAAATGATGGGTGACTGGATGGAGCTATAAAGTGCAGACAACATACTTTCCACCATAGCAGCTGTATAATTGTGGAAAGGCATCGGGTTTTACATTGGGAAGAATAGCCGTAAAGGGATTAACACATTACACATGGCTTTACTGTGAGATCTGCATTACATTTACGCACAGGGTGCAGTTAGTACGCTGATGTGTAGCTCGGTGTGTCTTTGACTTTGGTTATTCCATCTTTCAGTGCTAGATTGTTGTAAAATGTTCACATACTAACATCTTTCTTCACTTTTTAGAATGCAGTTTGTAACTATGAGCAATTCTGAAAACAAACTGCTGGTGCAGATCCAGTGAGTGCAAGTATGAGTCGGATATTTTCAGACTTCTCATTTTACAGGATGACAGATGAGGCTAATTTTAAATCCATCTTGGCAAGTAATATACCGTTTCAAAACTGGATAAGGAGGACTTAAGACAGTGCTGGTGTAGACATCGCCATTTATAAATATCTTGTATTCCTTCACACGGACCTTTTTGGCTTGTGAGTCTTTGTAGAAAATTCTTTGAATTGCAGGATGAAGACGTAGTCAGTAAAGGGTCACAGAACCTATAAAAATGTTATTCTGGTTTTAATAAAACAACTTTTTAAAAATAATATTGAGCTTTACTCATCCTCCCCAGGTCCTGTGCTGAGTCAACGACACTGGAACAAGTAGAAGTTATTGTTGCAGTGCTAATATCACATTAACAGCGCTGCAGACAATCAGTGAGCTCTGCAGCTCATGGCGTCTACTAGGGTGAGGGCTGCTGAGCTAACTGATTGGCTGCAGCGCCGTTGATGTGACATCAGCAAGACTCAGGTTTTCTTTGAAACCAAGTGCGCCTGTGCACAAGGATTTACGAAAACAGAAAACCCCTTTAAGTTTTAATGATGCTTATATTTAGTGATACCGATTTTTATTTCTTGTGTTTTTCTCTGGAAACCGCTTCATGGTCTCGATCAGACAAATAGTTAAGAACTTAAGGCCCCAGAGTTCTTTATTGAATATATGTAAATGTAAGAACACGCTGCTTTGTGCTGGCTTTCATTATGAAATATTTCATATTACTCAATTCCCGTCTTATTACTTTTGGTTTATAATGCCCCTTGTCTATTGATTCTGTCATGGCAGGAGATAAGGAGAATATTGTACGTTTATGGAGCTTGGTAAAATATGCAGGATTTAAAGGTCACTTTGTCTCTTTTCGTAAGCGCGATACTTTGTTGTTTTCTGGAAATTTCGGAAGTTCATTGTGTGAGCAATATGCCCATGCATCACATGTAAAGCAGAGTCAGGAGCATCATCCTCTAAATTGGAATCCGCCAGGCTCATATGTTTTATGCATATGAAGACATATACTTTGATTAAATCTAGAAGCCTCTCCTACAAAATCACCCTCTTCAATTTTGGAATATGTTGTTGTAGGGGCATAAAATGTGAAGCACTGGCACTTTAAGTTTAATTCATGAACGAAGAGAAGCGGGTGTAGATAGGAAATATTCTCATCATCTGGACACGTCCTTATTCATATTGTAACACTCGGAGGCGTATTCCTATACTGTTGTATAGTGCATGAATATATGGTTGCGAACATAGCACAGTTTGCACCAAATTGATCAGTTTGGCACATATTGAGGGCAAGTGCAGACTACCATATTTTTGGTCCAAGTGCGGGCAGACAAAACATCCAATCGCACGTGGACCAATGTTAGTCTGTGTCCAATTTAAACCCGACATGATATGAGACATGGTTTACATACAGTAAACAATCTCATATCCGTTTTTTTTTTGCATATTCCACACTGCTAATGTTAGTAGTGTGTATGTGCAAAATTTGGGCGCTCTAGCTATTAAATTAAAGGGTTAAATCGCAGAAAAAATTGGCGTGGGCTTCCGCGCAATTTTCTTCGCCAGAATAGTAAAGCCAGTGACTGAGGGCAGATATTAATAGCCTGGAGAGGGTCCATGGTTATTGCCCCCCCCCCCCAGCTAAAAACATCTGCCCCCAGCCACCCCAGAAAAGGCACATCTGGAAGATGCGCCTATTCTGGCACTTGGCCACTCTCTTCCCATTCCCGTGTAGCGGTGGGATATGGGGTAATGAAGGGTTAATGTCATCTTGCTATTGTAAGGTGACATTAAGTCAGATTAATAATGGAGAGGCGTCAATTATGACACCTATCCATTATTAATCCAATAGTATGAAATGGTTAAAAAACACACACATATTATTACAAAGTATTTTAATGAAATAAATACACAGGTTTTTGTAATATTTTATTAGACTGGTAATCCACCTGAAGACCCTCGTTCTGTAAAAAGGTAAAATAAAAAAACAACAATATCCCATACCTTCCAATGATCAGTCTCGTCCCACGATGTAAATCCATCTGAAGGGGTTAACTAATTTTACAAGCAGAAGCTCTGCTAATGCAGCTGTGCTCCTGCCTGTAAAACCCTGGGGAATGAATGGAATGTAGGTCAATGACCTGTAGTTACCTTCAGTTGCGGTGATGCGCCCTCTGCTGGATGTCCTCATATGAACTCGAGCGTGGGAAAATATTCTGAAAAGTTCTGAAAGCCCCCATAGACCCATAGACTTTCATTGGTGTATTTTTTGCGCAATACGATGACAAACGCAGCATGCTGCGTTTTTCTACGGCCGTAGAACACCGTATAATACGGATCAGTAAAATACAGCTGATAGGAGCTGGGCCATAGAGAAGCATTGTATCGTATGCAATCCGTATTTTCAGCACCTCTCTTACGTCCGTAAAATACGCTAGTGTGAGGCCGGCTTTAGATGCGCCTATTCTGGCACTTAGCTTCTCTCTTCCCACTCCTCTGTAGCAGTGGGATATGGGGTAATAAAGGGTTAATTCCACCTTGCTATTGTAAGGTGACATTAAGCCTGGTTAATAATGGAGAGGTGTCAATAAGACACCTATCCATTATTAAGCCAATAGTAGTAAATGGTTAATAAAACACACACACATTAGGAAAAAAGTATTTTATTGAAATAAAGACACAAGGTGTTGTAATTTTTTATTATTCTCTTAATCCAAATGACGACCCTCGTTCTGTAAAAGAAAAAAAAGAAAAATGCAACAATATCACATACCTTTCCGTCGCTCAGTCACTTCCCACGCTGTAAATCCATCTGAAGGGGATACAAATTTTTACAGCCAGGAGCCTGCTAATGCAGCTGTGCTCCTGTCTGTAAAATCTGTGTTCCCACGTTGCGTTTGCAATAAGATTTTTGCTGCAGTTTTGCAACCCCCCACCCAGGGGGGGGGGGGGGGAAATTATGTCAAGAAGCAGATTGTGTGGGCACTTCGTCAATGTCTCGGACTATTAAGCAGTCTTAAATAAAATTGGATTTTTCATTGATGCTAGATCGTCGTGATTTTCAGTTCATCAGATGCCAGACTATTCAGAGTTTCTATAATGCAGAATTACCAGGCTTATCCTTAGTATCTTAGTATTTTGAATATTCCGAAATGTGGTAGACATGCATTCCCTATCCATTTAGACCAATAAACCAAGAAGACACTGATTACCAGTTTGAGAATTCTGATCACTCAGCTCATTGAGATATTAATATTTACGAACTTCGTGCTGTAGATGATATGGATGTTATTCAGGAGAATCTGTACCTTGTAAAGAAGTGATTGTTTATGGAAGAAATCAACATTGCACAAAAGCTGCAAAAAGCGGCAATTAGGTTTCCGATAATGTCTTAAGCAGTCTCATAAATATAATGCCATAGGTACATATATATCAAATGTGAACTTCATGTTTAAACTACCAAGATTGTTCTACAGATTTTCTGTTTTCTTCCTATAATATATATTTCTATAACCATATTCTTACTACAATACAGATCGGTGACTGTTCTTGATTTTTTTAGATCATGGTGGCCCTACCGCATAGAGCAGACAGCAAGACACAATATCCATGCAGGCAGGCAAAGCCACCATTATCAACAATCTGACAGTAGTGAGATTAAAGGCCTAATTGGACAGGTGTCTGGAAAAGTGTCCATAGGAATGCTTGTACTGGATTATTGACTCGCCCAATGAAGGAGAAAAATGCAAGAGATGATTTTTAAAGGGATCGAGAGCAGTTGATCATTGTGAGAGGAACATTCATAAGAAATCTCATTTACGATAATCTTTCAGTGTAAAGGCACTTTTAGAAAACATCGTTATCAGCAGCAAATTATCCTGTGTAAACTGGTAACATTATATTCAGCATTAACAATAGTTCTGTTCACATAGAATTCTGGTCAGGCCGTTGTCACACGTCAGTGGCTGCGGTACGTGAGGTGACAGTTTCCTCACGTACCGGAGACACTGACTCATGTAGACACATTAAAATCAATGTGTCTCTGCACATGTCAGCGTGTTTTCACAGACCTTGTGTCCGTTTGCAAAACACGGAGACATGTCAGTGTTTGTGGGAGCGCACGTATCACACGGACCCATTAAAGTCAATGGGTCCGTGTAAACACATACCGCACACGGATGCTGTCCGTGTGCCGACTGGGTACCACACGCACCGTGCAGGAGACCGCTAGAGTTAAGCGCTGTCCCCTGCTTTGGGTGCTGAATCCAGAATTCATTCATTCTTCCCAGCAGCGTTCGCTGGAGAGAAGGAATGAAAAATCAGGGTTTTTTTTTTTTGTGTGTGTTTAAAATAAAGTTCCCGGTCAGCTCCCGCCTCCCTCCCCCTGTGCGCCCGCCCGCTGGCATTAAAATACTTACCCAGCTCCCTCGATGCTTCCTCTCAGCGTCGCTGCTTGTCCTGTATGAGCGGTCACGTGGTGCCGCACATTACAGTGATGAATATGCGGCTCCACCTCCCACACTGATGTGCCACGTGAGCACACGGACAACTCCGGTTCCGATTTTTCGGGTACCGGAATTATCTGGACGTGTGGGACAGGCCTCAGACTGTCTAAATTGTGTGCGGAAAACCAGCATGACCTAATGAAAGTGGATGCAGAGAAGCGGGGCATCATATAAGGGCTCGCTAAGACGAGCATGTACATCAGATGAGTTCTATCAGATTATTTGTCAGATCGCACTTGGCCCAATGTTATTCTATGGGACAGTGCAGATCTGCGATTTTTTTTTTCTCATGTCAGTACTGCATGAGAAAAAAATTGCTGCATGCTGCGAATGGCTCTGCAAATGGGAGCACGAGCATCCATTGAAGTCTGCGGATGTGTGTAGAACATCGGACTGCACTCGGATATCAGCCAAGTGCAGTCTGACATCTGTGTACTTAGACAATGGAGAAGATAGAGAAATTAAGTTTTCCGTCTTCTCCATACCTGTAATTATATTATCTCATTCAAGAGAATGGGATCACAGTAATCTGACACTGGCTCATAATCGCATACCTCCCAACTTTTGAAACTGTGAAAGAGGGACAAAGTTTGCGGCACGCAACGCGCGCTGCGGCAAATTTTAGGCCACGCCTCTGGCCACACCCATTCACTCGCCACACCCATATTCACGTCCCAACCATACCCATTTAGCACTGCTGATCACACTGTTCATAAAGAATAATTATAAACGAAAAAATATGGCCACACAGTGCTCCATACTGTATAATGGCCACACATGATGCTCAATACTGTATAATGACCGCATATGATGCTCCATACTGTATAATAGCCGCACATGATGCTCCATATGGTATAATGACCGCACATGATGCTCCATACTGTATAACAGCCACACATGATGCTCCATACTGTATAATGGCCGCACATGATGCTCCATACTGTATAATGGCCGCACATGATGCTCCATACTGTATAATGACTGCACATGATGCTCCATACTGTATATTGGCTGCACCTGATGCTCCATACTGTATAATGACCCCACATGATGCTCCATACTGTATAATGACCCCACATGATGCTCCATACTGTATAATGACCGCACATGATGCTCCATACTGTATAATGACCGTACATGATGCTTCATACTGTATAATGACCGCACATGATGCTCCATACTGTATAATGACCGCACATGATGCTCCATACTGTATAATGACCCCACATGATGCTCCATACTGTATAATGACCGCACATGATGCTTCATACTGTACAATGACCGCACATGATGCTCCATACTGTATAATGGCCGCACATGATGCTCCATACTGTATAATGACCGCACATGATGCTTCATACTGTATAAAGACCGCATATGATGCTCCATACTGTATAATGACCGCACATGATGCTCCATACTGTATGATGACCGCACATTATGCTCCATACTGTATAATGACCGCACATGATGCTCCATACTGTATAATGGCCACACATGATGCTCCATACTGTATAATGGCCACACATGATGCTTCATACTGTATAATGACCGCATATGATGCTCCATACTGTATAATGACCGCACATGATGCTCCATACTGTATAATGACCGCACATTATGCTCCATACTGTATAATGACCGCACATGATGCTCCATACTGTATAATGGCCACACATGATGCTCCATAATATATAATAGCCACACATGATGCTCCATACTGTATAATGACTGCACATGATGCTCCATATTGTATATTGGCAGCACATGATACTTCGTACCGTATAATGGCCACACATAGCTACTCCTAACACACGCGGCTGCGCTCTGTAATCTTTGCACACACGGCTCCGCTCCGTACACACGGTTCCACTCCATACATCTCATACACACATGGCTCCACTCTGTACACCTCGTACACATTCAGCTCCGCTCCATACACCTCATACACACACGGCTCCTCTCCATACATCTCGTACACACGGCACTACTCCGTACACCTCGTACACACGTGGCTCCGCTCCGTACACCTCGCACGCACACGGCTCTGCACACCTCGTACACACGTGGCTGCGCTCCGTACACCTCGTACACACGCGGCTGTGCTCCGTACACCTCGTACACACGGCTCCGTACACCTCGTACACACGGCTCCGTACACCTCTTACACATGACTCCGCTCTGTACACCTTTCACATGCTGCTCCGCTCCGAACACCTCGTACACACGCGGCTGCGCTCCGAACACCTCGTACACACGCGGCTGTGCTCCGTACACCTCTTACACACGACTCAGCTCCGTACACCTTTCACATGCTGCTCCGCTCCGTACACACGCGGCTGCGCTCCGTACACCTCATGCACACGGCTCCGTACACCTCTTACACACACGGCTCCGCTCCGTACACATCGTACACACACAACTCCGCTCCATACACCTTTCACACGCTGCTCTGATCCATACACCTCGTACACACACGGCTCTGCTACATCCACACTGTAAACACCTCCTGACCTCACACATACACTTTAACTTACCCTCCTCTGGGGCCCATGGCAACCAGCAGAGTCCTGTACAAGGATGTCCTCCCGATCATGTGACCCCTGACTCCTCCCATCCTGTGACCTCATCACAGGTCATGTGCGCACAGAGCAGCCATCATGTGGTTTGCTGCTGTGCGGGCCGGGTGCAGGGATTCGGAGCTTCGGAGCTCTCAGCTGACCGGGTAATATCACATACCTCCCAACCAGTGCGGGACAATTAATGTCCCGCACGGGATCGCGGGGCTGACTGTCAAAATCAGGACAGTCCCGCTGGATCCGGGACGGTTGGGAGGTATGCATAATCAGAATCATGATAGAATCAGCACTCATGTGATCTCGGCCTAAGTCTAGAAGTCAGGATGCTTACCTCCTAGAAACACTGAAGTCCTACCCATGTTTGGAAATGTCTAAAATTGGTACGCTGTCATATTTTAATCCTTGTTGTTTGGTGGAGACATTTTATTTAAAGAAATAGCTAGTAGTGAAAGTATTTGTATATTCATGCTGGTTATAAACTTGTAAAAGAAAATGTTTGTACTCTGTATTTTGTGTAGTGAATGGAATCACTCAGTGTGAGGCTCACACTAGCAGTATTTGGTCAGTATTTTACATCAGTATTTGTAAGCCAAAACCAGGAGTGGAACAATTAGAGGAAAAGTATAATAGAAACATATGCACCACTTCTGCATTTATCACCCACTCCTGGTTTTGGCTTACAAATACTGATGTAAAATACTGACCAAATACTGCTAGTGTGACGGCTGACTAAGGCTACTTTCACATTTCCGTCGGTAGTCGGCCGTCACAAAGCGTCGGCGCGACGTACCGACGGACGTGTGTGAAATAGTGTATATCGTGAGCAGCGGACGCAGTTTTTCAACGGGTCCACTGTCCAGTCTAAAGTCCCGGGGAGGAAAGAGAGAGAGAGTGAGATTTCCTGTCGGGCATGCGCAGTCAGAAACACAGGATACAACGTACAGAAAAACGTTCCCTTGAACGATTTTTGCAAAAGACGGGCCGTCACATTTTGCAGGATCCAGTGCACGGCGGACAAAACGTGAGTCCATATGTTGCTAATATAAGTCTATGGGAAAATGAAGGATCCTGCATTTTCAAAAATCGACGTATTGCGACGGTAGCAGAAAGACGGAAATGTGAAAGTAGCCTAAGGCTTCTTTCACACTTCTGTTGTTTAGGGTCCGTCGCAATGCGTCATTCTGTGGAAAAAACGCATCCTGCAAAGTTGCCCGCAGGATGCGTTTTTTGCACATAGATTTGCATTACCGAGGCATCGAGACGTATGGACACACATTTCATTCATTTCATCGTGCACTGGATGCGTCGGTATTTGGCGGGCCGTCGTATCGAAAAAACGTTCAAGGGAATGTTTTTTTGTACGTTGTGTCCTGCATTTCCTACCGCGCATGTGCAGCCGGAACTCCACCCCTCCTCCCTGGGACTTTACAGTGGGCAGCGGACGCGTTGAGACGCTGCAGAATTTGCACAACGTCCGTCGGTACGTTGCGCCAACGCTTAGCGACGGCCCCGTACCAAAGAAAGAAGCCTTGGGCTCTAATTGCGCTGCGTTCTCATAAATTCAGTACCTCCATAGGCTATCATTGTTTACACCCATATACCATGTACTATTATAACTGATTTAGATATTCCACACAGTTAAAAAAAAAGATACTTCTTTCATTAGAGATCTCTAAGATCCAATTTAGTCTCAGGCCGTTAGTCATCCACCTTTTCCTTGTCACTAAAAATCTGTTGGCCTCTAAATGGAAATCAGAAGAAGTTCCAACTCTACAAAATATCATAGATACCCTTATGCTCCATAGGTCCTACGAGGGCAAGTTTGCTAGAGTCACTGGCAATCTGAGGAGGTTCGACAGGAAATGGGCACGTTGGAATGAAATATTCCCTTAAACCCCGCACATATTTCATAATTTAGTACTTTATCGAATAGCTTGTTTAGGTACTACGATTTATATCCTTATCATGTTCCGAATTATCTATTTGTTGTTACGGGTCATACTAATGTACCCACACAGAGCAGGTGCTATTTTCTCACTGAGCGCCAGATTACTACATTTTGTTTATTAATATAAGTATATTGCCTAAAATGTTACCGCAAATATGTGAATTTATACATGTATGTAAACCTGCTCTTTTCCCCTACCGTTAGGGGTTTATTTTCTTTCCTCATTTTATCCCCTCCCCTTCCTCCCCTTCCTTTCCTGTTTTCTTTACCTTCCCAGTTAAAGGTAAAAGTCTAATAAAAATTATTGGAACAAAAAAAAAAAAGATACGCTGAGATATACCTGATGTATGCCAAAAAGACACTAATTTGTCATTCATTGGGAGCATGCCCAGCACATATACTGTGTGTGTATATATATATATATATATATATATATATATATATATATACACAATCATCGCTAAATGTGTCGAACAGCATTGGAATTGTAATAAGTATTTCTCCCAGAAAATTATTGCAATTACACAGTTTGTTATACACGTTTATTTCGTTTGTGTGTATTGGAACAACACACAAAAAGAAGAAAAAAAGCAAACTGAACATAATTTCACACCAAACCCCAAAAATGGGCCGGACAAAATTGTTGGCACCCTCAACTTAATATTTGTTGCACACCGATTGGAATAAATAACTGCAATCAATCGCTTCCTCCAACCATCTACTAGCTTCCACCTCTCAACTGGAGTTTTGGACCTCCCTTCTTTTACAAACCCTCTAGGACCTCCCCCTATCAGGAGAGCTTAGTTCCCCTGATTAGCTCGGCTGTTTCTCTCTTCAGTGAAGTGGACCACAGATATTTCGCCTTCACTTGCAATATGTCTCCATCTCCAACCCTCCAACATTCCCGGCTCCTCTTTTGATTAGCCAGCCTGGTGCAACATTGCTTGTGTCATGCCACAACAATTACACAATACCAGGCCAGCTAATCGGAAGAAGAGTCGGCGATGTCGGCAGATAGAGGTAAGCGCGGCTCCCTTCCATAATACTGACCCGACCACTGGACCTGCATCCTGCCAATCATTTTGCTCCTCTCTAGAGATATGTACATAGTAAGGTGTGTGTTTAGTGACATTACAATTGCGTTGCATTTCTAGTTTTTTTTTTTTTAATTGTTGTAGGAATTGTGGAAATGTCAGACATAATATTTGTATAAGCAGCCAAAGCACACTAGTAAAAATAGCAAGCAATATAAAAGTTAGTGAGATTTGTAATGGAGACAGCTGTAAAGGTACTGTCACACTAGACGATATCGCTAGCGATCCGTGACGTTGCAGCGTCCTCGCTAGCGATATCGTCCAGTGTGACAGGCAGCAGCGATCAGGCCCCTGCTGGGAGATCGCTGGTCGGGGAAGAAAGTCCAGAACTTTATTTCGTCGCTGGACTCCCCGTAGACATCGCTGAATCGGCGTGTGTGACACCGATTCAGCGATGTCTTCACTGGTAACCAGGGTAAACATCGGGTAACTAAGCGCAGGGCCGCGCTTAGTAACCCGCTGTTTACCCTGGTTTCCAGCGTAAAAAAACAAACAGTACATACTTACATTCAGCTGTCTGTCCCTTGCTGTCTGGTTCCTGCCTTGACTGCTGGCCGTAGTGAAAGCAGAGCACAGCCACAGCAGTGAGTCACCGCTGTGTGACTCACCGCTGTGCTGTGCTTTCACTTTCACTTTGCGGCCAGCAGTCAGTGCAGGGACCAGACGGCAAGGGACAGACAGCTGAATGTAAGTATGTACTGTTTGTTTTTTTACGCTGGTAACCAGGGTAAACATCGGGTTACTAAGCGCGGCCCTGCGCTTAGTTACCCGATGTTTACCCTGGTTACTGGGGACCTCGGGATCGTTGGTCGCTGGAGAGCGGTCTGTGTGACAGCTCTCCAGCGACCAAACAGCGACGCTGCAGCGATCCGGATCGTTGTCGGTATCGCTGCAGCGTCGCTAAGTGTGACGGTACCTTAAGTCTTTTTAATTAATATACTTGAGGAGCGGCTGAGTGAGCAATCACATGGCTGCCGAATAGCGGCATGTAAGGGCTTTAACAAATCTATCCTCATCTACAGAGAGCCCTGAACAGCATCCCTGGGATCTGAGAGGGAATTATCTTTTGACTGTGAAATAAGTTCGTGGAGTTTCTCATTGCTTTGAATCTCCACAAAGAAATTGCTTTTCTCTGTAATCTGAAGAGCAATGAGTCTGGGAGACCACAACAGTTGTGTTAGCTGAGAGGCTTTCTGAGGAGCTTGAAAATGTAACACATCTGTAAGTACCGTAGTATTCTACAACACTGCTCAAAGTTCGGCTAAGTTTTCACAACTGTAATAAAAAACAAAAAAAAGTCCAACTTTCATCCAGGAAAGACATGATATTTCATCTGGATTGTCATCAGTATGCCGTCTATAGGTCCATTTATATGGCATCCATTTTTATGCATCAGCAGTTCATAAGATTTAATAGAACAAATACAGTTTCTAGTCCTAATATCTGCAATTTATCCATAAAAAGCAGATGCTATATGATTCCACTTTTCAAGTCTTAGGGTACGTGTACATGTTCAGTATTTTCAGGAGAAAAATCAGCTGGAAATACTAATGTGTCGACAGGAAAAACAATGTGTTAATTTTTTTGACACATTCAACAAAAGCAATATTTCCAACTTGTGCTCTTCAGTCATGTGTTGTCATGTGTTAATTTTCTTTTGCATTGAAGGTTGGCCTTTAAAGGGGGTTTCCAGGAAGCATAATAATAGCTGTTGGCTCACTGATTGTTCAGCCAAAGGGAGCCTTTAGAAACCCCTTTATGGCAATTTTTTGGGACTTTTTTTTTCCTCTAGGGCTTAGAACCTTCATGATTGTTGTGCCCTGCAATGATCTCTTCCAGCTCAGAGCTACTTCCAGTGATTCTCATGCTTCTTGTGGAGACATGTCGACAGAGCAGCTCCTTCTGTTCTACCCAGCCTAAAGGTACCGTCACACTTAGCGACGCTGCAGCGATACCGACAACGATCCGGATCGCTGCAGCGTCGCTGTTTGGTCGCTGGAGAGCTGTCACACAGACCGCTCTCCAGCGACCAACGATCCCGAGGTCCCCAGTAACCAGGGTAAACATCGGGTAACTAAGCGCAGGGCCGCGCTTAGTAACCCGATGTTTACCCTGGTTACCAGCGTAAAAAAACAAACAGTACATACTTACATTCAGCTGTCTGTCCCTTGCCGTCTGGTCCCTGCACTGACTGCTGGCCGCAAAGTGAAAGTGAAAGCACAGCACAGCGGTGAGTCACACAGCGGTGACTCACTGCTGTGGCTGTGCTCTGCTTTCACTACGGCCAGCAGTCAAGGCAGGAACCAGACAGCAAGGGACAGACAGCTGAATGTAAGTATGTACTGTTTGTTTTTTTACGCTGGAAACCAGGGTAAACAGCGGGTTACTAAGCGCGGCCCTGCGCTTAGTTACCCGATGTTTACCCTGGTTACCAGTGAAGACATCGCTGAATCGGTGTCACACACGCCGATTCAGCGATGTCTACGGGGAGTCCAGCGACGAAATAAAGTTCTGGACTTTCTTCCCCGACCAGCGATCTCCCAGCAGGGGCCTGATCGCTGCTGCCTGTCACACTGGACGATATCGCTAGCGAGGACGCTGCAACGTCACGGATCGCTAGCGATATCGTCTAGTGTGACAGTACCTTAAGTGCGAGGAGCCAATTAGCATGATACCCCGTCGACAGAGCAGAGCGGAAGAGAAAGAATTGTTCTACCAACGAGAGGTCAAAGGAAGCAGGAGAATTTCCGCCTGAGCCATGAGAGATCGTTGTGGGGCAGAAAGTCCAGGATAAGCCCTTTAATTAATAGATCCTGTTAGTCTATATCTTTTTAGGGTTTCTACATCTATTTCAGGTAGATTTATATTTTCCCCAAGTCTGTCAGTTTACCATAGTGTTATATTGTATGACTTTATTGTTAGTTATACATGATGTCTTCTTTAGTTTCCACCAGCACATCAAAGGTTACATTGCTAAAAACATTGCGGTCAATACATTTTGCTTTGTTCCCTTTTAATCTTTAGAAGAGCTGATTGGGACTCGGCTTGCTTTGTATTCGCGAGGTTCACGGATTGATAATTTGTCAGTTACATTACTAATTGCATTAGGTCTAAGCCTTTGTGTACAAATTAGAGACTTTACTGAGAGCTGAGTATTGGCTGGTCAAAGGTTGGCTGGCATTAAAGCTCCACTTCAGAAAGGGAATGTCTAAGGCTCATTCAATGAATGAATTCCACCACACAATTTGTGTTCTACAGAAAGCTGTTATATTGATCTCAAATAACTAAAAAGTAACACTTCTTTCACGTCGCTGCCTGGGCGTAATACATCACGGTGATCGGGATCTATTACTATGTCTCTTTACTGCACCTCATTAAAGCCTGCATTAGCAGGGACAGACTTTGTGTACTTACACTGACTCTAATGGGAGACCCTGAGCTATAGCTGAGACCTCGCTCATCAAGGAGTATGAATGGTTCCCATTATTGGAGCAGAGGACATATGATTGTTGTGTGTGAAAGAGAAATGGCACAAAGTAATGACAGTAAGGCTATGTGCAGACGTTGCGGATTAGGCTTAAGAATTTCTGGTGAGGTTTCTGCCTCTCCTGGCAGAAAATGCACCTGCGGATGTGTTGCGTTTTTTGTGCAGTTCCGCAGCGTTTTTTGTGCGTTTTTGCTGCTGTTTTATTGCGGATTTACTGCGTTTTTTACCCCTACGGTTTTCTATAATGGAATGGGTACAAAAACGCTGCTGATTCACAAAAAAAGTGACATGCTACTTCTTTTAAACTGCAGCGTTTCCGCAGCGGATTTTCCGCAAAGTGTGCACAGCATTTTTTTTTCTCATTGATTTACATTGTACTGTAAATCAATTGCAGATCTGCAGCGTTTCTGCACCTCAAAAAACGTTCCGGATCCGCAGAGAATCCGCAACGTGTGCACATACCCTTAATGTTGACATCAGTAGATGACAATTGTTGAGGCCATGAAATAATTCCATTATCTTGCAATCATATGTTCATTGTGATATCGATTTAAAAAAACACATTGAAGTAGTGTTCACACTCAAATTAAAAATCACATTAAAAAAACCTTCTTTAGAAAATGTGTAGGCCATTGTTACAACAGTTTGAAACCAATACATAACTACAGTATATATCCGTTATGGTTGGGATAAAGGTGTCAAAAAAGTGAGACCCTTGTACTGTATCTAATGAAGGGGCTTCAATGAAATGCATAATCAATTAAGACTAATACATTTGATATTCAGAAATAACTATCAACTTTGTCTGTCACTATGAGAAAAAAGCTCATGCCAGTCCTACTGCTTTCTGACTGTTATCTCCCACAATCATATCTTCCACAATCTTATCTTCCGCCATTGTGGACCACTGTGATTCACTAACCAGACTAGTGATTGCACTACACGAGGCGTGATTCTGCCAAGTGTCCATCCCTCCCACTGCATATATTGCTGGTATGTAGATGCTGGTACGTAGATGCTGTCATATGAGGCACCCTGCCTGTTTTTTTTTAACTTTTGCATTACTTTTCTCACCCTTTATTGCACATGACCATGTAAACTGTCCAAAAACAAAACTGAGGTGCAACCATGAGTGTTACCGTAGTAAGTTTGCTCAAAAGATTCTTATTTTGTTTATAAACATTTTTTACGTCCTAGTAAACTATACATTGACATTTCCTTCAGACTTTCTTTTAACTCCTTTACCACTGATGACGTATAGCTACATCATAGGTCGGTTCCCCCTCTTTGATGTGGGTTGCGGCGCTGAACCCCCAACTTTTCAGGCACATGACAGCTGATTTGGTGAGCTGACAGGTGCCTCTAACAGCTGCAGATGGAATCACAATCCACCTGCAGCTGTTAACATGTTTAATGCTTCTGTCAATCCCAGGAAGCCTGTCACTAGCCCCGCCCATGATCTCAATGCGCCAATTAGTTGACATGACAACTGGAGTGGTCTGCAGGACCTTTGGACCTTTTACAACCTTTGGAGTTTTTTTCACCACTTAAAAAAAAAAGACCTATACATGTTTGGTATCTGCAAACTCATAATGACCTGGAGAGTAATAACGGCAGGTCAGTTTTAGTATTTAGTGAACATGGTAAAACAAAAAACAATTGTGGAATTGCAATTTTTTTTGCAATTTCACCGTCCTTGGATTTTTTTTCTCCCCATTTTCCAGTACACTATATGGTAAAACCAATGGTGTCGTTCAAAAGTACAACTCGTTCCCCAAAAACCAGTCCACAGCCATATTGACAAAAATATAACAAAAAGTTATGACTGTGGGAAGGGGAGCAAAAAACGAAAATGCAAAAACTGATAATCCCAAGGTGGTGAAGATGTTAAAGAACCTATCAGCACAATTCTGTAATATAAAGATATGTTTTTAATGAGGCTATAATACTGATTACGTTGATACCTTAGTGATGAAATCCACTTTGTTGTTCTTCTTTTATCGCCATTTCAATTTTCTGCTAATTAGATTTTAGTGCACAGGGGCCGGACTGTACTCTGGGGCTTCTCCTCCCTGTCTGTGATTCGGACCCCTCCACCTGCCTCCTCTGTTTGACTAAGATTTCAAATAAGGAGATCAGTCACTGAAAAAGCAGTGACCTGTTATACAAAGGCGATAAGCTGGCAGAGGGCTGGGGAATCCCAGATAAGGAGAGGCCCCTGTGTACAGGCCAGCCCCTGTGCCCCAAAATCTAAGGCTATGTTCACATTGCGTTAACAGCAGCCCATTCAACACATGCGTTAAACGGGCTGTGGTAACGTAAGTGCCGACATGCTAGCGCAGATAGAGCTAGCAGATGCTCTATCTGCGCTAGCGGTGATGGACCCGGAAACGCTGCAGCCCACGTCCGAGGGTCCGTCACTCAATGACGGCACATCGCTAGCGATGCGTCTGACATATGGCTTAATGGCGGCGTTAACGGCTTGTGTTACACCGCGGTGTAACGCAATCTGTCTAACGGACTACGGAAACATAATGTGAACCCAGCCTAATTAGCACAAGATGTCATGATGATTAACACTAGAAGTCCCAGAGAGGGGTCATTTAATATTTCTACCTTTGGAACCTTTGGAGCTCGAAATTTCTGGGACTTTTAGTGTTAAAGAACCTCAAAACGGATTTCATCACCAAAGGTATCAATGTAATTAGTATTACAGCCCCATTACAGCCGTGTGTTTACTTCACATTATAAAACCTTTTTAAATATATTTTACATCCTTCTTGTAGTCTGCCACCAGAAACCTGTGATCATCCAGTACTGTTGTGAATGTCTCGTAGCTCTCCACCAAGTAAAATACCACTGCCTCCATTTTGGATTTAGTCATTTGCTATAAACATTGGGGGATCATTTGTAACATTGACTATATTTTTTATGAGGCTGTATTTTCGAACTACGAAGGTAAGATGAGAACTGCGGTTGGCTGTGTAGCCAGGATACCAGCCACTTGTTGACTACCGTACATTATTTTGTTTCTTAATCGTGCTACAAAGTTTCTGCCAGGAAGCCATTCTTTTTTTTTTCAGTTTCTTTTTAAGCATTTCATCACCCATCAGAAAAATATAAATTTAGTATTTGAAGAAAAAATACACATTAAACTACAAAGCAAAATGTTAGCACAGGTTGATTTTACATTCTTAAGCTACTATTATAGTTCAAACCACATTCTGATTTGATGCATAAAGCAGAAGATACAGAATACTCCTCTAAAATTCCATGCGAAAAAAGAAACTAGTGAACTTAATTCCAGCTGACAATTGCACTCCATTTACAAACCACAACATGTCAGCTTCTTATGGCTTATAACATCTGTACACAAGATGCATTTAAACCCTGCTATTCATCACCATATTCCCTGGAAAAGGATGAGAAAACCGATATGGAGTCAAAATCCTTTTGAGAAATGGGAAGTTGTGGTTTTAGAAAGTTTATCCTGCATGATCAATGTTCCTGGGAATGATCAGTTCATGATAATCCTGTGATCTAAACAGGCTGCTGATCACCCACTGAATGAGCTAAATACTCTATCGTCAGGTGAAATAATCGTGTCTATTGCAAACAGCATTGTATAATCAGGCACATTGCTGCCGAGAAGAGAGAGGGAGTGTGTGAGAAATTTTCCAGCTCCAAAGTTCGGGTCTCCATTGATTTCAGTGCGGTTATGATTCAGGTTGAAGTTCAGGAACAGTTCTGGTACCCGGTACCCTATTTGTCAGCCAAACTCAGGAGTTGGTGATAAACACAGAAGGGGTGACGTGTTTCTATTACACTTTTCCTCTAATTGTTCCTCTCCTGGTTTTGGCTTACAGATACTGATGTAAAATACTGACCGTGTGATTGTGGCCTTATGCTCCACATTGTGCAGTATCAACACTCCCCTTAATGACCGCCAATACGTCTTTTAACTGACCTGAGATATAAGAGAATAGCCTCCCCATACAGGTGACAATCCAGCATCTGTCAGTTGTACACTATAGCTGACAACTTGCTGTACCAGCCACAATCAGTATTTGCACCATCTAAATCTGTTTAACCCCTTAGATGCTGCTGTCAATAGTGACTACATCATTATAAATGGTTAACAGAGTGTGGGGGCTTCTTCTTTATCCCAATTGGTGCCCTCAGATCATGATTTTGTGGTCCTGATGTTTGCGATGGCAATTCATGGCCAAATAGTGGCTTTAGAGTCTGACGGCTGTAGTAATCTGTTTAGAAGTTAGAGACATTTAGGTGGTAAAAATACACATTTTCATTTCTGTCATACCACTTTGCATTAATTCCTGTAAAGCACCTGAAGGGTTAATAAACTACCTGACAGCAGTTTTCAGTACGTCAGGGGGTGCTGTTTTTAAAATGGTATCACGTTTGTGGGTTTCCCAATATATGAGACCCCTAAAGTCACTTCAAACATGGATAAGTCCCAAAAAAAATAAATTTAGTAAATTTCTTTGAAAAAATGAAAAACTGATGCTACATTTTTAAACCTCCTAAACTGCTAACAAAATAAAATAATATTTTACAAATGGTCCTGATGTAAAGCAGACATGTGGGAAATGTTATTTATTAATGGTTTGCTGTGGTATGACCATCTGGATTAAAGGGATAATCATTCAAATTTAGAAAATTGCTAATTTTTTTACATTTTTCTCAAATTTTTGATATTTTTTATAAATAAACAAAAAATGTTGAACAAAATTTACCATTATCATAAAGTATAATGTGTCACGAAAAAACAATCTCAAAATCACTGGGATTTGTTGAAGCGTTGCAGAGTTATTACCACATAAAGTGACACTGGTCAGATTTCAAAAATTTGGCTCGGTCACTAAGGGGTTAAGACTAGCAATATTGATTAGACTTGCATTGCTGCAAGAGGTCAACACTAATAAGACATTCTATTGCTATAGCTAGGTCTCTGGCCATGCCGGTTTTATTAAATAATTGTATTCCCTTGTGAATTTCAAGCAGAATACAAGTCATAAGCTTACTTTCTTAGAACGCTGCATTGTGACATTCTTCTCTTATTCCCCCTAGAATGTGTGGATATATTGACAACTGGGTTTTACCATTTAGGCTATGTGCACACGTCCGTCTTTGCCGTGGAAATTTCCTGTGCCACAGGTAAAGCGCATGCGGAATTGGCATGCGTTTTCCCGCTAAACACTAACGTTTTACAAGCGTAATTAGCTTGCAGAATGCTAGCGTTTTCCAAGCGATCTGTAGCATCGCTTGAAAAACTGATTGACAGGTTGGTTACACATTTGAAACATAGTGTTTGACAAGTGTGACCAACTCTTTACTATTGATGCTGCCTATGCAGCATCAATAGGAAAAAGATCTAATGTTTTAAACAATAACAAAAATAACAAATCGTGATCCTTCACCTTCCGGCCTCCCCCGCAGATTTCCCGCTCCTTGCGATGCTCCCGTTCCCAATAATGCCTAGCGGCAATGACCTCAGATGACGTAGCTGTCTCGCGAGACCTCTACGTCATCACAGGTCATTGCCGCAAAGCATCACTGGGAACGGAAGCATCATGAGGAGCGGGAACGCTGCGAGGGAGGCCGGAAGGTGAAGTATCACGATTTATTATTTTAATTCTTTTTTTTTTTTTTAACAATTATATGATTCCCAGGGCCTGGAGGAGAGTCTCCTCTCCTCCACCCTGGGTACCAACCGCACATGATCCCTTACTTCCCGCATGGTGGGCATAGCCCCATGAGTGAAGTAAGCATATCAATGCATTCCTATGTGTGCGGTATCGCCACGATTCCGCACAAAGAATGAACATGCTCCGTTTCTTTCTGGAATGCGATTCCGCCGCAGAAAAAAAGCAACATGTGCACAAAAATTGTGAATTGCATTCTAATAATAGGATGCTTAATGTATGCGTTTTATATCGCGAAAAAAAACGCAAAAAATCCTGAATGTGTGCACATAGCCTTAAGGTCGGTGCCACACCTGCATATTTCCTCTCATTTGAGGGAATCGGGACAATAATACTAATCAAACTATGGTCAGAGGATGATCCGATTCTCTAGGATGAGGAGCTGATGGAAAGAAAATGTCTGCACTCAATGTCATCCCAGTGCAGTCCGAGTGTGATCCATCATGAGCATACTGTGAAAAAATCGACAAGTGCACAACCCCATAGAATAACATTGGTCTGAGGGCGATCCAATGATTTGTCGAAGTGCACTCAGACCGAAAATACAGTCATGTGCTGGAGCCCAAATACAGACTGACGTTGTCCAATCAGAGCTGACGGTGTCAGACACTGTAGAGACACATTCATTGGATAAGGAGAAATATTCATACATTTCCAGTAGTAATAATTGAGGAACAGCACAATGCAGAGCTCCATTTACTAATATTTACTAAGGTCGACTTATCAGTGAGCCGACATCCTCTGCCGTGTTACCAATATGTGATATCGTTGTGTCCCTCTTAAATCACACACACTATTATATCATCGAATATGTTGTTGAAGCTTTATAAAATATGATAGTTGTATTGATGTCATAGGAAACTGTAATCTAGGAGGGATCTGTACTGTGAGCCAAGACAAATGCCATTCCTGGCACGTCCACAAGCCTCCATGTCCAGAGCATGATCTGTGATTCATACGTTAGTTCCCGTGTAATCCTGGTAAACACTTGCATGAAAATAGATCAGGTTTGATCTTCTTATGAGCTTTGCCACAAATGCTTCGAGGTAAGGAAATGTAATCTGCGCATAAATTGGATGCGTCTTCAATCTGTTACTAGGGAGTCAACTGCTTGTACTACTTCTGCTCTTAATTGGATAAACCCAGTGCCCCTTCTGTATATGCGGGACACGGCGAGTATGGAATGAGCAGCATAATGTCTGAGAAAAGGAAAGCTTTCCCATTAACATAATAAATAATTATTGCTTCCAGAGTTTTGTTGTGAGGATAATAAAATGCTAAAAAGCCAAGCACTTGAGTAGAAAGTAATTGCAGTGACAACCAGCGCACGGCCCGCTCTACAATCCAGCAGGCCTTGCCTCAATGTCAGAGCAATTTTCTACCCACATAAATGCTTCCTTGCATTATGGAAATGCGTTTTTCCTATCAGCGGAACTGAATCAAACTAGAGGCATTTAATTAATCTTGTCTGACATCTGATTTTAAACCCAGGTTAAAGGCAAGGAGCAGGTGGGTCTATTCTGTGCCCGGTGCATGACCACAGGCACATTTCTCCATTAATGTCAGCCTGCATCTTGTGTGCCTGCGCTTTGCTGCCACACGCCAGTCATTAATGCATCACTCTGCTTGCACTCAATTCATAGGCATCAGTTTTCTTGACTTGAGGGCTTGGCAGAAAAGAAAGAACCACGAAAGAGACTGAGTGCAAACTGCAATGTTAAATTACCAGTATTTCACCTTGAACCTCACTGTGCTTATTTCTGTTACTGAAATGCTGAAATAAGAAAAATGATGATTTATGGATGGCTGGTACCAGGAATAATTGTAATAATGAGAGTACACAAAGATTTTATTAAGACGTCCCATCATGTGCTCTGTTAGACCTTATGCCTCCAGTCTGGCTCAGGAAGGGGGTCCAGACCAGAGATCCCCCTGTATGAACCAGAGTGGAGTGATGGCTTCTAAGCAGGACAGCTGCTGCCGGCAAAATATAGCCAACTGATAAGTAATCATTATACTCTTTATTTTTTTTTTTTTACACTTTTGGCTTTCTATTTTTGCTCTATGAACTGGGGCGGACATCTTTTCTGAACTGCTATTAACCAGCCTTTAGAGCAGAGGTCATTGTGCAGGGAGGGGGAGGAGGTGAGCTGTCACCATCACCTATTGTCAATAGTCCGATCCTATTTACAGGTGAAACCTTTCATGTTAATCCTGCCTGAGAAGTCAATGTGTCCAGAGTGAAAACTGCAAGATAGTGACATGGACATTTAATAAACCACCAGTTAACATGATAAATTTCTTAAAAATGTGTTCAACATATAAAACTTGATTTAAACAATTGACCATTTTCTGCTGAAACAACTGATATTGCATAACTACTGATGGTGTGATGGGGGAGGGGTAATTTTGATTTTAGGGTGTGCTTAAAAATGTCACACAATGTAACCAGCTTCATGGGCACATTGGAGTCTCTTGGCTATGTTCTTATGATATTTTGTTTCATTACAAATACTTTAAAGGGACGCTGTCAGCACATAACGACTGCTCATACCAAGTACAGGCACTTGGTGGGGCCAATCATTAATATACACCTTTCCATCTGCTTGTTTTCCATCTTCTTGGCCACCCACTTCCTTCTTTGAGTCAGAGAAGGGTGGAGATAGATGGAAACCAAGTAGTCCGGAAGGGGCTAATAAATGATTGGCCCTGCCGTGATACACCGAGTGTTCAGACAAAGTGCAGGCAATCTTTCTGTGCTGACACAGTCCTTTTAAGGACAAATGAGGTTGACATTTAGCAGTACATGTTATATGTCAATGTCTAGCTGTGACATAAACTTAAAAAAATCATGTTAAACAGAACGTCTCCGTTAGAAAAAGACTAAGAACCATTTTTAAGATCTATTGATGTTCCTTAGAAAACCCAGCAGTCAGTCTAATTACAGAAAGGGCTTTTTAAGTGTAGGTTTGACAGGATCTTCATGGCTTGAGTGGCAGTAAAGTCTGCATTATACTAATTCATGATTTTGTTCAAAGCTGGCATTGTATTGTAAGCTTACAGTCTGCACACTTCATAATAAAAGAACAAATTACAATCAATTTGCCGGCATTGTCTTCGTATTCCATGTACTAACGAGATGGATTTTGTGGGTTTGTCGTTTCTAATATCAGTAGGGAGGAATGAACAAAGTGCAACCAGCGACCTAATTCACTATGGTTAGGTACCTGATGCTGACTTTAAGTGAGTTGATGCCATTCACTCTTCCAGAACATTTTTTATGAGGCCATCTATTAGCTAATATGATTGGCATTTAGGTTTCGAGATATTTGGATTTTGCTTTCAATCACACGCCAGAATATTCAGACTTTAGGTGTACTGTAGGCTATGATGGACATAATAACAGCCATTGTCAATTTGTGAAAGATTTCAAGAGTACAACACCTACGTATTAATATTTGCAATTACCTTAAGTGCCATCAAACTGACCCATTATTTTTCCTCGCCCTACAGGGAAGGTGCTATTTTCCAGAGTACAGAGGGAGGGAGTTCATTGTGATCATTCAGTAGGACGACATCTATCATGCTATTGTGGAAGAGTTTCTAAAGAGAGAAGTCTAAACTTAGGCAGGATATGGCCTGGACATTATGTGGTTGTGGCTGTTTCCCGACTTACCAGTGTTTCCTATGATAGAAAGTAGTAGTTCAGCAGAATGGAGATATTATGGCACTAAGTAGGAGGAGGTGGTTTTTAACTTTTTCATATGTGTAACTGCTGTCATTGTAATTTTTAGTAGTAAAATCATTTCGATAACTTGCCTAAAGGTTTTGTCTAGACAGTAATAATGGTTAAAATCGCAACGTGCTTTGGAAAAAACATGAAACTTTGCAATTTTAACATGCAGCTTTGGAAATAAGTTGTGCTGTGCTGTTACGATGCTGCTGCAGTATCAGAGAGTGCACCGTTTTGGCCAGTGGCGCAAATATGCCTCTGGTTCAAACTGTCAATCTTCATCCAGGCTGCAGGGGATTGGTGCACTACTGAAGATTAAACCTAATAACAACCCTTTAAATAACTGTAAAGACATCCACATGAATGCATGGTCCATTTTTCCAATAAATTGGAGTCTTGGAAGGAGAACCAACAAAGAATGTACATTACATTTAATATGTTGCGCATGTGTAAAATAGTGAGACCCTTTTATGTTTATTGAGTTTAGATTAGTCTGGCAATGAGGTCCTCTGACGATGGGCAGTACCCCGAAACACAGTGTCTGCAAATTGAGATTCTGGTTTGGCTTTTATCCTAAGTCATGTGACAAGGCTCGTTAAAGGGTCAACATTGACTGTTAGGATTGCTACTTCAAATAAGTGGCTCTAGAGTTCTAGTCCTCTTCCTCTCTGAAGAGACAATTTGCATCCTAGGGGACTAAAAGAGATAGAGGAAATTGCAGAACCACTAGCCAGAATCTTAGAAAATTACTGGAAAACAGGAGAAGTCATAGAAGATTGGAGAACGGCCAATGTTGTCCCTATCTTCAAAAAGGAAAGTAGACGGTGCCAGGAAATTATAGGCCAGTGAGCCTTACTTCTATACCAGGAAAGATCTTTTAATTATTAAACAGCATGTATGTAAGTATTTGGATAAGAATACAGTAATTAAAGAGAGCCAGCATGGGTTTGTAGCAAACAAGTCATGCCAGACTAATCTAATTTCCTGCTATGTTACAAGGATAGGAGAATCATGAGTCAAAAAGTAGCCAGCAAAGTAGACCAAAAATACAAAATTTATTGAAAACATATAATTTCCACATACATAGTATTACCATATAAGAAAAAGTGAAAAGTTTGTGACTAAATCCATTGATACAAATGGTGACCTAAACGCACAGTCCGAGACAGTAGCAAAAATAGTTAACGCATGAACATACAGCAGATGTGCTGCCAGCAAATGCACATAAAAGTGTCTACTGGTATAAGGCGACCTAGCTTAATGGTATCAGAGCATAAATCAGTGCTGTTATAATGGCCATGAACAATGTTCAAAAAGTGCAGATAAAAGGGATTTAATTACCCATGTAGAGTGGAGTAGAGGTCCCGTCTGGATCCTGGTCACATACCCCAACGCGCGTTTCGCGTTCAATAGTTACCGCTTCCTCAGGGGGCGCCCCTATGGTTCTCCTATCCTTGTAACATTTATGGTTGAGTCGCCATTTTTTATGTGATTTAAGGCTGATGTGTATTTATGTATAATTTCCTGCTATGATGGAATCAATGACTGGGTGGATTAGAGAAATGCGGTATATATAGTATATCTCAGCTTTAACTAAGTATTTGATAAAGTATCTCATACTATCCTTATTGAAAGAATGACCCAAGTATGGGATTGACTAGGCTATGGTTAGATGAAATCATATTTGGCTCAGTGAACATACTGAAAGAGTGATAATAAATCGTTGCACATTCAAGTGGGGTACCACATGGCTCTGTCTTGGCCCCAGTGTTAATGATCTAGATAAGAGAACTGAAGATAAACTAATCACATTTGCAGACTATGCAAAGCTAGGAGGGATAGCTAACACTAGAGAAGACAGAGAAAGGATTCCGAAAGATCTAGCTTGAACAATGGATAGCGACTAAAGGTACCATCACATTAAGCGACGCAGCGATATAGACAACGATGCCGATTGCTGCAGCATCGCTGTTTAGGTCGCTAGGAGACGTCAAACACTGTTACAGCTGAACGATGCAGGAGCGATCCAGTGATGTACTTATCGTTCTCGCTGGTTGTTTGCTCCATGGAAAAACATTGCAGGCATCGTTGCTTTAGCTGTCAAACAGGACGAATCACTCCGACCTGAAGACCAAATAAAGTTCCGGACTTTCAGCGACGACCAGCGATGTCACAGCGGGATCCTGATCGCTGCTGCGTGTCAAACACAACGAGATCGCTATCCAGGACGCTGCAACATCACGGATCGCTGTCGTTCTCGTTGGTAAGTTGCTTAATGTGATGGTACCTTAATACAATGGTATTTAATAGGGAGAAATGCAAGATTCTACATCTGAGCAAGAAAAACGAAAATGACATCTACAGAATGTGTGGAATAGAACTAAGCTACAGCACTTGCGAGAGAGACTTGGGTATACTAATAGATCACAGACACCAGAACCACCACCCCTTTGTGGGGCCATTATTCTGTATGAAGGACTATGTGGTGCCCATAATACTGTATGGAGGACTATGTGGGGCCCATTAATCTGTATGGAGGACTATGTGAGGCCTATTATACTGGATACTGGTAGGCCCCAAACTTTTCCAAGTTTTCCATTTTGGTCCTCTGTGTTTGAATTTGACATCCCTGGTGAAGAGAGATCATCCTTATTCTCATTTGCATATGGAAACACAAGCAATGGAATGAAACTGAAAGGGAGAAAATGCAGAGTAGATATTAGAAAAAACGTTTTAACAGTGAGGGTGATCAATTAGTGGAACAGGCTGCCATAAAAGGTGATGAGTTTTCTTCAGTAGAAGTCCTCAAACCAAGGCTGGACAGACATCTGTCTAAGATGGTTTAGTGAATCCTGCATTGAGCAGGGGTTGGATGCAGTGACCCTGGAGGTCCTTTCCAACTCTTAACATTCTGTGATTCTCTGATCACCTTATATCAGAAAAAAAATGTAAAAGTAAGTCCCATGTATCACTAAAGAAAGATGCAAAAATTACTTGAATATTCGATTGAGAAAACAGTTTGCAGTTTTTTAATCTGCATGTCCAAACACACCCTTTCAAAAACGTGCATGGTCAAAATCGTTGGTAAATGACCTGGTCTTGAACTGGTTAATATAGTTATCCATTAGATATTAGGTTTGATTGATCAAACCTAAATATGGACTTTTAGGCAAACCTGGAAACAGATATGTATTAATATAGGGGAACAAATCAGCAAACCCATTTTTGCTGGGTCTAAAACAGTTTTATTAGAAGATGCAATAATTAGCCGAATGTAAATATCACGTTGCCCAGGGCTCTTGTATACAAAATCTCTAGTGCTTATACATGCTTGAAATACAAATGTTATGCAGAATAATCACCCTGAAAATAATTGTGTTTTTTATGAATACTCTGGTTGCTTAGCATGTTCACTATTTATGCAGTGCTCTCATTGTCTGCATTTATTTACCATGGTATTATTAGTCATTAGTGTTTATGTGTCATAAAAGGATATAAATGCATGTGTTTGCGGAGTATATTCTGGATGTAGACTTGTTTATTCACTACCAGATAATAAGCATTAGTTAAGGGTTTCTTTTCCCTGTTGGACACACTAACTTTTCTTTTGCAGTTCCGTAATGATGCATAGGCACCCTAGGTCACAAATTGGTTTATGTGATGAATGCTACTATCTTGTGCATAATTGCTTCCACAGAGTGATTTAGTATTTCCATTACTCCTGTGTGTCTTTTTACATGGCACTTTAACTAAGCGTTCAATGCATGTGTTGTTTTGGGGGGAGAAGGGAGGAGGGGGAATAAAATTGATTGCTACTGATCATCGTTATTAATAGTGGATACTTGGTTGCCCAATTAAAATAAATGTGGGCTGCATATCCATAAACATGGTGATTATTCTGTTACTAGTCATGAGCAAGTCACAGACATCGATGCACAAGGGAAGATATATTGATTTTATAGGTTTTTACATGTTTTTATGCATTAACTAAATACTGAAAAGGAAGAATAAAACAAATAATATGTTTGATGCAAATTGGTTGCAGTTAGAACCAGAATTCTCAAAATTAGGCTAGGATCACAGGACCGTATGTTCTCCATATGAGAAAAATGGTTCAATTATGCTGATCAGAGTTTGATCAGACTGTACTCCGTTTTTCTCAGATAGTGAATAAAAAAAAATCTCCATATTCTCAATTCTGTCAGTCCATGACAATCAGAAAAACACTCGGATGTCACCCAAGTATGGTCCGATTTATTTATTTTTATTAATTTGTTTTTTTCATGGACCCATAGGCTTGAATGGCCAGTTCTCAGAAGCAAATTGTGCATGCTGTGTAATTCTTTACTCGGACCACTCAGTCTGAGGAAAAAATCCGACATATGCAAGGTCTCAATGAATAACATTGGTCTGAGTGCAATCTAATGTTTTGACAGATCGCACTATTTCTATGGTCATCTGCACGAGTCCTAAGTGAAATAGAGACAATTTATATAAATACTTAAAATGTGTAGTTAGTAAAGATGTAGGGGGAAAGTTATTATAGATTTTACACCAGAATATTGACATAAAAAAGCTGGACATTTTGGCAGATGTCTGTTTTTTATGACAAAGTTTGACTTTTTGAGGTTTCTTACGTCATTATTGTGTGGTGTCTTGTCGCACAATAAATCTGCTATAATTTATGAAATACATTAGAGATCTCTAGTAGATATCCCTGATATTTTGTTGCACTTGGTAGCTGACTGCCAGAGGAGAAGAGCCAGGGCCAGGAGATCCGCTCCTGGAGAGGGAGCCGCCGCCAACTCGGAGTGGGACTGGGAGCCACCAGAGAGGGTGCCACAGAGGAGAAGTTGGCCGGTGGTGGTGTCCTCCGTATTGTGTGAGGCAGGTTGAGGAAGGCAAATGGTAAATGCTTACTAATCGCAGGGCCAGATTGACACCTACAACTAACTCCTGTCCTTCCTCTTGCAGGCCGAATTTGTCTTTAGAAGCCAGGAATATATGCGGGTGTCTTGCGCATGCATGGTTTTAAATCTTCGCAGGGAAAATTTGAAAGAAACACAGACGGTGCTTTTTCTGCCGGGCACTACAAACAGAAAAATAACACATTATTTTAATGGACTGTCCATAAATTTACAGACGGTTGGCAGCCCAGGTCTCAGCATCGGAGCTCCCAGCTGTCAATCAGTTACAGCCTATCCAGTGGATATGTGCTAAATAAGGATTGTGGGCAAATAAGAAAACACAAGTTGTACCAGAGTTTCATTACCAATAGAGGTAAAGTCATGTTTGTTCACTTTCTCCAAGTTTTGTACCTTCTGTCAGGTCCTTCGTCAATTCCAGTGTTACCGAAGAAGGATTACCATCCATATTGATGTTAGTCCCGGAATTATACAGCTGGATAAAGTAAACTGTTTATTATAATCAGGGATCAAGGAAAATAAGACATGTAAACAAAAGCCATGCTGTGTGCCGTACAGGAGACGTAGAGAGATTAATTGCGAACTATGCTGGGAGGAAATGGAAGAAAATACATTTATGTAAGATGTACACCATAAAGACTGCTATGTTTTCTTTCTAGTCCTGATGGTTTTTATGGGACGAATGCTATTCATGGAACCCATTTAAGAAAGATTTATTTTCTTTATTTTATCCAAAAATTCTTTGATATCATACAAGATGCTCTTGATACAGCTGTAACATTGTTCTTCACAGATAATTTGTCTCCATGATCTACTAGAAGGATTGCTTAACCTGCAGTAGCAGTCTGGAATCGCTCCTCCATTTTGTTCTAATTTTATCTCTTAGACTTAGTTGGTCTGGAGGGCAAGTGTTGTCTGTAAAGGAAAGAAGTATGATCCTTGTGCTTGACCTAAGGATATAATCAAAGCTTTGTATCCAAGGCATCAGCCTACATCTGATACAAAAATCAACTGGAGGGAAGACGAAACCGGCTGAGAGCAAGGGCCTGGCGTGTACAATAATAACAGCCTGACTGAGGACGCCAGCGTCAGCTATTTATGGCTTTGGGCCATGTTATATCCTAGTTTCGTTCTGTAGGCAATAAAATAAAAGTTTGCAATGTTTTGGCACAGTAAAAAAAAAATCATGATGTACAGTTATATGAAAAAGTTTGGGCACTCCTATTAATTTTAAGCTTAATGTTTTATAAACATTGTTTGTTTTTTTGCAACAGCTATTTCAGTTTCATATATCTAATAACTGTTGGACACAGTAATGTTTCTGCCTTGAAATGAGGTTTATTGTATTAACAGAAAATGTGCAATCTGCATTCAAACAAAATTTCACAGGTGCATAAGTATGGGCACCCCACCAGAAAAGTGACATTAATATTTAGTAGATCCTCCTTTTGCAAAAATAACAGCCTCTAGTCGCTTCCTGTAGCTTTTAATGAGTTCCTGGATCCTGGATGAAGGTATTTTTGACCATTCCTCTTTACAAAACAATTCCAGTTCAGTTAAGTTTGATGGTCGCCGAGCATGGGCAGCCCTCTTCAAATGATCCCACAGATGGTCAATGATATTCAGGTCTGGGGACTGGGATGGCCATTCCAGAACAGTGTAATTGTTCCTCTGCATGAATGCCTGAGTAGATTTGGAGCGGTGTTTTGGATCATTGTCTTGCTGAAAGATCCATCCCCTGTGTGACTTCAACTTTGTCACTGATTCATGAACATTATTGTCAAGAATCTGCTGATTCTGAGAGGAATCCATGCGTCCCTCAACTTTAACAAGATTCCCGGTGCCGACATTGGCCACACAGCCCCAAAGCATGATGGAACCTCCACCAAATTTTACTGTGGGTGGCAAGTGTTTTTCTTGGAATGCTGTGTTTTTTGGCCGCCATGCATAACTCCTTTTTGTATGACCAAACAACTGAATCTTGGTTTCATCAGTCCACAGGACCTTCTTCCAAAACGGAATTGGCTTCTCCAAATGTGCTTTTGCATACCTCAGCCGACTCTGTTTGTGGCGTGCTTGCAGAAACGGCTTCTTTCGCATCACTCTCCCATACAGCTTCTCCTTGTGCAAAGTGCGTTGTATAGTTGACCGATGCACAGTGACACCATCTGTAGCAAGTTAATGCTGCAGCTCTCTGGAGGTGGTCTGAGGATTGTCCTTAACTGATCTCACCATTTTTCTTCTCTGCCTTTCTGATGATTTTCTTGGCCTGCCACTTCTGGCCTTAACAAGAACTGTACCTGTGTTCTTCCATTTCCTTACTATGTTCCTCACAGTGGAAATTGACAGGTTAAATCTCTGAGACCACTTTTTGTATCCTTCCCCTTAACAACTATGTTGAATAATCTTGGTTTTCAGATCATTAGACAGTTGTTTTGAGGAGCCCATGATGCCCCTCTTCAGAGGAGATTCAAACAGGAGAACAACTTGCAAGTGGCCACTTTAAGTAGCTTTTCTCATGATTGCATACACCTGGCTATGAAGTTCAAAGCTCAATGAGGTTAGAAAACCAAAAAAAGTGCTTTAGTAAGTCAGTAAAAAGTAGGTAGGAGTATTTAAAACAAGAAAATGATAAGGGTGCCCATACTTATGCACCTGTCAAATTTTGTTTGAATGCAGATTGCACATTTTCTGTTAGTACAATAAACCTCATTTCAAGGCAGAAACATTACTGTGTCCAACAGTTATTAGATATATGAAACTGAAATTGCTGTTGCAAAAAAAACAATTTTTATAAAACATTAAGCTTAAGATTAATAGGGGTGCCCAAACTTTTTCATATAACTGTATAATTGTTGAATATGCCATATCTACTGTATATCCATATTGCAATCATATTGATGTTGGTAAAGTTTTGTATCTTACACTTAATATTGTTACTTCTCAATGCTGTCAGTTTTGTCACTAAAATGTGGCACGTTCCCCAATTGATATTTAAAAGCTGGCATAATGATAATCTTCAGGTAAATGTTACAAATATATGTGGCTGTCTAACATGATGTTTATCTGCCGGGAGTCAATGAAGTCACATTCTTGCTGAAGCCTGTAATTTTCAGCCTTTTGTGCAGCACCAAGGGAGTGAACTGTCACTACTGTACACAGTGCTGTAATCACACCAGCTGATTCGCGAGTAATGTCCTGTTCTGCACACATGCTGCAGAGCGTCAGTCCCGAATCAGTGGTTGTGGCTATAGCGCTTGCTCTGCTTCTTACAATCGTGCTGTTTACTCCCTCTATTCCTCTGGAAATGAGCAGCTTCAGAGAGAAAATAACTTCAATTTTTCTCTGTAGATAAACGTAGATGAATGCAATCTACCTGCAAATTAGGACTATGGCTGCAAGTAAATACCATTTCATGACAGGTTCCCTTTAATAATACTATACAGTTGTTCTCAAAAGTGTATATACCCTGGCAGAATTTTTATTTTTTGTCCTTTTTTCAGAGAATATGAATGATAACACCAAAACTTTTTCTCCACTCATGGTTAGTGGTTGGGTGAAACCATTTATTGTCAAACTACTGTGTTTTCACTTTTTAATCATAATGACAACCCAAAACATCCAAATGATCCTGATGAAAAGTTCACATACAGCATTTCTTAATACCGTATATTGCCCCCTCTAACATTAATGACAGCTTGAAGTTTTTTGTGGTAGTTGTGGATAACGTTCTTTATTTTCTCGGATGGTAAAGCTGCCCACTCTTCTTGACGAAAAGCCTCCAGTTCATGTAAATTTCTGGGCTGTCTAGCATGAACTGCGCACTTGAGATCTCCCCAGAGTGGCTCAATGATATTGAGGTCAGGAGACTGACATGGCCACTCCAGAACCTTCACTTTGTTCTGCTGTAGCCAATGACAGGTCTACTTGGCTTGTGTTTTGGATGATGGTCATGTTGGATAAGAATGACATGATTAGCCAGTCAGCATGGGTTTGTAACTAATAAGTCATGTCAGACTAACTTAATTTCCTTCTATGACAGAATCACTGACTGGGTGGATCAGGGAAATGCTGTAGATATAGTATATCTTGACTTCAGCAAAGCATTTGACAAAGTATCTGACACAATCGTTATTGGAAAAATGAGTAAGTATGGAATGGACAAGGCAACTGTTAGGTGGATTCATAACTGGCTTAGTGATCAGACCCAAAGAGTGGTCGTAAATGGCTGCACATGCAGTTGGAAGAATGTCTCAAGTGGGGTACCACAGGGCTCTGTCCTGGGCCCTGTATTGTTCAAAATCTGTATCAATGATTTAGATGAAGGAATTGAGGGTAAACTGATTTAATTTGCTGATGACACAAAGCTAGGAGGGATAGCTAATACTAAAGAAGAGAGATGATTCAAAAATATATAAATAAACTAGAGCAGTGGGCAGCAACTAACAGAATAGTTTTTAATAGGGAAAAATGCAAAGTACTACATCTAGGCAATAAAAATGAAAAAAGCATATACAGAATGGGAGGCATAGGGCTAAGCCACAGCACATGTGAAAAAGACTTGGGTATACTAATAGATCACACACTGAACATGAGTCAACAGTGTGATGCAACAGCAAAAAGGCAAGTAGGAATGGTGCTCCTTTCATCATAGGCCTTGTTGACTTCTCTCCAAATGTAATGTTTATGGTTGAGACCAAAAAGTTCAATTTCGATCTCATCAATCCAAATTACCTTGTTCCAGAAGTTTTGAGGCTTGTCTCTCTGCTGTTTTGCATATTGTAGGAGAGATTCTTTGTGGCATTTGCGCAGTAATGGCTTTTTTTCTGGCGACTTGACCATGCAGCCCTTATTTCTTCAAGTGTCTCCTTATTGTGCATCTTGAAAGATCCACACTACTAGTTTTCTGAGAATTCTATATTTCAGCTGATGTTGTTTGTGGGTTTTTCTTTACATCCCGAACAATTTTCCTGACAGTTGTGGATGACATTTTTGCTGGTCTACCCGACCGTGGTTTTGTTTTACAGAGCCCCTGATTTTCCATTTGTTAATCACAGTTTGAACGCTGCTGACTGGCATTATCAATTCCTTGGATATCTTTTTGTATCCTTTCCTTTTTTTTACAGTTCAACTACCTTTTACCGTAGATCCATTGACAGTTCTTTTGCTTTTCTCATGACTCACAATCCAGAAATGTCAGTGGCTGGATGAAAGATGCAAGAGTCTGGCTGGATCCCAGAAACTCACTCCGCTTTTATGCACACATTCTGATTACAAGCAAACAGGTCACAGGTGAAGATGTTACCTTTAGTAGCCATTCAAACCCAATTGTGTCAACTTCTGTGCATGTTATCAGGCCAAAATCACCAGGGAATGTGAACTTTTGATCAGGGTCATTTGGATGTTTTGGGTTGTCATTATGATTTAAAAAGAGAAAACACAGTATTTTGACAATAAATGGCTTCACCCAACCACTAACCATGAGTGGAGAAAACCTTTTGGTGATATCATTCATATTCTCTGAAAAATTCTGCTGGGGTATGTAAACTTTTGAGCACAACTGTACATATGCTAGATATAGAAATCAATTATACTGCTCATTTGTATGTATCTAGCTTTGCAATATTGGTTCCTCAACTTAAAGGCGATTAACCAATGAATTATAGACATGTGCATTAACCTGGCATTTATAGCCAGAACGTGTCTCCGCGAAGAAGATGCATGCTTTAATCTTGTAGTTGGGTTACATTAACATATATATTGGCTGTTTAAACTAGAGTATGACTCAGATACTAGATGTTTAACTCTTCAGATTAAAATACAACGGGTATGAAGATGTTACATCATCGCGATAAGCAGAGTTCAAATGGTTATGACCACACACAGCTGTGATAAATCCAGATCCAGGTCTGCACCACAAACTCCATAAACAACAACCTCCACTTGTAATCGGTACACTTGGGTAATATATTTATGTATCCAGAAGCGAATTACATTTAGCAATCCATTCAGAGGAGGGTTCTTACTTTGTTCAAGTAGAAAATTGCCATCTTTCTCTCACCACAGTCTCACATTTTGTGACCACCTACCTCATGTACTGCTGTGGACAGACTGAGCACTTAAACGGAATTTGTCAATAGGATCTACCCTCCTAAGCCGTCAATATGGGCATGTAGGTCATAGGAAGCTGATACCTTGATATCTGTGGTCTGTGGCAGCGGCTTCCAAGGCAAACAGGATCATGGGGTGCATTAAAAGAGGTCTGGATACACATGATGAGAGCATTATACTGCCTCTGTACAAATCTCTGGATAGACTGCACATGGAGTACTGTGTACAGATTTGGGCACTGGTGCTCAGGAAGGCTATAATGGAACTAAAGTGAGTACAAAGGAGGGCAACCAAATAAATTGGATGGGGGAACTACAGTACCCAGACAGATTAGCAAAATTAGGATTTAGTCTAGGAAAAAGACGAATGAGGGGCAATCTAATAATGTTGTATAAGTATATAAGGGGACGATACAAATATCTCTCCGAGGATCTCTTTATACCAAGGAAGGTGACGGTCACAAGGGGGCATTCTCTACGTCTGGAGGAGAGAAGGTTTTTCCACTAACATAGAAGAGGATTCTTTACAGTCAGGGCAGTGAGAATCTGGAATTCCTTGCCTGAGGAGGTGGTGATAGCGAACTCAGTTGAGGGGTTCAAGAGAGGCCTGGATGTCTTCCTGGAGCATAACAATATTGTATTTTACAGTTACTAGGTTCTTTAGAAGGATGTACTGTAGATCTGGGAATTAATTCTGATGGAATATAGGCTGAACTGGATGGACAAATGTATTTTCGGCCTTGCTAACTATGTTACTATGTGGTCCGATGTCTTATTCCAGAAAATCCACATTTTTCTTTATTTAAAAAACTATGAGCAAGACATAGATCTCCATGAAAATCTGCCTCCAGAGCTTACGTTAAATGAAAGGGGGAGTTACCAGTGCGATCCAAGTAATGACTGACAATCTGCTCTCATAATAATGACACACAGCTCCTCAGTGAGATCAGAACTAACAGCTTATATACTTGTTAAGAAAAACCTGGATTTCCCTGGAATAAAACATCACATTGCAGCTATCAAGGTATCATTTTATTTGTCTTGATATGATCTACATGCCCATAAAGACAATTTTAGAAGATTGATCATATTAACAGGTTCCCTTTAATAATTTATAGCTGTAAATTCTCTGTGTACAATTGTTAGTCTGGCAAAGTATAGTCAGGCACAGTGCTGGTTTTAATTAGTAGTACATTTCATACCTTTACTTACATAATGATACATTTCATGAGAATTGGGTATATGCACCCTAACCATGAGTAAGGCTTTCATTAGCCGAAACGCGTAGGTCAATTATTGGGCTGCTGGATGATGTGGACACTGTCAACAGTTTTTTAGATAGTCAAACGTGGATATTAGGGTACCGTCACACAGTGCAATTTTGATCGCTACGACGGCACGATTCGTGACGTTCGAGCGATATAGTTACGATATCGCAGTGTCTGACACGCTCCTGCGATCAGGGACCCCGCTGAGAATCGTACGTCGTAGCAGATCGTTTGAAACTTTCTTTCGTCGTCTAGTGTCCCGCTGTGGCGGCATGATCGCATGGTGTAACATATATCATATACGATGGGCGCATAGTAACCAACGGCTTCTACATCGCACATACGTCATGAAATTATCGCTCCAGCGTCGTAGATTGCAAAGTGTGACAGCAGTCTACGACGCTGGAGCGATATTGTTACGATGCTGGAGCGTCACGGATCGTACCGTTGTAGCGATGAAAATTGCACTGTGTGACGGTACCCTTACTCACTCCTGTCTACACGTTCCCGCTGGGATGATCTTTTCCTGCTCTGTCTTCAAGCCGCGCCCTGGGCTGTCATGCGGTGTAATGAGCTACATCCATATGTTACTTCAACGGCAGCTGACTCTCCTCCCCGACTCCCTTATTTTCAATTTCATGAATATTGTCATCATCTTGACCTAAAAAACGCCTCATGACCTGTAGCGTACATTTTTATCACTGGTCGGTGACAGATAGTTATGCCGAAAAATAAAAAAGTTTAAAAAAACCCAGAAACCTGAAAATCACAAAGTCTTGAATGGTAGTTCACCTGCAGAATAGTTTTTAGTGACATTTTGGTAGAATGCATTGTAGTGCTTAGTCTATTATTCATCACTTTTATCTGAGCCAAGAGATTGCTGTGAAACAAGAGACTTTTTTTCATTCTTTACCGCTATCTAAATCAAAGTCAGTTTAGTATAACTGTGGTTGCCAGTTTCATAAGACACAGCCACTTGCTTTTGGCCCCTGTCACTCTTATTAATGGTTTACCATACTGGAAAGAAATAGCTTTGAAACATGCGAGCAATTGCATTTAGTCCTTGTCTTACAATTGTGTGTGGGATTGGGTATTGAGAAGCAGCAAGGCAAATAATGAAGGCATATGTTTACCTATAATTCTTTTTACCTTGGGAGAAGGATTAAATAGGAACCGTTTGGCTGTTGTCAAATTCTTAACAGTGGCTTTCAAGCATGAAACAGTCCTGAGGCTCTCCAAGGATTTATGCAGCAGTAAGAATAGGGAGGTCTTTAGTGCTAATGGCGTGGAGATGTCAGGCGTAAGCAATGGGGTGCTTTGCAGTCTCTTTAGTCACTTAAGAAGATAGAAGATCAAGTAGCTGAACGTATTGGCCTCCACTGATGTTTTGGGAGTGGTGCAAACACTGGTGAATTAATAATTCAGGGATGTTAGAATGTCTTGATGCTAAAGTCTGGAAATAATCTAAAAGCATGATTCACAGAAGGCCAAACACCAAGAGAATTTTTATTTTGGTTTAAAATCAATTATTTCTCCAAGGAGCATTTATAAATGTAGAAAGCAAATACATGATGATGCAGCCTTGATGGATAAAGAGGAACATGTAGTGATTTCCACAACACCAATACATTATCAGCAGTTTAGTAGTAAGTCAGAACTTTAATTAATGTGTTCTCACACGAAATCCCTGCCGTTAATCAGAATATATTTCAAAAATCGCTTTTTTTAACAACTGCATAAAGGTTTTTTGAATACCGATTAACCTCTCTGTAATAATAGCTATATCGATGTATCTAAGGCTACAGTGAGACTGAAGACCCCATACACATTAGACAAACGTGGGCTGAACCCTTGTATCAACTACTAATAAATACTATGATTTTATGAAGTGATTTTTTTTTTGTGAAATTTTAATTTTCGTGGTTGAATCTGCCAAACATTTTAAGTTGACAGTGCGTTACATGCTTCATTTCGAATGGCTCTATCATAGAGAACACAGGAGCGCATGGCAGAGCAAACTCTTCTGGGTATGAGACAGTCGGGCAATATAGCTGCCGGCTGAACTACTGTCATGAATTCAGTTGAGTTTGTTTGCCTTCAATTTTTTTTTCAGGGAATGTCTCTGCATACAGAATCCAATGGAGTCCATGTGACAGTGCACAGGCTGTGCAGCTTGTACAATAGTATAAATGAGCACATAAGTTAGCAATCCACATTAGATGTATTTTGGCAAAACCCATGTATTCACTTAGGACAAGACAATGATCAAGTATATTGTAATCTTAGCTGATGGTTATTTGGCATATGTTAATAAAACATCAGTCATAAAGAATTTTACCATATGCCCAATCTCTTTCTGAATTAACACATGTGGAATTATATACCGTACTTAACAAAAAGTGTGGAACAACTGAAATTATGTCTTATATTCTAGGTTCTTCAAAGTAGCCACCTTTTGCTTTGATGACTGCTTTGCACACTCTTGGCATTCTCTTGATGAGCTTCAAGAGGTAGTCACCGGGAATGGTTTTCACTTCACAGGTGTGCCCTGTCTGGTTTAATAAGTGGGATTTCTTGCCTTTTAAATGGGGTTGAGACCATCAGTTGTGTTGTGCAGAAGTCTGGTGGATACACAGCTGATAGTCCTACTTAATAGACTGGTCTGATGAGTCCACATTTGAGATCTTTGGTTCCAACCGTCGTGTCTTGGTGCGAAGCAGAAAAGGTGAACGGATGGACTCTACATGCCTGGTTCCCACCGTGAAGCATGGAGGAGGAGGAGGTGTGATGGTGTGGGGGTGCTTTGCTGGTGACACTGTTGGGGATTTATTCAAAATTGAAGGCATACTGAACCAGCATGGCTACCACAGCATCTTGCAGTGGCATGCTATTCCATCCAGTTTGCGTTTAGTTGGACCATCATTTATTCTTCAACAGGACAATGACCCAAAACACACCTCCAGGCTATGTAAGGGCTATTTGACCAAGAAGGAGAGTGATGGGGTGCTACGCCAGATAACCTGGCCTCCACAGTCACCAGACCTGAACCCAATGAGATGGTTTGGGGTGAGCTGGACCGCAGGGTGAAGGCAAAAGGGCCAACAAGTGCTAAGCATCTCTGGGAACTCCTTCAAGATTGTTGGAACACCATTCCCAGTGACTACCTCTTGAAGCTTATCAAGAGAATGCCAAGAGTGTGCAAAGCAGTCATCAAAGCAAAAGGTGGCTACTTTGAAGATCCTAGAATATAAGACATAACAAAAAAGTGTGAAACTGAAATTAAGTATATAATTCCACATGTGTTAATTCATAGTTTTGATGCCTTCAGTGTGAATGTACAATTTTCATAGTTATGAAAATACAGAAAATTCTTTAAATGAGAAGGTGTCCAAACTTTTGGTTTGTACTGTGTATATATATTTATATATATATTGTTCATAGCTTCTCCAGGCTATCTGGCCAAAGAGCCCATGGCTCTTCCTTGAGCTCCCTGACCTTCCATCACTCTCTGTGACGTTATCATGTGGTCTAGCCCCGGGCTTCCTTGATTTAAGCCTAAGGCAAAAGGAGTCTGTGACAAAATCTTCAACTCCTTGGTCCTTACATTTAATTAATATCACATTCCTTGTCTAACATCAGTAAATGATTGTTAAATGTAACCTACAGTGACATAGAAACTATTGCCTTTTAGTTTGCACATGCTGAACTGAATACCTCTAGACATCTACGTGTAAGAGAAAAAAATGCAATTTTGCAAAAAAAAAAAAAGATAAAAATACAAAGCATGATGCATGTTTCGACCATTTGGAGAAAAAAATACAGCTGTCTAGACCTAACGGTATTGAAATTGTTAGTAAGTAGTGCTTTCAATCATAAATAGCTTGCTGAATGCATATTGATATACACATGTTCCTCACACCTAGCTCTATCCTCCCATCTTATCCTATCCTTCACCAACCTTGATGCTAATCAAATGTACTATTAACTGCAATCTGTGAATTGCTCCCTGCTGTGAACTGTCCCCCACCTCCTTCCTCCTCCCTCTTCCTGTCTCACCTGGCTTCATATCATGGACTCTTCAAATGTGACATCATTTGAAGTGACATCTTTTAAGTGTCATCAGAAATATAGCAGAAATAGTCCAGAAATCGGCCAGACGGTAAGACTAATCACTGTCTTCTAAATTTACTTGCCTTTCTGTTCCTCCCCTGCCCTTTAACCATGCTCACATTTTCCCCACCGTTTTTGCTCCACTAATCATCACTTTCCTTCACCCACCTGCTTCCCTTTCTCTGCTTATTTTCACTGCTGGCGACACGTCCCCCAATCCTGCCCCCCTGCCTCATACATTACTAACCCTCACCCTATCCTTCTCACACTATGAGAAACTTTCGCAACCCCTCACACTTAAAACCTGTGTCACTGACCCCCACCACCCTGCTTCCCCTCTCTGGGGCACTTTGGAATGCCCGCTCTCTCTGCATCAAGCTCCACATGGTCCATGATCTCTTCACTTCCCGCAACCTTTCCATCCTGGCCCTCATTGAGACCTGGCTGACGCCCCCTGACACGGCCTCGCCTGCAGCACTGGGTTACGGTGGCCTCCAATTTACCCACACTCCTCGCTCTGGCAACAGACATGGTGGAGGAGTGGGTATCCTTCTTTCTAAAAACTGCTCCTTCAACCCTATCCAACCCCCACCCTAACTTAACCTCCCTTCTTTCGAGGTTCACTCTGTCCGTATTCACGCTCCTTCCAATCTCCAAATGGCTGTCATATACCGACCACCAGGCTCAGCCACTGCCTTCATCGACCAATTCTCCACCTGGCTCCTTCACTTGCTCTCTGCCGACATCCCCACCATCATCATGGATGACTTAAATATCCCTACTGACACCCACCAGCCAGCAGCCTCCAAACTACTGGCCCTTACTTCATCCTTTGGACTCACCCAGTGGCCCTCCACAGCTATCCATACAGATGGACATACACTAGACCTCATCTTCACCCGCCTCTGTTACTTATCTAAGCAGACAACCTCTCCCTCCTATCTTACCACCATCTACTCACATTCTTATCCTTGTCCTCCCCTGCCCCCCAGGTCCAGACATTACCATATCCTCACAGAATCCTCGCAAACCTAGTCATTCACAGACTCTCAGACTCTCTCCTAACCCTGTCCTCCATATCTTCACTCCATGACACGGACAGCTCCACCGCTTTCTATAACACTACCCTCGCATCAGCCATAGACTCAGTCGCCCCTCATGCATGGCGAAGTGCGATGAACCAATAGGCAACCCTGGCATAACAATCTCACAAAAAAAACTTCTACAAGCATCCAGGGTCACGGAGTGGCGTTGGAAGAAAACACGCCTGCCAGATGACTTCACTGCTTTCAAACATGCTACACTTGACTTCAAATCAGCCCTCACCTCTGCTAAACAGACCTATTTCACTAACCTTGTATCTTCACTATCCTACAACCCAAAACAACTGTTCAGCACATTTAACTCTCTCCTCCGCCCACCACTGCCACCTCCAACTCCCTTAATCTTTTCCGAGGACTTTGCCACCTACTTCAAAAACAAGATCGACCAAACAAGGCAAACCTTTACTTGTCCACCACCCCAACCACTCCATATACCAGACCTCTGCCCTTCCCTAATAACCTCCCTCTCCAACATCACTGAAGGAGAGCTTACTCGCCTCTTTTCCAAATGACACCTCACCACCTGTGCACTTGACCCCATCCCTTCCCACCTGCTCCCCAACCTCACTAACACGCTCATTCCAGCCCTAACCCATCTCTTCAACCTATCACTCTCTTCTGGTACCTTCCCCTCTTCCTTCAACCATGCCACCATCACACCCATCCTCAAAAAATCTAACCTTGACCCAACTGCTATGCCCAGTTATCGACCCCATATCACTGCTCCCGTTTGTTTCAAAACGCCTTGAGCAGCATGTCCATGCTCAACTTTCCTCCCACCTCTCATCTAACCCTCTCCTTCACAACCTCCAATCTGGCTTCCGCCCCCACCACTCCACCGAAACTGCCCTGACAAAAATTACTAATGACTTAGTCACAGCCAAAGCTAACAGACAGTTCTGTATCCTCCTCCTTCTTGACCTGTCCTCTGCTTTCGACACATTCGATCACTGCCTACTGCTACAGATTCTTTCTTCCCTTGGCATCAAAGACCTTGCCCTGTGCTGGATTGCCTCATACCTATCCAACCGCACATTTAGCGTTTCCCACTCCCACACTACCTCCTCATCCCACCCTCTCTCTGTTGGAGTCCCTCAAGGCTCTGTCCTAGGGCCCCTACTTTTTTCCATCTATACCCTTGGCCTACGACAACTCGTAAAGTCCCATGGCTTCCAGTACCACCTGTATGCAGACGACACTCAAATCTACCTCTCTGGCCCAGATGTCACCTCCCTGCTGTCCAGAATCCCGAAGTGTCTGTCAGCCATACCCTCCTTCTTCACCTCTCGCTTTCTAAAACTCAATGTAGACAAAACCGAATTCATCATCTTTCCCCCACCTCACGTATTCCCCCTACCCGATCTATTTATTATGGTAAACGGCATCACATTCTCTCCCGCACCTGAAGTCCACTGCCTCGGGGTAACTCTTGACTCTGCCCTGTCCTTCAAACCTCACGTCCAAGCTCTTGCCACCTTCTGTCGCCTCCAACTCAAAAATATTGCCAGAATCCGTTCCTTCCTCAGCCCACAATCTACCACAACTCTTGTGCATGCTCTCCTCATCTCCCGCCTCGATTACTGCAACACCCTCCTCTGTGGCCTCCCAGCTAACTCTCTTGCACCACTCCAGTCTGTCCTCAACTCTGCTGCCACCTCCTCGCTACTCCCCTGCTTCTCCCCTCTGCAAATCCCTCCACTGGCTCCTAATTCCCCAACGAATCCAGTTCAAACTACTAGCACTGATCTACAAAGCCATCCCCAACCTGTCCCCTCCCTATATCTCTGAACTAATCTCCCAATATCTTCCCTCACGTAGTCTTCGATCCTCCCTAGACCTCCTACTCTCCTCCACACTTATTCGTTCCTCACACAACCGCCTCCAAGATTTCTCCCGAATATCCCCCATCCTCTGGAATTCCATGCCTCAACACGTCTGATTATCCACCACCCTCGGATCCTTCAGACGGAACCTGAAAACCCATCTCTTCAGGAAAGCCTACAGCCTACAATAACCATGCCACCGCCACCAGAGCCGCCGCCTCACCGCCGTCAGAGTCGCCGCATCACCACCGCCAGAGCCGCAGCCTCACCCCTACCTTCTGTCTCTTCCTCACTAACCCATAGAATGTAAGTCCGCAAGGACAGGGTCCTCTCCCCTCTCTACCAGACTGTCACTGTAAACCTGCTTACTGTAAACGATTCTATAACCCTGTATGTAACCCCTTTCTCATGTACAGCACCATGGAATTAATGGTGCTATATAAATAAATAATAATAATAATAAATAAATCCCAATATAAATTATTACGTGAAATATTGAACTGGTCTTTGTGACTGCCAGTTAGCTTGTGTATGTATAGAAGCTAATCTCAATGCTCCTTCTTGGGTGCCACAACTGAATTCTTCCCAGCAATTGCTAAAAATGTATAGATATTGTAAGTGGGAATTGCATTTTGCAGGTGTGGTCCTAGCCACTACTACTATATAATTGTCTAAGGGTCATGTCTGTCTGTCTGTCTGTCACGGATATTCATTGGTCGCGGCCTCTGTCTGTCATGGAAATCTAAGTCGCTGATTGGTCGCGGCAAAACAGCCACGACCAATCAGAGACGGGCACAGTCCAGAAGAAAATGGCCGCTCCTTACTCCCCACAGTCAGTGACCGGCGCCCGCATACTCCCCTCCAGTCACCGCTCACACAGGGTTATGCAGCGGGTAACGCACTCCGTAACCGCTGCTATTAACCCTGTGTGTCCCCAACTTTTTACTATTGATGCTACCTATCAATGTTAAAAATAAAAAAAAACAAAAATCCTGCTATTCTCACCCTCCGTAGTCCGCCGAGCCGCATGCGCCTGCCGCCATCTTCAGTTCCCGGCGATGCATCGCGAAATTACCCAGAGACCGCTAAGTCATCTGGGTAATTTCGCAATGCATCCTGGGAATTGAAGATGGCGGCAGCCGCGCGCGTATCGCCGGAGCTTCGCTGGATCCCAGGGGTGAGTATATAACTATTTTTTATTTTAATTATTTTTTTAACAGGGATATGGTGCCTACACTGTTGTATACTACGTTGGCTGTGTTAGTTACCGCGTGGCTGCTATATACTACATAGGCAGTGTTATATACTATGTGGGCTGTGTGATATATTTTTTGGCCACTGTTATATACTGCGTGGGCAGTGTTATATACTACGTGGCTGCTATATACTGCATGGGCAGTGTTATATACTACGTTGCTGCTATATACTGCGTGGGCTGTGCTATATATTATGTGGCCATTGTTACATACTGCGTGGCTTGTGTTATATACTACGCTGCCTGTGTTATATACTGCGTGGCTGCTATATACTGCGTGGGCTGTGTTATATAGTACGTGGCTGTGTTATATACTGCGTGGCCACTGTTATATATTGCGTGGCCTGTATTAACGCATCGGGTATTCTACAATATGTATGTATATAGCAGCCATATAGTATATAGCACAGGCCACGTAATATTTGTCTGCTATATACTACATGGCTCCTATATACTACGTGGCCTGTGCTATATACTATGTGGCTGCTATATACATACATAAATACATATTCTAGAATACCCGCTGTGTTAGAATCGGGCTACCATCTAGTCCTTAATAATTGCTGTGACTACATGGGCGATACCAATGGGTTGTAGTGTTGGGGATGATGTGTTAGGTCAGGTGGTTCTTGACTAGTACAATGTGCAGTTTTACACTAATAGACTGACCACCTTCTGGGTGTCATCTGGTGTGTGGTGCACATTTTTTTGGATGGGTCTTGGACCGCTTAACACTTGTGAAACCTGATGCTACATACAGTAATTAATTAGGCTCCCTGACTTATCGCCTGTTGTAGAAAGTTTCTGATGTCTCCTCATTTTCTTTAGTTTTTGTCCACCAAGCTGTTTTGTGCCTGTGTTGTGCTTTCTTAAATGTGTGTTTTTATAGCAGGACAAGGAGTAGGCCTTGAAACTTTCATAAATAATAAGTAGCCTTGTTAATCTTCTGCAATTGCAGAGGTCAAACTGGATTTTAATGACCAAAAATCCTTGAACGAACTGTTATTTTTTATTGCCTCTTGTCAACCGGTAAACAGCATCTTTCATACATTCTTTCACAAAGCATACTTATGTGAAAAGCAGCAATTTGCCTTTCACCACTGAATCGGTTTAATTTATTTCTTTATGATCTTTTATAACTTTTTACTTTTTTTATTCAACTGCTCGGCTTATAATCAGTTGGATGGATTTTGTGCTTTAACTTCTTTGCAAATTGCTGTAAATTTGTAAACTCTTTTAACTTAGGTGCCGTGACTTGACCGCTGTTGACCTATGTAACTATGAGAATTAAGTCTTTCCATTTTTTGCTGATGCCCCTGTAGTACAATATATATATTTTTTTAGAATTTGCAAATTAGCTTCTCAACAAATTACATAAATAATAAAGCTTTGTTGTTGTGTGAGCAAAGTCTAGTGAATGTATGTAAAATTGGTGTAAGTTGTAATTGTTGGAACATCCTCAAAAGCATAAAATCTTGCAAAAATATAGCAAAATAAACGAAATTTACAACTTTTGAGAAAGTTTGTCTGATCTGACCTCTGTGGGTTTTTCAAAAGTTTTTGCTAATGTTTCCAAAGGCTGTATGCGAATAATTAGCCGTAAACTTAAAACTATAATTCTGTAGGACTTTAGGGAAATCTCCGAAGACAGGCAGAAATAGAAAAAAAATAATTTACACTGCACAGCTTAACAAAATGGTGATGATTTCTATTGGGGAATAGCAGAGTTATTAGACTAGTAGTTATTGGGAGCCTTTTAGTGGTTGCCCAAAATACAAAGTCCTCTAAGAACAGATTGTGAGTACAGCATTCAGCTGTCTATGGCAGTCCTATAGGAAATGTATCGAGTGGTGGCGCGCATGGACTGGCATCATTCTATTCCAACAGAGCACTTCAGTGGGTGTAATAGTGGTGGGAACCCGAAAGTTATCACCACTTCTGTTTCACTGCCAGAGTGAGACAACAATACATAGTTGTTCATCAGGATTTAGTTGTTTAGTTACTGTTTGGACATATTACTATAATGCTGGCCATATATGTCGAATCTGTCATCAAATTTAGCTGCCATTGGTGATGTTGGAAATCACAATGAGGGCCAGCCTACAAATTGGAATAACAGACTGTTGTAAAGTTACGTACATCTATGGTTTTCAATGCAGTGCGAATAAAGGTATGCCTACCCATACTTCTCAAACTTATACCAAAATGTTACTCTTATAGCGTATGAGAGGCACACTAGACGGAAAGGTACTGTACGCAATGGCAATGTGAACATAGCCGAACATGTCCCAGTGGTTCTAAAGATTCTGCACCCCAGAGGTATGAGTATGTTATAGCTGTCTTTTTAGACTCTGAGACTCATGAGCAAGCATACCAGTCACAGTGTCTATATTTTACTTAGAATAATAAGGGTTTATGATATTTTCGGCTTCTGTAACCAGGTATTGAATTTCTTACATAACGTCTTATTATAAACTAAGAACTTTTAACCACAAACCTCATATTTGAGGATTATATTTTTCCATTCAGAAATACCTCAGCTCATTGGCCGTGTTCAACTCTACAAGGTTAAATTCACACCGGTGAACTTTTCTTTCCATTAATTATATTGTACTGAACTTTCTATAGCTTTACATCATTGAATTATTATTATTTCAGATGAAGCCATATCACATGGATTTGTAGAGTATCTGGAGTTATATAATACACTCACAGATGAAAAAGGCTATAATCCATTTTTAAAACTGAACACAAACAGTTAGATTTTCAAATAATCTGACAATATTGTGTTACATGATTGTGTTCATAAGTTGTTTTTTTTTCCATTCAAAAGTCAAAAGTGGGTTGACTTAAACTGCTTTGGAAATGTGTTTCCTAAAGGTGGGTTTATACCATCTGACTTATGACACTATATGACCTCTGCTCAGCTGATTGGTGGTCCTTTAATAGCATATTTAGAAGCACTCCCATAAAAGTTTTTACCCTCTTAATATATTGCAATTATCATACTATATAGCACTGTGTACTTACAATTGCTCATTTTGACTTTCTACCCACTTAATTCTATTCTTTCCTCTGCTATGTAGAAACGGTAAGTCTCTAGTCCCTGCATTTATCATTCCCCATTTCAGCTGTTCCTTATTCCCCCCTGCCAGGGAGTTTTGCAGTGATGACTCCTCATTAGTGAAAATTTACCTCCTGTTTCTACATAGAGCTTAGAAGGATTCAGTTTTTAATCATGTGATGTCATAGACCTAATGGAAAAGAGAAGAATCAGCTGAGTAGAAGGCTATGTGCACACGTTGCGAATTTGGCTGCGGATCCGCAGCGGATTGGCCGCTGCGGATTTGCAGCTGTTTTCCATGCAGTGTACAGTACTATGTACTGTAAACCTATGGAAAACCAAATCCGCAGTGCACATGCTGCGGAAAATACCGCTCGGAAATGCTGCGTTGTATTTTCTGCCACATGTCAATTCTTTGTGCGGATTCCGCAGCAGTTTACACCTGCTCCTCAATAGGAATCCACAGGTGTAAAACCGCAGGTGGAATCTGCACAAAAACCGCAGTAAATCCGCTGGAAATCCGTAGGTAAAACGCAGGTCCACAAGGTGTGCACATAGCCGAAGGGAAAATGAGCAATTGTAAGTACACAGTGCTATATAATATGACTGCAATATATTAAGAGGATAAACATTTTGATGGGTGTGCTTCTTTAATATGCTGTGGTGCAGCAGTGTCCACGCTATGCAGTGATTAGGTAGTGACCCAGGAAAGTTCAAAGTGAACATAGGTTTAATGTCCAAAAACTTACAAACAAAAGAAATGGTATCCTCCAGATCGCAGCCAGGAAACAAAACAGTCCGTAAATGCTTCTGGTTGCTGAGGGCGACTGCACCACCGTATTGCGCTGCGGGGTTCCAGGAGTTCGCTCCACTGGGCTCTGCATTCCCCCAAACAGGCAGAGCTTTTGCAGAGCTGTCTGTTCTACACCATGCAAACTCCACACTGACACACCCAACCCTCTGCTGCAAGGGTTTTTACAATAGCCTGTAGCTGTAGGCCACTTGCAACACCCGGCTTTTCCTGAATAATGCCCAGGCCAACTAGCTTGACCAGGTCCATGCTTACTTTTATTTTGCCCCGTGACTCACAGGCATCCTGCTGTGACCACAAAGTCTCTAGTCTAAAGGTACCTTCACACATAACGATATTGTTAACGATATTGTTGCTATTTGTGACGTAGCAACGATATCGTTAATGAAATCGTTATGTGTGACAGCGACCAACGATCAGGCCCCTGCTGGGAGATCGTTGGTCGCTGAACAAAGTCCAGAACTTTATTTCGTCGCTGGACTCCCTGGAGACATCGCTGGATCGGCGTGTGTGACACCGATCCAGCGATGTCTTCACTGGTAACCAGGGTAAACATCGGGTAACTAAGCGCAGGGCCGCGCTTAGTAACCCGATGTTTACCCTGGTTACCATGCTAAAAGTAAAAAAAAACAAACACTAGATACTTACCTACCGCTGTCTGTCCTCCAGCGCTGTGCTCTGCACTCCTCCTGTACTGGCTGTGAGCTGGAAAGAAGAGCGGTGACGTCACCGCTCTGCTTTCCGGCTCACAGCCAGTACAGGAGGAGAGCAGAGAACCAGAGCGCAGCGCTGGAGGACAGACAGCTGTAGGTTAGTATCTAGTGTTTGTTTTTTTTTACTTTTAGGATGGTATCCAGGGTAAACATCGGGTTACTAAGCGCGGCCCTGCGCTTAGTTACCCGATGTTTACCCTGGTTACCGGCATCGTTGGTCGCTGGAGAGCGGTCTGTGTGACAGCTCTCCAGCGACCAAACAGCGACGCTGCAGCGATCCGGATCGTTGTCGGTATCGCTGCAGCGTCGCTTAATGTGAAGGGGCCTTAATAGGACTCCGTCCGCATCCTGGGGGATACATATCGACCCTCGCATATGATACCGGTCACTGCCTCACAATACATGTAGAACAATCTTGGCAGTATAGGACCTGTTTACATAGCATGATATGCTGTAGAGAACAAAGAACTTTTAATCAAATCAAAAGATCATTTCACCTGGTGAACAAGCATTTTCCTCGCTCACCAGGTTTTTGGCCGCCAGTTTAGAGCATTCTTAGGTAGACTCAGTCCTGATAATCATGCATTTTTTTTGTATAATAGATGAACAGCAGTAGGATGAAATCCACAGAACTCTTAGTGCCTTAAAGCACGCTGTAGTTCAGAGGCCTTTGCATCAATAAAAAAGACCCATACACTACAATGACTGATTTCCCTCTGCACCAGCCTGATGTCACTTTACCACTTGCATTGAACTTGCATACTAGGTCACACCTCTACTTTATTTCTTTCCTTCTTTCCTTCCTTCCTCCTACAGTGTTGACTTGCAAACTGCAGACAAGTCACACAAATGTTTTTGTCTTACAGTTTATCGGAGTATTAGTGTCACATGATCATAGTCGCTATGTAGCCTTATTCTTTTTTTGGTTCCATATTTTCAGAATTAGCCCGACCTCTAGCAAAGCAAAAGCAGAAAACCACATAAAGTTTTTTCTGTACACCGCACCCTTTCTTGGCAAGATTTGTCCAGCATGGGTTGTCATAGCATCCAGCTGTTTCTCTACAATACATGAGGTTGTAATGAGGCTGTTCTTTATGTGCATACCAGATAAAATACAAGTGGTGTTCAAAAATCCTGCATAGGCGTGAAGAAAACTATATGTTTCATACTTCTGCATCTCTACAGTGAAACTGGTGTAACACATATGTTTTTGTAATCCCTCATTGTATGCCATACTCATTTTTGAATGTCCCAAGTGTATAAATTGTTATGGTATGCGCATTTGTGATAATTTTTTTTTACAGCATAACTATACCTACACCAGTACAGTGTGTAGAATGGTGAACAGGTTTCTAAGTTCATTAACTTCCAATGCAAGTTCACACAGACTTAAATTTTACTTTTTAAGATTTATTATTTTTTATTTAATTCAGAGTGTTGAGCAGAAGGCAGCATTTTCTTATTAAGGATGTCTATGTTTTTTTTTGTATTAACCATACCCTCCACAATATGAAGCCTTCCATCACCATTGGCTGCCATACAGCCCCAGACCATTACTTTCATAGGATGTTTCACAGAGGAGCTCAAACACTCTGGCTTGTACTCTTCATGTGGGAACCTTCTCACATAAGACCTGCCATCATTTCCTAAAATGCAAAAAGTGCTTTCATCACTAAATAGCACTTTTTCCCACTCCTCCTTCCTCCATTTTAAATATTTCAATGCCCACAGTTTTGGCCTTTGTCTTTGTATGGCTGTCATCAATGGCTTCTTTCGGGCCTTGCACCCTCTCAATCCTGCTTCCAAACATCTCTTCCTAACAGTTGATGTTGCTACCTCAATATTGCACTTTTCTTGCCATTCTCGCAGAAGCTGAGGAGAGGTGAGCTTTCGATTGGCGAGGGATGTTCTTATCAGTACTCTATCCTCCCTTTTAGTTGACTTTCTGGGCCGACCAGATCTGGGCCTGTCCTGGGTAATTCCAAGCTGCTTATGTTTCTGCAAAATTCTTACGACTGTACTCTGATTACAGCCGACCTTCCTTGTGATCTGGGGGCCAGTATAACCCTCTTCATGTAGCACCACAACTCGCACACGATCCTCCGCTGACAAAAATCTGAAGGCTCCCATCATAAAACTCTACAGTATGATTCACTAGATAGACCAACAGATAAAACAAACAAACAAAGCAGCAGATGTGATGCAATGTGATTGGCTGCCATATCCAGGTTATGATCGGTCACAAGAACCTCATCTGTGATTGGCTAATTTTGGATCTGAAGCTGTACAATATTTAGTTCTGCTTTCAATTCCCATATTGTTGCAATAATTTCATGTAAAACTGCTTCAAAAGCTAAAAATATTACAGGGAAAGAATGCAAAATTGTATTCTGAACAAAACGATATATAATATGTCATATTAGCATCGAAAATATTCGACAGAAAACGTTTACAACTTGAAAAATCAATCAATCAATTTATCCTATGCCTATGCAGGACTTTTGAACACCACTGTAATACATATAAACTTTATATTAAATGTAACGCTGCATTTAATGTAAAAAAGAGATACCTATCGGATGAATGTTTTACTGAAAGCTATGTAGTATGTATTGGAACCTTTTATGTCCGAGTCTGATGCAACTGATAAAAGTGTGCACTTTGTGTACAAGTCCAACATTTATAGCCAGACAGAAAAATATTGTATGCATTTGTTTCCCTGTGGTCTTTGTATTGATGTGTCTCTTTGAGACTGTCTACACGTAACATCGGTCTTCCTGGAAGGTAAGTGCTAAATCCAGCCAGATTAGTGTTTTCTGCAAAAAAATAGATTTGAAAGTGAGCCTTCCAATTATGTGACAACCCTAAAGTCCTGGTCAAATGACACACTCTTGATGAAGTAACGTGATTACTTACACAGGTGACTTAATTTCAAACGATATACAATAACTTATATAATATGCACATGTATATTGTGTGTATATACATATGCAGGATGCAATGTCATGAAATGCAAATGATGAAAACATGGAAATCTCAAATTATTCAGTATTGACCACGGTCACCAAACACAAAAATACATGAACTTGCACGTCTTGGCTGCTATCAACGAAGTCATTAATGGTTTCTGGTTAATGTTCTGCCATGTTGAATGCACTTGGGAATGTAAATGATGAAGATCAGCTGCTGGCTGCTCCCTGTGCAACTGCTGATCAATGACGTCCCAGATGTTGGTAATGGAAGACATATAGGAAGATGCTGCAGGCCGTGGAGGCACATTAGTCTATTCAGGCTGCTCACAGTAAAACGAGCAATATGTGGCGTGGCATTGTCATGTTGATTTACTGGCTCCTGGGACATTTTGGAGAATTGGCTGTGCCACTGGTGTTCACGATTGAACCATTCTGTACTGCAGGTGATATTGAGTGTCAGATACCTAGCCTTTGTCAGTGTGAGCCGAAGCGTCACCGTGTTATGTGGGTCTAAATAAAATCCACTTTTTTCACATTTAAATCAATGGAGTGCTGCCTTCCCTTTTCTTCTGTCTGGATTGGGGCAAGTATTGGATGTATTGCTGGGGAGGCCTTAGCACCCACCAGTTGGTATTGTGCTGAACCGTTTTTTGTAATCTATCTATCTATCTATCTATCTATCTATCTATCTATCTATCTATCTATGTATCCCATGTCTATCTAATGTCTATCCCATATCTATCTATCCATCTATCCCATATCTATCTATCTATCTATCTATCTATCTATCTATCTATCTATCTATCTCTTTATCGATCTATCCCATATCTATCTATCTATCTATCTATCTATCTATCTATCTATCTATCTATCTATCCCATATCTATCTATCTATCTATCTATCTATCTATCTATCTATCTACAGTTGTGGCCAAAAAGTATTGACACCCCTGCAATTCTGTCAGATAATACTCAGTTTCTTCCTTAAAATTATTGCAAACACAAAAGTATTGGCACCCTCAGCCTAATACTTGGTTGCACAACCTTTAGCCAAAATAACTGCGACCAACCACTTCCAGTAACCATCAATGAGTTTCTTACAATGCTCTGCTGGAATTTTAGACCATTCTTCTTGGGCAAACTGCTCCAGGTCCCTGATATTTGAAGGGTGCCTTCTCCAAACTGCCATTTTTAGATCTCTCCACAGGTGTTCTATGGGATTCAGGTCTGGACTCATTGCTGGCCACCTTAGAAGTCTCCAGTGCTTTCTCTCAAACCATTTTCTAGTGCTTTTTGAAGTGTGTTTTGAGTCATTGTCCTGCTGGAAGACCCATGACCTCTGAGGGAGATCCAGCTTTCTCACACTGGGCCCTACATTATCCTGCAAAATTTGTTGGTAGTCTTCAGACTTCATAATGCCATGCACACGGTCAAGCAGTTCAATCCCAGAGGCAGCAAAGCAACCCCAAAACATCAGGGAACCTCCGCCATGTTTGACTGTAGGGACTGTGTTCTTTTCTTTGAATGCCTCTTTTTCTCCTGTAAACTCTATATTGATGCCTTTGCCCAAAAAGCTCTACTTTTGTCTAATCTGACCAGAGAACATTCTTCCAAAACGTTTTAGGCTTTTTCAGGTAAGTTTTGGCAAACTCCAGCCTGGCTTTTTTTATGTCTCGGGGTAAGAAGTGGGGTCTTCCTGGGTCTCCTACCATACAGTCCCCTTTCATTCAGATGCCGACGGATAGTACGGGTTGACACTGTTGTACCCTCGGACTGCAGGGCAGCTTGAACTTGTTTGGATGTTAGTCGAGGTTCTTTATCCAACATCCACACAATCTTGCGTTGAAATCTCTTATCAATTTTTCTTTTACGTCCACATCTAGGGAGGTTAGCCACAGTGCCATGGGCTTTAAACTTCTTGATGACACTGCGCACGGTAGACACAGGAACATTCATGTCTTTGGAGATGGACTTGTAGCCTTGAGATTGCTCATGCTTCCTCACAATTTGGTTTCTCAAGTCCTCAGACAGTTCTTTGGTCTTCTTTCTTTTCTCCATGCTCAATGTGGTGCACACAAGGACACAGGACAGAAGTTTAGTCAACTTTAATCCATGTCATCTGGCTGCAAGTGTGATTTAGTTATTGCCAACACCTGTTAGGTGCCACAGGTAAGTTACAGGTGCTGTTAATTACACAAATTAGAGAAGCATCACATGATTTTTCGAACAGTGCCAATACTTTTGTCCACCCTTTTTTTATGTTTGGTGTGGAATTACCGTATATACTCGAGTATAAGCCGACCCGAGTATAAGCCGACCCCCCTAATTTTGCCAAAAAAAACTGGGAAAACTTATTGACTCGAGTATAAGCCTAGGGTGGAAATGTAGCATTTACCGGTGAATTTCAAAAATAAAAATAGATCATTATTTCCCCATAGCTGTGCCATATAGTGCTCTGCACCGTTCATATTGCCCCATAGATGCTGCACAGATGCCCCATATAGTGCTGTGTGCCGTTCATACTGCCCCATAGATGCTGCACAGATGCCCCATATAGTGCTGTGTGCCGTTCATACTGCCCCCATATAGTGCTGTGTGCCGTTCATACTGCCCCCATAGATGCTGCACAGATGCCCCATATAGTGCTGTGTGCCGTTCATACTGCCCCCATATAGTGCTGTGTGCCGTTCATACTGCCCCCATATAGTGCTGTGTGCCGTTCATACTGCCCCCATATAGTGCTGTGTGCCGTTCATACTGCCCCCATATAGTGCTGTGTGCCGTTCATACTGCCCCCATATAGTGCTGTGTGCCGTTCATACTGCCCCCATATAGTGCTGTGTGCCGTTCATACTGCCCCCATATAGTGCTGTGTGCCGTTCATACTGCCCCCATATAGTGCTGTGTGCCGTTCATACTGCCCCCATATAGTGCTGTGTGCCGTTCATACTGCCCCCATATAGTGCTGTGTGCCGTTCATACTGCCCCCCATAGATGCTGCACATAAATCTGTGCTGCCGCTGCTGCTGCTGCTGCAATAAAAAAAAAAAAACCACATACTCACCTCCCTTGATTGCAGCTCCCAGCGTCCGGTCCCGGCGCCTCCATCTTCCCGGCGTCTCCGCTCTGACTGATCAGGCAGAGGGCGCCGCGCACACTATATGCGTCATCGCGCCCTCTGCCTGAACAGTCAGAGCGCAGACGCCGGGAAGATGGAGGCGCCGGGAAGATGGAGCGGCGCCCGGCGGCTGGAACGCGGACAGGTGAATATAACATACTTACCTAGTCCCAGCGATCCTCGCGCTGTCCCTGCCTTCCTCCCCGTCTTCTGTGCTGCAGCATCTTCCTATCAGCGGTCACCGGCACTGCTGATTAGAGAAATGAATAGGCGGCTCCGCCCCTATGGGAGGTGGAGCCGCTTATTCATTTCTGTAATGAGCGGTCCCACGTGACCGCTGAAGAGGGGAAGACGCTGCAGCACAGAAGACGGGGAGGAAGGCAGGGACAGCGCGAGGATCGCTGGGACTAGGTAAGTATACCTCAGCGCCCTCTCCCCCTCACCCGCCGACCCCACCACTACCGTGACTCGAGTATAAACCGAGGGGGGCACTTTCAGCCCAAAAATTTGGGCTGAAAATCTCGGCTTATACTCGAGTATATACGGTATATCCAATTCGGCTTTAGGACAATTCTTTTTGTGTTTTTTCATTTAAGACAAATTAAATGAAGATAATAATACCAAAGAATTTGTGTTTGCAATCATTTTCAGGAAGAAACTGAGTATTATCTGACAGAATTTCAGAGGTGTCAATACTTTTGGCCATAACTCTATCTATCTATCTATCTATCTATCTATCTATCTATCTATCTATCTATCTATCTATCTATCTATCTATCTATCTCATATCTATCTATCCCATATCTATCTAATGTCTATCCCACATTCCCATATCTGTCTGTGTATCTATCTATCTATCTATCTATCTATCTATCCCATATCTATCTGTCTATCCCATATTCCCATATCTAATAATGTGTGCAAACTGTAAAGCGCTGCGGAATATGTTAGCGCTATATAAAAATAAAGATTATTAAAATAAAGATTAGTATCTATCTATCTATCTATCTCATATCTATCTATCCCATATATATATATCTACAGTATCTATCTATCTATCTATCTATCTATCTATCTATCTATCTATCTATCTAATGTATATCCCATATCTATCTATCTATCTATCTATCTATCTATCTATCTATCTATCTATCTATCCCATATCTATCTATCTATCTATCTATGTATCTATCCCATATCTATCTATCTATCTATCTATCTATCTATCTATCTATCTATCCCATATCTATCTAATGTCTATCCCATATTCCCATATCTATCTATCTAGATAAAGAACACAGCAGCACATGTATATGAACCTAGGCCATGTGAAAACACAGACAAATATTCAATATGAATTATACTTCTCAAAAATATTTTTTCATAATAATTTTTTCAAATTTTTTTTTCATAAAACTTAGTTATAGATGAAATGAAGATTCTTAGCGCATAAATTGGCCAATTCATGTGTGCCCATCAACTACGGCAAGGTGATCTCCTTCTGAAGGGTCCTACACTACCATACATGCCACTTTTGGGCCACCAGCCTACAACTCTGGACAAAACATGTCACTCTGGGCTAAACCTACAATTTATGGGCAGGTAGAGTTGATTACCACCACCTGCAAGGTCAATGGGAGGAGTGCACAATCAGTGGGGATGCAGCCATCTATCTATCTATCTATCTATCTATCTATCTATCTATCTATCTATTCCATATCTAAGGCTACATTCACATTAGCGTCTTGCGGGGCTGCGTCGGGCGCAGCCGTGGCGACGCATGCATCATGCGCCCCTATATTTATTATGGGGGGCGCATGGACATGCGTTGTCTTGCGTTTTGTGATGCATGCGTCATTTGGGCGCAACAGAAAACGCTGCATGGTGCAGTTTTTTCTGCACCAAAAATCATGCAAAAATGAACGCATGTGTCACAAAAAACTGTGTTTTGCATGCGTTTTTACATGTGTTGCGCGTTGCGTCGCCGACGCAGCACCGCACAACGCAAATGTGAACGTAGCCGAATGTCTATCCCATATTCCCATATCTATCTATCTATCTATCTCATATCTATCTATCTCATATCTATCTATCTATCTATCTAATGTCTATCCCATATATATCTATCTATCCCATATCTATTTATCTAGCTATCTCATATCTATCTAATGTCTATCCCATATCTATCTATCTAATAATAATAATAATCTTTATTTTTATATAGTGCTAACATATTCCGCAGCGCTTTACAGTTTGCACACATCATTATCTATCTATCTATATCTATCTATCTATCTATCTATCTATCTATCTATCTATCTATCCCATATCTATCTATCTATCTATCTATCTATCTATCTATCTATCTATCTATCTATCTATCCCATATCTATCTATCTATCTATCTATCTATCTATCTATCTATCTATCTATCTATCTATCCCATATCTATCTATCTATCTATCTATCTATCTATCTATCTATCTATCTATCTATCTATCTATCCCATATCTATCTATCTATCTTTGACACATACTACAGCTCACAGTAATGATCTGCATTGGATACTTTGGTGTCATGCTGAGTTTATAAAACTGCTTGTAGAGTCTTAGCACAGTTCACGCTTTGCGCTTTAATCCTGGGTTAACACTCGCACTGCTAATGGCATCCAGTAGGGCGATACATCAGAGGCTAATCCGGTGGTTTTACACAAATGATTTCCCATTATCTCTTGGTCTTAGAATGTGCCACATCAGAACTCTGATGGATTAATGAAACACTGCTACAGCTAATTGCTGACATAAGTGTATTTAGGACATTGAGGTAATTACACAAATGCAAAGAAGAAGTTGTTCTCATCGATTTTCTGTGCATTTCCAGCGGTTTCTAAGTCATTCTCACTTCCAAAAATGAACAATTTGTGTTTATACGTATTTTCATTTGCACGGTACAGTTCAAGCCTTTTGAAGTTGAAATAAAAACATTACACAGTGCCAGGGGGAATTGCGTTACAGGCTACTTGCTATATCAGCTATCGAAACCTTCAAAAAGAACCTGAAGACCCACCTCTTCCGACAAGCCTACAGCCTGCAGTAATCACCGATCGACCAAACCGCTGCTCAACCAGCTCTACCCTCACCTACTGTATCCTCACCCATCCCTTGTAGATTGAGTCCTCGTGGGCAGGGTCCTCTCTCCTACTGTACCAATTGTGACCTGTATTGTTCAAGATTATTGTACTTGTTTTATTATGTATACCCCTCCTCACATGTAAAGCGCCATGGAATAAATGGCGCTATAACAATAAATAATAATAATAATCAGCTGTAATTCTTAATCTTTTTTCGTAAAACTGTATTTTTTGAAGATACAGATGTTATATGGATTTCTCTAAATATCAGAACTTTGTTCAGCAGCTGCAATGATCGCTTTGTGCTGTTCTCACAGAAGATTATTGATTAATTACTCGGTTGCCTGCTTGGAAAAAAAAATTCTGCATATATTATAGCCCTCACAACAAAAGAATACATCTTTATTAATCTGGGTCATGTATTCTTAAATGTGAGCAGCTGCTTCTTACTTTTCTCAACTTTACTTTCAGATGTTCATCTCAGATGAGGAATATTATGTGGCTCTTTACTGTTAATAGAAGCGGTATGAAACCTTGTGATGGATAACATCAAAACAAAATGTCAATTTTCTGCTTAAATTCTTCTCAAGTGACCCTCCCACTCTTTCATATGGAGATTTATGGTGAAGCGGAATATTTCACAAAATACAGGAATAACAAACAAGCTGCATCAGAGAAGTCAGCCTATGAACTAGACTTATTTGCACAATAAGGCTAAGTAGAAATTTAATATTCAAGTATTAAATTAGAAAAGCCGCCATCCTAAATAGTCAGTGCTGATGCTATAAGCAATAAATCATGTGCTTTTTATTATTTATCTAAAAAATGATACTTGATCACTATGCAATTTTTGGGGTGAAACTCCATTCATTTGTTGGTCAATGTCTTCATACATACTCAGTTGATATGTAATCCGTTCATATGTGATCAAATGTTGCTTTTTCAATAAAAGTCGAAGAGACCTGGAAAAACATAGCTGAGTTACTGGAGGCAAACTGAAAGTCTTAAAGGGTTCCTGGAAGCCACAAACAAACAGAAGATGTCCTGTAAGCCACACGCGGACACACATAGACATACTGAAAGTCTTAAATGGGTCCTGGAAACTCTAAGCGGACAGGAGACATCCTGGAAGCCCCAGGCGGACAGATAGAGGCAAACTGAAAGTCTTAAAGTGGTCCTGGAAGCCACAAGCAGGCCGGAGGGGTCGTGGAAGCTGCAGGCGGACATGTAGAGGCAAAGTGAACGTCTCAGAGAGGTCCTGGAGACCACTGATAGGTAGCAGGGTTACTGTAGGCCATAGACAAGCCGGTGAAGACCACTGACAGGTCGCAAAGTTACTGGATGCAGCAGACAAACAGGTGACGTCCTGAATACTTCTGACGGGTAGCAGGGTTTTCTGGAAGCTGCAGACAAGTAAATGGAAATCCCAGGCAACCAGGAGCCTATGGACAAGTGTGTGTCTTGGAAGGTGTTCTATAGGCCTGGATGTCTTCCTGGAGCGTAACAATATTGTATTTTACAGTTATTAGGTTCTTTAGAAGGACTTAGATGTGAGGATTTATTCTGACGGAATATAGGCTGAACTGGATGGACAAATGTCTTTTTGCGGCCTTGCTAACTATGTTACTATATTGGACAGGTGCCTAACAGATATTTTTTATTCTTTGTATAATGAGATAAACAAAAGAAAAATGGTGCTGCAAAATATCTAACACATATATCAACTTTATTAAATCTAAAGGATTTTGTAAAAAAAAAAAAACATGTCTCAATGGAGAACGAACAATAAGTTCCCGAAGGCTATAAACTGTATATAATTAGCATGCCCACACTGTATCTATTGCAGTACATTCCCTAAAGGTTAATATATACAGTACATCAGATAAAAGAGCATAGGAGGCAAACTTGCATAGTAATAATGTAAAGCTCTGTTAGGTGTGTAGCCCTGCGCCCCAAACAGCCTTCTATGTAACTTTCCAGAGCGAGAAACTCTTTTTATTAAAGGCTGTCAGTCTTGGATCACAGAAGGGAGCCTTGTATAAGGGACCTACCTCGATACTGCACATATATTCAAAATTATATTTCTGAAAACCATGCAAAGCAAGTTTTTGCTTAAAAGATACTGATAATATTAAAGAAAGGTTGTCTAGTGTGGAACAACCTGTGAATAGTGCAGATCTTCACCTTCCTGGTGTCAGCCATAAGATGTGCTTCCTCTTTACCCATGTCCTTCTCACTCCATTACCAGTTTGAGGCATGAATCAAATGTTCTCTAAAACTGTTGACACCAAGTGTGAGAGAGCTCTGTATCCGGAGTCCCATCATCTCAGCAGTTAGAAGACTTCCGTGTTTGATAAACTACGCTCTGTTTTGCGAATGTAAAAAGAAATGACCCATTAGACAGCACATTCAGTCCCCTATTTGCTCTCAAAATCATTTTTATTTAAAACCTCTTTTAATAATTCAGTTTTCTTCATTTTGATGCACACATGCATCTAAAAACCTCTTCAGGCAAAACTGTTTAAGACTGTTTGGTTCTCTGAATTGTCCCAGTGCATGAAGTCAGATTGTCCTCTCTCACTCTTCTTGGCTTTGCTTCATTAACGAGCACGCATAAAAATAATGTTATTAATTATTAACAAAGTTTAATGAAATGTAGAGTGCAGGAGCACTGTCGCCCCTGGTGCATGGTTTTTCTTCATGAACATCAATGTAAATAGAAGCTACAGGCGTCTAATGCTATTAAGATTAAAATGCAGCTCATTAAACGGGTTGTGCAACTTTAACAATTGCACTAAAGGGTTCTTTGGATGACCGTCTGTAGTTAACTCTACGTGTATGCAAACTTGTGAATCCTAAGGATACCGTCACACTATATGATTTACCTACGATCACGACCAGCGATTCGACCTGGCCGTGATCGTAGGTAAATCGTAGTGTGGTTGCTGGAGAGCTGTCACACAGACAGCTCTCCAGTGACCAACGATGCCGAGGTCCCCGGGTAACCAGGGTAAACATCGGGTTACTAAGCGCAGGACCGCGCTTAGTAACCCGATGTTTACCCTGGTTACCAGCGTAAAAAAAACAAACAGCACATACTTACATTCCGGTGTCTGTCCCTTGCCGTCTGCTTCCCGCACTCACTGACTGCCGGCTGTAAAGTGAAAGCACAGCACAGTGGTGACGTCACCGCTGAGCTCTGCTTTCACTTTACGGCCGGCAGTCACTGAGTGCGGGAAGCAGACGGCAAGGGACCTGACGGACACCGGAATGTAAGTATGTGCTGTTTGGTTTTTTTTACATTTACGCTGGTAACCAGGGTAAACATCGGGTTACTAAGCGCGGCCCTGCGCTTAGTAACCCGATGTTTACCCTGGTTACAAGCGAACGCATCGCTAGATCGGTGTCACACACACCGATCTAGCGATGCCAGCGGGAGATCCAGCGACGAAAGAAAGTTCCAAACGATCTGCTACGACGTACGATTCGCAGCAGGATCCCTGATCGCTGCTTCGTGTCAGACACAGCGATATCGTATGGATATCGCTGGAACGTCACGAATCGTACCGTCGTAGCGATCGAAATGGCACTGTGTGACGGTACCCTTACAGTTGTGCACACCACATTCTGTCAGGATTCTCCAGTGTCTCCTGTGCGAGTGGGCAGTCCCGTGATTGCAATTTGCATTCTTCCGGCCATCGTCCGATTAGACGTGCTTGGCCCCACTCAATTTAATTGTGCTGAGCAAGGCAGAGCACGTCTATTTGGCATATGCATGCAGATCACCTACTTGCAGTTATGTGATCTCCCACTCTCACTGGCGGCACCAAAGAATCCGGACGGCGTGCGGCATGGACACTATAAGGATTCAGAAATCTCAGTCACATATAGTGACTACAGACTTTCACCTGTGACCTCATCAGTGGCAACCCCTTTAAATCAGTGACCACATTGTACTACAGACATCACTACTCAGTGATTAGTACATTCACTGCAGAGGTGACCACCCGACCATCAGCAATGATCGGCCAATTATGTTTTTTCTTCATTTTATAACATTTGCAGCTATTTTGATATACGGTAATTGAAAGTTTGCAGGCTTGCTTTGCACTAAAGAGAACCTGTCATATTGTACATTCAGGCTCATCAGTGGGTAAAAACTCACAGACAACCGGAGATGAGCAGATTAATATGCACAGTTATGGTCAAAATTTTATATCCCCAGGCAGAATTTTTGCTTTCTTGGCCTTTTTTCAGAGAATATGAATGATAACACCAAATATTTTTCTCCACTCGTGGTTAGTGGTTGGGTGAAGCCATTTATTGTCAAACTACTGTGTTTTCTCTTTTTAAATCATAATGACAACCCAAAACATCCAAATGACCCTGATCAAAAGTTCACATTCCCTGGTGATTTTGGCCTGATAACATGCACAGAAGTTGACACAAATGGGTTTGAATGGCTACTAAAGGTAACATCCTCACCTGTAACCTGGAAAAAAAGGCCAAGAAAGCAAACATTCTGCCAGGGTATGTAAACTTTTGAGCACAACTGTAGTGTAGTGGAATTCAGTAAAACTTGTACCTTACTGGGCTAGATAAATGTTAATTCTTAGCTTAGGAGTCCAGTGGGCGGTGTCACTCAGTGACTGACAGCCTTTCTTGAAGAGGTGCGCACACATGTGACCACTGGACTCCTAAACACAAAAGTAGCAAGGATTTAGAACAATGAATTAGAAGTTTTATAGATTTTTTTCCCCTGCACAAAACACCACTGTTTCTCAGTTCCTCAGCTTTAAATTTGCTACTCACAAATCAGACTTATTTTTTATTGTGATAGCTTACCTTTAAGAGTTTCTGTCTTGTGCTGCAAACATTACATCTAAGTCCAGGTTTACAGTAGCCTATCCACAGTTCTGAGCGAATGCCGATCAGCGTGTTTGCCTATCGGCAGTCATTTAATAGCTTGTTTAGGCGGGCCCGTTGTGCTTAGAATAATATATTGTTTGGTAAACTTCAGCTTTCGGTGTTTTCGGCATCACATGTATTTGTTTACACAGGACATTGTGTTTCTGAGAATGAATATCTGTTAAGCAAGTCAAAAAGATCCTTTCACCCAATGAACAAGTGTTTTTCCTGTTCGTTGGGTGATTGGCAGCCGGATTATACTGCAAGATGGCTTGAAACCCATAATCGTACAGTGTAAATGCTCCTTAGGGTTTGCGTTGAAGGCGAGTTTTCAATGTGATCTTTGCACTGATCGATAAGGACACTTATTGTATGTATATGTGGGATTATTGGTCTTGTGGAAGCTAGATTTCCTTTGGTAATTTGGGGCTGATGAGCAGATCATTGAATATACAGGGTGGACCATTTATATGGATACACCTGGGTGGGCCATTTATAAAGTTGCATTAAAAAATGGCCGACTTCAAAATGGCCACCATGGTCACCACCCATCTTGAAAAGTTTTCCTCCTCCCATATACTAATGTGCCACAAACAGGAAGTTATCACCAACTATTCCTATTTTATTTAGGTGTATGTGGCTCACCCAGGTGTATCCATATAAATGGCCCACCCTGTACAATATAATTTACTAGATACTGTGCACTAGATGTGCACAGTACAGCTGTGATGTCACACTAAAGGTACCGTCACACTTTAGCGACGCTGCAGCGATACCGACAACGATCCGGATCGCTGCAGCGTCGCTGTTTGGTCGCTGGAGAGCTGTCACACAGACCGCTCTCCAGCGACCAACGATCAGGGGAAAGACTTCGGCATCGTTGAAACTGTCTTCAACGATGCCGAAGTCCCCGGGTAACCAGGGTAAACATCGGGTTACTAAGCGCAGGGCCGCGCTTAGTAACCCGATGTTTACCCTGGTTACCATCGTTAAAGTAAAAAAAAAAAACGCTACATACTTACCTACCGCTGTCTGTCCTCGGCGCTGGGCTTCTCTGCTCTGGCTGTGAGCACAGCGGCCGGAAAGCAGAGCGGTGACGTCACCGCTGTGCTCTGCTTTCCGGCTGCCCGCCGCTCACAGCCAGAGCAGAGAAGCAGAGCGCCGGGGACAGACAGCGGTAGGTAAGTATGTAGCGTTTGTTTTTTTTACTTTAACGATGGTAACCAGGGTAAACATCGGGTTACTAAGCGCGGCCCTGCGCTTAGTAACCCGATGTTTACCCTGGTTACCAGCGAAGACATCGCTGAATCGGCGTCACACACACTGATTCAGCGATGTCAGCGGGACCTCAACGATCAAAAAATGTCCCAGGCCATTCCGACACGACCAGCGATCTCACAGCAGGGGCCTGATCGCTGCTACGTGTCACACATAGCGAGATCGCTACTGAGATCGCTATTGCGTCACAAAACTTGTGACTCAGCAGCGATCTCGCTAGCGATCTCGCTATGTGTGACGGGGCCTTTAC